>NC_135333.1:23282653-23910500 GCF_023851605.1 Tamandua tetradactyla
TTGCCCTCTGCTCCCAAGGGAAGAGACTTGAGGGGGCGAAATAAATAGTAAGGGGAAATATGATCATAGTGATCGGGCAGTAACGATAGGAAGGTAGAACTGAATTGCCTAGCTCTTTTATATATGGAGTCTGAAAAAGTGGCTGGATACCGTGTGCTTTGATTTCCTTCTTTGGATTTGAGAACTGTTGTTTGGAATAAGAGGTAATTATGGGGCACTGAGGAGTTGAGAAATGAGTGATATATATAGAGATTAATTGATTGATTCATTGAGAGGGGGAGGCAGGTGTCCATTATATTGCTTTATTTCTCTAATGAAGCCAATCTTCAAAAGAAGACAGTCACATATAATGGAGAAAAAGTGGTATTTGGAGTCAGACGAATGTTGGTTCAAATCTCAGCTCTGTCATTTATTAGCTTTACAACTGTGGATAAGTTGTTTTAAGCCTCCAAGTCTCAGTTTCCTCATCTGTGAAATAGCAATGTTATTACCATTCTCTTAAATTATTGTAAGGGTTAAACTAAATGAAGTATTAGATGACAAACACTGAGTTCAATGCACCTAGGAGTCACTCATTCAGTAAATTTAAATTATAATGTTCAAGGTACTCAAGAGGTGTAGCTTCTTTATTTTATTTTATTTTTTTATTTTTCAAACATAACAACATACAAACATGAACATTCTTACCATATGATCATTCCATTCTTGATATATAATCAATAACACAATATCACGTAGTTGTATATTCATCGTCATGATCATTTCTTAGAACACTTGCATCAATTCAGAAACAGAAATAAAAAGAAAAAAGAATAAAATTCATATATACCATATCCCATACCCCTCCCTTTCATTTATCACTAGCATTTCAATCTACTAAATTTATTTAACATTTGTTCCCCCTATTATTTATTTATTTTTATCCACATGTTTTACTCATCTGTTGATAAGATAGATAACAGGAGCATCAGACACAAAGTTTTCACAATCACAGTCACATTGTGAAAGCTGTGTCATTATATAATCATCTTTAAGAAACATGGCTACTGGACCACAACTCTACATTTTCAGGCAGTTCCCTCCAACCTCTCCATTACATCTTGAATAACAATGTGATATCTACTTAATGCGTAAGAATAACCTCCAGGATAACCTCTCCACTCTGTTTGGAATCTCTCATCAACACTTTATTTTGTCTCATTTCTCTCTTCCCCCTTTTGGTCAAGAAGGTTTTCTCCATGCCTTGATGCTGAGTCCCTTCTCCTTCTAAGATTGAGGTGTGGCTTCTTAAGAGCACAGGCTCTGGAGCCACATTGCCTGAACTCTGGTCCTCCACTTAACAATCTGTGTGCCTTGCACAAATTACTTTCCTGATACTCAGTTTCATCATCTGCCAGTTGTTGTTGTCAGGATTAAATGAGTTATATGTGTAAAACATTTAGAACAGTGCCAGGCACTGAGGAAGCATTGCATAGCTGTTAACTTTAAATTTAAAACATGACAGGAATTAAACGTATGGCTCTGAGTTGACATAGCCCAATATGACAATTTAGGGATATACTCCATTATTTCTCTTGATCCTTGCACTTTCTTTCTAATTGGTAGCAGAAGAATACCCTGCACTATGTGCATTGAGAGCACCAATACCATCTGGCTCCAGGTAACATCCAATTTCTGCCATGCAGGGATTCTTAATTTCAAAGTCTTCTTGCTTTAGTCCCTTGTTATCTTGGAAAGAGCGAAGATGTATCCCAGAAAGAATGAAACTTGTCTGTTTTTCAAGGGCATACTATAAGTCGAATCAGCATAGGAAAGGGCTTTTAAAAAAAAAAAGGAGTGGTTATTCCTTTTTACCTCACTCAGTTCACCTGTTAATATTTATTGAGGTGTCTGCCATGTACCATGTATTATCCTAAGCACTTTCACATATGATCTTCTATTACAACTTACAAAGGACATAGAAATATTCTTTTTTTTTTGGAATAGGAAATTAAAATACAGAAAGACAGTGACTGCGTGCTCAAGGGCACTTACTAGTAAGTGGCAGATCTACTCCTCAGATTCCATATCCAAGGCTCTCTTTGAAGGATCATGGTACCTTTAATCTGCCTTCTGTTTTTGAGCACAGAAAAAGTTTTTTTTCAGGAGCACTACACTACTTCCTTGGGCAACTGTTGAACCCTAATTACCTCCTCTCAAGTTATAGAATGAGCTCTTAATTGTGGGAAGATCCAAATTCGTCCTCCTTCAGGGCCTGTTCTGATAAACAATCTAGTGAAAATGTGGTCATTATCGTGACTATCAACAAGAAACAGTGATCAGGGGCCCCAAAGTGCATAGTACTGTCATGGTTCCTTGAATCGTAGGATATTTAGACTAGAAGGAGCCTCGGAGAATATTGGATCTTTTAAAAGATGAAGAAACTGAGTTCTAAGTCATGAACTCTGATGATAATCAGAGAGATAGCTTAGCGGCCATAGAGGTCACCTAGGCATATGATTACCTCAGTAAGCTTATTGCCAAATGAATAAGATATTTAAGAAACAGGCATGTGAGTAGATCTCCAAAATTAATCTTCATACTAGCAGAAAACTACACTGATAGCAGTGAAGTATTTAATTATGTGCTAGGAGAGCCAATTCATAGAGACTTAATATTAGGACATATCTAGAAATATAGCCTCCCTGTTTAAATAGGGTTATATAAATATTCTGGACTGTGTAAGAGAACTTTCTGCTTTCCACTTTGAGGTTGAATTCTCACTCTGAATTTACACTGCAGATTTTTGCACAGGATTGTGTTTTGTGAGCTGCTCCTTGTATCTTGTTCTTATTTCTAGATTGGTTTATATAATCTAAGTTACTGGTGTTTAGTTCTAGATGTAATCCCCATTCGTGACACAAATTAGGTCAATTCCCTTGTATTGGGAATTGTTTAAGTATATCGTACTGTTTAAGTGTGTCTTTGGACATTTATGAAATAACTCCTGGTTACTTGTAGGTCAGTATTTGACCAGATGCCACAGCATAGACTATGCAATAATAACAATAGCAGCCGTTTATTGAATGCCTATTATGTGCAAGGTGCTATACATAAAGAAAAACTCTGAGGGTTAGTAAAGTTGAGTAACTTCACCAATATGCTATTAGTAAGCAGAAGAACTGGGATCCAAACCCAAGACTGTCTTGACTTGAGAGCATAGCTTTTTAGAGCCTATTCATAGGGTATATGTATCTAGTTGTGTTTTTTTGGGGGGTATGTATGTATGATCTGGGAATCGAACCCTGGCCTCCTTGTGTGGAAGGCGAGCATTCTACTACTGAACCACCCATGCACCCTGTTCCATAGGGTATAAAACCTACAGTGGTGAGTCCTCATAATAAGTCTGATATATCACTGAACTGTTTCTAGCTTACTTGTTCTCCAAATTGAACAATGGTTTTACTCTTTGGTTTGTATTTGACTTCTTGTTCCCATTCATCTGGAAATTAAACATAAATAAAGGAGCAGTGGGGTTGACCGTTGCCTAACTATTCGAGAAAGGCACTTACAGCCAGAAATGCTAGTTTGCCCCCCACTTCACCCCACCCCCCACTTTTAACCTTAGAAAGAGGGGAGAGTAAGGGTTGGGGGTACTGAATAGTTTAGGTGTAGAAGTCAGTTTTATAGAAGCCAGCATCCTTTGGCTCCAAACAATGTTGAAGAGCTGAGTTTCTGAATAGTTTAATATATTCAAAATTCAATTTGTGTTGCCTCCACATACTAATATATATTTTAGTTGGAATAAGCCCTTATACTAGTTAGAAGACAAGGTTTTTGAAAGCTTAAAACAAAAATCTGTGGTTTTATGACAGTCACAGCCTTGCATTTAAAAAGTAACAAAAAGTAGTCTTTGACACTATTCTAAGATTAATTCTACATAGGAACTGTTTAAAGGGTATTTTAAATTTAATGGGGTTGTCTTTCCAGAAGATGATTTTCTGTCTCCTCACCATAAATGCCCCAAAAGGTCTGTGAGACCCATTATACTGGCATGTAGGTACATTTATTTTGGATAATTTGAAGAATTTCACATATAATGGTAAAATTTTAAGCTTTCCTGGTTTTTGAGTGCAGTTATTTATTTCAATTTGGTTGGACCTTTACTAAGTTTTAGTTTACAACCTTAGCCTGATGTTTAGTGCTTCTTTATTATTTATCTAGCATTAGTTTTTATTAAAGCCTCAGGTCTGTAACTCTGTAACTTCCTAAGTTATAGCCCTGAGATTTATAACTTGTTCATTCATCAACCTGTCCTTCTTTCCTCCTGCCTTCCTTCCTTTATTCTTTATTTAAAATGTTTCCCTTTATATTATAAAAATAATATATCAGCAATAATGAAGTTAGTAAAAGAAATCACTGGAAATTCTACCTTCCCTTTATAGTTACTTTTATTTTTGCAATTTTCACATTTAAGTCCTTGTTTTATGCATCCATATGTTTATGTAGTTACGGTCATAGATAATTTGATGTTCTACTGTTTCCCTACTTAATGCCATCATGAGTAGTTTTCCACGTTGCTCCATAGTGTCATAGGGATCTTTTTAAAAATTGCTATATACTATTTTATAGTTGGATACACCGCAGTTTATTTTATTAGTCTCCTGTTATTAGATTTCAGATTGTCTTTTTTTTCTTCTACAATATTAGTTACTACTACAGTGAGTTTGCTATGATTTTCCTCTCCTTTTGGATGATTTCATTAGGATACATTCCTAGGAATATGAGTTCTGGGTCAAAAGGTATGAATATTTTTATGACTTCTAATATCTGTTGCCAAGTAATTTTCCTTTATAAGGTTTGCATCAGTTTATACTGCTACCAACAGTATCACCCCTGGGTTATTGACCCCTGTTCCTTTTGTGGGTTTATTTCAGTCTGACCCTCCTTTGATCTGGCCTGTAAGTTGTTGCTCAAAATATTCTTCCTGAATTCTCTATTGTTCATACTTCCTTCATAGTCTTCTCCTGATTATCAGCCATCTATCTCCTGGGTCACGTATAAATTTTTAAATCCAGGCCCTTACCTCTTGACTTCATCTGTTTTCACTGTTTGGCATGCCATATGTCATTCATCCTTCCTTAGGTTTTCCTCAAATGGCCCTTATCTGTTATCCTGTTTTTTCTCTAATAAGTTTTTATAGTTAGGTCTGCGTGGCTGCCAATGCTTCTCCTCCTCATTTAATTTCAGAAATTGCTTCTTCTACAAAAGCATCAATGCAGAACCACCTTTAATGATGATGTCTTTAGTACTTAGTGTGCTTAATTCCTGGTGGGTTGCCAATAAATATATCAGTGTGGCCAATGAGAAAACTATAGAGGAAAGTAGGGTGATGTTCACTGAAGATGTTTTTGAAGGAAAGCTTAGGATTGAGATGAGCACTTGGTTCTCCTGAATAAAACTTAAGAGGAGAATGAGGGATTCTGTGTTCTTTTTTTCTGATACCATCATTCTTTCTGTGCCAGTGGGCAAACCGATTTATTCTATTATCCATTCTCCTCTACTTCACCTACAAAGTGGAAAGCACAGCATTGACAGTCATTTTGTGAGACTCATGTAAATCTCTCTTCTGTTTCAGTTATTTTTTTCTCATTGTCATTGGCATCATCGTCATTATAACCCTAATATTTACTGGGTATTTACTATATGCCAGACACTGAAGTGGTGCTTTATATGACTTAGCTCTTTTAACCCTCGCCACAACTCTGTTAATTAGGAACTTTTATTATTCCCTGTTTTCAGATGAGAAAACCAGTTATGGAGAGTTTAAATTACTCACACAAGGTCACAGAGGTAGTAAGAAGTGGAGCCATGATTAAAACCCTCATTCTTATACAATTACTTTTCAAAAATATCAGCCTACCTTCCCTGTTCAAATTTCTCTAATAATTTCTTATTGTATATGAAAAAGAAAGTATAAACTCAGCAACATTGAAAGGCCCTTCCAAATCTCAGTCCGATACAACTTTCTATCCTCACTTCTTTCCACTCCTTCCATCTCCTAACATGTGCCCTATGTTCCAGTCTTACTTCACAAATACATCAGTTTCACGTAACTGAGCCTTTCTTTCTGTCCCTAGAATGCTTCCATTCTCCCTCCTTGCAAACTCCTATACATCCCTCAAGATCCAGCTCAAATGCTATATACTCTATGCAAAGCTTTTTCAGATTTCCCTGGCAGAGTTAGTGGCTTGATTCTCTCTATTCCTTTGTATGAATATCTTCTGTAGTCTTTTTTCCTTAACTTTTTTAATTGTAAAATATGAAATATATTCAAAGCAAATAAATAAAAAAGGAATAATTTTCAAAGCACAGTTCAAAAGCAGTTACAGAACAGATCCCAGAATTTGTCATAGGCTACCATTCTCTCATCTCAGATTTTGCTGTGGTCATTTTATACTGCTTTTAAATTATTTGCTCACATGCTTAGCTTTCTTGCTTTAGTAAGAATATGAAGCTATGAGATGGAAAGACAACATTTTTACAGGGATATTATTTCATATATTTTAAACATAGTCAAAATTAAAAATCTGTTTAATTAAAATGACATTCTTTCCCTTTTCCCCCCTCAGCATAGGGCTACTTTCAAATTTGAATCAACAGATGAAGATAAAAGAAAGGTAAGCCTTGATGTAGCTTGTTACTCTGTGTGTGTGTACTTATTTTCATCTGTGTATGTGTACTTATTTTTATCTAATGGTTGTTGATTAGTTTTTTGTTTCACTTCAGTTTGTTTTTTAGGAGCTCTGAGAAGAGAGAAATGCCATACTTGTTATGGGTTACACACAGCTGCCTCCTGCTCCATCCCCACAGGACCGTTAGATTTCTATAAATCAGGGAATGTAAAGGGTTCAGAGGGAACTTTTCCCCACATGTTCTTATCTCCAGATATTGACTTTTGTTTGGTAGCAGGATTGCAGGCTGCCCAAATCCATTGCTGATTTTGTAAAGTTTGGCCAGTATGGGTTAATTTTGGGAAAGCAGCTGTTCATACTGCTGTCCCCGAACCACATACCCTTCCCCTGGTGGTTATTTGTTTTCAGCAACTGTGTAGTTGGCTTCAGGAGCATAGAGGAATATGGAAACTAGAGACTTAACCAGTTATCCTTGCCTATTGGGGTTGCCTGTGGTTGTTTTATTTTGGTGATTCAAGCACGATGCTAATAAGGACAAGCTCACAAGTGCCACCTGTTTGTTTTGCAGAGCTCTATTCACCCATTCTTGGCTTCCAAAATGCAAAGTTCACATAGGAGAGTATGATTAAATCAGTGTAAGCCTAGCATTGCTACTGTAAAAATAGCTTAAATCCAGTACTTTTCTAGTAGTGGATTGATAACACATTGGAATCATTCTTCCATTCATCTCTACCCCTACATCTGGTGTGTATGTCCTGCCTATATTACTTCTTAAGATTTCTTCAGTCCATTCTCTTCTTAACCCTTAACCCAATTCAAACCTTCATCTGGTTTACTGCCTCATTTTCCTAACAATTCTTTCTCCGCCTATGTGCCCTTCCATTCCAATGTCCACAAATTAAAAAACAGTGTGACCATATAGCTCCCAGCCTTGAAACTGTTCAGTTACTTTCTTTGCCTGCAGAAGTCTAAAGATAAAGATAAAGAAAAGATAAAGTTCAATGTTTTTCACATGACGTTCTAGGTGCTCATTGACCTGATCGATGCCTAGTTTTGCAGCCTCTCTCTTCTCTCCCTAATGTTTTATGCTCTAGCAATATGAAATGTTTCCAGTTATACACACCTTCGTATCCCTTCTGTATGTTATTTCCTGCTTTTACTTATGTGGTTTTCTACCTAGAATATTTTCTCCCTCTGTATACCTCTTCTCCTTTCCACCTAGTTAATTCCTACTCAGTTCAGGGAGCACCTCCTTCAAGAAGCCTACTTTGGCATCCCTCTGAGGGTGAAGTACCTTTCTTCTGTAGTCCTGTAAAATTGTTTGTAAATCTCTCACACTCTTATATATTCTCTTTCTCTCTCTCTTTTTTTTTATCAGAACAGTTATAGGTTTACAGAAACATCATGAAGAAGTACAGAGTTTATAATACCCTCCTCAAATGCAATTTTTGCTAGTAACATTTGCGTTAGCTTAGTACTAATTCACGGAACAGTATTATATTTCTGCAGTTAACTTTAGCACACTTTATATTGCAACATACAGGTCTATGGGTTTGTGTGTAGGTTTGGTGACTTACGTACAACCTAAATTTCCCTTTTTTTCCCTTTTCAAATATGCAATTCAGTGTTGTTAATTACGTATGCAAAATTGTGCCACCGTTACCATCATATATTGCGAAAACTTTTCCATCACCCCAAACATTAAACTCCCTATTTCTCTCCCCACTTGGCCTAATAACCAGTATTCTCGTTTCTGACTTCATGAATATACTTATTTTACTTATTTCATATAAGTGAGATCATACAGTCCTTTGTGTCAAGCTTATTTCATTCAACATGATGCCTCTGAGGTTCATCAGTATTATGAATGAGTTACATGTGTGAGAATGTCATCTCTTTTTACAGCTAAATAATATTCCATTAAATGTGTATACCACATTTTGTTTATTAATTCAATTGTTGATGGATACTTAAGTTGTTTAAACAGTTTGGCAATTGTAAATAATTCCACTGTGAACATTGGTGTGTAAATGTCTGCTTGAGTCCTTGCTTTCACTTCTTTTGTGTATATAACTAGAAGTGGATCGTTGGGTCATTTGGTAATTCTGTACTTTCTGAGAAACTGCCATACTGTTCTGCTCAGTGGTGGCACCATTTTATGTTGTTATTAACAATGTAGAAGTGTGGCAATTTTTCAGAATCCTCTCCAGCAGTTGTTTTTCCATTTTTTAAAACAGTAGCCATTCTATAGAATTCTCACCTGCCATGTGGAAGACATGGATTCGATTCCCAGTCCATGTGCTTCCCCAAAAAACAAGCAAACAAGCAAAACAAACGAAAATAGAACAAATGATGCTGCAAGAGAGATACACTCATGGAAAAATATTGAAATGTGACCCCGCCATGCAGCATACAAAAAATAATAATAACTAAAAAGTAGCCATTCTAGTGGGTATGAAATTGTATCTCATTGTGATACATTATCTCTTAATTATATATGTATGTCTTAATTATATATGTATGTCTCTCCTTGTTAGATCCTGCGTTTCTCTGATGGCAGGTACTGTTATTTATACCCTTAACATTTAGAGTGCCCAGCAAATTATAGGCACTCAGAAAGTAGTTATTGAAGGAGTGACCATGAAGTATAAACTTTGGAGGTTAAAGGTTTAACTCTTTCATTTGGATTTGAAAAAGAATAGAATACCTTTTAGAACGGGACTTTTCAGCTAAGGTTGTGCTCTTTGGAGAACTTTTTAGAGATAGACTTGCTCAGAAATTCATAGGGTCAGAATCCAGATTATAGGTTACCAGAGGCTGGGATGGGAGTAGGGAATAGGGAGTTAAGGCTTAAATGAACAGTTTCAGTTGGGACAATGGAAAAGTTTTGGTAATGGATGCCAATGATGGTAGCACAACATTGTGAATATAATTAACAGCACTGAATTATATGTTTGAATGTGATTAAAAGGGAAAATTTAGGTTGTATATATGTTAATAGAATAAGTTTTTTTTTTTAATAACGCATGAAACCATGCAACGCAGTGAATCTTAAGGTAAAGTGTGGACTATTTATAAATAGTACATTTATAAAAGTGTACCTTCATCAGTTGTAATAAATGTACCATACCAATGCAAGGGGTTAATAATTGGATGGTATCTGAGAACCCTGTATATTATGCATGATTTTTCTGTAACTCACAAGTTCTCTAATGTACAAAAAAAGAAAAAAAATATTTAGACTTGCTCAGGCCCAAACACATATCTTCTGAATCAGAATTTGGAGGGTGGGATTTAGGTATGTATATTTGTATAATTGGTCTTCAGGAAATAAGTACTCATAAATTTGGTGGGAATACAAAATGGCACAATGCAAAATGGCACAACGCCTATGGAGGAGAAACTGGAGTATCTACCAAAATTACAGATGCATTTTACCCTTTGACCCCACAATCACATAATTCTAAACTTTGGATAGATTAAACCCAAGTAAACAAAGTTATTTATTAAAGCATTACACATAGTAGGGTAGATTGGAAACAGTCAAGTGCCCAGCAATTAAGGAGTATTTGAAGAAACTGTGGCACAATCCATGTAATGGACTACTGTGATGTAGTAATAAAAAAGAGAGAGAGAGGGAAATGTTCTGCATGCTAATGGAGGAAAGTGTTAAGGGGTGGTGGTGGAGAAGTAAGGAATTAAAAAGAACCATATTGTTTGACATATTCATGATTGATAGTGAAGCTAGGAAAGCAACTGCTACTTGTTTTGTTTTAATTGGGAGAATCCATACCACATCTGTAGATTCATGGTGCCTTGGGAATCTGATGTTAGACTCTTTGGAATTGGTTTTACCGGCCAAAATAAGTACAGGAAGACAGAGATTTTCCCTCTTCCATATAATTTTCAAGGAGAGGAGAGAAATCTCCCACATGGTTATTGATTAAATATGTCTGGGGTATTTCCCATAGGATAATAGCAAAACCTGTATTTTTCAAAATACTGTCTTTTACTACCTTTTAGATTTTTGGAGACTGTAACTACTGTACTAGTGCTTATTCTCAGTTATACCATGAAGATTTCTGCTTCCTGGGAAGTCTGACATAAGTGTCATTAGGGACCTATCTAGGTAATCTTCATTAATGGAAAATACTGGTAAACAAAGCCATTTCAGTCCCAAGTGTTAAAACCATTAGTGACTCTTTCATGCCTAAGGTCCCTTTACATCTTGAAATCAGAATTATTGGAGATCTCCAAAAGATATCCATCTTAATAGCTTTTTAAGTTCTCAGTGTAGTAATGTAGATTGGTAGGAAGTTATCTGCGTTAAACCCAGTCTGAAAATAAAAGGAACTCAAATTACCACCAAATTTGTTTTGCTGCCCTAGTTCTCTTTTTGTCGTTCCTAAACATGTCTCTGGAGCCTTCTGCCAGCAGCTCCTTGGTAACAGCAGCACCCCTTTAAAAAATACTACTGGTTCATCTCTCTGAAGAACACAACAGAACACCGCTTTGCTTTTGTTAAAAACCTTTGTGACAACTTAGAAGTAAGTGTAATGGAAGGGTGTCCTTCAAAAAGCAAAACTTGATTATACTAAACTTTTTAGGAGATGGTTGTAAATAAATTTTACAACTTAATTCCTTAACATATATTAAGTTGCATTTTTACAAAGATTTGCTTCTCGCCAGTAATTGTGTGAGAGTGAGAGTATCATCATCTCTATTTCAGGCATAAGACGACTGAGGCTATCATTTTGAGGCATCATTTTGGCAACTAGACTTAAATTGGAAATTACAAAACAGGAATGCCTATATTTTTCCAGAGAAGTAAATTCAGATATAGCCCCTGATGTTTGTGTATATAATGCAAATAGTTCCATGTGCATGTGTATTTGGATATAAGTAATATATATGTATCAGTGTATATTTGGATATAAGCACCTGTGCTTATTGAAGCATTTGCTTTACATCCTCTATCGAAATTGATAGATGTGATTATCTAGCAGCACATACACAAATATATCATGCAAATACGTATCATGGGGGAATATAATGAATCACTTGAAAATTCATCTTGAGAAAATGAGAGCTCACATTGGCTTTTAAAACTGAACTCAACCAATAGAGTATGAATCACAATAAACATTGAAAAAGATATGTTATAAAATGAGTGAAAGAATGGCAACTCTTTCACCTGTAAGATAAGAATTCAGCTTTATCAGATGTGGAAAATTTCATTCTTTACCTGAGGTAAATCTTGAGAGTACATAATAATTTTCATCAAAGTAGTAAAGTAAAAAATAGCCACAAGGATCTACTTCATTGTCTGTATTTGTAATGCAAACTAATGCAGGTAAGCCCATTTTTCTTAGGAGGCATAAGGTAATTTCTGAGCTGAGTGAGACTGTCAGCTCTTTAAGGACAAAGAACTCTGGCTTATTTGTCTTCGTATTTTCATCTGTCAGCACTATGTTTGGCACAAAATACACACATAAAATAAATGTCTGTTAAATGAATGAATAGAACTTGAAGATTGGGTGGAACCCAGAATTCCTGGGACTTATTGTTTAGTTTTTGCTTGATGTTCTCTTTGCTATATATCAGAATCTCAGGTTTGTCTTATAATGTTGTTCATTGAAAAAGCAGTGTACTAAAGTGTACATACAGTATGATCTCAACCATGTAAAATTAACTTAAAAAGTACTGAAAGATGACTAGAAGGAAATTCATTAAGGAGTAACTTTCTATACCCTGTAAAGGTGATAAATATTGTTATAACAATCTCTATAATAGCATATTATATATAATAGTAATATATTGTTGCTGTAATATTACTTAAATATTCTATTTTTCACTTCTCTATTTTTAACTTAATTGTACTATAATACATGTTATAGTATATATTATATTCTTTTATAATTGTATAATTGGAGGCTAAAGCAAAGAACAATACTTTTTAAAAAAATCATGTATGTTCTCTAAAATTAAACCTTCTAATTATTTTACATATCATTTTGATGGGGCATAGAAAGTGTCGTTAGGACTGGGGATAGTATTATCTGCAGAGCTAGTTTATGGAGTGAAATAATATGAATGCAAAAACCCGATCTGCATTTTAAATATTTCTTCTTTTTACTTTTTCTCTCCGTTGATTTGGACATACTTGGCATGTAAGAGATCTCTGTGGTCCATTTTTCGGTAATTCCTTTGTACTGCGCACTATGTTAGACCTTGGTTCCTAAGTTGGCCGTTTGCCTGTTTGGCACTGTCTCAGCTACAAATGCATGCTAAGGATTGCCATTGTGGACTATAGAAAGTGAATGGGTAAATTTCCATGTTAGAGTCCCCCAAGGAAGATGTGCCAAGAACCATAAATCCAGACTGTGAATCCATGTTAGGTAATAGCTTGATGCATGCATGCTTTCTCTGAAAGCTCTTTACATTTTTTTTAGTTATTTGAGATTGTTAAATTCCAATTTTCACTGTAACAGAATGAGCTTGATATGCCTTGCAACTTTGACTAAAATTTATTTTGTCTTTACCTGGGGAATATTTCGATACATAATACAATTACAATTCTCATTTAGAAACCAATAACTATAATCATTTTTAATATCTTAATCTCATTTAAAACGCACACAGAATACAAAAAGTACATCTGAAACTTTTACTTTTTAAGTTCCTGTCCATCTGGGATCTGGCATAAAACTTGACTAGAAGGACTGAATTATATAATAGAGCAGGATAAACACCTCACAGTAGTTCAGTAAAACAATTTAAACTTCATTTTTGACTTTGCTTTTCATTTTAGATATTTTTGCCAAGGCATTGGAGGATTAAATCTAGGGAGAAAATGCAATGTAGCCCTTTCTGACTTAACCTATGGATGTGTCAACCCATATATGATCTTTGGATCACTTTTGAGGATCTTTGCTTAGGAATGATAAGAATAGTATCTTTTACTTGTACTTTAAAATTTCAGATGCATTTTCTCATTAAAAAACCTCACTAAGAAGTTCCACTTCCATCATGAACTGTGTGTGGAGATATGTAGACCTGCTCCCCAGTGAAACTAATGAACTAATGTTCACTCTAAAAAGGCCAGTGAAGTTCAGGGTTTCTATCTCAACTTTGGAAAGGCACATTTTGAATATGGCAATATCTGCTGGCTTTCTCTCCAGACTTCTTGTTTCGTGAAACTTCCTCTGGGACATTTTAAAGGTCTCTGGCTGCATGGGCTCTCACGGTTCTCATCACTTTTTCTCTCCAAAATGCTTCCTCTTTTAAAGGATTCCAGTAAACTAATCAAGACCCACCTGGAGGGTGGGCCGCAGTGGCTCAGCAGGCAGAGTCCTCACCTGCCATGCCGGAGGACCCTGGTTCGATTCCCGGTGCCTGCCCATGTTAAAAAAAACAAACAAAAAAAACCCCACCTGGAATGGTGGTTCCATAGAAGCCATCTAATCAAAAGTTACCACCCACAATTGAGTGGGTCACATTTCCATGGGAAAAATCAAAAAGCTCCCAACCTGCAATTTTGAATGAGGATTAAAGGATATGACTTTTCTGGGGTCCACCACAATTTCAAACTGGCAAAGTCACTAAAGATAAAGAAAGTCACTTTTATAATAACAGTGTTCATACATCAAGGACATGCATAAATATAAATATATGTGCATCTAATAACAGAGCATCAAAATGAAGCAAAATTTGATGGAAATGAAGAGAAATAGACAAATACAACAGTAGTAGGTAGATACTTCAGTATCCCAGTTTCGATAATGGACAAACAAGACAGAAGTTCACTTAGAATATAGAAGACTTGAACAACATAGTAAGCCAACTAAAACTGAAGATATGTATAGATCACTCTACCCAACAACAATGGAATATATGTTCTTCTCAAATACACATAGAACATTCTCCAGAATATACCATTTGCAAGGCCATAAGATAGAAATAATACAAAGTATATTACCCAATTACAATGGCATTAAATTAAATCAGTAACAGAAAGAAATTTATGGAAACACATATGTGGGAATTAAACAACACTCCTAAATAGCCATGGGTTAATGAAGAGAAATCAGAAAATACTTTAAGGATGAATAAAAATGAAGACACAGCATACCAAAATTAAGGAACCCAGCAAAAAGCAGTGCTCGGAGGAATAATTATAGCTGTAAAGGCCTAAAAAAGGGAAGAAAAATCTCAAATCAATACCTAATCTTCCACTGTAAAACACTTGAAAAAGAAGAGTAAACTAAACCTAAAGCAAAGAGAAAGAAGGAAATAATAAAGACTAGAGCAGAAATTAATCGAGAATAGGAAAAGAATAGGGAAAATCAGTGGAAACCAAAAGCTGATTCTTTGAGAAGATCAACAAAATTGACAAACCTTTAACTAGATTGATTGAAGAAAGAGGAGAAAAGATTCAAATTACTAGAATCAGAAATGAAAGATGAAACATTAGTACCAGTCATATAAAAATAAAAAAGATTATAAAGAAATGTGAACAAATGTATGGCAATAAATTAGAAAATTTTGATGAAAGGACCAGATTTGTAGAAAGACACAAACTAAATAATTGACCCGAGAATTGAAATATTGAAACAGACAATCTGAACAGACCTATAACAAATGAAGAGATTAAATTAATAATCAGAAAACTTCCACAAAGAAAAGTCCAGGCCCATATGGCTTCATTGGTGAATTCTGCCAAATAGCTAAAGAAAAATTAATACCATTGTGCCAGTATTGAAGCTGTTGTGTACCCCAGGAAAGCCATGTTCTTTAAACCTGATTTGATATCATAGAGTGGGATCTTTTGATTAGGTGGTTTCCATGAGATATGTCTCCGCCCATTCAAGGTGGGCCTTACTCCGCTTACTGAAGTCCTTTAAGAGGGAACTATTTTGGAAAAAGCTCAGAGACTTTGGAGGTGCAGAAAGTCCCTCCCCTGCCCCCTGGAAAGATATATATTTGATACCAGAAGCCAAAGAACCAGCAGATTCTAGCTACGTGCTTTCCCAGCTGACAGAGGTGAGATCAGCCTTTCTTAAATCAAAATATCTTTATCTGGATGCCTTAGTTTGGACATTTTTATGGCCTTAAAGAACTGTAAACTTGTAACTTAATAAATCTCCTTTATAAAAGCCAACTAATTTCTGGTAACTTGCTTTCCTGGTATATTACATTCCAGCAGCATTAGCAATTCTTCACATACACTTCAAAAAAATACAAGGGAAGATAGTATGTCCCAGCTCATTCTTTAAGACCAGTATTTTCCTGAAACTAAAACCAAAGACATAACAAGAAAAAAAAAAAAAATCTAGAGATTAATATTCCTTATGAATATGAATGTAAAAGTCTTCAACAGAGTACTAGCAGACCAAAGCAGAAAACAATTACACACTACAACCGAGTGAAATTTATCCTGGGAATGTATAGTTGGCTTAATATCCAAACATTTTAATGTAACACTCCATATCAAAGAATTTAAAAAAAAATCATCATCTCAGTAGTCATAGAGAAAGTATTTGGTAAAATCCAACATCCTTTCATGATAAAAAAAACACTCAACAAACTAGTCATAGAAGGGAACATCTTCAACCTGATAAAAGGCATCTATGAAAATCTAATATCTAATATTATACTTAATGATAAAAGACTGGATGCTGTTCCCCTAAGATCAGGGGCAAGACAAGGATGTCCACATTTGCCTCTTCCATTCAATATTGTACTGGATATTCTAGCTGGAGCTGTTAGACAAGAGATAAACTTAACAAAAAACGTCTAAGACTTGTATTCTGGAACTACAAAATATTATTGTAAGAAATCAAAGATGGAAATAAATGGAAAAACATCCCGTATTCATAAGACACTATTTTTAAGATGGCAATGTTCCCACATTTATCTACAGTATCAACACAACCCCTATCAGAATCCTTTTTTTTGTTTTTGTGGAAATTGACAAATTAATTCTAAAAGTCATGTGGAATTTAATGGATCAGAATAGCCAAAATAATCTAGAAAAAAGAACATAGTTGGAGGATTCACATGTCCCTATTTCAAAACTTACTACAGAACAGCAGAATTCAAGACAATGTAGTACTAGCGTAAGGATAGACATAGACCAACAGAATAGATTTGAGAGTCCAGAAATCTATGTGAATAGAGTCAACTGATTTTTGATGAAGGCCCCAAGACCATTCAAAAGGGAAAGTATATTATTTTCAACAGATGGTGCTAGGACAACTGGATAGCCAATGCAAAAGAATGAAATTGGACCCTTACTTCATACCATAAACAAAAATTTACTCCAAATGGATCGGAGACCTAAATGTAAGAGCTAAAACTGTATAACTCTTAGAAGAAAACATAGGGTGAATCTTCATGATCTCAGATTTGGCACTGGATTCTTAGATATGATACAAAAAGCACAAGCAGCAAAAGAAATAATAGATAAATTGGACTCATCAAAATTAAAAATTTTGTGTCAAAGAACACTATAAGAAAGTGAAATGACAACTCACGTAATGGGAAAAGTATTTGCAAATTACATCTCTGATAAGGGACTTGTATCTAGAATATATCACAGACTCTTACAACTCGGTAATAAAAAGACAACCCAGTTTAAATTTACCAAAGGATCTGAATGACATTTCTCCAAATATGATCTACAAATGGCCAATGAAGATTTAAAAACATATACAGCATAATTAATCATCTGGGAAATGTCATTCAAAAACATGAGATACTACTTCAAACTCACAAGAGTGACTAATAATTTAAAAAAAGGAAATAAGTGTTGATAAGTATGTGGAGAAATAGGAACCCTTAACTACTGCTGGTGAGAATGTAAAATGGTGTAGCCACTTTGGAAAACAGTTTGGCATTTCTTCAAAAGATTAAATATAGAGACACCATATTCACTCCTCGCTACCCAAGAAAAATGAAAAAGACATCCACACAAAAACCTGTGCATGAATGTTTATAGCAGCATTGTTTATAATAGCCCAAAGGTAGAAACAACCTAAATGTTTGTCAACTGATGAATAGATAAACAAAATGTGGTATGTCCGCAAATATACTAAAAACCATTTAATTGTACACGTTAAATGGGTGAATTGTATGGTATGTGATTAACTGCACAAATTTTGAAAAGTTCTTTCATGAACTAGATCATGTATGACACTCCTCTAAGGAGTTAATAATAGAGGTGTATATGGGGAAAATGTACCTATTGCAAATTATGGACTATATTTAGCAATAATATTGTAATGTTCTTTCCTCTGTAGCAACAAATGTACCATACCAGCACCGTGGATCAATAATAGGGGGTGTAAGGAGTATGGGAGGATTAGGGTTTTCTTTTTTCTTTTTATTTCTTTTCTGGAGTAATGAAAATGTTCTAAAATTGATCATGGGGATGAACGCACAATTATGTGATGATGCTGTGAACCTGTGATTGTATACTTCAGATGGTTTCAGTGGTGTGTGAATATATCTCAGTAAAATTGCATCTAAAAAAAGCGAAGCTTTCTCTGGCTAAATTTCCTATAGTTTTTTCCTCCTGTCTTTTAATGTACAACTTAAATTACTGTAAATGGAAAGAAACATTCCTTATTTTTACATATGTTCAATCTCCCTTTTATCTTAATTTTAAATTAATGAGTCAAGTTCTTTTGTAGCTTGCCAATCCCAAATAGACCTCTTGTCACTTGGTTAGAAGTTATTTCTCTTAAGTAATTTGCATGCACCTTAATTTTAAATTTAAAGCATTTTGAGTTGTGTGCTTATAAATGGAGCTGTGTACATGGGTGCTCAGTAGTAGACACTATACAATATAAATGGATACTATCTGTAGATTCTATAGAATTAATACAAAATTGGATGTCATGTTTATAACATCATCACTTCCCTTTCTCAATTTTGCTATTAGAGGGCAGATACAAGTAAAAACTTCTTAGCCATATTTTGGCTGTGTAAAGTGTGCCTATTAGTGTTTCTTGATCTATTTGTCCATCTGATCATTTTTATGATGTAACTTAATTAACCTCCTACCCTACCCCAAGCACTATGCTAGAGGTTTTTAATGTATCATCTCATTTTGTATTCATAAACCCTAGATGGTATCCTTACTTTTAGAGATGAGAAAATGAAGTTCAAGTAATTTCAAACAGTATGTCCAGGATGAGATAGCCACAAGGGGCAGAAGTGGTGTTTGAACCTAAATGCTTTCTTTACTTCAGTTGTACTGTTTGCAAATAAGTAATATACAGGGTGCTTTACCCTTTACAATATGTTCTCTCAGTTGCTACCTATGTTAAATAATTACAATAACCCTGTGAAATATGTATATTACTGTTACTTTAGCTTTAGAGAGATTTTATTTCTTTTGATCCAAGTTCAGAAGATAATAGAACTAAGGGTTATAAAGAACCCAGATAGGCTGTTTCAAAATCCTGTGCTTTTTCTGACACACCATAAGTGTGTTCTTTTGCTTCCAAAAAATTCTATAGATCTTACAAGTGTGTCATCAAGACTACTTAGCTTCCCTTCTGTCACTGTTCTCAGCTTATCATCAGAGCCCTATCTTCTTCTATACGTGTCTGTACTAATAGAGCTGAGAACCAGGGATTCAAAGATTGAGGGACTAGTTGAGAGTGAGTAGTTGAGTATTGTGGGATAGGTGACATGTAGGTAAAGTAAAGAAATTCCAGAGAGATTATATATAGGAAAGATCGTGATAAATTGAAAGGTATAAGAAAGCAGAGGGGTTATAGAGATTCATGGAACCAGAATCTTTATCAGCCACCAAAATATAAGGAATACCTTGTGACAGAATCCATCTTCCAGTCTTGTTAAATACTGTATAATCAAATGAGAAATATTTTTTAATGTTTTTTTTTGGGGGGGAATAATTTATATATACAAACAAAGCAATAAATTTCCAAGTACATTTTAACAAGTAGTTACACAACAGATTTTAAAGTTTGGTATGGGTTACAGTTCTACGATTTTTCATTTTTTCTTCTAGCTGCTCCAAAACACAGGAGACCAAAAGAAATATTAATATATTGATTCAGCAGTCATATTCATTTGTTAAATCCTCTTTTCTCTATTATACTCTTCCTTCTCTTTTTTTTCCTTTTTTTGTGAAAAGTAACATATACAAAAAAAGCAATATAATTCAAAGTACATTGTAACAATTAGTTGTAGAACAGATTTCAGAGTTTGGTATGGGTTATAATTCTACAATTTTAGGTTTTTATTTCTATCAGTATAGAAATATCAGGGGTATTTGGGCTATGCCCATTCTAACTTTTTCATGTTGAAAGGGGCAGTCATTAATACGGGATAGGGGGATGGAACTATGTGATGTTCTGGAAAGGATGGCCCCTCTATATTTCAGGACTTACCTGGTCCAGGGACATATCTGGAGATTGTAGATTTCTGGAAAGCTGCCCTAGTGCATGCAACCGTACAGAATCTTACATAATATCCTAGGTATTCTTTAGGATTGGCAGGAATGGTTTTGGTTGGGGTTTGGCAAGTTATGATAAGTAGCAATGTCTAACTGAAACTTGCATAAGAGTGACCTCCAGAGTAGCCTCTCGATTCTATTTGAACTCTCTCAGCCACTGATACCTTATTTGTTACACTTTTCTCCTGTTTGGTCAGGATGGCATTATTAATCCCATGGTGCTAGGGTCAGACTCATCCCTGAGGGTCATCTCCCATGTCGCCAGGGAAATTTTCATCCCCAGATATGTCCCACATAGGGGAGAGGGCAATGATTTCACTTGCAGAATTGGGCTTAGAGAGGCCACATTTGAGCAACAACAGAGGTCCTCCAGAGGTGAATCTTAGGTATACGTATAGGTAGACTAAGCTTCTCTGCTACATACATAAGCTTCACAAGAACAAGCCTCAAGATCAAGGACTTGGCCTATTGATTTGGGTATCACTAATGTTTGACACAGTATCCAGGGTTTTCCCGGTGGTAAAGTTTAATAGTTTCATAATTTTTCTCCCATTCCTCAAGGGACTTTGCCAATATTTTTTGATTACCTTCTTAATGTACTCTGGGATGTATCCAGGCATTATATTAAGCTATACAAAATTAAAGGTTCTCATTCTTATTTTGGGCTCCCTGCATTTGGATTGTTTGAATGATCTATCCAGACAGATTGGATTAGATTATTTGCTACTGCAAATTTAGATTCTGTACAAAATGAACCTTTCAAATGAGGAATATCTAAGACAGGTTTTTGTGCTAAGAGCTCATTAAAGATTAAATGAGATAATGTGTCCTCATTTGGTAAATTCTAAGTGCAATAAATGAAGGTACCTCTGTTTGCCATTATTTTAACTTAAAAGACAAATGTTTTGTGCATAGGCAATGGAGAAAGAGGCCTTTTGAAAAATTAAAAGGTTCCTACTTAAAATGTAGAAGCAGATAGAAGCTGGTGCTGTGTTTGGAGAGAAATAAAAACTTTAGACATACCCATTTCTGCCTTCAGTCAAAAAAGAAAGCGGCAACTGATTTGTTTAGTATGCTTTAGTTTACACCTGTGCTGACTTTCCCATCTGTTGATGAACTCTTAATGATGCAGCTTCTTGGGATCTGTCATTAGCAAGGAAACTTTAGCCCAATTTATATAATTTTTACTCTGAACTGTCTTTTCAGTCTTTTTGCAGGATCACCATAGCATAGAACATAGCCTGAATGATTATATTGTTGAAAAATGTACATGTGCAAGAAGGGAAGCTAGAGGTGAAATTTAGGAGGTAAGATAAAGCTCATTCACAAAGATAACATCCATTAAATGAAAAGTAAGGATTGCCAGTACTGTATCCCATACTGCAAGTAGGAAAAAATCCAAAGAGTATGTGTGCGTGTGAATGATATTAAGCTACATATTAACAGACCCAGCTGCATGAATATTCATTTAGAAATTCTCATCTTTAGATTGTTTTTAAACTTTTTTATTGTATAATCATCATTAGCTTTTTATAAAGAAATTCCAAATTTGACCTCCAGAATCATTTTTCTATGACTTATTAAAAACACATTTTCAAATTCTAGTAGTAAGCCGTTTAACTGTTTAGTATTTTTGTAAAGCAGTTTTTCAGTAGTTCTGCCTTGAAGGACTGTTAACATTGTCCCAACTCTTTTAAGCTTATTTTGGAATTTAATACGTTTCTCGCTCTATCTTTCTCTGATATGCACACTCACACATGCTGTACACAGAGGGCAAAAGTTTAGAATGATCAGATTTAGGTGGCTGACCTTCATCTCCTGTTAAAAACTAAAATTAGATCCCTGTGGAATATATATCCAGTGACATCTACCAGAGAAGAGTGTGGGTATAACCTTGAGAGACCAGGGAAACAGCATCCAAAGGACCTGCCTTCACTACAAAATTCCTTTGACATCTCATTTTTATCTTAAAAAGTCATGTAGTTTTTGCATTGTAATTTATAATGCAGTTTAGTTTCATGTAGAACATCTTCTTCCCACTACTGCCAAAAATTAACCTTTTAGTAGAAGATGTACCAGGATTGTCCTATGACTTTAAGTATTCCTGGCAGATGTGCCATATTTCCTAGATGAATGTGTATAGCCTATTTTGAGAATAGGGTCCTATCCTGTTACAGTAGAAGTACTGATTATTATAGTGAGAGCATAAATTAAGCGTGTGGATAACATTTTAGACATAATGGGCAAAAAAGTTCCCTTCTTATCGGTGAGAAATTGCAGACTTTGAAATAGGTGCTCCATTACCACTATGATAGAAGAACAGAAACAGAAAAAAATTAAGTAGAACCATGTTTAATGACTTAGAATTGTTTGTTTAAAGAGAGAAAAAAGTGGTCTTCAAAATCCCCTTTAGAAGAAAGCAAAAAATGTTTATTTGGTACAAAATTTATATTTTGACTAGTGCATTTCCTAATATAACTTATGTGGACAGTTCAATTGAGCACCATAAGTACATGGAACATTGAGTAGGACATGAGATTTTGTAGATTTGTCCAGAGTGCTACCCTGATAAATCCCAGAGTGATTTGAACATGGAATAAAAAAAGTATTTGCAAAATCCCCTTGGGGGAATGGCGAGAAAGGCGGAAAATTCAACTTCCCCTTGTGGAGAATTCCTGATATTCTCTTAAGCAGTGGGGACAACCAAAGCAATAGGCCAAGCCCTCAGTCTTGGGGTTTGTTCATATGAAACTTATCCCTGCAAAGGATAGGATAAGCCTACTTAAAATTAGGCCCAAGAGTCACCCCCAGAGAACCTCCTTTGTTGCTCAGATGTGGCCTCTCTCTTCTCAGCCAACATGACAAGCAAACTCACTCCCTACCCCCTCTCTACATGGGACATGATTTCCAGGGGGGTAAACCTTCCTGGCAACATGGGACAGAAATCCTAGAATGTGCTGGAACTCAGCATCAAGGGACTGAGAAAACCTCCTCGACCAGAAGGGGAAAGAGTGAAATGAGCAAAATAAAGTGTCAATGGCTGAAAGATTTCAAGCAGAGTCAAGTGGTTATCCTAGATATATATATCCATTTATATCCCTCTTCCCTCCTGCCACTCTAGTTAAAGCTGTGTTTGCCACCCTCCAATCCGTTTTCTATACACCATTGCAGTCTTTTAAAAATTATATCCTGGTTATTCTTATGTATTATACAGATACCCCTTTTTTAGTTAAGGTATAATGGAGAGGCTGGAGGGAAGTGCCTGAAACTGTAGAGCTGTGTTCCAGTAGCCATGTTTCTTGAAGATGATTGTATAATGATATAGCTTTCACAATGTGATTGTGTGATTGTGAAAACCTTGTGTCTGATGCTCCTTTTATCTACCTTTTAGACAGGTGAGTAAAACATATGGATTAAAAATAAATAAATAATAGGGGGAACAAATGTTAAAATAAATTTAGTAGATTGAAATGCTAGTGATCAGTGGAAGGGAGGGGTAAGGGGTATGGTATGTAGGAATTTTTTTCTTTTTTCTTTTTCTGGATTGATTCAAATGTTCTAAGAAATGATCATGATGATGAATATATAACTACATGATTTGATGATATTGTGAGTTATTGATTATATACCAAGAATGATCATATGGTAAGAATGTTTGGGTTTTGTATGCTCTGTTTTAAAAAAAAAAAATCGACTTTAGAGAGCCTAGCTTAAACCAAATTGTTTTTAATTGCTAACATCCATTTTTGCTTTATTTCTTTTATATTATAGACAGCAATAGAATGAAAACAGAGTAGGACTGAGAGTCAAATGAGTCCTCTTTCCTGTCATAGCTTTGTCTGCTACCTTAAGCAAATCATTTTCCGTATCTGTAAAATGAGAGATATTCCCTTATCCTGAGTATATTATTAGGTATTATTTTTTAAAAAGAGTTTATGGTCAAATAAATTAAGAAAACATTGGTTTAGCAAATTAAACAGGTTTCTTTTCTATAGTACATTGAGAATCTTTAATATTTTAATATACCTTGTAAGTTTCTCAAACTTACTTGACCACAACCCATTTTCTTAGAATTTTTTGAATGCTAGTATTTGTTAATATTAGGTGATCATTATAGCCCCTTCTAACTCTTTTTTAAAATTTATTTATTAATTAAAAAATTAAGAAACAAAATAAAACGTCAACATACATAATCAGTAATTCACAATATCATCACTTAGTTGCATATTCATCATTTCTTAGAACATTTGAATTAATTCAGAAAAAGAAATAAAAAGACAATAGAAAAAGAAATAAAACGAACACAGGAAAGAAAAAAAAAGATTATACCTACTATACCCCTTATCCCTCACTTTCATTGATCACTAGCATTTCAAGCTAAATTTATTTTAGCATTTGTTCCCCATATTTATCTTTATTTCATATGTTCTACTCCTTTGTTGACATGGTGGATAAAAGGAGCATCAGACACAAGGTTTTCACAATCACACAGTAACATTGTGACAGCTGAATCATTATTCAATCATCCTCAAGAAACATGGCTACTGGAACACAGCTCTACATTTTCAGGCAGTTCCCTCCAGCCTTTCCATTACATCTTGAATAACAAGATGATATCTACTTGATGCATAAGAATAACCTCCAGGATAACCTCTCGACTCTGTTTGGAATCTCTCAGCCATTGACACTTTGTCTCATTTCCCTCTTCCCCCTTTTGCCTGAGAAGGTTTTCTCAATCCCTTGATGCTAAGTCTCAGCTCATTCTAGGGTTTTTTCTCAATCCCTTGATGCTGAGTCTCAGCTCATTCCAAGATCTCTGTCCCACCCTTCTAACTCTTAACGTTCTGATTCTGGAAATTGTCCCTATTTTATCTCTTTGGCTCTTTTCTGGCCTGTAATTACCCTAGGTTACTTACCAATTTGAACTCAGTACCTATGGTGTGTGTGTGTGTCCTGCCTCTTTCTAGCTTGAACTGGAAAGTTATTGCATTTTTCTATTTCTTGTAAAAAAGAAACAAATTTTAGGTGTCTTTTGCAGTGTTTACTTCCTCTGTTGACTGTTGTTTCAGTTTGATTTATTTATTCAATCATTGGACCGTTTTTATTCTAAATTAATCTATTAATGTTTACCTAAGTTTCACCAACTAATAGTAAAGATTTTTGAAAACCTCAGCTCAGTAAGTTCTTTGATAAGCACCAGTGTCAGAGAGAAAATTAGGTTCCAAATCTCCATGTAGGCTTCTTATTCCATGAAATAATATTTTCCAGAAATTATTAATATTATTAATAATATCTTATTCATATTGATAATATCTTGTTCCAGAAAAACAAACCTCCTTCAAGATATTGCTATTGGCTGAGACTTTAAATTATCTCAGGGATAGTTATTCTGGGAAATGTACAACTGTAGCTCTTACTCTGTACCATCATCTGTTTTAATAAAACAACATTGTAATACAGGGGTATTATCCCCGTTTCACAGATAAAAAAACTAAAGCTCTGAGAAAGCAAGTAACTTACCTAGGTTGCTCTCAGGTTATAAAGAGTGAAATCACGTCTGTCTGACTCTGCAACTCATATGCTGTACCATGTAGTTTCTTTCTAAAGGGTATAGATAATAGATATATGGCATTAGCATTGTAGTTATAATGGTAATTAACCTGAATGTTTATTTTATTCTAGGGCAGAACATATTCATATTTCATTCCCCCAAAAACCATATGAAGTAGGTACTACCATCCCCATTTTACAAATAAGAGATTTAAAGAAGTTGACCAATTAATTCAAAGTCATACACTAAGTGGCAGCTGGCATTCAAACCCAGTACTTAATGAGTTGTTGAATGTTAGGACATTATACTCTAAGCACACAGTGCTTTGAAGATGTCACACTTACTATGTGTATATGTAAGTATTTATGCAGCATATTTGACAGCAGATCTGTGCCTGTGGACAAAACAGAAATATATCAAACAAATCCTGTCCCTCCAAAGGCTGGTAAGAGAGTTAAGAAGTTTCCATAAATATAATTCAAGGTCAGAGGTGTTAAGTATTATAAAAGCAGTAGAGATTAAGTATTCTGGATTTAGAATGGAATAAATTACTTCCTGATGGAGGATGATGAAGAAAATGGCATTTCCTTTAAAGAAAGGGATGATTTAGGAAGGCCGGAGGTTGGGAGAGTATTCTAAGTATGGGAAATAACCTGAGAAATGGCACAGAAGTCATAGAGAATAGAATTTTCTGTGTTGATCAAGGATATTGTGGCAGTGAGTAGTTAAATATGAGTGTTAGAAAGATGGGTTATGGGACTTCCTAGTTAATGAGTTTGGATATATTTTTTTGATGTGTCTACTATGAGACCATTAAGGAGAAGTGTCTACCAGACAAAGACATTTGGTTTTGCTGCCAACTTAAGAAATGAGCTCCCTGTATTAGCAGTGAATGGCACTACCATCGTTTAGGTTGTTCAAGTTAGAAACCCAGGAGGCTCCTTGCCTCCTCTTCTTCACCCAGGCATTCCACCAAATCATTCAGTTCTGCCTCTTTCAAATCTCTTCTCACTCTACTTCTACTACTAGTTCTACTACCATTAGCTCTACTGCTGCTGCCTCAGTTCAGACCTCCATCATTTTTCACTTGGACTACTGTAACAATTTCTTTTTCTTTTTCTTTTTTTTTTTTACATGGGCAGGCACTGGGAATTGAACCCGGGTTCTCTGGCATCGCAGGCAAGCACTCCTGTCTGCTGAGCCACTGTGGCCTGCCCTGCAACAATTTCTTAATTGATCTCCCTGCTTCTGGCCCTGGTTTTTTCTTGTCCACTCTCCATGTTACCCTCCTTTGCAATATTTCCAAAGCACAAATCTAATGTCATCCCTTAGTTTAATATCCTACAATAAATTCCCCATTGCCCTCTGGATTAATTTGGTATTCTTTGTTCCCTTCATCAAATATACATAGACTGGTATATCCTCTTGACCTTATATTCCTTCTCAATACCTCCCTTTTTTCTGCTTTCCTTTTAGCCTCACGTCTTGAAATGTCTGCTTCTCTCTCTACTTTTTAGCCTCCCAAATATTTTTATAAGCTGCTTTAATAAAGGTCATTCGTGATCTTGTGTTGGCAAATCCAAAAACCTTTTTCTATCCTAATCTTACTTTATCTTCCAGCAGCATTTGAAACAGTTGACCGCTCCCTCCATAAAATATTCTCCTGCCAGTCTTTCAGTGTACCAGACTCCTAAATTTCTTCGTCTTCTCTAGTGATGTCCTTTACCAACTCCTTCTCCCTAATCCTCTAGATGTTTGCATTTTTTAGCGCTCCCTCTTTTCTCTCTTTATATATTTTTAGGTGGCCTGATCTATTTCTGTGCCCTCATACAGAGAAAGTATAGCCCAGAAGGTGGCTTAGGGCTTTGATCACATACCAAACTTCCTACTTGAATCTCTGTAGTCCTCTCAAACTTAATGTGTCCACACAGAAGTTTCACCAAAACTTGTTCTACCCCCAGTTATCCCCTCAATAAATGACACTGCATCGCTTAAGCCAGAAACTTCTCTCTCCCTCACACAAACACAGTACAACAGCAAATTCTGTTAATTTTCCCTCCAAAATCTGTATCAAATCCGTCCGTTTATCTCCCTCTTCCCTCCTACCACTCTAATTAAAGCTGCATTTGCAACCCTCTAATCTGTTTTCTATACAACAACCTATGCAGTCTTTTTAAAATTATAACTGGGCTATATCACCCTTTTGTTTAAGCTCCTTTAGTGACTTTCCAAAGCATTTAAAGTCTAATCTTACTATAACCTATAAGACTCCACATGATCTGATCCATGATTACTCTCTAGTTTTATCTCACAGCACTCTGCCACTACCACTGGCTTTTCAGGGCCTTAAATACACGAGGCTCTGCCTACAATGTATTTTTCTTCTATTTGAATATTTAGCAGCTTCTTACCATCAGAACTTGACTTAAATATCACTCTATCTAAAGTTGATCCTTCGATTATTCTTTGTCACAGCATCCCGTTCCTTTATAACATTGAATAACATTTTAATTGTATATTTGTTTGTTGATTGGTTTATTCTCTGTCTCTCCCATTAGACTATGATCTTCTTTATATAAACCGGATTTTATCTGTTTTGTTCACCGCTGTACCCCAAGCACCTAGCACAGTGCCTTCTTTATTGTAGGCACTCAAATTTGTTAAATGACTGAATAGAAATTAGACCTGTATATTTCATTTATCATCTTAGATGTGACTTGCTTGGGCAGTTTTTCGCTGAATTGGTCCATTTCCTTACCAATTACTGGAGACGTTTTTGATTGTTATAACGGGGTGGGAGGGGTTTACTGGCATCTAGCTGGTGAAATCCAGTGATGTTTCTAAATATCCAGCAATGCACAGAATAGCCTCCTACAACAAAGAATTATTCAAAACATCAGTATTGAGGTTGAGAAACCTGAGTTATATATTTATCACATGAATCTATGGCTTGTGTTTGTAATTCTCCCACATTAGATTCTAATTAAGTTCCTTGCAATTATTTTGTTTACCATTGTGTCCCCAGTGCAAAGCACATTGCCTTGAAATTATTAAAAGGATACCTGGTGAATTATTGATGGATGATAAATAAATAAATGTCCAGACCAGTCATGACACAATCAAAGCCAAGTTGGCCTAACTCCTGTATTAGACATAGAGAGTAGTAGCTTGCCATTGAGGTGAAATATAACATCTGCTACTTACAGACTGATGGCGCAAGAAGTTCTGTTTGAGGCATTGATGGGATACCATATTTCTAAGGTACATACCATTTATGTTAAAGCTAAGTTTTAACAAAAGGATACCAAGAGAGAAGTGATTTAAAAAATTTTAGTGTTTATTACCTTTTCAGGTAACAGTTCTGTAATGATCAGTTAGGCAGCTGGTTCTGTTCTATGAATTTATTCAGGGACTCAGTTTCTTTTCAGCTCATCAAGTCATGCTTCACCATCTGAGCATTTTCCTAGCCTAGGCTGGACTGCTACTTCTAGGTGCAAGTCTGTAGAAAAGGACTAGAAAGTAGAGGATGCCATGCCACTGTTTTAAAACCCATACTTGGAAATGGTATACAATATGTCCTCATGCCTTCCATGGGCAAGAGCTCAATTACATGGCCATGAAGAGCAGCTGGATAATGTGCTATAGCTAGGCAGCCATGGGTCGCACCACAGTTCTCTTATAGTATAAAAATGGGAGAATGAATTTTGGTGGACGCCTTTCACTTTCCACCACAATGACTAATGAATGTCCTAAGCATATATATTAGCCTTTATCTTATTTACTCATTATTGTGGGATCTGAGTTAATTTTACTACCTGTTTTTGTAGTCAGAGAAAGCTTACAACGATGAAATGAATTGTCTAGAACAGTGCATCTCAAATTATTTGTAATGAAGAACGAGGGTTTTTTTGTTTGTTTTTCTCTAATTTGGAATGGAGTAATACTTTTATAAAATGAAATAAAAATGAACTATTAAATAATCATGTCCCAGGTGATCAAATGGTATCTAAATTAGAGTTTAATATTTAAAATTTAAGAAACTCTGCTGTCTGAATTTATGGTTTTTTCCTTTTTTGCCTTAATTTTAAATTGGTTTATGAAACTTATTGTGCAAACACAGGTTTTACAGTGATTATTTGGATACTTTATTTAGATATGCCCATGGATAAGCTAACTGAGATATCCATTTTTGGTGGTTCTAAGTGTATTGTTTGTTTTCTTAAATAAAAATATTTTTTAAAAAGTCATATCCTTGGATGTCACAGCAAACTCAAATTAGTATAAAAGTTTCTAAATGCAAACTTTCAGTTGTTTTGTACTAAGTCCTTATCTCAACATGGTCCAGTAACAGTTTGTGAGCTGGCACCAATCCATAGACAACACTTTTTTTTTTTTTATTAATTAAAAAAAAATAACTAACAAAACATTTAGAAATCATTCCATTCTACATATACAATCAGTAATTCTTAATATCATCACATAGTTGCATATTCATCATTTCTTAGTACATTTGCATCGATTTAGAAAAAGAAATAAAAAGACAACAGAATAAGAAATAAAATGATAATAGAAAAAAAAAAACGTATACCTCACATGCAGCTTCATTCAATGTTTTAACATAATTACATTACAATTAGGTAGTATTGTGCTGTCCATTTCTGAGTTTTTGTATCCAGTGCTGTTACACAGTCTGTATCCCTTCAGCTCCAATTACCCCTTATCTTACCCTGTTTCTATCTCCTGATGGTCTGTGTTACCAATGACATATTCCAAGTTTATTCACTAATGTCGGTTCATATCAGTGAGACCATACAGTATTTGTCCTTTAGTTTTTGGCTAGCATAGACAACACTTTTGAGTAGCACTTGTCCAAAAAGTATTTCCTAACAACCTCTGTTGTATTACTAGGGTCCCAGTAGATGAACTATATAATGTCAGTCTTTTTAAGCAAAGACATTTGCCTTTATGTCCAAAACTTGAAATTTCATCTTTAGAAATCACCTCTTAAGACAGTGTATGTATCATGATAGATCATTTGAATGCACATGTTTTATAGCATATTTTGTATGTTTCATAGTTAAAGCCAAAGCTGATCCTAGTTTTACAGATTCATAGTGAAAAGCCCACCATTTTGGAGCTTAGAAGAAGGTTGCCTTAGATGAAATTTAGTCTTAAGATGAAAATATAGACCTAATAAAGTGGAATACTAAAGATCACAGTTACTAAATGGTAGACAGCTATGGTGCAATCATTGACATAGACTGAAAATTACATTGGAGTCAAATGATCTGGATCGAGTCCTAGCATTCCACTTCTGAGCTAAGTGTTCTTAGGCAACCACTTAACTTCCCTAAGAATCACATAGTAAGTACTCAATAAGCATTTCTTAGATTTAAGAAAATATATGATGGTTTTTAATGCACTGAAAGTGTATAAGGAAGAAATATTACTATAATTGTTAAAATTGTGAAGCCATTCCTTCTAATGCTAAGCTTACTGCTTTTTTCTGGACTCTTTTGTTTTCTATACTAGACTTGTTGAGGACAGGAAGCATATTTAAATTATGCTTTTAAATTATCCATTTAGAATTATGTTTATGAGAATTCTGTAGCAGTGTGGAAAAGTGCTTATCTTATAATGTTAAGTGAAAAAGTCAAACAAAATTACATATGCATTGTGATTATAAGTCTGTATGTCAAAATAGTATATATGTTACTGAAAATTAAATAGAATTAAGGATAAGCCCTCCTTTTGTATACTGCATACAAGAAAATACCTGATAGTATAATTTTTTCTATTTAATTTAATAGTCTTATTGATTTTGTATTGTAAAAAACATATATGTAATTTAAACTCTCCAGAAGAAAGACCTTTATATGAAGACATAATTTCTGGACTTTGTATGAAAAGACTGGTACTCTTCTACCAGTAAAGTCACAAGTTAGCCTTTACTACTTCTCTGTTTCCTTCTTAGATAAAGGAGAAGTGTCAAGATACATTAATAGACTCTACTAATGCTTGAGATCAGTGGGATTTCTTAATTTATTATTTGCCTGTTTATTGTATACTAGCTCTGCTTAAGGGCTGCAAGGATTCTGAAGAATAAAACATAATAAAATTCATCATTCAAAGAGTGCATATATATCCCAGTGCCTATTTCACAACATATAGATAAAATGCAGTTGATATAGGTAAGATATAGGTAAAATTCTTTTACAGATTGGAAACTAAGGTTCAGAGAAATTAAATAATGTGTCTAAATCACACGACTAGTCAGTGGCAAAGCCAGATATTAGACCCAGGTCTTTCTGTCTCAGAAGCCAGAGTACATTTTCTTCTCTTACAACAAAATGTTATTTTTGCCTTCATAGAGTGTTTAGTAGGAAAGAGAAACTCATAAAAAGAAAACTAACAGAAAGATGCACTAAATACCAAATAATTGCTGAAAATCAGTGCTTTGAATTCCTTGTAGAGGGCTGCTGATAGGGTCTGAAATGGTTAGGGAAGACTTTATGTTTAAAGTGGATTTCAAGTTTAGCCCAGGAGAATGGTTAAAACTTAAATAAAGAGGGGAAGTACTGATCAGTGTAAACTGGAGGCTGTAAGAAAGCAAAAGAGCTCAGTGGCAGATAGTTTGAAATAGAATGTAACCTGAGAGGAGGTATAAAAGAAGACTCAGTGCTTTGAACAGTGAGTAAAAAAGTATTTGCAAAGTCCCCTTGGGGAAATGGTGAGAAAGGGGGAAAATTCAGCTTCCCCAAGTGGAGAATTCTTGATATTCTCACAAGCAATGGGGATAACCAAAGCAATAGGCTGAGTCCCCAATCTTGGGGTTTGTTCATATGAAACTTAACCCCACAAAGGATAGGTCAAGCCTACTTAAAATTAGGCCTGAGAGTCACCCCCAAGAGAACCTCTTTTCTTGCTCAGACGTGGCCTCTCTCTCCAGTCAACACAACAGGCAAACTTACCACCCTCCCACTGTCTATGTGGGACATGACTTCAGGGGTGTGGACCTTCCTGGCAATGTGGGACAGAAATCCTAGAATGAGCTGAGACTCAGCATCAAGAGGTTGAGAAAACCTTCTCAACCAAAAGGGGGAAGAGTGAAATGAGACAAAATAAAGTGTCAAAGACTGAGAGATTCCAGAGTTAAGATATCCTGGAGGTTGTTCTTATGCATTAAACAGATGATACCTTTTTAGTCAAGATGTAATGGAGAGGCTGGAGGAAACTGCCTGAAAATGTAGTAGCCATCTTCTTAAAGATGATTATATAATGATATAGCTTTCACGGTGTAACTGTGTGATTGTGAAAACCTTGTGTCTGATGCTCCTTTTATCTACCTATCAACAGACGAGTAAAACATACAGAATAAAAATAAATAATGGGAGAACAAAGGTTAAAATAAATTTAGTAGATTGAAATGCTAGTGATCAATGAAAGGGAGGGGTAAGGAGTATGGTATGCATGAATTTTTTTCTGTTGTCTTTTTCTTTTTCTGAATTGATGCAAATGTTCTAAGAAATGGTCATGATGATGCATATGCAACTATGTGATGATATTACTGATTATATGTTGTATTAGTTAGGGTTCTCTAGAGAAACAGAATCAACAGGGAACACTTGCAAATATAAAATTTATAAAAGTGTCTCACGTGACCGTAGGAACGCAGATTCCAAAATCCACAGGGCAGGCTGCGAAGCTGATGACTCCAATGGATGGCCTGGATGAACTCCACAGGAGAGGCTCGCCAGCCAAAGCAGGAATGCAACTTATCTCCTCTGAGTCCTCCTTAAAAGGCTTCCCATGATTGCATTTAGCATCACTAATTGCAGAAGACACTCCCCTTTGGCTGATCACAAATGGAATCAGCTGTGGATGTAGCTAACGTGATCATAACCTAATCCTATGAAATGTCCTCATTGCAACAGACAGGCCAGTGCTTACCCAATCAGACAAACAGGTACCACAACATGGCCAAGTTGACACCTGTCCCTAACCATGACATATGTGTAGAACTGAATGATCATATGTTAAGAATGTTTTTGTTTCTTGTTATTTTTTTATTTTATTTTATTTTTAAATGAAGAAGACTCAAAAAGCAGGCTGGAGGGTCTAAAATGCCAAGCTGAGGATTTTGAGACTATGTTAGATAATAATGGATAGCCTGTACTGAACACTCACACATGCCAGGCATTGTCCTAGGTGCTGGACATGTGTACTCTCTTTAATTCTTGTCATAAATGAGGCTAAGAAACTTGCCAAGGTTATACCATTAATAAATAGAAGAGCCAGGGTTTGAATTTGTTTTTGTTGTTAAAATGATTGTGTGAATTTATTTGACAAAAGTGGCACATAATTTCTCAAGTATATAGGTCTACTTTTAGGTTAAATTGTAAGGGTCAAGAATGCTTCTTTTCTCTAAGAAAGTTGGTATTCCTTAGCTCAGTCAAGCTATCTGTGTACTAGAATCACAGAATTTCAATCTACTTGCACTCTATAATATATATTCAGTGTATTTGCAATATTCAGAATTTCAGTATTCTAAAAAGTGTCTGCTGGATCCCTGGAAAATAGAGTAATTTTTCCAGTGCAACTCTTTCACGATTGCAGAATCATAGGACTAAACACAAGCAATTTCAACCTAGAAACTTTGGCTTTTAATCACCATACTGTTCTGGTTATAGAATCTGTGGCATGTTGAACAAGTTTCAAGCCCAGGACCACTGACCTTAAGCAAGTAGTATGTTCAGCATATATCATTGTTCAGAAGAAAGTTGTCAGGGGGACAGGGAGGGGTTTATGATAGGGACAGTTTGAAAAAGGGACACTGGGTTCATTTCAGCTGCCTTCTCTGAGCAAGGGAGAGCTGTGGAGAGCATAGTATGTTTTAGGAAGCATAAAATCAACTAAAAAATAGCTATAGAACAAAAAAAAATACTTTAGGGCAAAATAAAGGCAAAAATACAAGAACATCTTTGAAACATGGAAGCAGCTCATGCACTCAGCAGATTGAAAGGAGTCATAAAGAATATTAACTCTTCAATACTGTAGCATACATACACAAAGCAAAACTTTTTGATTCATCCAAATGTGGGAAACAATTCACTAATTTGTTCTTTATAATATTCAATAAATAGAAATGATTATATTGAGCAAGGCAGTGTGTCTTTGTCCGAAATTGTAATATTTAATGTCACTTTTATTGAATTTTTAAGCGTATATTTGTTTGTTTTAAGTTATAGCATCATAATTAAATAAAGGAGCCATTGTCCAAAAATTGTGTTATTTTGCAAGAGCCATTATAGCAAAAGCTTCCTAACAGTCATTATGTGACTGTTATATATGTATGTATTAGGTATTTCTTAAATAAGAAGGTAGATGATTTCTTTTTTGAGAAAAAAAAAAAGTATGGGAAATAAAGGTGATCTGATTTTACCCCCAGAAATATACCAAATAAGAAGTAGTATGTAGAACATTTTTTGTTTTGTTTTTGCCTTGGATGTAAAATATCTGACACTGGATAAAATTTTCCCTGCTTTACATGTTTTTAGTAAGGGACACATATACTTTCCCACCTGTGGGAATGCATTCCCAATAGCATTCATTTAAACAAAATAGTTTAATGATGACATAAAAACATTGCTTCCAAATGATTATGACTGCTGAATCATTATATGGACCATTTTAGTCTCCAATGTCTTGGAGCAGCTAGAAAGAAAACCTAAAATTGTGGAACTGTAACCCATACCAAACTCTGAAATCTGTTCTATAACTCATTGTTGTGTGCTTTGAAATTTATGTTATTTTTACAATAAAAATTTTTTTTTAAAAAGTTGCTTCTCGTTATCATGTATGGAAGGCATAGAGTTATCATTATGAAATTTTTTTACTTTTTCAGGTAATATTCCTTCCCACCTCATGTAGAAGACACAGAACATTGGAAATTAGCATTTCCATTGATATACAGCTAGAATCTACTGAGAGGGTGCACATAGCTTGGGATTTCTACAAGATCTTTTTTTGGGGGGCTGCATGGGCTGGGATCAAACCCCGGTCTGCTGCATGGAACCCAGATCTCCCACATGGAATCCGGGTCTCCCTCATGGCAGATGAGCATTCAGTCACTGAACCACACCCATGAACCCCCTACAAAATCATAATGCTTGACCCAGAGTAGCCTCATTTTAAAGAGTTAAAGTCTGATGATTTATTAATAGAAAATTTTTTTAAATCTTTCATTCATCGTAGTTCTTGTTATTGTTTTAAAATGTAACAATAAATGTAAAATGTACATCTATTGTTTTTAAATGTACATTTAAAATGTACAAAAATGATAAGCATTAGGATGGTTATGGCTGCTTGTTCCAAAGAAAAGTATGAGCTGAGTGACTCAGACCTGCATTTTATAGAGAAAAAAATTGAATCGAATTTTGAGGGAATGAATGGTGAGTCTTAAATTTGGCAATGATAGAAATAATTATGCCTTTCACTCCTAAAAGAACAGTTTCTGATATAATGGCACCAGGATTTTGAACCGAAATTGCTGCATATATGTGTACAATTGTGTCTTACATTTAAAAAACAAAGAGGAGTGAAGGTCCTGTCCACAATCTGAGCTTCCCAAGCCCTGTGTCACAGCCCAAGGCTGCCAAGAAGAAGATGGTAGGGGTGAGGGGGACTTTTAGTAATTTGTCTACCAAGTGAGTTTATCTGCCTGGCAAGAGCACCTTTCTGTAATTAGCTCAAAAGCATTGTACTAATCAGGGTCCTCTAGAGAAACCAGAACCAACAGGAGGCGATATCTGTAAATATGAGATCTATAAAAGTATCTCACACAGCCGTGGGGATTTGAGAGTCCAAAATCTGTAGTGCAGGCCTCGAGCTGTCGGCTCCAAATGAAGGTCCTCAATGAGCTCTCCAGGAGAGGCTGACTGGCTGAAATCGAGAGATTCTCTCTTCTGAATTCACCTTAAAAGCCTTTGGGAGATTAGATTAAATGTCATTTATTTCAGAAGACACTCCTGTTAGCCTACTGAAGTTGTAATCAGCTGTGGATGCGACCAGCGTGCTCATGACTTGAGTCCATGAAATATCCTCACAGCAACGTCTAGGCCAGTGCTTGCTTTACCCGACAACTAGGTATCATTACCTGGCCCAAGTTGACACATGAATCTGATCATCACAGGCATCATGTATGCCAGTTGAGTCCCCTTTGGAGTCTGCCACTTGGAATAAATTTTAGCAGTTTTGTCCATAAAAGATATTCTCTGGGACCATTTGATGATTAAATATTATTAGATCTTAGCTAAAGAGGATTCTAGAGTTTATAAAACATGGGGTTACTGTCATGGAATTATAAATTCAAAAGAAATAGTACAACCAAAACCCAAAAAAATGCCTACTTCTTTAAATCTTTTTATGAAAGCTGTACTGTGGGCAATTGTGAACAAAAAATTATTGAGGCGTTAATCTTTACTTCTGGGGAAGGAACAGCTATGATTCAGACTGATTGCCCTCCATTCCATATTAAGTATAGTCAGATGTTAAAACTCACTGAAAGAACTCCCAGAATTCGCTTAGACCTGGCATCAAGGGATTGAGAAAGCCTTCTTGATCAGGAGGGAGAAGAGAGAAATGAGACAAAATTAAGTTTTAATGGCTGAGAGATTTCAGAGTTATTCTTATGCGTTATGTAGATATCTCTTTACATTTTATGATGTATTGGAGTGGCTGGAGAGAAGTACCTAAAACTGTTGAGCTGTGTTCCAGTAGCCTTGATTCTTGAAGATGATTGTATAATGATACAGCTTTTACAGTGTGACTGTGGTTGTGAAAACCTTGTGTCTGGTGTTTCTTTTATGCAGAGAATGGACAGATGAGTAAAAAAATATGAATAAAAATAAGTAATGGGGGAGACGAAATAAAATAAATTGGGTAGATTGAAATACTAGTGATCAATGAGAGGGCAGGGTAAGGGATATGAGATGTATCAGTTTTTTCTTTTTTCTTATTTTTTTTCTTCTGGAGTGATGCACATATTCTAAAAATAATCATGATGCTGAATACACAAATGTGTGATGATATTGTGAGCCATTGATTGTACACCCTGCATGGACTGTATGTGTGTGAGGATTTGTCAATAAAAATATTAAAAAAAAAAAAAAAAGAAAAAAAGAATGTGAAGCAAAGAACTGCCAGGAGGGCCTCTTGGAGATCCAGGAGGGAGTTACCCCCAACCCTGCAGTCACAGGCCTACAATAAAGACACAATGGAAGGAAAAAAAACAAAATGAAAAGACATTTAAAACTAGTCAATTTAAAAGAGAATAGTGATCTTATAGAAAGAGCATTGGGTTAGGAATAAAAAAACCCATATGCTAGCTCTTACTATGCCACTAATTCACTATGCCACTAATTCAACACAAGTACTCTGTGTTGGGCCATCAATTCCCATATCCATAAAGTAAAAGCAGTATGCCAAATATGAGCTCTTTTTCTGTTCTGACCTTCCGTAATTATCAAATAAAAACCTCTTTTAACCAGATCCTTGACTGCTGTTAAGTACATTGATAACATTGTTTTAAATCATTTGAATCAAAGAATGATTTTTTGCGTACTTATTCTTGTTTTTCAGAGACTCTGTGAAGGCATATTTAAAGTTCTTGTAAAGGACATCCCAACAACATGTCAAGTGTCCTGCCTGGAAGTTCTCCGCATTCTCTCCAGAGACAAAAAGATTTTAGTTCCTGTAACAACCAAGGAAAACATGCAGATACTGCTGCGACTAGCCAAGCTAAATGAGTCGGATGATTCTTTGGAGAAGGTGTCAGAGTTCCCAGTTATTGTGGAGTCCTTAAAATGTCTGTGTAACATAGTGTTCAACAGTCAGATGGCACAGCAGCTCAGCCTGGAACTTAACCTTGCTGCAAAGCTTTGTAACCTCTTGAGAAAGTGCAAGGACCGAAAGTTTATCAATGACATTAAGTGCTTTGACTTGCGCTTGCTGTTCCTCCTGTCACTTTTGCACACTGACATCAGGTCACAACTGCGCTATGAGCTCCAGGGACTACCGCTGCTAACCCAGATCTTGGAAAGTGCCTTTAGCATCAAGTGGACCGATGAGTATGAATCGGCCATAGATCACAATGGACCTCCTCTCTCACCTCAGGAGACAGACTGTGCCATTGAGGCCCTCAAAGCTCTCTTCAATGTGACGGTAGATAGTTGGAAAGTGCATAAAGAGGTAAGGTTGAGAAGGGTATTCTTGTCAACCTGGAATTTAATTGTTCTGGGGGATCTCTACAGCTGCCTACAAGGGAGTAGTGGTGAATTGAGAAGTACGGAAAGTAGTTTCCACTTCCTCCTATTAATCAGTTGAATGACCCAGAATATGTTTCATAACCTTCATGAGTCTTATTTTCATTTGTGAAACACCTATCAGAAGAAAAGGATGAAGATTCACTACTGTTTTGTAAGATGCCTAGTGTAGTTTGCTGAGTTATACTGTCAGTTGTCTCTTTTTAAAAAATGCTGCTTTCAGAAACAAGGTTTAAATTAAGAGATTCAAAGGGAAACGAAACTGTGGTGCAAAAGTGGATAGGCATTTTCAATGGCTACCATCTTAAGGAAAAGTTCAAATAAACCAGTTGAAACTGGTCAATTTGAACTGATACTTGCTCAGAAGAATAGAAGATACTATGTGTGTCACCTGTCTTCTCAGTCTCTTAGGATATTACTTTATGGAATTAAATGACTACCAAAAGTGTAGGACTACAGTTAGACATCCATGCTTGTACACAGTCCTAGAAAACAAGCATAATGACCTCAGAGTGTGTGAAAGGGTATTTTAAATCAACCACTTGACTTTAATTACGACTGAGATCCCTTTCTGTAGCTTGGACCTTCCAGCAATCCAAAGTAATGTAGATTTGATAGCATATATTTGAGTACACACAAGAAAAACAGTATACTAAACTAGAAATTTAAGAAAATCAACAATTTTAAGTAAACAACCTTTTTTTTTGCTTCTAAAATCTTAATATTTCACATCTATCATCTCTCTTTAACCTTAAATACTGGTAAAATTTAGTCCCTGCCTTAAAAAAAATAATAAAGAGGTATTTGTCACCAAAGCAAATTATCTCTTCTGATAGTTGACTTTAGGACTTAGACTAACATTTTGCTCTGTCCATTTGAAGCAGTGTTCACCCATGAATAAAGATACAATTATGCCAGCAGCCTACTTTAAAAGGATTATCTCAGTGCAGTGCTTTTACTCAGAGTATGCAGGCATCTGAGTTTTAAACTGCAAATAGATCTGTATTTTGAAACTAAATATTTGAAGCTCAATCCGAACAGCTGTTCTAAATGACTGTAGTATGGTCATCTTTTCCTGGGACTTGGCAGGAAAGATGTGAAAAGCTCACATGCTCCATTTATGCTTTGAAACCAAATATTTGGAAGTATTTAAAATGTTATGTCTCTATGCCTATTTGGTATCTTTCATGGTTATTTTCTTACACTGTTTTGGTGTTTTTAAGTTCCCCGTTTAGATGCAAGACATCCTCTGAGACTGTTGGTTTGTCATTGATGGAGCCCCTAGTATTTAAATTGTGCCCAAAATAGTAGCTCACACTGCTCAGATTCTTGACAAAAAAAAGGTTTATAATTCAGTGACTGCACATCAGTCGTATTGGATAACATGTAATAAGTATCAGTAAATTGACACTGGTCCTCATTAGTATGTCTCATGGGTTGGAAGAGACCATAAGAAATGTTAAAGGGGCAAATATTCTTTTATTACATGTTGTTACAGAATGTTTATTCTCTAAAAGATACATGATAAAGTACTAGCAGTCCTGGATCAGGCATCTTAACAGTCCTAGTGTCAGTTGTGGTGAGTCCTGAATCAATTGATATGACCATGACAAAAATGTTCACAGTTAAGGTGACTCTATGCTATTATTGAAGTTTTTTGAAATTTAAACAGGGTTGAAAACAGGATCTTCACCAGCTCATTTAGTCAAAAATGTCTTCATGAGTCTCCATATTCATATTTTAGCAAAAATAGGCATAGTCTCTGCCTTCATGAAATTTCAGTTTTGTAGATGAGACGTAATAAATATGTAAACAAATATATAATCCAAATTGTATTAAGTGCTAGGAGAGATAGAGTGCAATGACTGAGAACACTTAGTATGTTCAGAGAAGACCTGTGCAGATCTCTCCAGAGAGCTGAAAACTGAGAAGGAAATAGCCATGTAAAGAATGGGGGGGTGAGCATTTTCAGGAAATTGAGCAACGTATGAAGAGACACAGAAACCAGAACACAGAATATCTTTAATGGGGTAGCATAACTTAGAATAAAGAAAATCTGTAATTAGAGTGCAGAGAAACTTGCCACAAGAGTCTAGTTACCTAATTTTCAATATTTCCTTGACAGACAACAGGCATTTATTTTACTTCCATTGAGCAAGCATCTAAAGACTTGTTAATACTTTAAAATACCAACCAAAAAAAAAAAAAAAAGATTTTAGAAAATGTACTCTACAGAAAAAATTCAACTTAAAAATAACTAACATTTTTTCCTTATGAATATAATATATGCTTATTATAGACTATTTAGGAAAAAAGGCATACAAGCAATAAGAAAATGAAAGTTACCTGTAAACTTTACCACTCAAAGATAAGTACTATTCACAATTTTGATGTTTATCTTTCTACTCATTCTTCATTGTATAATATATAAATATAAACATATATAATTTTTTGCAAAAACATATTCATAATTTTACAATCTTGATTTTTTTTCCACAGTCAATGTTCTTGAAGAGCAGTGGTTTTCAAAATGTGTTCTTTGAAGCCGTAGGGTTACAAGGAGTATCCTCTGCACAGAGGTCGGTGGGAAGATAAGTAGGCAGTGTTCCAGGTTCCCAGTTCTCACTTTAAAGATAGTACACCTTTGAATGTTGTTGTTGTTTCTCACTACATTTAGGTTGAAGTTAGATTTTTTTCTTTTGGGGGATAAAAATGGTTCTGCAACCAAAAAATAACCTTTTGACAACCACTTTCTACTGTGTCATTTTTTAATGATCACTAATTATTCCTTCATAAGGACTTGACACCTTTTTGTTTGCTATTTTAAATAGTAATTCAATGAACTTTTCCTTTTGTAAAATCTTTGTAGATAAATGCCTGTAATTGTTGGGTCAGAGGATTTCAAAATGTTAAAGTTTTTTGATAGTATTGCCAAATTCTTCAGAAGAATAGTGCTAATTTATACCTTTTCAAACCTTGGGTATTTCACTTTTAAAAATCTCTGCCAATTTTATATATGAAAATGATATTTTATTTTAAATTAGTTCTCTTGGAAGGAGGTTATCCCTTTTTTCAAAGTTTAATTTTATGTTTCGTCTTCAGTGAATTGCCTATTAGTATTTTTTACTCATTTTCTAACAGTTTTCTTTTTTCTTATTCATCTGTAAGTGTTAGTTATATAGCAAGATTCTTTTGCTATATAGTTTGCAGATTTTTTTGTCTGTTTTTAATTTTGATGTGCTTTATTTAACTTTGATATACAAAAGCTTTTAATCTTTATGTTACTTAGACTTCTCAATCTTTTCTTTTCTTATGGCTTCTGCCTTTGATATTATGCTAGGAAAGACTTCCTTACCCCAAAATTATATAAATATTTACTTGTAGTTTAGAAGAACCATGCCTTTTAAGCTGAAGGTGGTTTAGAGGGTGGGTATGATGCTCTCTATATTCCAGAAATTTTTATTCACTAATGTTTTAATGGACTTTAATTTGTTGTGATTACTCATCCTTTTCTCCAGCTCAGTTACAAACAGGTACTGAATCCTATCAGTTTATTAATTCTGTTGTTCTGTTCTACTCAAATGAGACTTTGGTTTAGTTCAGAGGATATTTTGATTTGATGCTGTTCCGTCATCATCTCATGAGTCAGAACTCAGGTGCTAAGTGTTTTACAAACATTATCTCACTTAATCCTCATGACTGCCCTACAAGGTAGGGACTGTCATTTCTATTCTACAAATGAGGAAGCTGAAGCTGAGGAAAATAAATGACTTTTCCAAGGTCCCACAATTAGTAAGAGAACTGAGATTTCCACTTTGGTCATTCTTACTCCAGAGCCCGTACCCTTAACTATTGCATTGTACTATTTTCTGTCCAACCCAACTCAATAGTTAGAGAAAATACAGATGTTTGGTTTTGGTATTAATTGTTGTAGTAAGTATCTTTATGATTGCTTTCATTATACGTCACCAAGAACAGAAAAATTAGTTACTAGGCTTTTCTTGAGGTTTAGCAAATTAGTGCCATTTGTTTATTTTAGATTCATGTCTCACTGTTCAATTCCTGCATGCCTGTTGATGCTGTCAGAAGATTAATTTGGAGATTTCCTTCCCATTCAGTGGGAAATGTAGCTGACCTTATTTCTAAATGTTTCTATCTAACTATTTCCTAAAGGCAGTATGTTTCTAAAAGTTAAATGATACTTTTAGCGAACCTAAGATCAATTCTAGAAGTTAGCTGATTTGGTCTTGCCCTTACTCCTGCTTTAGCACATTGCTGAATCTATTGATGGTTGAATGTATGTTATTTTAGGGGTCTCTTATTCAGTTCACAGTCACTTCTGCACTGCTTTTCCCAGGTATCAATGCAGTGTGATGAGAAAACACAAGTATCAACAGACATGCATACCACCAAACAAGTGCAAACAGAGAAGTGCAAGTATCTGAATAGTCAAAAGACACTATTTGAATGAGATAAAACAGTGAGAGCCCACAAAAGCTAATTAAAATGTCACTGTAACAAAATTAGTTCCATAATTATTTGAGGTTTGAAGGAAATGTGAAAAAAGGATAGATTTATTAAATAAAAGTAAGTCTTCAAGCTGCACCGTGTTTTCTTGCTGAATCATTTTTTCAATAATGATACATGCCAAGTTTTAACCTTTAAGTAAGACTTCGTGAATAATAAAACTCAAAAATATTTTTTGAAACATAGACCAATGGAATAGAATGGAGAGTCTACAAATAGGCCTACACATATATAGTCAACAGATTGTTGTACCTTATGACACAGGTAGCATTAACATACGATAGGGAAGGGTTGGGCTATTTAATAAATGGTGCTGGATTAGTTGGATGGCCATATGGGAAAAGTGAATTTGAATCCCTACCCTATACCATACACAAAAAATTAATCTGAGTTGAATAAGAGATCGAAATATGAATGGTAAAATAAAGCTTTTAAAAGAAAATAGATTATCTTCATGACTTTAAGTCAAACATTTCTTAAATGTGCCAAGATTTTTAAAATGGAACAAAAAATGATCAAACTATAAAAGAAAAAAGTGACATTGATTTTCATTAAAATGAGTTCACCAAAAAAAAGAAAGGAAAAATGCTGGCTAACAGGGTGGTGCAATGGTGGCTCAGCAGTCAGAATTCTCACCTGTGGTGCCAGAGACCCAGGTTCAATTCCTCTAGCCTGCCCATGTAAAAAAAAAAAAAATGCTGGTTAACAAAGCAACAAATATGCAATAAGGAACTAAGTTCAAAAAATCCACTTTTTAAAAAAAGCTAAATCAATTCAGTAGAAAAAGGGGCAGAAAGCTTGAACGGGTCCTTCACTTCACAAAAGAGATATCTAGACGACCAGTAAACATGAAAAGGCTTTCAAGTTTATTAGTCATCAGAGAAGTGCATTTTAAATTCACAATGAGGCTACTGCACACCCCGAGAATGACTAAAATTAAGGCTGACAATACTAAGCATGGATACAGCTGTTGAACAACTGGTAGGAGTATAAATTGCTGTTAACATGTGAAACACTATTCAACATGAACTTCTAAAGTTAGACAAATGTATATATCCTATGACTCAGCATTTCTTCCCCTGGGTATATACCCAGTAGATACCAAATGACTGAAAAAATCTTCATAGCAGCACCCTTCAAAATAGCCCAGAACAGAAACCAACCCAAGTGTCCAAGAGTAGACCAAATAAATAAATTTTGATATATAATGGAATACTATACAGAAGTACTTTCTCAGCCTTTCTGTGATAAAGGACCTGATTTTATTTTCTAAGCTGTTGGACTGAAACTCTCATATAGTGTGACATGTTATACAGCATGTCAGGTTTTTTGAGAAGTTTCTAAATAGTCAAGCACATTTTCTATATTTCAGGCATTATGGATCAGTAACAATACAGCATAGATCAGCAATGGTCCACAAACTACATTTCATATAACATTTCTCTTTAGCAGTGAGTATGAACAAACTGCAGCTACACACAACAACATGGATAAATCTCACTACCAGACACGATAGGATCTATATACTTCCATTCATATAAAGTACAATGACAACAAAATCACCAACCTGTGGTTTTAGAAGTTTGAATCTCTTGAGGAACAGAAAATTGTCACTTGAAGGAGACATGATGGGATTTCTGGGGTTCTTGGTTTTGGCATTGCATGATTTGGGTATTGGTTATTTGGGTGGGCTCATTCTTTGAAAATTTATCTGGCTGTTCACTTCATTTGGATACTTTTCTGGTTTTATGTAGTATGTTAATATTTACATTAAAAATTATTGTATGCCTGTTAAGCACATGACCTCTATCCTCAAAGATAATAAATTAGTGGAGGAAACAAAGTATATGTAAGTAAATAAATATGAAATTACAAATTATGGTTTCATGAAGGAACTCTAACATACAGTGATGGAGAATAATGGAGGAAGGAATCTTAGATAAGGTGGTCAAAGAAGAGACTGCTTAGAGTAGATGATATATTAGTTGAGACTGGAAGATGCAGGGGAATCAGCAAGGCAAATAGCAAAGACAAATAATCCAGAAATGTCATTGGTTGCTTTGAGAGAAATGGAGAAAATGTAGTGACAGGCATAGAGTACAGCTTGGGAATTGGTGTTAAGAAAGCCAGGACAGGAGGAAATGGAATGGAAAGAAGTGGGATTTTGGTTTGCAATTGCAAATAATGAAAGTCCAAAATGGATAGTTTTGCGAGAGAGGAGAAAGTTTGTGAAAATATTTAGAATTAAGGAAGATCTAGTTTAAAAGGAAAATACCTTGTCAAGAGTTAAGTGATGGATGAATTTCACGTGGGTTTCAGTGTGTTTCATGTAATTTGGAGTAAGTAAAAGTATATTTACATATGAGAGAATTTTGATTCAGGCATTTCAGACAATGGTGAATGGGACAACATTTATTCCAGCCTGGTCAGTCTTAGTGTCTCTTGCATTCTACTGGCCCCTCTTCCCTTCTTTCCTTAGCACCCATCCCCACAATTAGTTTATCACATATTTCAGCTTTATCAGCCTTACCTTTTCTTTCCTTTCTCCTTCACCTTTCCCTTTCGCCTTCAAATGTTTTCTTCAGAGTACTAAGTACTTTTATGCATATCATCTTTAATTTAATCTTTTCATAACCCTTGACAACCTCATGATTATAGAGATGCATGTGGGGAAACTGAGATTCAGAGAAGTTATATGACTTGCCTAAGGTCACATCCTGGGCTCCTAACTCCCAAGTGCAATCAATGCTTTTTACATTATGCCACTAACATCTTCATATATTCTAACTCTACACATGGTGGCGTTATGTTTAAAATAGTTTAATCTGCATTATGAGTATGAAAGTACACTGTTGTTTACTTTCAATAGATTTTATAAGAGACATCTTCCTAGAAGGCTGTGTGAGTTATATGGAGGAACATAGGGTATACGTGTATAGTATGTAAATATAGTTCAATTTTACATGGATTTGAAACCAATTATATCCTAAGAATTTTTTATAATTTAAAAAATATCTTTTGAAGTAATTAGAGCTTTCCTGAACTATGGTGTAACCAAACTCTATCATAATTATCGCTAATTTCATATATCTTCTTAATTGCTAAACTTCTGGAAAAAAGAGAATGATCTTGATGCAGATAATTAAAGAAATTGCTACAGTGAACCAAGATAACACTAAAAATTAGGAGGTAAATCAAAAGCACCTAGTTTGTTTCCTATCATTTCCCTTCTCTCTTGATTCCCTGTGTCTCTTTAATACCACTACCAATGTGTAAACATTGGAAAAATCAAAGATGAAATTCAGATTGTTTTCAATACTTGCTGATATCTCTGGGGGAATTAGGAGTAAGATTTAGGGGGAGTAGGAGATTAAGAAAAATGATTAAAATCAAGTTGGTAGATTGTAGATTTTAATTTATTGCTTTTGAAAGTTAAGAGATGAGGCATTCTTGTAGGGGATGTATAACCAACTCCTCAAATAGGTGATGGTATGTATTAAATCTGCTTGAACTTTCAGAATGGCTAGTAAACTGGAATAGTATGCTATAGAATAAAAGAATTTAAACTTTATGGAAATGAAAAAAATTACTAGTGGAACTGAATCTTAAGATAAGATAAAATGGTAGGTAATCCCTGGGTGCTGATAATGCCTCTTTGCCAGAAATGACTTAAGGGAATGGCTAAATTAGCAACTTCTGGCACCACTCACTTCTGGAGCCAGCCACTTTTAGGCTAGTTGTGGCTGTTCATAGGAGATAGTGACTATTCACCTAGTATTGCTTAGGGAATTCTTCCTAGGATATTCTGCTTTCTATATACATGGTTGTAGGAATGACTGTTTTGTGGGGTTGCTGGGCCATAAGATGACTCCCAGGGATAAGGTAATGTACCACATTCCTTCATAAGACGTTCAATCCCCAATTTATCCTCTCGTTTATTTACCATAGAGTGATTCTCATCAGTTCCGTGTTATGGCAGCTGTTCTTCGTCATTGTTTACTAATTGTTGGTCCAACTGAAGACAAAACAGAAGAGTTGCACAGGTGGGTAACCTGTTTATTGATTTCTCAGTAAAAGGATACCATCAGTTCTTATAGTTTTCATGCATCTAATTTTAAATGTTTAATATAATCACAAGAAAGAGAAAATATTACAGTAGATCATTGGTAATTGGTAGGTCAGAACTCATTACCATGCACTGATGAAAAATAGAAGAGAGTATTTTATTCTGTCACTTCTGAGTTTGTTATATGAACTTCAACAAGACAGAAGAATTTGTCATTTGTTCATTCACAAATAAAATCTAGAACAACAACAGTAGCACACAAGTATTGCATATTTACTTTGCATGGTACTGTGCTAATCATCACAACAACCTTATGAGGTAGGTACTACTGTTGAATATGAGATACTTTTTTTTTTTTATTATCACTGGTACTACTATTTTTTCCATTTCAAAAGATGAGGAAACTGGAACTTAGAAAGATCAAGCGATTACCAAGAGATCACACAGCCCATGTACATAGAAGAACTAGGATTTGAGTCCTGGCATTAATTACCATACTTTACTACTACTACTACTACTACTACTACTACTACTAATTTCATTATGAGAATATTTACCAAAAAAAAAAAAATATGTACCTTGAGGACAGCCAATAGAAAGGAGAAAATATTTGGAAATCATGTATCTTAATATCTAAATCATAATATCCAAAATATATAAGGAGCTCCTACAACTTAATACAAAGTTGTAGGAGCTCTAATACTAAAAAGACAAACGACCCTATTAAAAATGAGGAAAGAGCTTGAATAGACATTCTCCAAAAAGAATATACAAATGGGCAGTAAGCACATATAAAAGATGCTCATTATCATTAGCCATTATGGAAATGCAAATAAAAAGCACAGTGAGATACCACCTCACAGCTATTATTATTATAAAAACAGAAAATAAAAAATGTTGTCGAAGTTGCAGAGAAATCTTAGTATATAGTTTGTGGGAATGTCAAATGATGCAGTCACTGTAGAAAACAGTTTGGCAGTTCTTCCAAAGGTTAAGCTTAGAATTATCATATGACCCATCAATCCCACTTCTAGGTATATAACCAGAACAGTTGACAGCAGGAACTTGGGCAGATATTTGTACACCAAGGTATATAGCAGCATTATTCATAATAACCAAAAGGTAGAAGCAGCCCAAATGTCCATCAGCAGATGGATGAATAAATAAGGATGAAGTATATACATACAAGTAGAATATTTTTCAGCCCTAAAAAGGAATGAAGTTCTGATACATCCTGAATTTTGATGCCGTCATGCTGAGTAAAATAAGTCAGATACAAAGGGGCAGATATGTGAATCCACTTACATGAAATAGCTAGAATATGCAAATTAATAGGGATAGAAAATAGAGTACATGAGGGGAATTGGAGATTTAATGCATAATGGGTGCAGGATTTCTGTTTGTGATGATGGGAAAGTTTTGATAAGGGATGATGGTGAGAGTAGCACAACATTGTGAATGTGATTAATCCCACTGGGTGGTATGTTCAGGAGTGGGTAAAAGGGGGAAGATCATGATGTATGTATATATTCCCACAATTAAAAAAAAGAGAGAGACTAAAAAGACAGTAACTAAATGCAAATACATGCTCCTGGATGGTATCTAATAATAGAAGAGAAAATGCCTACAAGGGCATTATTGGTGCATAGGAAAAATTGGAATATAAACTGTCAGCTTTTTATCAGGGTTAAATTTCCTGAACTTGATAACTGAAGGTGATTACATAAGTGAATATCTTTGTTTTTGGTAAAAGTACATAGAAGTACTAAGTGTTCAAGGAGCATGATGTATACAACCTACTCTCACATATTTAGAAGATTGGATGGATGGATGGATGGATGGATGGATGGATGGATGGATGGATGGATGGAGTGATATGCAAATATGGCAAAATGTTAAATGTTAGTGGATCTGAGCGTCTGGGTGAGTCTATCTTGGGCTCTTAGAAATATGCTAAATCTACTCTTCCTGTGTACTATAAATGGAAAAGCCTGGATGACAGCACATCTGTTGGCAACATAGTTTACTGAATATTTTAAGCCTACTATTGAGACCTACTGCTCAGAAAAAATGACTCCTTTCAAAATATGACCATATGTTAGCAGTGCACTTGGACACCCAAGACCTCTGATGGAGATGTACAATGAGACAAAGGCTGTTTTCATGCTTGCTAACACCACATCCATTCTGCAGCCCATGGATCAAGGAGTCATTTCAGCTTCCAAGCCTTGTTATTTGAGAAATACATTTCATAAGGTTATAGCTACTGTAGAGGTGATTCCTCTGTTAGAGCTGAGGAAGTCAGTTGAAAGCCTTCTGGAAAGAATTCACCATTCTAGATACCATTACGAACATTCATGATTCATGGGAGGAGGTCAAAAGATCAGTATTGTCAGTAGTTTGGAAGAAGTTGATTCCAACCCTCATGAATGACTTTGAGGGGTTCCAGACTTCATTGGAAGAAGTAACTGCAGATGTAGTGAACATAGCAAGAGAACTAGAATTAGAAGTGGAGCCTGAAGATGTGACTGAATTGCTGCAATCTCATGATAGAACTTGAATGGATGAGGAGTTGCCTCTTATGGATGATCAAAGAAAGTGATTTCTTGAGATACAATCTGCTTCTGGTGAAGATGTTATGAACATTGTTGAAATAACAACAAAGAATTTAGAATAGTCTGTAAACTTAGTTGATCAAGCATTGTCAGGGTTTGAGAGGATTGAACTCCAATTTTGAAAGAAATTCTATGTGGGTTTGCTGGTTTGAAAGTATTATGTACCCAGAAAAGCCATGTTGTAATCCTGATTCAATCTTGTGGAGGCAGCCATTTCTTTTAATCCTGATTAAGTACTGTAGGTTGGAAACTTTTGATTAAATTATCTGCATGGAGATGTGATGTGCCCAATCTTGGGTGTAACCTTTGATTAGATGGAGATGTGACTCCACCCATTCCAGCTGGGTATTGATTAGTTTATTGGAACACTTTAAAAGAGAAAACATTTGGAGAGAGTCAGAAGCAGCAGAAATGACAGAGCCCATCCAGCCAGAGACCTTTGGAGATGCATAAAGAAAATGCCTCTGGGGAAGCCATTGAAGAAGCCTGGAGAGAAAACTAGCAAATGTCACCATTTGCGTTTCCAGGACTCTTGAGTCCATCAGCCTTCTTGAGTCAAGGTATCATTCCCTGGATGCCTTAATTTGGACATTTTTATAGCCTTGCCTTAATTTGGACATTTCATCAGCCACAGAACAGTAAACTTATAACTTATTAAATTCCTCTTTTTAAAAGCCGTTCCAGTTCTGGTATATCATATTCCAGCAGCTTGTAGACTAACACAGTGGGTAAAATGCATCCAGTAGCATGACATGCTACAGAGACATCTTTCTTGAAAGGAGAATGTGGAAAACTTCATTTTTGTCTTATTTTAAGAAATTGCCATAGCTACCCCTGCCTTCAACAACCACCACCCTGATCCGTCGGCAACCATCATCATCATGGCAATACACCCCACCAGCAAAAAGATTGCAATTCACTGAAGGCTCAGATGAAATTTAGCACTTTTTAGCAATTAAATATATTTTATCTGAGCTATATACATTGGGTTTTTTTAGACATAGGCCTATTGCACACTTAATAGAGTACAATATAATAAAAACATAACTTTTATATGTACTGGGAAACCAATAAATTCATGTATTTCGCTTTATTGTGATATTTGCTTTATTGCAGTGATTGGAACCAAACCCACAGTATTTCCAAGATATGCCTGTATGTCCTATAATGCATGTGTGTCAGAAATTCTAGGACTTGAATGAATGAAAAAATGACTTCGGTTATTCTGACATCTCTGTCATACAGTGCCTTTTTTTTTTCTCAGAGAAATCAAGAGGACATGGACATAGAGATAAATATGAATTAGCTGACAAAGACATCAAAACTTAACCTGTAATTCTGCTAATCCACACCTTGAATGGTTTTTAAAACCTTTTTGCTCTATTGCATTAACAAGTAGAATCTTCGTATGATCCACCTTTTTGCTGCAATAAAGGAAATTGTAATTCTGTTTATCTCTGTGTGCCTGAAGATGTTTTCATCTTTTTTATCTATAATCAATAAGCATATGCTTATTGAGCTCCAGGTCTCAGCTCTTAGCCCAGAAGAGAGGATTATAAAGCTCTTAGGCCGAAGAGAAAGCTGCATGTGGTTATGATTTTCTTTTGTTTTGAAGAAGAGGAAGGAGATAAGGATGGCCTAAACACTGGGTGAGGGGAGGAGACAACCGGATCTGATTTAGTTTCATTTAGGCTCTCAATCTGGCTTCATTCACTCACTGAATCTTACACATAGCAGATTTTCAATAAATATTTAAAAATTGGATGATTTCATTTGGTTTATATTTGTTAATTAAACATTTATTATGTGTTAGATACTAGGCTTAGCTTTAGGTCAACAGAGATGAATAAAATACAATCTCTGTCCTCCAGGGGTCACCAGCTAAATTAATGGGTGAGAGAGACTTATAACCAAATCAAACATTGTTTTGATGTTTGGGTCAGACTTGAACAAGCTTATGTAGGTGTACAGAGAAAAGGAGAGTTTACTTTGTCTAGAGCAATCAAGGAGAATGATTTTTGTTTTGTTGCTATCATTAAAGCTCTTAGCTCTTTAAAACTTTCACATTATAATGAGCAGTTATCTAAATGAACAGATATTTTTTAAACCATAGCTGAGCACTGTGTTAGGTGTTTTAAGGACTCACAGTGCATACCCTGGAAGAACAGAGTCTCAATGGGAAGACATAAATATTTTGAAAAGTTAAATAACAGCTCAAGATAAGAACAGAAGAGATATTATAAGATATTTTGTGAGTAATTTTCCAATGAAGTAATTATACCAATAATAATTGCTAATACAATTCAAAGGACAAGCTCACTATAGTTTAGCATAATGAGGAAAGTCTTCCTCCTTCCTTCATATTGTCCCTAATCCCCCTAGTATCCTGATAATTACTTTTTCTCCTATCTACAAATCTGTTTTGATTTAACCGTCTCTATCCTAAAACATTGGTTCATCATTTCAACCTCTTTCCATGCCCTCCTATGTCCTGCCAGTCTTCAATCACCCAACCCCATATATGGCAGAATACCTTCCCTTCCCATTTCTACACCCAGGGTTCTGAGCCCTGTGGAAAAGGTTTACCTTACCTAACATATGAGCCCATGATCCCTACTTTGCGCAGAGTTGCTTTTCAAAAAGCAAATCTCTGCTTATAATCGCCTCATCTGACATTTCCAGTGAAGATGGCAGAGTAGGGAGCTCCAGGTCTCAGTCCTCCTACCAAAACAACTACTTAAACAGGCAGGAAATGACTGAAACAAGTATTTTTGAAACTCCAGAAGCAGAAGAACATTCATTGTACAGCATCATTGTACAGAGCAGAAAGAAGCAGCTGATAAATTACAGTAAAAATTGTAAATTTTTCTCTCCACTCCTGGTGCCCATTCCCCACTTGCAGCAGGCCACTGCAGGGTCCAGACCCAGACTAAGTGCTAATGACAGACAGGGACATAAAAATTCTCTTTCCTAAGAACAGGGGTGGGCACGGCCAATTACTGATCACGACTTTTGATTAGCAAATTCAAATAGCTGATTTCCTGGCTCTGAAGGCATTTATTGTTTCAGTGCACCCCAGCAAATGCTGCAGCTGCTGTTGTTTCAACCCTGACAGAAGCTATGCTAGCCACTGTTTTCAACCATCCCCAGTGGCAGAAACAGTAGAAATTTAAAGATGCAGCACTTCCTCAGGGCTGCGGGAGACAGTGAGCTGGAAGACTTCATTTGCTGGGCAGACAGGAAAGCTCAGCATTGAGAAACCATCAGAGAAGCTTTTGGGGTCCTTCCTGATCCTCTCCTCAGGGCACTTTAAAGCTGTTCTATGCGCCCGTCATGGATTCCTGGCTCTGTTTGGTCTGGGAAAGACTGACTCAGGAAAATCTTCTCTGGGATAACCCTTCTCCCAGAATTTGTCCTCCAGGCAAAAGCAAGGTGAGCCTTCGAAAGGAATGTGAAAAACTATGGAGGCAAACAGTCTGGGACAAAGGGATGCCAGCTTCAAGTATCAGTGTGAGAAAGAGGTCTGTCCTGTGGGACAGAGGGGCCACCAAACTCCTGTAAATAGTGGCACTCCAAAGCAACTAACAAGCAAAAGCCTAGGACAAAACAGAAGCCCAGAAAGACAGGGGAAAACCTTGCCCGCTGCATTTGCCCTGGGCAGACCTTCCTAAAAGGAGGACTGAAACTCAAGAAAATATGTCTTATTGCTACCTAGTAACAAAACCAAGAAACAGGCACTCTAGGGAATAAGTCCCAGAGTTGACATTTTAAAATATTAAAATAGAAAATGACGGCCCATTCAAAGGAAGAGGATAAAAATATAGAAGACACCAGTGAAGAAGATAAGAATGTAGATGTATTGAACAGAGCCTTTAAAAAAATGAACTCACTCATTTTCATTGACTTATAAGGGAGTGTGAATTGGTACTGTGGTGGGATGCCACCTCACACCTAAGAATGTGTGCTATTGAACAGGTGGAAACTGCAAGTGTTGAGAGGATGTGGAGAGGTGGGGGCACTTGTGCACTACTGGTAGGGGGGTATAGTGGTACAGCCGCTGTGGAGAGCAGGCTGGCCTTTCCTTAGAAGACTAGATATTGGGTTGCCCTGTGACCCAGCAATGCTACTACTCGGTGATATACCCAGAAGAGCTGAGGGCAGTGATATGAACAGATATTTGCACACTGATGTTCTTAGTAGCATTGTTTGCGATCGCCAGGGGATGGAAGCAGTCCTGTGCCCATTGGCAAATGGGTGGATTGACAGTATGTGGTATGTACATATGATGGCATATTATGCAACAGTAGGACAAAATGTCATCCTGAAGCACATGACAAGATGGATGAGCCTTGAGAATGTAGTTCTGGGTGAGATAGGCCAGACACAGAGGGTTAGATGCTGTATGATTCTATTTTTATGACCATGCTAAAGGTAAAATCAGAGGCTTATAATGCGGAATATAGGGGACCTACAGATACATGGAAGCTAGAGATGGGTGAGCAGTTAGCTAATGAGGTTGAACTTAAATGTAAGGGAATAGATAGAAGTGAAGGCTTCACTAGTAGGTCTATAAGTAATATTACCATATTGAAGGTGAACATGATTGAAAGGGGTTGTATACATCCCACCGATTGCACTACAAATACAAATAAGTTCTAACGTGAACTATTGCAAAGTTATGAATTTTGTACAAAGAGCGTATAAGCTCAGGGTATAGGGAGAAAACTGCTATTGCCTGCTATGGGCTATATTTAATAGGAGAACATCAACAGAACCACAGCAATACCAGGGGTAGATAATGCGAGAAGGGACAAGAGTTAGAGGAGGTTTGGATTTTCTATTTGGTGATGGTGTGTTTATTGGTTATCTTTCTCCTGGGAACAATGAAGTTATCTAAAATTGAGAGTATTGATGACTGTTAATGTTATGCATGATGCCCAATGAATGGAGGTGGCTGAAGGATGCACTGACCAAGAAGTAGATTGGCGAACAATGGTGTATACATATGAACAAATATTGTGCTGTTACAAAAAGGAAGGAAGTTGTGAGACATAAAACTTGTGGATATTTGGTGAGACAAAATAAGCCAGAAACAAAAGAGCAAATATTGTATGGTCTCATTTAGAAAATACTTATAAGAAAACAGTGGCCTAGATTGTAAGCTCTTATAGCAGTCACATTTAGTCCAGAGTGGTAATTGTTATTTCTGGATTTTGAAAGGCCGTTTTATATATGTATAACCTGGTATTTCGAGATAAGAATGAAGCTGAAGTCAGGATTAAGGTAATTCAGAATACAGGGGTAAGGGAGACATTGCCTGTAGTTTAGAACTTCATCTACTGTTTGAGACCAAAGGAAGAAAGGTTTTTTTGTCCAGAACCTAAATTTTCTGTAGTATATAATCTAACTCAACCTGTCTGGATAGATCATTTAAACAATCCAGACACAGGGAATCCAGAAAAGAATGAGGGCCTTTAATCCTGTATAGCTTAATGTAATGCTTGGTTAAATTCCAGAGTATATTATGCAGATAATCGAAAAGTATTGGCAAAGTCTCTTGTGGGACAGAAGAAAACTATTAAACTTTAACACCAGGGAGCTCCCTGATACTGTATCAAATGTTAGGGACACCCCAAATTAATAGACCAAGCTCTTGATCTTGAAGCTTGCTATTGTGAAGCTCAAAATGTAGTGGAGAAGCTACTACCTCTAGGAATGCCAAGAGTTACCTCCATAGGACCTCTTTTGTTGCTCAGATATGGCCTCTCTGTCTCTTTACGCCCACTTCTGCAAGTGAAATCACTGTGCTCCCCTCTACATGGGACATGACATCTAGGGGTGATAGTCTCCCTGGCAGTATGGGAGATGACTCCCAGGGATGAATCTGGCTCTGACACCATGAGATCAACAATGCCATCCTCACAAAAAGGGGAAAAGAAGTGTAATAAATAAGGTATCAGTGGCTGAGAGAGTTCAAACAGAGTCAAGAGGCTACTCTTGAGATCACTCTTTTGCAAGCTTTAGTTAGACACTGCTATCATAACTTGCCAAAACCCAACCAGAACCATTCCTGTGAATCCTAAAGAACACCTAGGGTGTTATATAAGATTTTACAGAGTTTCCATGCACTAGGGTAACTTTCCAGAAACCTGCAACCTCCAGATGGGTCCCTGGACCAGATAGGTCCTGAAATGCAGAGGAGCCAGTCTCTCCAGAACATCAACTAGTTCCATCCCTCTACCCCATATTATTGACATAAAAAAGTTAGAATGGGCATAGCCCAGATACCCCTAAAGAGTGGGAGAAAGATCAAAGGTGATGGTGGAGTTGTACAGAGAGGTAGGGTTTAACAAATGAGTGTGATTACTGAATCATTGTATTGATATTTCTTTTAACCTCTAGTATCTTAGAGCAGCTAGAAGTAAAAACCTAAAATTGTGGAATTGTAACCCATAAACTCTGAAATCTGTTCTACAACTAATTGTTGCAATATACTTTGAAATTTATTGCTTTTTTGTATGTATGTTATTTTTCACAAAAAAAATAAAAGTCTATTGTGATGATAAATGCACAGCTATATGATGGTATTATGAACCATTGATTGTACACTTTGGATAATTACATGGTATGCAAATATATATCAATTAAAAAAAGTTTTTTTTTCCTAATTGATTTTAAAGTGTAGCCAGGAGGAAAACAGTGCTTCGGAAGATAATAAGTACTTGTTAGGTGATTGCTGATGGAAATTTCCAGCAATGAGGCATTGTCTTCACTTTAGTGGGAATCATCTTCCTTTTGAGTTGCCTCTTGTGGATGGGATGTCCTTGCCACACATAGCATTTCAAACTCCTGACACCACAAGCCTAGGAATAAAAGTCACTCAGAATGATAGCATTCTGGGCACACAGAGAAAACAATACAGAAAAAAGGGAGAGAATTAAAACAAAAAACAAAAAACCCACCTTCTATTTAGTATTCTCAGTGAGAATTGAAAGAGCATTTCCGTGATAAGTCGGAAAAAGTAAACTGTCATTAAAAAGGAGCAATCTGAAAAAAATGAAGAGTTCTTAGAGATGAAAAATAATGTTAAACTAAAAGGCTCAATAGAGCAGTAAATAGCAGAATGGATATTACACAACACAGAAGTAGTGAATTATTAAAGTGCTTTCCAGTTGCCCAAGTAGTGAATTAAAGTCTCCCATCATCTGGAGGACATATTAAAAATAAACTCTTGTCTACCCTAGACTTGTGGAATCAGAATAATCAGGGTGCAGGCTAGGAATCCATATTGTTTCCCTGGAGTTGATTTTGATGGGCTTTCAAATTTTGAAGCCACTGAATTAGAGCAAACCTAAGATATTCTCCCCAAAACAGAGGGAAACTGAGAATCAGCAACAAACTCTAAAGAGCCTGGAATGGACCATGAGGCTGCAAAACTGTTGGTTTCGGGGTGGGGATGGGAGGTGGACTGTGGTCTACCTTTCACATGTGTTGTATGTGAACTGTGGCTTCTAGATTATGCAATGCTATGGTTGTTCATGGAGGATGGATCCTGGAAATATATTCTATGTAACAGAAATTTCAGAATTAGACAGTTGAGAAGGTGGAAATTAAATAAATAAATAATAGAAAATCATCTTCAGATTGAAAGAGCCACCAAATGAAAGGCTAGGATGATTTTTTTAAAGAACTTTATGAGAGAACATCTTAAACATGCCAGAAGACATGAATATGCTCATTCAAGAAGGCCAGAGAACACCAAACAGAATAAACATGAAGAAAAATAGACTCCCATCATATGTTACTCAAACTTAATGAATGCAAAGGACAATTAGAGAGTTCTGAAAACTGCAAGAGAAAAGCAATGTGTTATGTAAAAGGAAGTGCCAATGAGACTGAGACCTTATTTCTCATCAGAGACAATGGAGGAAAGAAGGCAGAGGGTGGAAACTTAGTGCTGAAAGAAAGAACTGCCAGCTAAGAATTTTATACCAGTGAGACTTTCTTTCAAAATATGAGGGAGAGATTAAGACATTCTCAGATAAACAAAAGCCTTAATATGCCTTAAGTAAAAAAAAACAGTTATGAGGGACAAAGATGTCATTATATACTGATAAAGGGAATGATTCAACAGGAAAATTTAATAATTATAAATATATGTGCCCCAGTGTTAGTTTGTTAAAGCTGTCAGAAAGCAATATACCAGAAATGGAATGGCTTTTAAGGAGGGTATTTAATCAGTTGCAAATTACAATTCTAAGGCTGTGAAAATGTCCAGACTAAGGGACCAAGAAGAGGTTACCATCACTCAAAAAAGTCTGATGCCATCTGGAACACCTCGGTCAGCTGGGAAGTCATGTGGCTGGCATCTGCTAGTTCTTGTTCCTGGTTCATTGCATCCAACTTCTGATACCAGTGGTTTCCTCTTGAAGCATCTGTGGGCCTTCACTTAGTTCCTCCAAGACAGGATTCTGGGTTCTGACTTGCTTAGCATCTCATGGGAAGGCGTATGGTAACATCTACTGAGCCCTGCATCTCCAAACGTTTGAGTCTCATGTGTGGTTTTGTCATCTCTGAAGCAGCTGTTCTCCAGGCATCTGCATCTGCTCCAGATTTCTCCAAAATGTTTCCCCTTTTAAAAGACTCTAGTAATCAAGACCCACCTTGAATGGATTGAGTTACATCTCCATCTAATCAAAAGGTCATACCCACAATTGGGCATGCCATATCTCTGTGGAGATAATCTAATCAAAAGTTTCTGCCCTAAAATATTGAATCAGAAGTAAAAGAAATTACTCCCTCCACAAAATTGGATTAGAATTAAAGCATGGCTTCTCTGGGGTACACATTAGCTTCAAACCAGTATAGTACCTTAACAACAGAGCCCCTAAAATATATGAAGAAATATGAGATTTGAAGGGAAAGATTGATGGTTCTACATTAACAGTAGGAGACTTTAACACACCACTGTCAGTAATGGATTGAACATTTAGTCAGAAGATCAGTAAGGAAATATAGGGCTTGAATAATACACTAAGCCAGCTAGACCTAGCAAAATATATAGATCACTGCACCCAAGAAAAACGGAATACACATTCTTTTCAAGTATGCTTGGATCATTATCCAGGAGAGACCATATGTTGAGTCACAAAACAAGTCTCTGGAAATTAAAAAAATATTGAAATCATGCAATATATATATTCTCCACTCACAACAGAATGAAGCCATAAATCAATAACAGAGGGAGAAATGGAAAATTCACAAATATGTAGAAATTAACAACATACTCTTAATGAAAGGATTAACAAGGAAATTAAAAGCAAAATTAGGAAATACCTAAGTAGACCCTCTTAAGTGAGAAAAAAAAGGCACCATTCAGGTAGGGCAAGAAATAAGAAAACAAAAATGGAAAAATTCTGATCTGTTGAACAAAACCTAAGCTAGAGGTCTAGAATAAGCTGAACTGTATGTCAGAAGACAAATACACAACAAAGTCAACCAGCAAGAAAATCCTAGGTAAAAAAAAGTGAAAACATTCTCCAGAATAAAGTAATTAAGGAAATTAAATGTTTAGACACCAGCAAAAAATAATGAATCATACTAGGAAAATTGAAGATACGGCCCAGTCAAAGAAACAAACCGACAATTCAAATGAGATACAGGAGTTGAAACAATTAATTCAGGATGTTTGAACAGAGGCGGAAAACCTTATCAAAAATCGAATGAATTGAAGAAGGATATAAAGGCAGGGGACGAACAAAAAGAAGAAATCGAAACCCTGAAGAAAATAGCAGAACTTATGGCAATGAAAGGCATGGTAGAAGAGAGTAAAAAAAACAACAGTGGAAACCTACAATGTTAGATTTCAAGAGACAGAAGATAGGATTAGTAAACTGAAGGACGGGACATTTGAAATCTGACAAGCAAAACAAAATAGAGGGAAAAGAATGGAAAAATATGAGCAGGAACTCAGGGAATTGGTTGGCAGCATGAAGCGCATGAATAATACATGTTGTGGGTGTCACAGAAGGAGAAGAAGAGGGAAAAGGAGGAGAAAAACTAATTGAGGAAATTTTCACTGAAAATTTCCCAACTCTTATGAAAGACTTAAAAATTACAGATCCAAGAAGTGCAGTGAACCCCAAACAGAGTAGATCCAAGTAGACTTACTCCAAAACACTTGCTAATCAGAATGTCAGCTATCAAAGAGAAATTTTGAAAGCAGCAAAAGAATAGCAATCCATCACATACAAAGGAAGCCCAATAAGACCATGCATAGATTTCTCAGCAGAAATCATGGAGTCGAGAAGACAGTGGTATGATATATTTAAGATACTAAAAGAAAAACCACCAGCCGAGAATTGAATATCCAGCGAAATTGTCCTTCAAAAATGAGGGGGGAATTAAAACATTTTCAGACAAGAAAATCACCGAGAGAATTTGTGACCAAGAGACCAGTCTTGCAAGAAATACTAAAGGGAGCACTACAGACAGAAAGGAAAAGACAGGAGAGAAAGGTGTGGAGTAGAGTGTAGAAATGAAGATTATCAGTAAAGCTAAAAAGAAAAAAATGAGATATGACATATAAAATCCTAAAGGCAAAGTGACAGAAGAAAGTACTACCCTTACAGTAATAACACTAACTGTTAGTGGATTAAACTCCCCAATCAAAAGACATAGACTGGCAGAATGGATTAAAAAACAGGACCCATATATATGCTGTCTACAGGAGATGCATCTTAGACCCAAGGATAAACATAGGTTGAAAGTGAAAGTTGGTGAAAGATATTTCATGCAAACAACAATCAGAAAGGAGCAGGAGTAGCTATACTAATATCCAACAAATTAGACTTCAAATGTAAAACAATTAAGACACAAAGAAGGACACTGTATTAATTAAAGGAATAATTCAACAAGAAGGCATAATAATCATAAATACGTATGCACCGAGGCAGAGTGCTCCAAAATACATAAGGCAAACACTGAAAACCTTGAAGAGATACATCTGCCATAATAGTTGGAGACTTCAGTTCCCCACTCTCATCAATGGACTGAACATCTAGAGAGAGGATCAATAAAGAAACAGAATTTGAATAATACAATAAATGTAGTAGACTTAACAGACATTTATAGAACATTACACCCCACAACAGCAGGATATACCTTTTTCTCAAGTGCTCATGGATCCAAGGATAGACCATATGCTGGGGCGCAAAGCAAGTCTGAATAAATTTAAAAAGATTGAAATCATACAAAACATTTTCTCAGATCATAAAGGAATGAAGTTAGAACTCAGTAATAGGCAGAGGGCCAGAAAATTCACAAATACATGGAGGCTCAACAACACACTCTTAAACAACCAGTGGGTCAAGGAAGAAATTACAAGAGAAATCAGTAAGTATCTCAAGGCAAATGAAAATGAAAGCACAGCATATCAAAATTTATGGGATGCAACAAAGACAGTGCTAAGAGGGAAATTTGTTGCCCTAAATGCCTATATCAAAACAGAAGAAAGAGCAAAAATCAAGGAATTAACTCTCCATTTGGAAAAACTAAAGAAAGAACAGCAAAGTAACCCCAAAGCAAGCAAAAGGAAAGAAATAACGAAGATTAAAGCAGAAATGAATGAAATTGAGAACATGAAAACAATCAAGAAATTCGACAAAACCTGAAGTTGATTCTATGAGAAAATCAGTAAGATTAACGGACCCTTAGCAAGGATGACAGAGGAGGATGCAAATCAATAAAATCAGAAGTGGAAGAGGAGACATAACCACTGACTCCACAGAAATAAAGGAGATAATGAGAGAATACTGTGAACAACTTTATGCTAGTAACCTAGGGACAATGTAGATAAACTGGACGACTTCCTAGAAAAGCATGAACAACAAACATTGACTCAAGAAGAAATCGACAACCTCAACAAACCAATCAAAAGTAAAGAAATTGAATTAGTCATTAAGCTCCCAAAAGAGAAAAATCCAGGACCAGATGGCTTAACATGTGAATTCTACCAAACATTCAAGAAAGAATTACAATACTGCTCAAACTCTTCAAAAAAATTGAAGAGGGAAGGCTACCTAACTCATTCTATGAAGCCAACATCACCCTCATACCAAAGCCAGTCAAAGGTACTACAAGAAAAGAAAATTACAGACCACTCTCTCTAATGAATATAGATGCAAAAATCCTCAACAAAATTCTTCCGAATCAAATCCAACAGCACATTAAAAGAATTATATGCTATAACCAAGTAGGATTCATCCCAGGTGTGCAAGAATGGTTCAGCATAAGAAAATCGATTAATATGATACACCATATCAACAAATCAAAGCAGAAAAACCACATGATCATCTCGATTGATGCAGAAAAGGCATTTGACAAAATTCAACATCCTTTCTTGTTGAAAACACTTCCAAGAATAGAAATAGAAGGGAACTTCCTCAACATGATAAAGGGAATATATGAAAAACCCACTGCTAACATCATCCTCAAGGGGGAAAAACTGAAAAGTTTCCCCCTAAGATCAGGAACAAGACAAGAATGTCCACTATCACCATTGTTATTCGACATTGTGTTGGAAGTTCTAGCGAGAGCAATTAGACAAGAAAAAGAAACAGAAGGCATCAAAATTGGAGAGGAAGAAGTAAAACTCTCACTGTTTGCAAATTGTATGATACTATATGTCAAAAATCCCAAAAAATCCACAGCAAAACTACTGGAGCTAATGAATGAGTGCAGCATAGTGGCAGGTTACAAGAGCAACACTCGAAAATCTGTAGTGTTTATATACACTAGTAATGAGCAATCAGAGGGGAAATCAAGAAAAAAATTCCATTTATAATTGCAACCAAAAGAATAAAATATTTAGGAATAAATTTGACTAAGGATACAAAAGACCTATACAAAGAAAAGTATGAGAAATTGCTAAATCACAGAAGACCTAAATAAATGGAAGGGCAAAAAACTGTGTTCATGGATTGGAAGACTAAATATAGTTAAGATGTCAGTTCTACCTAAATTGATTTATAGATTCAATGCAATACCAATTAAAATCCAAAAAACTTACTTTTCAGAAATAGAAAAACCAATAACCAAATTTATCTGGAAGGGCAGTGTGTTAGTTAGATTCAGTTGTCAACTTGGCCAGGTGAGCATACTTAAGTTTTGTTGCTGCGGACATAAGCCAATGAATTGTACGTGAACCTCATCTGTTGCTAATTACATCTGCAGTAAGCTAGGAGGCATGTCTGCTGCAATGAGTGACGTTTGACTTAATTGGCTGGTGCTTAAATGAGAGAACGCAACACAGCACAGCCTAAGCAGCTCGGCATTCCTCATCTCAACACTTGCAGCTCAGCCCAGGCCTTTAGAGATGCAGAAAGAAGTCACCCTGGAGAAAGTTGTTGGAACCCACGGGCCTAGAGAGAAGACCAGCAGAGACCATCCTGTGCCTTCCACGTACGAAAGAACCTCAGTGGAAAGTTAGCTGGCTTTCCTCTGAAGAATTAACAAAATAAATCCCCTTTTATTAAAAACCAATCCATCTCTGGTGTGTTGCATTCCGGCAGCTGGCAAACTAGAACAGGCGGGTTACCCTGAATAGCTGAAAATATCCTGAGAAAGAAAACTTAAGTCGGAGATCTCATACTACCTGACTATAAGGTCTATTATGAAGTTACAATAGTCAAAAGAGCATGATACTGGCATAAAGATAGACATACTGATCAATGGAATCGAATAGCGTGTTCAGATATAGACCCCCTCATCTCTGAACAATTGATCTTTGATAAGGCAGTCAAGCCAATTCATCTGGGACAGAACAGTTTCTTCAGTAAATGGGAACTTCTCAAAATTAAACACTTTTGTGCATCAAAGACCTTTGTCTAGTAAGTAAAAAGACAGCTTATGCAATGGGAGACAGTGTTTGGAAAAGATGTATCAGATAAGGATCTAGTATCTTGACTATATAAAGAGATTATTCAACTCAACAAAAAAAAGATAAACAACCCAATTACCACATGGGCAAAAGACATGAACATAAACTTCTCAGAAGAGGAAATACAAATGGCCAAAGGCACATGAAAAAATGTTCACCTTCCCTGGCTATTAGGGAAATGCAGATCAAAACCACAGTAGGATATCATCTTGTACCCACCAGTCTGTCCATTTTCAATGAAACAGAAAACATCATGTGCTGGAGAGGATGTGGAGAAAGAGGCACACTTATCACTGTTGGTGGGAATGTAAAATAGTACAACCACTGTGGAAAGCAGTTTGGCAGTTCCTCAGGAAGCTAAGTATGGAATTGCCATATAATCCAGGAACACCATTGCTAGGTATCTACTCAGAGGGCATGAGGGCAAGGACAAAAATGGACATTTGCACACCAGTGTTTATATCAGCATTTACAATTGCCAAGAGATGGAAACAGCAGATGTCCATCAACAGACAAGTGGCTAAACAAACTGTGGTATATATATATGGTGTAACATTATGCAACTGTAAGATAGAATAAAGTTATGAAGTATGTAATAACATGGATGATGGGCTTGACGACATTATGCTGAGTGAGATTAGCCAGATAAAATGAAAGGACAAATACTGAGTGGTCTCACTGATATGAACTAACATTAATGAATGAGCTTGGAGAATTTCAGTTAAGAACAGAGACTATCAAGAGATAGAAATAGGGTAGTTATTGGGTAATTGGAGCTGAAGGGATACAGATTGTGGAACAGGATTGATTGTGAAAATTCGGAGATGGATTGCACAATACTGCCTAACTGTAATACAATAATGTTGGTACACTGAATGAAGCTGAACATGAAAATGATAGAAGGAGGGCTGGGGCCACAAAAGAAACCAGAAGGAAACACATGATAAAGACTGACATGGTATAATCTAGGAATGCCTAGAGTGTACAATGATAGTGAGTAAATATACAAATTAAAAAATGTTTTTACATGAGAAAGAACAAAGGAATGTCAGTATTTCAGGGTGTTGAATATTGATGGTAATTCATATTTTAAAACTTTAACTTATGTGTGATACTAAAGCAAGAAATGTTTATTTGATACAGAATTTATATTTTGACTTGTGCATCTCCTAATATAACTTTCATGGACAGTTTATTGAATACCATAAGTACATGGGACCTTGAGAAGGGCCTGAGATTTTGTAGATTTGTCCAGAGTGATGCCTCGTTAAATCCCAGAGTGATTTGAACAGTGAATAAAGAAGTATATTTGCAAAATCCCCTTGCGGGAATAGTGAGAAAGAAGGTAAATTCTACATCCTCATTTGGACAAGGCCTGATATTCTCACAAGCAGTATAATAGGTTGAACCCTCAATCTTGGGGTTGTTCATATGAAACTTATCCCTGTAAAGGATAGGCTAAGCCTACTTAAAATTAGGCCTAAGAGTCACCCATAGAGAACCTCTTTTGTTGCTCAGATGTGGCCTCTCTCTGTCTAAGCTGACTTGTGACGCGAACTCACTGTCCTCCCCCCTCTATGTGGGACATAGAGGGGTGTAAACCTTCCTGGCAACATGGGACAGAAATCTTGAAATGAGCTGGAACTCAGCCTCAAGGGATTTAGAAAACTTTATTGACTGAAAGGAGGAAGAGAGAAATGAAACAAAATAAAGTGTCAGTGGCTGAGAGATTTCAAATAGTTGAGAGGTTTTCCTGGAGGTTATGCTTACGCATTATATAGATAACCCCTTTTTAATTTAAGGTGTATTAGACTGGCTAGAGGTAAGTGCCTGAAACTGTAGAGCTGTGTTCCAGTAGCCATGTTTCTTTAAAAGGATTATATAATGATTTGCTTTCCCAAAGTGACTGCGTGATTGTGAAAATCTTGTTCTGATGCTCCTTTTATGTACGGTGTGTACAGATGAGTAAAAAATATAGAAATATTAAAAGTAAATAAATAATAGAGGGAACAAATTTAAAATAAATTGGGTAAATGAAATACTAGTGGTCAGTGAGAGGAGGGGTAAGGGGTTTGGTATGTATGAGTTTTTTCTTTTTTCTTTTTATTCCTTTTTCTGGAGTGATGTAAATGTTCTGAGAAATGATCCTGGTGATGAATATACAACTGTGTGATGATATTGTGAGCACTGATTGCACACCAAGTATGGAATGTTCATACGTTAAGGATGTTTGTGTTGTATGTTGATTGGTTTTATTAATAAAAATTTTTTAAAAATCAATTGAAAAAAAAGAAAGAAGAAATAGAAGATCTCAACAAATCAGTTACTAGTAAGGAGACTGAATCAGTAATCAAAAACCTCCCTCAAAAAGAAAAGCTCAAGACCAGACAGTTTCAGAGGGGAATTCTATCACACGTTCCAAGAAGAGTTAACTCCAGTTCTGCTTAGACTCTTCCAAAAAAATGAATATGGAGTAGTATTCTAACTCATTCTATGAGCGTGACATCTCTCTCATAGCAAAATGAGATAAAGTCACTATGTGCTGGTTTGAAAATATTATGTACCCTAGAAAAGCAAATTTTAATAGTTCCAAAATTTTTCATTTTTTCTTCTAGCTGCTCCAAGACCCTGGAGACTAAAAGAAATGTCAATATGTTAATTCAGCCATCATATTCATTTGTTAAATTCTATCCTCTCTATTATACTCTTTGTTCTCTCTCTCTTTTTTTGTGTGTGAAAAAGAAGCTATGCAAAAAAACCCCAATACTTTCCAAAGTTTATTGCAACAACTGTAGAACAGATTTCAGTTCTGCAATTTTAGGTTTTTATTTATAGCTTCTCCAAGGTACTGGAGACTAAAAGAAATATCTATATACTTATTCAGCACTCAGACTCACTTGTTAAAGCCGACCTCTGTATAACTCCACCATCACTTTTCATCTTTCTCTCACTTTTTAGGGGTATTTGGGCTATTGCCATCCTTATTTTTTCATGTTAGAAAGGGGTGTTAATAATATGGGATGGGAGGATGGAAGTAGTTGATGTTCTGGAAAGGCTGGCCCCTCTGCACTTCAGGACTTATCTGGTCCAGCGACCATCTGGAGGTTGTAGGTTTTTGGAAAGTTACCCTGGTGCATGTAAACTTTGTAGCATCTTATGTATTGCCCTAAGTATTCTTTAAGATTGACAGGAATGATTTGGCAAGTTATGATAGTAGCAATGTCTAATTAAAGCATGCATAAAAGTGACCTCATGAGTAGCCTCTTGACTCTGTTTGAACTCTCTCAGTCCCTGATACCTTATTTGTTCCACTTTCACCCCTTTGATAAGGATGGCATTATTTTTTTTTTTTTTTTTTTTTTTTTTTTTAAAGGAAAGACAGAGAGAAGGAAGGAAGGATAGAAGGAAGGAAGGAAGGAAGAAAGGGAAACATTTTTAAACATTTTCTTGTTTTTTATTGTATTCTGTTTCTCCGTTTTTGTTACATGGGCTGGGGCCGGGAATCGAACCGAGGTCCTCCGGCATAGCAGGCAAGCACTTTGCCCGCTGAGCCACCGCGGCCCAGGATGGCATTATTGATCCCATGGTGCCAGGGCCAAACTTATCACTGGGGGTCATCTCCCATGCCGTCAGGGGGACTTTCATGCCTGAATGTCATGTCCCATGTAGTGGGGAGGGCAATGGTTTCATGTGCAAAGTTGGGCTTAGAGAGAGAGAGGCCACATCTGAGCAACAAAAGAGGTCCTCCAGAGGTGACTCATATATGCCTATAGGTAGGCTAAGGTTCTCTGCCACATACATAAGCTTTACAAGAGCAAGCCTTGAGATCAAGAGCTTGGCCTATTGATTTGAGTGTCACTAAAGTTTGACACAGTATCCAGGGTTTCCCCGGTGGTAAAGTTTGATAGTTCCATATTGTTTCTCCCATCCCTCAAGGGACTTTGCAGCCATTTCTTTTTATCCTGATGCAGTACTGTAGGCTGGAATCCTTTGGTTGAATTATGTCCATGAAGATGTGATGCCCAATTGTGTGTGACCTTTGATTAGTTGGAGTTATGACTCCCCCCATTCCAGGTGGGTTTTGATTACTGGAATCCTTTAAAAGAGGAAACATTTTGGTGAGAGAACTGATGGAAATGACAGAAGCCTTATAGCTGATAGAGCCCAGAGCTGCACTTGGAGAACAGAGACACAGATGTTTGGAGATGCTTGGAGCCCATTAGGCATCGCCACAAGATGTTAAGTAGACCAAAACCTGCAGAGAGTCACAGAAAGCCAAAAGTTGAATGCCAGACCCCCACAAGAACAGAGGTTGAAAGGAACCAGGAGCAAGGAACAAGTAGATGCCATCACATAGCTCCCCAGCTGACAGAGGTATTCCTGACCCATCACCTTCCCTAAATTAAAGTATCTTTCCCTGGATGCCTTACTTTGGACATTTTAATAAACTTAGAACTGTAAACTTGTAACTTATTAAATTCCCCTTTTCAAAAGCCATTCTAGTTCTGGTGTATTGCATTGCAACAGCTTGCAAACTAACACACACCGCAAGAAAAGATAACTACAAACCGATATCTCTTATGACTATAAATGCAAAAACTCTGTTAGTTAGCAGTTTGCTAGCAAACTAAATCCAACAATATAATGAAAGAATTATATATCACGATCAAGTGGCATTTTTTCCTGGTATGCAAGTTTTGTTCAACATACGAAAAGTTAATGTAAGACACCACGTTAATAAAGTGAGGGTAAAACTACATGATCATCTCAATTAATGCAGAAAAGTCATTTGATAAAATAACAACACTCTTCCTTGATAAAAAACACTTAGAATGCTTGGAATTGAGTAAAATTTCCTCAATTTCATTAAGCGCATATGTGAAAAGCCCACAGCTAACATTGTGCTTCATGGTGAAAGACTGAAAGCTTTCCCTCTGAGATTAGGAACAACACAAGGATGCCCACTGTCCACCACTGCTATTCAACCTTGTAGTGAAAGTTTTTGCCACAACTAGTAAGCAAGGCAAAAAAAATGGCACCTAAAGTGGAAAGGAAGAATTAAAACTTTCCCTATTTGAAGCTAATATAAGCCTATATGCATAAAACTCTGAAACCTCCATATCAGGTCTCCTAGAGCTAATAAATGAACTCAGCACAATGACAGGGTACAGAGTCAACATCCCCAAATCAGTAGTGTTTCTGTATGCAAGCAGTGAGCAATTGGAATAAAAAAAATCAAGAAAAAATATTTTATTCACAATAGCAACTAAAGGAATCAAATACCTAGAAATAAATGTAACCAAGGATGTAAAGGAATTAACTGTACACAGAAAGCTATAAAACATTGCTAAAAGAAATTAAAGAAGACCTAAATGAATGGAATTATATTCCATGTTCATGGATTAGAAGACAAAAACAACCAGTTTAAAAATGGGCAAAGGTTTGAAAGGATGTATGTCCCCTAGAAAAGCGATGTTTTATCTAAATCCTATTTCATAAAGGCAGAGTAATCCCTATTCAATACTATATGTTTGAAACTGTAATCAGATCATCTCCCTGGAGATGTGATTTAATCAAAAGTGGTTGTTAAACTGGATTAGGTGATGGCATGTCTCCACCCATTTGGGTGGGTCTTGATAAGTTTCTGGAGTCCTATAAAAGAAGAAACATTTTGGAGAATGAGGAGATTCACAGAGAACAGAGCAGAACGACATAGCCACAAGAAGCCGAAGTCCACCAACCGGCGACCTTTGAAGATGAAGAAGGAAAATGCCTCCCGGGGAGCTTCATGAAACAGGAAGCCAGGAGAAGAAGCTAGCAGATAATGCCATGTTCACCATGTGCCCTTCCAGATGAGAGAGAAACCCTGACTGTGTTCACCATGTGCCTTTCCATGTGAGATAGAAACTCTGTGTTCGCCATTTGCCTTGTCACTTGAGAAACCCTGAACTTCATCGGCCTTCTTGAACCAAGGTATCTTTCCCTGGATGCCTTAGATTGGACATTTCTTTAGACTTCTTTTAATTGGGACGTTTTCTCGGCCTTGGAACGAGTAAACTAGCATCTGATTAAATCCCCCTGTTTAAAAGCCATTCTGTTTCTGGTATGTTGCATTCAGGCAGCTAGCAAACTAGAACACTACCCAAGTATCCATCAACCAATGATGATAAGCAGAATGTGCTAAATATTTTATTTCTGATAGAGAGCTTTCACATATTTAAAACTAGCTCTAGTTTACTGAGCTACTTTATGTCATTAGAGGGATAATTTAATATATTTTCCCTATGATAACATTTAATATGGGTTTTAGTTTTTTTGTATTACCTGGAATGGTTGTTTCCTCTTCATTTTTAATTCTGTCAATATTATTTTTCTTATGTTCCTGCCTTTAAATTAGATACTTTTCCCAAGCGTATTATGACCCTAAAGTTTTGGTTCATAATTAAGAGGAGGACATGTATTTGTGGTTGAATGAGCATCATCTGGGCTTTTGAACAGCTCAAGTTCTTTGACCAGTGCTGCAGAGATTTTAAGGGTTTTTTATTTTTTTTTGATCTCACTGTTTTTACACTATTAGAATATGCAAACCCTTGGAGTCAGAATATAGAATATAGATTGCCAGGAGATGGGGCGGGGATATGAAATGAGATGTTAGGGATTAAAATGTACAGGGTTCCTATTTAGAAGGATGGAAATGTTTTGGTAATTAATGGAAATGTTTTGGTGATGGATGGTGGTGATGGGAGCACAATGTTGTAAACATAATTAACAACCCTGAGATATATATCTAGATATGATTAAAAGGAGAAATGTTAGATTATGTATATAGTAACAATAAATTTTTTTTAAAAGTCAATGGAACTTCATTATACAAACAGTGAAACCTAGGTTAAACTATTAATTTGAATTAATAGTACAGTTATAAAAATTATGTATGTATAAAAGTATGTATAAAATTTTGTATAAAATCGTATACGTTTAAATTATGTATAAAAATTGTGTATGTGCCATCATACATAAAGTGCAACAGATGTTCCACACCAATGCAAGGTGTTGGTGATGGGATAGTATATGCAAATCCTTTATTTTATTTATTTTATTCTGTAAACTCACAACTTCTCCAATTTAAGAAAAAAGAAAAGCTCTCACGACTCCTCTGTCTTTAGGATTAAGAGAAATCTTCTCTCGTCATTATGCATTTATTTATGATTAGCAGCCTTTACTAGGAAACCTGTTTCTCCTTGTCAATATCTTCTTTTATCCCCTATGTATGAGTCTCCCAAACCTTTATAACTCTCTTCAGGCCTTCATCCCCTTATACTCAGGAGATCTATGTTTTTATTTAGAGGGTGTGTGTATTGGGGCAGTTTGGCAACATATGGGAAGTGTGGTGAGATTATGGGAGGGATGAAAGCCTTCCAAACTACTTCTACACATGGCTACTGAAGAATAGCAGCCTAACATTTAGATTAACTGTCAACTCTTTTTTTCAAGACTTCAGGAAAGAAAATCACACCAATGTGTCTGGCAGTCTCTGTCCAATTAATTGGATGGTATAGTCTCATCCTGGCAATTTGCCAGTAATATAGATTTCTTTGGAATAAGGAAAACCATCTTTTATGGATTGAAGCATATTGAATGAAGCAACAGAATTGGATCTGAAGCATTGGCTTTACCTTTGAGAACTCTCTTCCCTGACAATGTCCTTCTTTCTTCTATTATCAAACAAAACATTTGCACGCTACTCCTCCACCCTCACACTCCTCCCACTCCTGCCTCCAGAGTTTTTTCACTGATTTTGTAGTTTATCAGATTTTTTTAAAATTTAGGAAACAATGAAGAAGTAAATAAAATGGCCCACCATTCCACAATTCAAATGGCTGTGTTTCAGCTACTCTGCCCTTCTTTATGTTTCTCAGACATGGCTTGATTGATAGAACCTTTGCACTTGTTCTGTTCTTCTGCTTAGATTGCTTTTACCCAGCTCTTTAACACGCGGGTCCTTCTTGTCATTCAGAACTCAGGTCAAATGTCACCTTCCCAGGACTTCCCTAACTACTCAATTTAGATTAGCATCTGCATGCACACACACATGCACGTATAGACAAGACCTGCATCTTGTCATCCTGTTAAACTTTCCTGGTACCACTTATCACTATCTGAAATAATCGATTATTTTTGTTTTTTCACTTGTTTATTTCTCATCCTCACCAGATCATGTGCTTAGCACTAGTAAAAATCTTTTTTTTTGATGCATTAATCGGAATCGAACCCTGGTCTTCTGCTGGCAGATGAGCCCCCCATGCACCCTTAGTAGTAAGGATCTTATCTATCTTGTCCATCACTGTATCCCCAGCACTTAAACATGTATATATAACAGGTGCTTAATGAATTTTGGTTGATTGGTTGGATGACCTTGTCAGCCATTTAACATGGTAATTGAAGACTGTCAGGCAGGAACTTCCTCAAACTTTTAACACCAAACCCTACTCCTGCCTATAAATTACTGTAATCTGTACCCTTTCTTTTCTACTCTTTGCCAGTTTCAGAAATGAGTTGCTCTCTTCTAATGAAGGCTAATTTCCACACTGTTTTCTTCTGCCTCCCAAGAGAACTTATTCCAGATTTTCAGTCTCTTCTTTGGACATCACCCCTTCAAAATGTGAGCATGCTCAGATATATCCCATCTAGGGAAAAAAAAAAGCATCTTTCATGGGACTTTTATTCTCTCAGAGCTATCAGCCTGACTCTTTCCTTCCCTTTACCTCTAACTTTCTTGATAATGTTTTGCGATGTCTGTCATATGGAAATTGTATGTGTCTGGCGTCTCCTAGTCCTTGTTCCTGGTTCCTTTGCTTCCAGCTTCTGATGCCAGTGGTTTCCTCTCTAAGCATCTGTGAGCCTTCACTTAGCTTCTCTGGGCCACAACTCTAGGTTCTAGCTTGCTTACCATTTCATGGGAAGTCACATGGTGATATCTGCTGGGCTCTGCATCTCCATACATGTGTGCCTAGGCATTTGCTCTTTCTGTCGACAGAAGCATCTCCAAATATCTGCATCTCTTTCAACTCTGAAGCCACTGTGTCTCTCCTGGAGCTTCTGCATTTCCAAATGTCTATGTCTGCCTCTGTATCTGCATTTTCTCCTTATTGAAGGACTACAATAAACTAATCAAGACCTACCTGGAATGGGCAGAGTCACTTCTCCATCCAATCAAAAGGTCACACCCACAATTGGGTGCATCACATCACTGTGGGAGTAATCTAATCAGAAAGTTCACACCCACAATTGAATGGGTCAATCTCCATGAAAACAATTTAACCAAAGGTTCCACCCTAAACAATAGGTCTGGCTCTACAAGATTGGATTAAGAAAAAGACTTGGCTTTTCTGGGATACATAACAGTTTCAAACTAGCACAGGCATGATTTTTAGTATTATAATGAGGTATAGGTGACTTTTAGGTTAAAGTTTAAACTACTATGCATATCAGGAGGGCCCATTTTGGTTAGATCCAGTCTTGGATATCAAGATAACTTTGGACTTGGGATGGATTAGTTCTGGGTTGACCTCAAATCTTTCATTAATAAACATTAGGGCTGACTTTAGTGATTATAAAACCCTAAAGTTGAAAAACTGGATAAATGGGTACAAATGAAGGTTGGTCACAAGATTTTATAATCTCAGGGGCACAAAATAAAGGCTGTACAATTGTTATGAATTGTACAGGCAGCTGGATTGCAATTTAGAGATTTCAGGTATTTCCCTCTGTCTACTCCAATATACCAGAAAGCAAAAAGGAATATCTTTATAATGATTCAGTAATCAAACTCATTCCTTAAATCCCAATTTCTCGATTACAAAATGTGAATACCAGTGTCAGTTTACTTATTAAATATTAAGTGCAGCTTAATTTCTTTTCAACTTTTTATATAACAATAAATTAAAATAGAGCTGTTCTTCCCATACCCTATTGAATCATTTTAGGTACCTCTCTGGATACATCTACCCCACTTTGGGAACTATTGGTTCATAGTTACTTTTCCAGGGTTGTAATTTTTTTAACCCCTATTTATTCTTCAATCCACTGTCTTATTTGTATTTTATATCGACAGTGGATTAAAGACTTAAATATATTTCAGTCTTATCTTACATCTTATTTCACCTTTCTTACAACATTTGTTCCTATTGACCACTCTTTTTTGCCCTTGACTTCAGTGATGCCTTTTCCTCCTGATTTTCCTCTCCTCTCTCTCCTTACTCCTTTTCAGGGTTTTCTTTGCTGATAGGTTCCTTAAGCATGGGATGTCCTTGGACATATTTTCTCTCACTCTTTACTAAGTTTTTAATGATCTAGATTATAGATGAACATCAGATATCATGAAAACCATATATGAAGTTTTGCGATGAATAGAATACTTAGCTTTCAAACCATTTTTGTGGGCATTGGCTGCCAGTGACTTCAGATATACATCTTGCTGAGTCTCTTGCTCATTTGCAAATCCTTCAAGAAACTCAAATTCAGTAAATCCAAAATGAAGGTCACCAACTTACCCCTAAGCCTCCAATTTCTTCCCCTGTTTTCCCCATAGTGGTTTATGGAACTCCCATCCATCTAGTCTTCTAAGTCAGAGACCTGAGAGTTATCCTAGATTCCTCCTTCTCCTTCTCTGTCAACTCCAGTATCTGGCCAGTTACCATTGATACTCCTTTAGTTCAGACTTTTACCATTACCCACCTGTTCTAGTTTGCTAGCTGCCAGAATGCAATATATCAGAAACGGAATGGCTTTTAAAAAGGGGAATTTAATAAATTGCTAGTTTACAGTTCTCAGGCCGAGAAAATGTCCCAATTAAAACAAGTCTATAAAAATGTCCAATCAAAGGCATCCGGTTAAAGAAGACTGATGAAGTTCAGGGTTTCTCAAGTGGAAGGGCACATGGTGAACACAGTCAGGGCTTCTCTCGCAGCTGAAAGGGCACATGGTGAACATGGCATCATCTGCTAGCTTTCTCTCCTGGCTTCCAGTTTCATGTAGCTCCCTGGGAGGCGTTTTCCTTCTTCATCTCCAAAGGTCGCTGGCTGGTGGACTCTCTGCTTCATGGTGCTGCAGCATTCTCTGCTCTCTCTGAATTTCCCATTCTCCAAAATATTTCCTCTTTTATAGGACTCCAGTGAACCAATCAAGACCCACCCAAATGGGTGGAGACATCTCATCACCAAATCCAGTTTAACAACCACTCTTTTTTTTTTAACAACCACTCTTGACTAAATCACATCTCCAGGGAGATTATCTAATTACAGACTCAAGCATACAGTATTGAATAGGGATTATTCTGCCTTTACGAAATGGGATTGTGATTAAAACATGGCTTTTCTAGGGTCCGTACATCCTTTGAAACCAGCACACCACCTAAATCATTAAAGTAAACTTTAACTTAATCAACCTACCTACCACCCCCTCCTCTCTTTGATTCAGAAGTTACACACACGCACTTGTGGCCCACAGTTGTATCTAAAAGTATGTTTTGATTTGCCCATGTGGCATTGGCTTGTACAGTTTTGAAAAGAAAAGTTGAATTAATTGCCAACCTTTTAAAATTATTTTACCCAACATCTGTATGACCAGTTTTGAAGAATTGGAAGATCCAGTAATACTGGCACATCCAAAATCAGCAACATGACTTGTGGAGCTCAGTGAAAAATGAAAATATGGGGTCCGTTGTTCAAAAATTATTAAGATTTTAATGATGGTGTTAGCAGATCAGTAAATCAAGCCCTCCCAAGTTTGGGGGTCCTGTGCAGTTGCACAGGTTACAGGTTTATGAAGTTGGCCTTACCTATATTCTTACATGTAGTAATCAGCTGGAGCTAAATTATGGCTATGTCCTTTAGATGAGACCTGTACTCTCCTATTATCCAGTAGTTTCCATTATCTATTTTGCCCTCCTCATATATGTTACCTACTTGTGCCCTGTAGATATTGAATTTTTGATACCCTTCTCCATTTCATCCTTTATACTGCCTACAGAGTAATTTTTCTCCAATCCTTATTTAATCATGTTTTTTTTTAATCTGCTTGAAACCCTTCAATAATTCTTTTTTTATATTAAAATAAAACATGTTACCATAACATACAAGATCCTTTTTAATCCTTCCTCCCCATTCCCCACACACATCCGTATACTTTCTGGTCTTATTACCTACTTAGGCCTCTTCTTTAGAGGCCTTTTCCTTTGCTTTAGGCTTTGGGACCTGTTTTCAGTTCCCTAGAGGTACCATATTCCCTCATTCCTCCAGATCTTTGTTATTCCCTCCTAAGTGTAATATGTTACAGTTTAAAGCTCCTTAGTAGTTACCATTTACTACATGCCAGGTAGTGTGCTTTGCAGACCTTTTTTCATTTAAACCTCGTATCAAACTGTTGGAGTAAGTGTATTTCCCTCTATTTTAGAAGTAAGCACTCTGAGAGGCCTAGAAGAGGTCATATAATTTGCCTAAGGCGTTTAATAAGAGATAACCTAGAATAATTTGCTCTGCAAATTATATTATGCTGCCTGCCTTTAGGAAAAGGAGCACCTAGCACAAGGCATAGTAAATATGCATTGAATGAATTAATTAAGGTTTCAGCTGGTCTTAAAGAATGAGAAAGTTCTAGGACAAGCAAACATGAACAGAAAGGAGACCACAGATACAGCACATGATAGAGAACATATAGAAAATGACTTAGAACACCATTCAGAAGCTTTCCATTTATAATTTATCCAGATTTCTCTTGCCACTTTCCAATTCACAGCTCTGCAACCTTATTCATATGCTTTCTTCTGAGACACCACACTTTGTTTTCATTCTGCCTCACTTGTTAGCTCTTTACTTCTCAGCCTCTGAGTGATGAAGTGCCCCCGGGATGAGCCTTTACAGTCTTTCAACTTATACTCATTCCTTTACTGATTGAATCCAATCTTCTGCCTTTAAATGCCTTCTACATGCTGATCACTTTTCAGTTTACATCTCCAACCCAGATCTCCCTCCCTGAACTCCAGACTCTCATAAATAACTTCCTACTAACATCTCTACCTGGAAGTTCAATAGACATCCCAAATTTTCCTAAATGGTCTTCTTTACCACTGGTGTTCTGCCAACTGTTCTCAATGCAGCAGTGGCCAGTGATTCCTTAGCATGTTAGAGTATCTCACCACTCAGAACCCTGCAGTGACTCGCATTTCACTCAGAGTAAAACCTAAAGTTATGATACCTAACAACACCTGTCTGGTCCCCATTATTTATCCTGTCTTACGTGCTACTCTCCTCCTTGTGTATAGAGGTTCAGCCATATCACCTTCCTTGCTGTTCTTCAAACATAGCACTGCCCTTGCCCTAGGTCCTTTGCTCTGGCTCTTACTTCTTCCTGGAATGCTTTTCCCCAGATATTCACATGGCTCACTCTCTAACTTCCTTTAAATTTTTTCTGCTTAAGTGACACCATCTCAGTGAGTCCTTCCATAGCCACCCTATTAAAATTACAACCCATACTTCCTATTTTACCCTCCTGTTTGTTTTTCCTCCTCCAGAACACCTTCTAGCATGCTATTTAGTTATTTGTTTACGTCTGTTGACTGTTCTCATTCTACAAAATAAGCTCCATGAGGGCATCGGTTTTGCTATTTTTTCCACAATGTCTGCCCAAAACAGTGCTTAGCACAGAGTGAGTTCTTAATAAATAATTACTGAACTGAATGAAATTAAATTGAACTTAAGTATTTACATCTGAAAATCTTTTGAAGCTCTTAAGATTGATTCAAATGAAACTTCCAGCCTGAAAATAATATACGTGAGCCCCAAATATGAAGATCCATTTGGCCAGTAAGATTTGTTAACAACTATAGGTGTAGTTATCATGCTCTTTATTGTTATTCTTCTGTGTAACAAACGTGCTATGCTGTTAAATTATGTTTAGTTCAGGGATTGATAAAGGACTGAATATTAGATGCCTTCTCTCTCCCACTACTAACAAGACTGTTTAATCAGAGCAGTAAGGAGCTCTAAACAGGCCTTGCTTTTAAATCTGCATATCAGGAGGGGGCTGGGAGCTTGAGCAGGAGGATGTCATGTCCCAGTGATTAATGGTCTCTAGGAAGCTGAAAAGGGGAGAGTAATATACACAGTATTTCTACCCCCTGGAGTAGGAATGCAAACACCATTGTGCAGATCTGTGCATAGTCACTGACTTCCTGGTAGCTGGAGAATTTCATACACTCTTCTACCACAAATAAAACTGTCAGAGAAGTGACAGAGCTCAAAAAGCTGGCCTTCCTTACTTAAAAAGAATAGCTCAAACACAGTGAGCCAGAAAATTAATTTTGTAGTTGTTTGGGAACCCAGTTATTTAATAAGAGATGAGGAAATGGAACTTTTTTTGAAAAGCCTTAAACTTCCAAATATTTGTTGAATCAGACTCTGTATTTGGTTTTTTAAATGTACTGAATTCCTGAAAGCTGCTTACTTTAAACGAATTTAAAGGGGAAGCATTCCTTTGTAATGAAATGGACCATCTTAAACTTTCCACCTGTGATCTTTGAGAATCATATAAACGATGGACTCCAGAGCTTATTGTCCTATGTTTTCAAGAAATCCTAGGAAATTTCAGAATGGCTTGGACAGTTTTGGAGAGTAATTCTAAGATAAATTTCTTTTTTTTCTTCTATCCACATTGAATTTGAGATATTTAATAACAATTTCCAACTGCTTAAGTCAGAAGTAAAATATTTAATGTAATATTTAATATTCCTAACTTGTAAGTAAGGAACTGCAGATATTTGCAAAAAAAAAATTAAGCTTGTGGTAAAAGTATTTTATTTTAACCAACTTTGATTGTTTATAAATAACCAGAATTAGAAATTTTGTTTAGAAGGTAGTTCATTGTTAGTGAGGACAATCAAATAGCTTGTATTTTACCAGGAATCATTAATTCATGGGACCTGTTAAATTATTTTTGCTCTTCATTCAGATTATTTTTGATGCCCAATACATTGTCACTCATTGTTCTTTGCATACTGTCTAATTTTAAAACTTTGATTTCTTATGAATTTTTGTTTTTCTATCATATAAAAAGAAAGAAGAAAATATTGTTCAGAAACTGAAGTCACATTTCAGGAGAAAGGAGAAGAAAAAAATTTTATTTTCTGATTTTTGTTTGTTTTGTTTTATTTTTGAGATTGTCACTTATCATCTAAATTAAAGGAAATAATATCTAAATTAATATAGCATGATTTAGATTAAGCCCTGAATTTGGCTTCCAGATGGTTTGACTTTTAAAATTACATTTGCAAGAACTTATTTTTAGTCAGGATGTGGTTATTTTTAGAACTGCTACTCTGTCCCTAGGAAATGTAATGCCTCTTTTCATTGTTGTTTATCAGGAAGTTCTGAGGCACAGGATAAGATTCAGCTGCATAGAACACTGCCTCTTCTTTTAGATGAAAGACTGAAATAATGCATGTAGAGAAATGGTTGACTTAGAAAATTATTAATTTTAAAATTGTTAGTATCATTTTAATCTCATACTATGAGTAACAGATCAAGGTTTTTAGGGAATTCTAGAAATACAATGTTTGGGTTCCCTCTACTGGTATACATCACAGGCTCTTGTATTCACTAAAACATAGAAGAAAGGCCTAAGGGATAGAAATTGTAATTCCAGCTTTTTTTGTTTGTTTGTTTGTTTTAGAGATCTGGCAAAGAGAGGAGAAAAAAAACACCATTACTCATTTTCTGCAAAGGCCTTACAAAAATGGGATGGTTTAAAAATAGTTTTCTACATCTAGAAAGACTAAAAAATTAATCCTGTAATATTTGGTTTATAAGTTTATTGCCTCTCTGATAAACTACTTACCTACAGTGCTTATTAAATGCTTTATGTTGTAATCTAAGAAATAATAAAGCCCCAGTGGATCCACAAAAGAATTTAAAACCCCAGGAAAAAATGCAAAGCTAGCATTATTGTCATCATAAAATTAAAGAGGTGACATTAAAGCTCACTAGTTCTTATTTTAGTATTTCAGAAGGTATCATGACATCATATGATTGTGTCTGTCCATTTAACATTTTTCTAATTTGTTATATGTATATTTGAAACAGTTTTCTTTCTTTTCTGCTAGTTAGCAAATGTCAAGTAATATTTAATCACTGATTTTGAAAAAGAAAAATTTTAATTGATTCCTGAAAGTTATTTCTGAACTTATTAATTATGTTTGTATTTTAAAGGACTATTCAGTCAGATTAAAATATTGCATTTTTAAATTGCTTTTCAGCAATGCAGTCAACCTTTTAAGCAATGTTCCCGTCTCTTGTTTGGATGTTCTCATTTGTCCATTAACCCATGAAGAAACAGCCCAAGAAGCAACCACTCTAGATGAACTGCCTGGTGATAAAACAGCTGAGCAAGAAACAGTTTTGAAAAATAATACCATGGTATATAATGGTATGAATATGGAGGCGATTCATGTTTTGCTCAATTTTATGGAAAAGAGAATAGATAAGGTAAGATTAAAATTGGAGGTTTTGAGAAGATGCCTTATAGACTGTAAATGTGCCATACATATACACCACAGGACATGATTTTAAGCTTTTTTTAATAGCTTACTTTTTGCCTAATTGTTTGTCCTTTGCTAAAGCATTTTATTATAAGATATGATAGATTGTTGAAACCAAGTAAATGGTAAATGGTTTAATCCTGAAAATTGTGTTGATGCAAAACTGAAATTGTGACAGGAAAAATAGAAAATTAATTACTCTTCCATATAGGTTGTTGTAACTCCTAGAAGTAAGAAATTATCCCCCAGATAACTTGATGATAAATACTTTCCATAATACCTGAAAAACATCTTCAGCTTTTCCCTTTGTTGTGAACTGCTTATCTTCTTTGGTCTACCTCTCACTTTGCAGGCAACTATATTAAAAGGCAGCAGGGCAATATGGATGGATTGCAAAACCTATTGCCTCATTTAAGCCCATTTGCTGAGCTTGTGATCACCATAGAAAAATGTGGAAAAATCCAGGAAGGACAAAAATGGGCATTAATAAACATAAAGATAACTGATAAAATGAAAATACTGTTGAGGAAATAACTTTTTAAACAGTTTGTAAAGATTTGGTAGCATAAGATATTTTACCCACCTCCACCCAGTCCCCTAAAAAAGAGCATTAATATGCTCAGCTACCTGACAGAAAACAGTACGGTTAGAAACTAGAAACTCAACTAATGTAGCATGTATGATTTTCTTTGTAGGGAAGCAGCTATAGAGAGGGTCTAACTCCAGTTCTCAGCTTATTAACAGAATGTTCCCGAGTCCATCGAAACATCAGAAAATTTCTCAAAGATCAGGTAATTAATGCATATTACATCTCAAAGTTAATTTTGTCTTTTTTTTTTTTTACATAGAACTAATAAGTTAAATTGGCTTATAACAGTTTTCTTTTAGAAAATCAGAAACACAGAAAAGTTAGTTTTAGTCTTTGAAGTCTTCTTTCTACTAAAAAAAAAATAAGTGATCTTAGGTATTTTTTAAGTCATGTGTTTATTAAATAAATAATTTATTGAGCATCTGGTATATATTATATTCTAACCACTGAAGACCAATGAAGTCTTTGTCCTTTTGAAGTTTACCTTATGAAAAGTAAACATATAATATAATGGTGAGTAGTGGTAAATTTTCTAAAGAAAGATAAAACAGTAAGGGAAGGGAAGACTTAGGGGAATAAAGAAGGGCCTCTCAAAAAAATAAATAAATAAATAAAAAGAAGAAGGGCCTCTCTAAGGAAATGACATTTGAGCAGAAATCTGGATAAGTGTGAAAAGAAGTCCTGAAACTATCTGGAAGAAGAATATACCAGATAGAACAAGTTCGAATTTCCTAAGATGAGAGGATGCTTTGATATGCTTAAGGAAAACAGGGTGCCAATATAGCTGGACAACTATGCACAACGGGGAGAGTGGTAAGAGAGGTAAGCAAGGGCCAAATAACATAAGGTTATTTAGGATTTGATTCTCTTCTACATAAGATGGGAAGGCATCAGAGTATTTTGAAAAGGAGAGTGATTTAATTTATATTTAAAGATGCTATATGTAGGATAGACTGTAGAGGAGCTTGAATTAGTTAGCACTGCAGTAGCCCAAAGGAGTTGATGATGAAGGCTTGGAGGAGATGTTAGTGGTTAGAATATAAATATCAGGATATTTTGAAAGTGGAGCTCAAAGAAGTTACTGATAGATTGCAATATAGGTGGAGGAAGAAAGAAAAGAATTAAGAGTGACTTTAAGCTTTTAAATCAAATCCTAATCATCAACTTTTAAATCAGGTCCTAATCCTAATCAGATCCTAATTGATATTAACAGTAACTGGAATTGACTTCTAAAATCCCAATATAAATATCCCACTCTCACCACTTTATCTTAGTACACTCCATCCAACACTGTTTCATCCCCATGAAGATTGTCAGTCTATCTTTTTTTTTCTTTTTGCTGTCTATCACTTGCCCCATGTACTTAGTACTTATCCAGCCTGGATTCCATCTGTGGTCCATAACTGTTATCACTTCTTTGCATTTATCTTTAACCAGTACTTCTCTTTCTTCCTCAGTTATAGTCACTTGGCAAAACCAAACTGATTAAATCCAACCTTCCACCAATTCTAGGCCTCCACCTGAGCACCTGAACATATCGAATACACCATATTCACTAGACTACCTTAAATTTAAGACTACCAGCTCCAAGTGGGCCCCTGGCATGCTCCAAGGTAACTATTTCACAACTCCTTTCTCTTCAAACCTCCAACATTCCTTCTTCTCTCCTCATTCTCATTTGTTAACTTCTGTTTTCTATTTCACTTAGAAATAAAGAGAACTTCATATATCCTCCACTGCATCTGCCATCTCTTTGCATCTGCACTGCCATATCTTTATCACAGTGGATGAATTTCTTCTGTCTGTGGCCACCTCTCCCCTCACACCCCAGATCCCATTCCCTCTCACCTTCTCACAAACTTTTCTCCTGCATTTATTCCCTCTCTATTCTTGCATCAGTCATTTTTTAAATGTACTGGATTATTTTTGTCAGTACTTAAACACCTTCCATCTTTTGGGGGTGGTGGTGCATGGTCCGGGAATCGAACCTGGGTCTCCTGCATGGAAGGCAAGCATTCTGCCACTGAACCTCCTGTGTACCCCATACCTTCCACCTTTAAAATAAAACCTTCCCTTAACCATACTTCCCAAGCTGCCTCTCCATTTCTGTTCCTCTTCCTCATCAGAAGGGTTTTCTGTACTCACCCTCTCTCTCCTTTTTCTTCATCTTTGTTTCTTTCTTGAATCTTCTGTAAGTAGGCTTTCATGTGTTCCACCCCACTGCAAAGGTATTTATCAAGGTCATCTGTCCAATATTGCCAATAGTCAGTTCTCAACTTTTTTCTATTGAATTCCCCAATAGAATTTTGATGTTGTTAAGTTTTTCCTCCTTCTGAAAATACTTTCTTTACTTGATTTACAGACATAATAAGGAACCTCTTCTTTGTTCGGTCTTTCTCTTCTTCCCAGCCCTGAATGTTTGAGTGCCCCAAGCTCAATACTCAGTTTTTGTCTCCATCTCCACTCATTTGGTGATCTCATTCAGCTCTCATGGTTTAAAAACCATCTAAATGGTTGATGACTTTCAAGCTTTTATCTTCAGCCCTGACCTGTCCCCTAAGAAGCTCCAGATATTGTACAACTAACTCCTGTTAGATGTCTAATAGGTATCTTAAGCTTAACATACCCCAAACTAATCTATTGATTTCCCATTCCCCAAACTGTTTCTTCCGCATCTTTCCACATTTCAGTACATTGTAGTACCATTACCCCATTATTAATTTCCCTAAAAATTAAATTGGGTTTTTTTTAACCTTTCATGTTTATGGTCAAGATTTAGTAAGCACCTTACTCTGTGTAGAGCCCATTAATAAATATTTCTGATTGGGAGGGATTGGAAAGTAGGGACTCTTAATTTTGAGGACTTTACAGTTTTTTGAGGAAAGAGAAATACCATAGAAGCATGAATATTCACTTAAGCCAAATAAACAAATTAATGAATTAAAACCATTTCCAAATTTGATTAAGACATTCTACCTTGATTAGGAGGACTAAATGAAGAATAATAAATGAAAATACTTTTAAGTTTTCTTTATTTTACTTTTTTTTACATGGGGAATCCAGGTTTATGGCTTAGATTTTCTCTGACCAAGACAGTTTTTTCAGTTTGCTGATGCTGCCAGAATGCAAATATACCAGAAATGGGTTGACTTTCTTTTTTTTTTCTTTTTTGGCATGGGCATGCCCTGGGAATTGAACCCAGGTCTCCAGCATGGCGGGCGAGAACTCTGCCACTGAGCTGCTGTGCACTGCCCTGGATTGACTTTTACAAAAGGGACTTATTAGGTTACAAATTCACAGTTCTAAGGCCATGAAAGTGTCCAATTTATGGCATCCAGAGGAAGATACTTTGACTTTGAAGAAAGGCCACACTGGTTTATGGAACACCTCTGTCAGCTAGAAAGGCATGTGGCTGGCTTCTGCTGGTCCTTGTTCCTGGTTCATTGTTTTCAGCTTCTGATTCCAGTGGCTTCCTCTCTAAGCATCTGTGGATTCTCACTTAGCTTCTCTGGGGCGAACTGTGAATTTCATGTCTTAGCTTAGCATATCCTAAGGTCTATGTCTTTCCAAAATGTCCATTTCTTAAAGGAATTCAGTAAGCAGATTAAGACCCATGCTGAATGGGTGGGGTCACGTCTCCATGGAAACAACCTAATCAAAAGGCCCCATTTATATTAAGTTTGCACGAGAAGAGCATGACTTTTCTGGGTTACATAACAGTTTCAAACCAGTACAACAATCAAAAAACCTATTTCTTAAACAACTTCTTTATATAAGACCCTGGCCACATATTGTGTAGATAGAAAAGATTATAAGACCTTCTCTTTGTCCTTGAGAAATGCTACAATATAGTAAGGAGTTGATGATACGTGACAAGTAAAAATAAAATTAAAGATATAAGTCACAGTACAGAAATCAGCTTTCCTTCTGAAGAGGTGTACTGTGGACCATGTTGACCAAGAAAAGGCAGAATTTAAAGTGGGAGATGATTAGCTTTGATATTTGTATAAATGGAACCATGGCTAATTAATTATTAGGCCCTGTCATAAATATCTATTAAATCTAACTCGTGCATCCCCAAGGGAAATTAGTCTTGAATATTCTGTATCTGGGCATGTAGAAAGGAGAATAGATGATAGAAATTTCTGACCCAGGTTGTATTAGTCTGGAGAGGCTTATAGAAGAGATGAGTGTTTAGTGGCTTTGACAGAGGAACTGGACAAAATTTGTAATAGAAAAGAAAAAAGCTGGAGGATAGTACTTGGTGAGAAATGGAAAGGGATCATGCATATGTGGTTTGTGTGTGGGTGTTATATAATGGTGATGACTAAAATTCCATAGAGAACTTGTTTTAAGGAACTAAAAATAGATAAAATGTTTGTGTGATAACCTTTGTTAATAAAATCTCTATTCTAGGGTGGGCAACGGTGGTTCACTGGCAGAGTTCTCGCTTACCGTGCCAGAGACCCGGGTTCGAGTCCCAGTGTCTGCCCATGTTAAAAAAAAAAAAAAAAAACAACTCTCTATTCTAGGGCTAGAAGCACCTACCGCTTGAAATCAGCTGTTACATATCTCATTATTTTAGAAATGGGACAGAGAAACTTAATATGGTTGGCTCAATGAAATAATAAGGATATATTATGTGATTACTTTGGGCCCAGTGTTGTGCTCTATCCTGCTGGAAATATTGAAGTATAATTCCATAAACAGTTTTGGTAAATGACTTAATTTGCCAAAATTTAGTTTTCATTTTTGTTCGTAGATATATCTCCAGTGCCTTCAGTGCTTTCGATACACAGTAGGCACTCAATATAGAAAGAAAGAGAAGGAAGGAAAAAAGTCAGCTGAGTAGATTAATAAAATAATATATACATAAAAGGCATAGCATATAATAGCTGTACAGTAGATTTTTATTTGACTTCATGTTGAATAAAATATCTCGATTTCCTAGAATAGTGCTTAGTTTGTAGAAGGCATTTAATAAATGTTACTTGAATTCTTTCTTTCTATCTTCAATCAACAAATATTTGTTGAATACCTATAATATGCCTGACATGGGAAAAATAGCAGTAAACAAACAGAAAGAAATCCCTATCACCATGGAACTTAATCTTGTGGAGGAAGATAGACAATAACAAGTAAATATATATTCTGTCAGGTGGTAATAAGAGCTAGAGGCAGAATAGAGGAAATAAGACAGAGAATGTTAAAGATTTTTTGTGTAGGGTGGTTGGGAAAGATCTTTCATACATGACATTTGATCAGAGACTTAAAGGAAGTAAGTGACGGAACCATGCAACTCTCTAGAAAGAGTTTCTGGGCAGATGGCATGGCAAATGTAAAGGTATCCCTGAGTTAAGAAAGTGGAAAAGCAGGAAAGCATGTTTAAGGAATTCCATGGGGACCTGTGTGGCTATAGCATCCTAATGAAGGAGGAGAGTAGAAATGAAATCAGAGATGTAGCAAGGAGCTGGATTACATAGAAACTTATAAGGCACTTATTAGGACCTTCTCGTTTATAATGACTGAGGTGAAAAGCCATGAGAATTGGAGGGCATTGAGAAGAGGAAAGACATGATCTGACTTTCAAAGGATCATCCTAGCTGCTATATAGAGAATAAACTGTAGGGGGACCAGGATGGAAGAAGAGACTAGTTAGGAGTTTATAGTAATAGTCTAGGCAAGAGGTTTTGGTAGCTTGGACTTGGTCATACCGGAGAAGTTAGTTAGAAGTGTTTGAGTCCTTGAGTTTATTTCTAAGTAGAGCCAACATAATTGTTGATGGACTAGATGTGAGGTAGAAAAGAGAGAGTGAAAGATATTTGCAAAGCTTTTGTCCTAAGCAATTGGAAGTTTGGACCTGCTATTCAGTTAGATGAGATAAGTACAGGAGGAGCAGGTTTGGTAGGAGCATCAAGAGTCCCATTTGGACATGTTTAAATTTGAGATGCCTATTAGAGTCTGGAGAGCAGGGTTAAAAATCAAGATAGAGGTTAATTTAGGGATCATAAGCATATAGAGACTGTAAGTCATGAAATTGGAGGAGGTCACCAATGGAGTGAGTGAAAATAGTAAAGAAGAGTTACCTCCTTGAATATTTCAACATTTGGAAGTCAGTAAGAGAAAAGAGAATTGGCAAAACAGGCAGAAACAAAGCAATTAGTGAAATCGGAGGAAAATCAGAAGGGAGATGTCAGATGGATGAATGGATAACTAAGTGAGCAAATGAACAGAAAGACTTAGTACAAGTCACATTACCTCTCTGACCATCAGTCTAAAATAGAGATAATGATGATGTTACCTACTTTGTAGGGTTACTGTGAGAATTATAGGTTAGTATATTTACACCTGTATTCCAGAGCCTGGCACATAGGAAGTGCTCAGTAATTAATAGCTATTTGTATTATAAAATAAAACAGCTAGAAAACATAGTATGGATTTTTTTTAGTAAATACTGAAAGTCCTGCAGGAATTCAAAGAAACTAAAATCAGTGACTCAGAATATTAAGAGAGTCTGCGTGGAAGAAAGAGAAACTTGACCCAGACTTTAGAATGGGTTTTGATAGGGACAAGTATAGTATTCCAGGTGTGGAGATGAGTAGAAACTGAGAAACTGGAATGAGTATAGAGTGTTGGTATAATGAAAAGGTGTTCTCCTTCAAATAAGGTATCATTACAGGCATGAAATTATTTGAGGTCTTTGTTTTATTTTTGTTGTTTAGTTTTATTTTTTCTGTTATTTGGAGGCAAACCTTTGTTGATTTTTTTAATGTTTTTTCCACTGAGCCCAGTAGAGATTATAGTACTGACTAGTTGCAAGGTACCACCCTTGCTTACTCTAGAACCTTCCATTGATGATGGTTTTTGTGTTTGTACCATCAGGTTTTACCACCATTAAGGGATGTGACAAATCGACCTGAAGTTGGCTCAACTATGAGAAATAAGCTGGTGCGCCTCATGACACATGTTGACCTTGGAGTCAAGCAAATTGCTGCTGAATTCCTTTTTGTCCTTTGCAAAGAGAGGGGTAGGTTGAAATCTCTTTGCCCTCTGCTTTCTTATCTTTCCATGGAAATTTGAGAAATTTTCCTCTTAGTAATGCCCGTCTCATTCTACTTTTTCCTTAGTTTCATATCTATTCTAGTAGAGGGGATGAAGAGATAATACAAATTAATAATTTAAAAGTATTTTCTATATGTTTCTAAATTCAATGAGTCATGCAGACAGATGCATTTCTAAACAACCTTATATTTAAACTTTGCCTTCTCTATCCTTAGCCTAGACTCCTTAATCTTGATGGGTCAGGACCTGGAGCCATTATGAAAGTTTTTCTTAATCTGCTACTGTTTTGATAACCAAGCAGAAACGTCATTGCAATAGTTTCGTTTTTTTCCTATTTAATTTCCCTTGGGATTAAAACTATAGGAGTATTGGTTTCTTCTCTAAGTTCTTAAATCAATGTATACTTACTGAATGTGAGCTATGTAATATACTGAAAGTACAAAAATACATAAAATAAACTCATTACATTTAAGATACTGATAAGAGAGTGATAGAGACTGTAATAGAGAACTATATTACAGTGTAATAAATACTATGATACTATGTAAAAAGACTGTCTTCTGAGATAGCTCTAACAGTTAAAAGATATTTCTTAAAATTGTATGGATTCTTTGCTCTGCAAAAAACAAGTTCTCCAAACAAGGAACTTTGACTAATTTATTCAGATATTCTGTTCACCTATTTCTTTGTTCAACACCTACTTTATAAATGTATTTTATAGTACCATCTAAGAAGATTTTGTATATCACCTTCTAAAAGGTACCCAGTTTTGCAAATAGATAATTTGAAGATGGGAAAGTCCACTCACTTCTCCCAAAATACTAAATCAGTTGAATTCATTAAGCTTCATTCCTGACTGTTTAATCCAGCCATTTTAGTTCCTGCTAAGATGGTATATTAGCAACATAATTTGACCATTATAGTAATGATGATAATAAACATAGCTATTATATATTGAAAAGTATCATGTGCTTGATATTCCGTGCATAATCTCATTTAATTCTCATTAGGATTCTCTAAAGTAAATATCACTATTACTCCAATTTCATAAATGATGGAATCTTGTGCTTGAGTCTTTTAATAACTTATCCAAGATCAAACAGTTCCTTAGGGGAGGACCCAGAATTTGAGCCCTCTCTTCTTTTCATTCTGCCATATTTCCTCTCATAATACTTTCTTTCACTATTATCATAGACAAGTATTTTTGGGTTTTTTTCTTCATTCAGTTATTTCATGGTTTTGAGAAAAGACTGATTTAGCAACATCTTGGAATTAAGCGGTTGGCATAGTGCTTTGCATATAGTAAGTTATTTATACGTATTGGCCGAATTGAATTGATGGTTCTGAGATCAGACATTAGCTGTTTTTAAAGCAATTATATGTGTATATACATAATCTAAACCACACGTATCTATGCATTGGAAAAAGTTTTGTAAAAATATACACCAAAATGGGGAGGTGCAATGGTGGCTCAGTGGCAGAATTCTTGGCTGCTATGCTAGAGACCTGGGTTTGATTCCCGGTGCCTGCCCATGCCAAAAAAAAATATATATATATGTATGTATGTATGTATGTATATACCAAAATGTTGTCAGTGGTTACTTCTAAGTAGTAGTAGGATTACTGGTGTTTTGTTTTGATTTGTTTTTAACTTTCTGTTTTTTTAATTTTTTCTACAATAAACGTGTACTTGTATTAAGTTTTAATAAGGTGAAAAATAAAGCTTATTTATTCTTTAATTACATATACAAATATAATCACTTTACTAATGAGTTAGTAAGTGTCCTGGCAAATGTGGTATATGCATTTATAAATGAATTTGGTTCATTATTTTTCATTTGAAATAGTTAACTTTGTTCCCCCTTGGACCTAATACTTGAGATCCTACCTTTTGAGTCCAAAGCCAACCCGTATAAGCAAAAATTTTTTTTTCATTTGAACTTTGAGAATTTTATATATATAATCATCCACTTTCCTTCCAATTTGATTTTAAATTTAGTAGGTTTATTCTTCTGGAAATTCATTCATTCAAAAAATATTTTTTGAGCTATACCCTAGGAAAACAGAGGTATACAAGATAAACAATCTTATTTACTTTTTTTATGTAAGGGTCACAAACACGAATGCCTATATCAACTGTAATAAAAGTAGGTCAAGTGGACTTGGGCGTAAGAGGATAAATGAAGACTTTGACACTTTGCTCATTGTTGGGGAGACATTGGATTGGGGTGGGGGGCAAGAGGAGGGTGAGATACTGGAAAGAGGACATAGCTGCTATTTAGCTCCAGTTGATAGTCAAAAAGGAACATGTGGCTTTATCAGAACATTTGGTGTTATCAAATCTGCCAAGTTTCTCAAGAGAAGCCAGAAATCTGGATTTTTACATGAAATCTCCCAATTTTTTTACTATTACTTACCCTCCAGATTCCACTGAAAATGTTCTCAATTAGGTCACAAATTACTTAATTTTCAAAAACAATGGATTATTTTAGTCCTTCTCTTACTACATCTCTCATAACATATTGACCCACATTCTCACTTCACATTTCTCTCTGAATGTTCTCATCATTTCCCTTGACTTCTGCTTCAGCCTATTTGCTGGTGATACCCAAACTGATGTATCTCCAGCCCCAACCTTTCTCCTGAGCCCCAGTCCTATATATCCACCTGCTTACTAGCCATCTCCAACTAAGTTTTTTTGCTCCTTTTCTGTGAAAGGCACCATTGTCTGTTTAGTTGCTAAAGCTAGAAACCTAGCAGTTACCCTAGATTCCTTCTTTACCTGTAGATCCAGTAATCACCTAGTCATACAGATTTTACCTCCTAATATCTTTTTTTTAATTACCTCCCATTGATTCCTACCACTACTGTCTTAGTACAGGCCCTTAAAACTATTTTCCTAAAATTTTAAAATAGCTTACTAAACTATTAAAATAGATCTCTCTGGGGTTTTTTTAGTCAGGTTTTATTCAGTGTGTTTTCCACATGGCTAACAGAGGGATTATTCTAAACACAAGTATAATCTTGTCATTTCTCTATGTAAACTTCTAATACCTCCCTGTCACCCTCAAGGTAAAATCTAAATTTGACCTCCCTGGCCTACTTAAGGAGCCTGTTCTGAATCTTCCTTACTTTTTCTGCTTAGCTGTCCTAAATTCTTTATTCTTGCCTGATGATGCTACACTGTTTCTTGACATGTCTCTATGGCCTAGCAGCTGCTGCTCTTGTACAAAATACCCTTCCCCATCTTTGTTAGGATAGGGAGCTTTACTTATCCTTGAAAACCAGCTTAAGGTCATCTTTATGAAGACTTCTCTGACCATCCCAGGCATTTAATCATTCTCTCCTTTGTTCCAGTCTTTCTTATCTTAGTTTAAAACTTTTGACATTTGCTATGCTGTAATTCTTTGTTTATTGTTGAACTTGCATTCTGGATGTTCTAGTTTGCTAGCTGCCAGAATGCAATATACCAGAAATGGAATGGCTTTTAAAAGGGGGGATTTAATGAGTTGCTACTTTACAGTTCCAAGGCCGAGAAAATGTCCCAATTAAAACAAGTCAATAGACATGTCCAATTTAAGGCATCTGGGGAACGATACCTTGGTTCAAGAAAGCCAACAGCATTCAACGTTTCTCTCTCAGCTAGAAGGGCACGTGGCGCAAACATGGCAGCATCTGCTGGCTTTCACATGGCTCTTCCAAAAAGGGACTCTCTCCAAAATGTCTCCTCTTAAGGATTCCAGCAAGCAACTCCACCTTCAGTGGTTAGAGACACACCTCCATGGAAATCATCTAATCAAAAGTTACCACCCACAATTGGGTGGGTCACATCTTCATGGAAACAATCAAAATGCTCCCACCCAGCAATATTGAATGAGGATCAAAGGGCATGACTTTTCTGGGGTCCACCACAGATTCAGACCAGTACTCTAGACCCTGGGTTTAATTAGGTTGGAGATCATGTTGGATTCATCTTTGGATTCCTAGTATATAACAATGTACCATACGAATAGTATGTACACCATAAATATTTGATGAAAGAGGAGATTTTTGTGCTCTCAATGAATTGCTGGTGAATACACTCTCTTGAGTAGGTCTTCATATAAAGAAATAATTTCAACACACCCTGTTAAGTGCCATCAAAGAGGAATACATGAGGAACTATGGCTACCTGTAAAAGAGAATGACTTGGCAGGGGTGGGGGAGCATGATCAGAGGTTATCAGAGAGAAGACTTTATAAAAGAGGACAGAGAAATGGAGAAATAGTCTTGGTACATACAGCGAAGAATTACTAGCTTAAGGTGTGTGGAATCCACAATGTATAGGAGTAGATAAGGTTAGAAAAGAAGGCAGAGGCCAAAAAATGAGAGCCCTTTAGGGCTTTTGGAATTTGAGCTTTGGCCTTTAGGGGAGACATTAAAGGTTTTATCTAGGAAGGTGATACAGTCATATTTTTGTTTTAAAAGATATCTCAGACAGTTGTATGGAGCAAGGAATGGAGAGACATAAGAATGTAAATAGGATGACCAGTTAGGAAGTTGCTAGTATAGGACTTCTAAACATTGCAGTATTTGACTAGAAGGAAAATAATTTACTCAGAGGAAAGGAATGTTCTCTAGGTAGGATCTGGTACTGGGTAATGGAGTGTTTTAGTTTGCAAAAGCTACCAGAATGCAACACACCAGAGATGGATCAGCTTTTAATAAGGGGATTTATTTAGTTGAAAACTTCTAGTTCTTCAGAGGAAAGGCATCTAGCTTTCTTCTGAGGTTTTCCATTATATAGGAAGGCACACAATGATGTCTGCTGGCCTTCTCTCCAGGCCTCTGGGTTCCAACAACTTTCACTGGGGTGATTTCTTTCTGCATCTCCAAGGGCCTGGGCTGAGCTGCGGGTGCTGAGATGAGGTATGCTGAGCTGCTTGGGCTCGGCTGCGTTGCGCTCTCTCATTTAAGCACCAGCCAGTTAAGTAAAACGTCATTCATTGCAGCAGGCTTGCCTCCTAGCTGACTGCGGATATAATCAGCAACAGATGAGGTTCACGTACCATTGGCTCATGTCCACAGCAGCAGAACTAGGTGCCTTCACCTGGCCAAGTTGATAACTGAATCTATCACAAGGAGCAAATTCTTTTTGCTTTCATGGTATTGTGATTAAAAACACACACTGTGGGTGCATGGGTGGTACAATGGTAGAATGCTCGCTTTCCATGCGGGTGACCCAGGTTCAATTCCTGGGCCATGCACCTAAAGCAAACAAACAAACAAAAAGACATATGTAAGCAATTATATGTGGCTACCAGTGCAGTTTTTACTTTGTATGGCACAGCTGTGGTTGCTTTCCTCTGTTCACAGTGCGCTCTAGCATCCTAATAAAATGATGGTGAGATATTTCTTGCAACTTTTCAGTTAAAGACTGATTTGTTTCATTTCTGCAGCTGTTTCACGTGACTACAAAGATTATTATGATAAAGTATATATACATATGTTTGTGTTTCTTTTTTAAGAACTACCCAGAAAAATCTTCTTTGCCTTAGCAGCTCACCTGAATATACAAATTTAGTCAGTTCTCCTTTTACTACTTTCCCAGTATCAAATAGGATATTGTATAGTGTGTTTTAAAATGTGCTATAGAAAGTAGCTAGAAATGCTCTACCAAATAACATCAAGCAGAAATTCACTAAAAGAATCCTTCTCACTGTGAGCATTTTGTATTCCATTTGTCTTGCCTCCTCTACTCACCCACCTCCCTTTTTTAGATATTTTATCCTATTAAGTAAAGTTCATTTGATTTTATAACAATTGACTGTAGCCTTTTCTATTCTGATGGCAAGATGTATCTTAAATTATCTTTGTAGCCCACACTATCTGAAACAGAGTTGACATATAATGTTTGTTCCACTGAATGAGCAGTAAACTTTATTTTCACAAAAGTACCCAGGCTTTTAACTATTAACTAGATCCAGAAGGTTTTTCTGCATAAGATAGTGGGTTGTTATTCTGTTTACTTCTGTTTAATTTATTTTGGCCTTTCATAATCTCTGCAGTCTTAAACTATTTTAATATGGTAGCCATTCTAGGTTGTTAGCAACATTTTGTGTTTGTGTGGGTTTTTTTTTTTATTTTATTTTGCCTTTAACTACGTTCGTTTAAGCCATTTATTCATATCTCAATTTAGACTTTGACAATTTTGGTGAATATTGTTTTTCTGGAGCCACTAAATATCCTTATTTATTAAAATAAGTCATCAAAAATGTTTACAATAAGCATATCAGTACCATGTGGATTCATATCTCTGATCCTTATGTTTCAGTGACCTTGTATCTGACCATGTCATTAAGCTTGTATCTGACCTTAAATATTAAGAATACCTGTATATACTGAAGATTCCCTTTTTCACTAATAATCCATTAAGGATTCATTAATTTATCTGAACCACTCCATCTTGGGGAGGCCAGTTATATGAAGGAACATACCAGATTAATTCTGAGGGCTTTTCAAATGATACCACTACCATCCCTCATTAAATTCTAATATGATCCTGTCCAGCACACGCTGGGAATTCTTACCAGAGAGACCACAATTAGGTTCTTACGGATTTTAGGGTAAAAAATGTTTGAAAGCCATTAGTTCAAACTTCATTTAATCTATTTATATTATAAACTATGTTTCTTTTCCACAAATTGCACAGATTTCACCAGTTTGCTATATTCTTTGAAAGCAGGGCTTCCTTTTGTCTTTAAACTACCTATTTCAGGGTCAAGGGCAGTATTCTTCACATATTTGGAAATTTTCAACAGTCACCTGTGTCCTGGGGTATTTGCCCTATCATGATTCCTACTCTGACCATTTATGTCACTTTTCTTTAACCCCCTATCTCCCTACCCACTCTTCTTTCAGGAAACTAAAATCATTTTAATTGCCCTTCTGTGAATCTTCTTACAGCTTTATTTTGTCTCTCTCTCTCTCTTTTTTTTTTTTTTTTTAGTTCAGTGATCTGAATTACAATATTTCAGATGTAGATTTCACTATGGCTTTATATAGGGATGAGAGAATGTGTTATATTTGCTTCCTACAGATATCTTCAGGATGACATTTATTAGGATTCTACCAAAAGTCTAAGTAAATTTCCCCAGTTTCTGATTGAATTTTCTAGTGTTTCCCTTGAAATTATACATGAAGAGAAGGAAGTTCTCCTAAACAAAGCTGCTAATGCTTATTTAGTACCTTTTTTAAGGGTCCTCAGAAATCACCACAAAAAGAAAAAAAATCCTACAGTACAGAGTTCTCCTGCAAAAATTTTATGTGTCTAAGATATCTCCTTATACTGAGGATAGAGTAATACTTAACAAAGGACCTGCACCAAATACCTCATTGGATTCTTTTGTTGTTGTTTGTATGTTTGTTTTGGTTGACTAAGATATAGAAAATCTAAAATGAGTACCTTACTCAGTATTAACAAGAGAAAAAATAAGTGGTTATTTGTGCCAGAAACTTTTTAAAGCACTTTCCATGTATTTACTTGTAAAATGGAGAATGTTACAATTTCAGTTTTATAGATTAAAAAACTGGGGTACAGAGCTGCAAAATAGCGTGCCCAAAGTCAATCAGCTAGAAGGTAGAGCCATGATTGAAATCCAACCAGTCTTAATTCCTGGGCTTATCTTTTTAGTAGGCCTCATGTGCTTACCTGTTGTTGCTGACTTTAAAAAACAAACAAACAAAAAAACCCAGTAAGTTAGCCTATCCTATTTGCTACTATTCTGAAATTTCTTTATTTGTCAAACGTTTTCCTCCAGTTCCTAAAAAGAGTAAAAGAAAAATCTTATATGCCATATTGATAAAACCCAATCTAACCTTCACTAATTCCCGTTTCTTATGATCATTTCTCTAACACTGGAGAGATAAATAAGATAAGATCAGAAAGTTAAAACACCACCCTTAGAAATGGCCCAGTGTTCATAGAGGCCCCACTTCTGCCACAGAGTGTGTTCAGAACCTGAAAAAAATCTTCTGGATCCTCAGAACACCTCTGAGAATTTGTCACTGCCACAATTTTAATACTCTCAATTTTAAGATTTACTGCCATGGCATATTTCCAATCTCCCTGTGTTGGGGAGTGGTTAGTGATGATTGTGAGCACCTGAGGACTCCTATCTAAAAACTTTTTCTGTTTTTGCAGTGGACAGCTTGCTGAAATACACTGGCTATGGGAATGCTGCAGGACTGTTGGCGGCCAGGGGCCTCTTGACTGGAGGAAGAGGAGATAATTGGTACTCAGAGGACGAGGACACAGACACTGAAGAATACAAAAATGCAAAACCAAAGTATAGTATCAAGTTTCTATTCACCTAACTATGCTTGTGCCTTTGAATTGGTTATTTGCTTTTCACTTCCTTTTCTTTCATTTTCCAAGTGTTTCTTTTCTCTTGTGGATTTGGAGGCTTTCTCTTTAATGGATTTTTTAGGGACAGCTTATAGTTAGTGCCTTAGAGAGTGACTTTAAGTGGTTGAGGAGAGAAGTATTGTAAGAAATGTTCCATTGCAATTAATATTTTCAACATGTTCACTGTCCTCTCCCAAGTACGAATGGAACTGGTGTTTAGATGTCTGCTGTCATATGCTTAAATAGTATTACTGCTTACTATTTGCTTTCCTTTCCCTAGGTTGTGATTGTATAAGGTATAACCAACACCAAATATTTAGGTTGGCTATTTGAGGCTGTAGTCTTCCTCGGAAATATAAATGTAGATACCATACATTCTGGTCTTCTCTCTTGCATAAAAACCCTTTGGATCAATAAAATTATGACAACAAGGCACATTGCTAGCAAAAGGAAAGAAGTCTGGCCTCATATTGAATTTGAATCAAACTCTTAGAGAATTATTTTTTAAAAGTTGCATTAGTGTCCTAAGTGGCAAACCAGAAACTTATCAAGTCTTCTGAGTCAGTGCCTACAAACCAGAGACACTAATTCTTTTATCCCAAGACAGGCAAACCACCTCTCCTTCCTTCTATTCTCTCTCCAGCCTTTCCATTGTCCTTCCCTCCAGCCCTACCTCAGGTAAATTGCTTAGCTTCCACTTATTGGGAGGTTTTTGAACTCAGTTTTTCCTGGGTTTCATTATTGACCTAATAAATGTTAGAAAATGGTGTACCTTTATTTTGGCATTTTCAGTGATGTTGGCATGCCGTGTTTTCTACAAGCAGTCTTCAAGAAAGATCCATGATATGTATCTTGTAATAGGTGAACAATAGAAAAGTATTACCTGCAAAATTATTAAAAAAAAAAAAGTTTAGATTTTTCCTCTTAACATGAAAGTAATGTGTTGTCAGGAGTAAAAGATCAGTCCCTAATCTGATGTATATGGCCTGTTTCTTGGCAAGTTAGATCTGAGTATCTGTAGGTCAGTGTTACTTTTAAGATCCCCACTGACACCAGGATCTTGTTGAGTGTGTCTTAGAAACAAAGACTTTTGGGGAAAAAAACTAGTATTAAGGAGAAAGTTCTTAAGACTGCCACCATTTAGATATAAGTTGGGCATCTCTGTGAAGTATTTGAAGCTAACATAGAGGAGTCTTACTTCATTCTTTCCCTAATTATAGAAGTCATCATTCTAAAGTAGTCTTGCTAGCTCTTCATTTTTCCATTCCATACATTTCCATATCAATCCATTTGAAACATTAAAATATACTACCTGAGAAATCTCTTATTTTTAAATGAATTAGGCAGTCACAGTGTCCCACAGTATGTAGTCACAGACTACGTCTCATGAGTACTTATGGTTGATGTTATTCAATCTCGACGTGAATTGTTGATTTTGTTTCGTAGGTGACTTTATAATGATAATAATCATATATTTACCAAGCACCAAAACTACTGGAACAAAAACTCTGAGTCTCTCCCATTAGTAAGGGAAATGGCATTGTTACATTGTGAAAGTGTTAGATTTCAGGAAAGCACTTTTTCTTTAAATCAAGGGCCAACATGTTTGAGATTGTTATTGTCTTGGCTCTGTGTCATAGGAAAATTCTATACCTAAGGCCTTACATCACTGATTGGAATCTTCTTCAGCCTTTTGACCTAGTTTGTTCTTGTTTCTAAGAATGGTATGTTAGTATGGTCAAAATAGTCACCATTGTGAAGTCTTGTTAAATTGTGTTTCTAAAACATTGCTCATTACAAGTATAAAAAATGTGTCAAGTTAGTCACATCCCTCCCTTTCAGGTATATTTGTACCTGTTTTTATCTTAAATCTTCCCTCCTCAAGGTGAAAAAGTATGGCAGGGTATTTATTTTTAAGCAGTTCTTCAAATGGTCCCTGTGGAAGTGGTGGTAAACAAAAGTACAACGACCATTTGTTCTCTGGGAAATGATCCATAAGCTCAAAGAATTTTTTCCCTAGAAATTGTTAAGAAAACTTTTCTAGGACCCTGGAGTTTTACCAATCTAGCCAAGTTATAAAGTTAGCATCTGAAAGGATTGCTTATTCTTCTACCCCCAATTACCCTTCAACAGTGAGAGTTCCCAAGATCATAGTCTGATTTTCTTATTATGCATTTATTTACAACAGTTGCTAGACTTGGCAGAGACAGGGAAATTTCCTTTCCTCTAGTTGGCCTTAGTCCTAATGTCAAAAATGTAAGTGGATTCTGATTAATGCACCAAGGTAACCTGTAATCCTTTGGTGGAATTTGAAACCAAGAATTATACGGTGCTTACATTCAGGCTACAGGAGACAGTTAATATCACAACAATCCTTTTTTATCAAAATAAATGTGTTTAATGGACTGGAAATGGCTTTCTGCAATTAGTGCATTTAGACAAAATACGTTCATAGAATTAAGTTACATGCCACACAGGTTTTTGGTATTGTATAGCCAGGTACCTTAAAAATTTTCAGCCTATACTTTGATGCTATACCAAAGGGAAACCAAATTCCTAAGTTCTAATTTCTATACCTATTTCTTTTATGTCTCTGAGCATAGAGACTACTTGACTATGTGGTATGATTGATATTATATGTAATATAGTATAATATATAATTCATATTATATTTTATATAAAATATAGAATTATATATAACTAATTGATATGGTTTGTACATTATTCCAGACATTAATTGAAAGATGTGTGTCTAATGACATTTGACTTATTTTAGATTGGTGGCTTTCAGGGAGGGTTCACAGGAGCCTATGCATCTAAAAAAGGTGTCTTCAAAGGGCTGCATTATGAAAAAGCAGGAGGGAATGAAGGGCCAGGAGGAGAAAATAGCCAAAGTCTCCCCTAAGACACTTCCTTAAACTCTTAACACTCTACACTAATTCATAATCCCACCCAAAGGCTTGAAAATCATTGTACTAAGCAAACTCAGGGCTGTTTCCTTTTTTGACTGTATTTATCTCAGCAGTAGCTATAGCAGCAACTATATAGTTTCTTCAGCACAAGGCAAGAGATTTTTTTTTCTGTCATGATTTTATTATACTATTGAGTCAAGACGCATTAAAATTGTCCCCATATATTGGTGTTATATGAATGCCGGGATTTTTTTGTTTGTAATATTTGTTGAAGTAAATAAACCAGAAACCAGGACCTGAAGATTTTTCTTGTTTGCACTGTTTGGGCTGTGATAATATATTTAAGTATAGTAGGATATAACTAGCATTATAGAACTAGAATTAATTGCTATAAGCAGTCATGAAAGGTAATCTAAATTTTGATACCTAGACAGCCAGAGTTGAAAATAAAATGATTGCTACTTATGCTATGCATACTCTTGAAAAAGTTTTTCAGCTTTTGTGATATTTGCATTCACATCAGTTTTGCACTTTCAAAATTGTGTTCCATAATATTTCTTTCATATTATAATTTGGGTATGTGACCAGCAAGAGGCCAAGTGTGTTAACTGAACTGCAGTATTGAGGTTTGCTCCAGATTTTACTTCCTATCGATTCATAACCATCAATTTTCTATATCTTTATACCAGAGATATGGCTATTTGTCAAACAGCCGAACATAAGAAACATCTAACTAGTACTCTGATATGAAAAGGCACTTTAGAGCTTTTTTAAAAAAATTATTAAATGCAATTTAATATTCATGTATATAACTGTATGTATATGCATATATGGCTGGCCTGTGATAGATATATTGTAAGTAAATGATAATGAAAGAATGGCACCATATTGCTCTAACTCTTTCCAATGCTGATATAATACGAAGACTTAGATCAGGATGTGGTTTCATAATTTATCCCATTTCTTTAACATGGAATCACTGATACATTTGTATTGTAATTCTCAAATTACTTCAGACATTTTCAGGAACAGCTGCTTTCTCCTCAGAATATCCAAATTTAATTATAGTAAACTCCACAAAACACCTGGTTGTCACATGATTCTTTTAATTAATAAAGATTGCATGTGAATCTCCAAAGTAACAATTTGACTGAATAGAGTAACTCAACTCCTACATCTCCCGAGTCCTTCTGGGTTGCTTATTTCTGAGCAAGTGGGTCATTTATGTTAATAGCAATAGCTGGCATTTATTGCCTGTTTAATATGTGCCAGCCTCTGTTCTAATAGCCTTACTGATATTATTTCATTTAATCCTCACGACAGCCCTTTAAGGTAGTGTTATCCCTATTTTACAGATAAGGAAGCTAAAGCGCAATGAAGTCAAAGTAGTGTGTCCAGAGCACAAGTTCGTGTTGATCAGATGCCCTGACTCCAGAGCTTCTGTTTTAATTGCTGGTATATTTTGGCCTCAAAGTCAGTCGAAGTGGGGGAGGAGTTTTCCCTTCAAATAGCTCTCTGGCTCTCACAGAATCCATTGTCTTCGATATAACCAAAATGTATTTATATATATATCTTAATATCCTGATAACATGAAAATTCTATCTAGTTCACTAATTCAGTAAAAGTTGCCTCTGTCAAGTTAATTCTAACTCTACCTTTATAATATGTTCACAGTCCAGCCACCTCTTATTGCCATAACTGCTACCATTCTAGTCCAAGCTAAAATTCTTTCTCTCAAGGATCATTTCTTTTTTTCTTTTTTTGGCGGGTGAGGGGCCTGGTGCATGGTCCTGAAATTGAACCTGGGTCTCCCACATGGAAGGCAAGCATTCTACCACTGAACCATCTCAAGGATCATTTTAATAGCCTAACTGGTCTTTTGCTTTTCCCTTTGCCCGCCTTTAGACTGTCCTCCACACAGCATCTTTAGAATAATTTCATTTAAAATAAAAACCAGAGCATATCACTCTGCTCATAACTCTACAACAGCTAAAAGCCAAAGTTTGCAGTGGTATACTTGTAGCCTTTCTCCCTCTACTTTTGCCACACTAGTCTCTTCAATGTTTGTCAGATACTTCAAATACATTCCTGCCTCAGGCCTTTGCATTCACTCTTCCTTCTGACTAGAATGTCTGTTTCCCAGAAAGCTACATAGGCTCCCCATCTTACCACCTTCAATTCTTTGCTTAAATATCACTTCCTCAGTGAAGCCTATTCTGACAACCCCTCACTGAAACGTAAACATCACTCCTACCTTCTCCCATCTACCTTACCATTCTTACACTTTTTTTAATAGCACTTACCACCTTCTAACATACCATGTAATTTACTTATTATGTCTGTTTTCTCCTCTAGAAAGTAACCTCCATAGTGGCAGAAGGTTCTCTCTCTTTTTTTTTTTTGTCTGTATTTATTGCAATATCCCTAGCAAGTACCTGGCACAGAGTAAATTTTTCAGTAAACAAATTTGAGTCAATCAACCCCTCTACAGCACTGCACTATGATTCAGTTTCCTGTCCTCATAAAGCTTCAGATCTCATTGGAGAGTGGGTGCTGAGGAATAGAATTCAAGAAAATCAGGTGATGGTAAATCTACACTTTGTTCTTTTTATTGTTACTTAATAGTGGGTAGCAGGCACATACTCCATTGTGTTTTTGATCCAGAAAAAAAAATATTTCTGGATACATTTGCATTTGACATCTCCTTTCCCACCACACATGCCTTATTCTTGGTCTGAAAAACCCTGTTCCCTTTCCTAGAGTTTGCAAGGTATCAGCCTGTAGCCTGGATTTAGCCCACAATTATGTTTTGCTCGCCTTGTCCCATGTAGAGGTGGTTGTTTGCTTTTTGTATTTGTTTTACACAGTACTTCTTAAAATAATTACTTGCCAACATTTAACATTCAGATTTTCAAAAAACTGGATTTCTAGCTTTTTTGGAAAATTTGAAAGTTCTTATAACATTGGGTTTGTATTCTCACATGGCAGCTGACTGTTGGAGTTGAATAGCTGGGATCGCCTTTAGAAGCCAGGTATAAAGCTCCTTTCATTTGACAGCTTAACCATTTCACTGATCTCACCTGCCTATTCCCTGTAGGAATTTGACTTTGTAGCCCCTTTTTTAATCACAGTGTTTTGAATTAAATTTAAGCCACGCTTTTAAAAGACTGAAATTAATTTTCATATAGTCCAGAAAACTTATTTTTTATTGTGAAAATTAATATTTATACACAAAAGCAATAAATTTCAAGACGCACCACAACAGTTAGTTGTAGAACATATTTCAGAGTTTGGTATTCCACAATTTTAGGTTTTTCCTTCTAGCTGCTCCAAGACACTGGAGACTAAAAGAAATATCAATCTAAAGATTTAGCAGTCACATTTATTTGTTAAATCCTGTCTTCTCTGTTATAACTCCACCTTCTCCTTTGATCTTTCTCCCAGCCTTTGGGGGTATTTGGGCTATGCCTATTTTAACTTTTTCATGTTGGAAAGGGCTGTCAATAATACGTGATAGGGACGGAACTAGCTGATATTCTTGCAGAGGCTAGCCCTCTGAGTTTCAGGACTTATCTGGCTTAAGAATCCATCTGGAGATTGTAGGATTTCTGCGAAGTAATCATAGTGCATGGAACCTTTATAGAATCTCAGATTCTATAAAGCCCTCGTGTTCTTTAAGGTTGACAGGAATTGTTTTGGTTGGGGGTTGGCAAACCATCACAACTAGCAATACCTAGGTGAAGCTTGCATCAGAGTAGCCTTTCAACTCTATTTGAACTCTCTCAGCCACTGCTACCTTATTTGTTACAATTATTTTCCTCCTTTTGGTCAGGAAAGCATTGTACATCCCGGCAGCCAGGTCCAGGCCCATGGTCAGGGCCATGCCAGAGAACTTGTAACAGCTGATTTTTGTTAAATGCCCTATTGCTATTAATGTTTTTAGCTAGAAGTAGCAACAATTTTAAGAAAGAGCAAAATATTTGAAATATATTTCCATTTGTATACTATGTTCGTTTACTTATACCTTCTTAAGCAGTTTGTATAATGGCCTTATATAATTCAAAATTCACAGTGAAATACCACAGATAAGAATTTATTCACTTGTCACCTGATTGAAAGATTGTACAGGCTTGGAGGGATGGGAAGATGGGGGAAAGGAGCAGAGACAAGGTAGGAGAAATTATGATAAATACAAAATTACCTAGTGAAGTGCCCACTGCTATCAGTGTCCTTAAAGGATGTAGGAATCAGAGTCTCAGAACCAAATAAAAATAACCTGGGAATTTCAGTGTTAGTGATGCTGAAACCTGTTAAGTCTCAGACTGTTGTATTGAGGTTGTAAAGTTGCTAGGTGTTTGGTCAACTGAAAATAATCCATTTTATGAAACCTCATACCATTGGTGTCATGGTGACTATTTTTTCTCTTCCTCTTCTGTGTAAGGAAACTACATAAAACTCTGGTTTGAAGAAGAGGTGGTGGGATGGAGACAGTGTGCCTCTACCTTTTGTTCCCAGCACCTTGGCATTTTTCCCTTGAGAGTGGCATAGTCTAGTGCCCCAATTTGTGTTTTCTGTGGCTTTATATTCTTCTGAGTGTCAGGACAAAAAAAAAAGCCCTTTTTATAGAAAAGAAATGAAGCCTGAACCTCTGGAATGACTTTGAGGTGTTAGAATGTTTTACTCCTGAGGTAAAGGATAGTAAGATTCTTATTCAGTGAGAATACATTTCTCACTGCTGCTTTTATGCCTAAATAGCAAAATATTTTGTGACTTTACTAGCTAATTTCAGAGGAAGCCGTTAAATCATTTTAGCAGCCTGAAGTCTTGAGGTCAGCCTATGGAAAATGGACATTTCCCCTAAGGTCTTGAGAATCAGGTAGAGTTAAATATGCCTTGATCTAGGACTGTGTCTTAGCTTTGTATGCTGTGGTATTCACAAAACCTCAGTGCTTACCACTGTGTCCTCCTGACACATTTTTCTTCTAAGGCACACCTCCTCTCAAGAGCTAAATGAGCATGATCTATCTGCATAGTTAACCTTCCTTATACTTCCTTCTCAGGCCGATTTCCTTTGTCTACTTGGGAAGTGGTACATAACATTTATCTGCAAGTCTAGTTATTTTTCTGATTTGGTAGGTGGCAGAAGTGAAACCAGTGAAGGCAGGTATCCTGTTATTTGCTTAAGCAAATAATAGATAGGTGGCAAAATTAAATTTTATTTCCTCTCCTCAAAAAAATAGTACAGCTTTTATCTAGGAAAATGGCTTGTTTGATATTATAACTTCATACTAAGTTTACCCAAGGTATTAATTTTAAATGCTATATTAAATCTATTTCTAAATGATATACCTGTCTCCTGATAGGCTAGATTTCATTCCTTTTGAAATCACAGCCTTCCACTGATGGCTGTGCTAATGACATCATATCCTAAAAATGTCTTAGGATTAGATTTTAAATACCATTTCTGTATTGAACTTGAGAGAAAAAGCCTCCTCTCAAGAGGTAAATGAGCATGATCTATCTGCATAGTTAACCTTCCTTGTACTTCCTTCTCAGGCTGATTTCCTTTGTCTACTTGGGAAGTGGTACATAAGAACATTTATCTGCAAGGCTAGTTATTTTTCTGATTTGGTAGGTGGCAGAAGTGAAACCAGTGAAGGCAGGTATCCTGTTATTTGCTTAAGCAAATAATAGATAGGTGGCAAAATTAAATTTTCAGCTTGGCATCTGAATACATCTTAAAAACTCCATTCGTGGTTCTTGTAAGCCGAGTCCTGGTATCTTTGTTCTTGATTTTTGGACATATTATGACCCCATTCAGCCATTTTTGTTGATGACTCCTTAACTAGGGGCCTTTTTCTCTTCTTTTACAAACACATGAAAAAAAAAAGAAAAGAGGAAATAGTAGCCCATAATAAGTGTCTGAATCAGGCATTCTAGCCCTGTGGTTCTTTACTTCACTGTGTATCAAATCACCTGAAAAACAAAACAGTACGAATTCATTTCATCTGAAGTGAGATGCCAATTGTTCATTTTTGTTTTTTTAAGCTTCCCAAGTGATTCTACTATACAGTCAATGTTATAAACCACCGACCAAGCTGTGGGTTTTCAAACTATTTCTCCAGAGTTCCTGGAAGTACCTTAAGAGGAAGCAAGTGGGTAAGGGACAAATGGAAGGCACTGTAGACACCCCATTCTCCTTGGCCATCCCTATCCCCTTTTCTACCTAAACAATTCTGTTTTTATCTCTTATGCATATCAGGCTTCTGTATAGATCTCATTTGTAAAATAAGTGTTCCACTGCTTTGAAGGAAAAAAGATTTTTTAACCACAGTTCTAGACATATGTCTTATGCAAGAATGGCAAAATAGATGTTTTAGATCTGGTTTTCAAGGACAGTCCTTCCACAAGAATCTGTATGTCATGTAGCCACAGAGGAATATAGAAAAAGAGAAGAAAATCTTGTAATAGACCTAGCTGGTACTACAAATGAGAGAAACCTTGGTCAGTAAATAAATAACTTGTCCTAGTAAATCTAAAGCAGAGGTTGCCAAGTGGCTGCCAGAAGACCTAATTAATCACAGTGCATGTTTTAGCCCCATGATTTTTTTTGCTTTAGACTGGCACTACTCTCCAGTTTATCCCAGTTTCCAACACTCCAAATTGTTTATCCTAGGCCTACCACTCATTCAGTTACCCATGAAAATATTTGTGTTTGTGTATGTTAGAAAGCAATTTACTAAACAATTTGCTGTTTTCAGGGATATTTCATTTGATCATTAAAAATAAACCATTCTGTACTTGACTGGTAGAAGATACAGTAACCTCTTACCTACTTCTCCAGAAATAATGTTTAGGTTACATATATTTAGCGGCCACTGAAATCTTTTTGTTCAAGAATTGTCTTTTATTTCCTCTCCTCAAAAAAACAGTACAGCTTTTATCTAGGAAAATGGCTTGTTTGATATTATAACTTCATACTAAGTTTACCCAAGGTATTAATTTTAAATACTATATTAAATCTATTTCTAAATGATATACCTGTCTCCTGATAGGCTAGATTTCACTCCTTTTATATTTTACCTAGGTCAGATCAATTCTAATTAAAATTGTTCTTCTGCTTTACCTTGTATTATTTAAGTACTCATTGCCCTTGTGGTCTCACTAATGGACTAATTTCCTGAGATTAAAAATTGGCATGCTTTCATTTCCAGATTGCAGCCTCCTCTGTCATTATTTTTCCGATTTTTTGACATGTTTATTTTATGCTGTATCACAAAATGGATTTCTTTATTTCTCCTTCTCAGAAATCATTTGTCCCCTTATAATGAATTAATAAGTTGTGCATCCAAGGATATTTACCCTAACGGCACCAATCAAATTTTGTATTTTTAAAATAAGAACAATGCCTTTAAAAAAAAAGTTGGCAAGTCAATTTTATTTTTTTTAAAACAATAGCTATAGCTCATATTCTAAAACAAATTCATAGGAAAAGTCCATTAAAAAAAATTTCTATAGCACTTCTATACCATAAAATTATTATTGACATTACTGCCAATTTTTTGGCCATTATACTCTTTCTTATTAAAACTAACTTTTAACTTGGACCAGAAGAGTACAGAAAGAGCATAATTTTAAAACATACAGCATAACTTTTTTTTCTTTTTGTAGCATTAATCTTATCACTGGTCATTTAGAGGAACCAATGCCAAACCCCATAGATGAAATGACAGAAGAACAAAAAGAATATGAAGCCATGAAACTTGTCAACATGCTTGATAAACTTTCCAGGTATTGTATTCCCATCCATTTTTTGCTTGGTTTCTAAAAATGTTCTATTTCTTTGTCTCTCGCACTGAGAGTTCCCATAGAACAGCAACTCTGGAAATCCATGTTGATTGGAACAGGGTGGCCCAGGCAGCAGTAATTCAGATCTTTCTTGGCTACCATGGTTTTTCTACATGTGCCGCTTCTGGATGTGCATTCTTAAACAATTAAACTCTCAAAGCTAAAATAGTAACTACTAGATTACTGTGATATTTAACCAACTAACCTCCCTGTCTTCAAAAAGATACTGTGAGTTAGGTTCAGTGATTTCGTTGCTTTTCGTATTTTTGTTTTAGTCTGTTTGGATTTTCGTTCCAAATCATGATGGCTTTTCTTTTTTTCCCTTCCATTTTTGATGTGCAAGTTTGTGATTTTGCCTTTTTGGGTTGCTGCTGAAACCAAGAATTTTAAAATGTCATGTATCCAACAGGGGAAAGTGAAAAGGAAAACTCAAATGGAAGATTTTCTGAAAGCAGAAACTTATATTAATTAAGGATTCTAAAACCAATCTTCCCTTCTCTTCTTGCCTCACAATTCCTTCCCTCCAAAAATAGCCACTTTTGAAAATAATTGTCAGATATAAACTAATCAGCAACTACTTATTGGAGAAGTGATTAGAAAATATTAATTCCTTTCAAACTTGGCTGAATTACTCTATTTTCCAGTTATACATCGAGTCACTATCTCCTTTAAGCCATCTTGAATGAGTGCTTCTGTGTGCAGCTGCCACTTAAAGGTGAATTTCTTCTGGTCATCTCCTTTTTCACAACTATGTAAAGGCTAACAGTAGTAACAGCTAGAAATGGTAATGCCAGAAAGCCAACCCTAAAGGAAAAGATGTAAAAAGGAAACAAGCAGACGTTAAGAGACACAGCCAGAGGCTTAGAGTAGAAAAGGACAAGAACAAGAGGCTAACAGGGGGAGTGTGTTAAATATGGATTTAGACAACTCTGCAGTTGCAGAGTCTGAGGTTTTTTCAGAGGATGCTGGAAATGTGGTAAAATTGAGTAGCTTCATTATCTACAAAGTTAATATGAGTAGAACTTAGTGACTTCCAGTCAGCCCTTTTCAATTTTCATCCTTTCCTAAGAATGTTAGAATATACAGCTATGTTCACAATCTTCAAAAGATTTTTGAAATATAATTTGTTTGCAAATTATATTCTCCGTATCTTTCTTCCCTGAAAGAACTCACAGTCATAGAGAACATACCGATAAGGGAAGCCTATAGAAGAAAGAATACTAAGTTTTGAATGAATATATAAACAATAAGAATTGTGCTTGGTAACTTCCAAAAGGATCTGATGTAGCTTACAAATGAAAACACAGTGGTAAAAGTACAAAGAGAACCAAGAAAGTCTATCTGTAGAAGCTGGAAGGGGAGAAGCTAGGAAGGACCTGAGTGGAACATATTAGTCTTTAAGGACAGTATACCAGTTAGGTTGCATAACTTTCCTTTTCCTACCAACAGTATGAGTTCTTAAAAGATGAGAGATTGTACTCAAATAACCCATGTACCTGGGTGGATAGATAATAAAAAAAGAAAAGTGGGAGATAGAACAAAGAACTGCCCAAGAAATATAATTCAGATACTTGGCTTACTGATAGAGACAACACCATTACGGAAGGCATCCCTATAAAGGGAAATAAAAAAGATGCTAGGTCTTTCTCCTTATATTCTCAGAGGAATCCGCACACTTTAGAAGCTGGCAGGAAATAAATATACAAACGTTAAGTCTGAAATACCTTAGCTTCCACCTGACTTAAACTATCCCTCAAAGGAGATACATATTCACCCAGAAACACCCAGCAAGTGCCCAACTCAATCTGAAGGTGATACTGACTTTTGCATGTATAAAGCAGAGTAAGTGTGTCTTGTGGCTTTTATAGTACCAATTTTGCCATTAAAGTTGAAGCTAAAGGCAACCTAGGGAATAGTTCAGTATCACGTAGATCTTTTGCATGGTGTGCAGTGTGTTCTTTACATTGTCTCCCCTTGTGTGCTTTTTAACATTTGCTCTCACTAATAATAGTAGTTGGCAAACTGTATGCAGATCAGCAGTGGGCATTTCAAAGCAAGAATGCAAAGAATGAAGCCATTCGTTATGCATCTTCTGTGTTTGTTGAGCTGTATTCCTCATTAGTCCTAAGTTTCTTCTCTCTTTTCACTTTTTTTTTCTTTTGAGGTAAAAAAAAGATGCCATAAATCCAGAGTAGACTAAATTCATTACAGTTCAGGGAACATTTATTACCAGCAACTCTGTAAAGCACCTGTGCCAGAAAGTTGAGGAAGACTCAGAGGTGAATAGAACAGTCTGTGCCTTTGAAAAGCTCACATTCTAATGGAGAACATGGCTATAATATTTCTAGAATACAGGACTAGAAGGAAATAGTGACAAAATGAGGTCTGTGTTGAACAATAAGCACCCAGAAAAAGGAGCAGTTCATTTTCTCTGCATGCATCAGGGTATGTTTTACAAGGAAGGTTGCATTTGTGCTGATCCTTGAAGTTAAGAGGTTTTTTAAAAGAAAAATGGAGGAATGACCATTCCTGGTGGAGGGAAATTTATTCTTAAAATAAATCTTTGGTATTCACATACTGCACCTTTCTTCCAAAGAATTTGCATTATTTTATTAATATTTGAGTAATATAATATATTACCAGATTTATCATTGAAAACAAGACCTATAGAATTGCCCAAAACATTTCCAAGCTAATGACTAATGATAATCCATTTCCTTTAACAGTGTACAAAATACTTTCACATATATTCTCTTTCTAGCTTCCTAATAGAGACTAGGAAATTCATTTTCCAGAACTCAAGACCTTTGCTCTGTCTACTGTGCTACTGTGTCTATCTGTTGTAGTGTTTGCCAAAAAACTTCCTAATCATCCTCTTTAGTACTGTGCTCATTGGTTGGTTCCCTCAGCTGTCACTCTAAGGATGGTCTGCATTCAATCAAGTCTTTATTGTGCTAAGAGTGTACTGTAGCTTTGTCTGATTAACTTTCCTTCTCAGAAGTGAGGTCTTTTTCTCCTGGGCCTAAATTGAAAGGCATGCAAGTAAAGGATAGGGCTGGAGGTGATGTGGCCAATGACTGGACACTAGACACTTCCTTTTTTCCATCCATAGGGGAGCAGATGTGAAGGACCTGCACCAGGATGGTGGTTAGCAACAGTGGCCCGTGTCAAAGCACTTACCAAAGTGATGACTAAGGTTGGTCATGTCAAGTACTGTTACTGAGCCTGGTGTAGGTTATAGATGTTATTTACCACCAAAACTGTAAAACAACCAATGAAAAAATTAAAATTACATTTCCATTTTGCCACCATACTGGACATAACCACTGCCCTCAAGTCATTCACCACCTTGGCAGCTTTTTCTCTGGTAGATTTCCAAGGACACTGGAAAGATTAGTACTCAAATACTTTCTTCCCATTGAATACCAAAATTACCTTAGTAGTATTAAGTGATTTTTTAATTCTTTTAGTGTAAGGTTTATACTTGAAATAGATTTAGGCAAGGGACCTGGAGGACTTAAGAGTTTGAGAATAATCTGAACCCTGTAAATCCCATCATGTCTAGCTAGTACAGTGCCTTGTACCTGTGGTTTCCCCAGTGTGTGATGATGAAATAATGAAAACAGCTGATTCCCAGAGTTGTGGGTCAGAGATTTGCTCTATAAAATAGCCTACCTGGTTTCAGACTTTATAGTTTGTCACTTCCATTTCTTGTCCAAACATTATAAAATCCAGAGCAGGCAAGGAATTCTATAAGGGACTTTGTGCTATGATTGACTAATTTAAATACTGAAGTACATAATTCCTTTAATATAGACTAACTGTAATATCAAACATAAGCATCAAGAACTGATGCTTATTTATAGAATAAGAATTTATTTATGAAAAGCTCTTCTGACATTTTATAAATGAGAGCAAAGATAGAAAGAGGAATGATACTCACCTGCCTGTCCACCCACTTTTTCCTTCTATAAATTATAAAAATAAAATTAAAAAATAAACCCCTGCAACTCAACGGGAGATTAGAGTGAGGATTGTGTGTGGTGTTAAGTCCAGTGTGGCTAATACATACTGTTTTTGCCTTAGCAACAGCACACAATTCATATATAATAATGCAAGCTACTCCAAAGAAAGAGGAGAAGATTGATTGGCTTAAGCTTAAACTAACCAAGGGAAATAATATTTCAAGTTTCAGTTTTGTTTTGACTTTTCTAATCCCCTTTGATTTCTTAATTGGAACCAGAACTGATTATACTGCCCGACCCTTAACCCATCATTGTTTAACAAGATACACTACCTTTTTGTTTATATAGTCTACCATCAAAATCTATGTTCTAAAATTTATATTTATATAAATAAATCATTGTTTCCCATTCCTTCCTTCTCTCACCCACTCCTTAGCCAATAATTGTGATTTTTTTTCTGTCATCTACTGTATACTATTTGGGACATGATTTTCTTAATAAGTGCAGGCACCAAGTTTAGTAATAGTTCCTTTATTATATCAAGAGGTTATTTTTAAACTTACTAAGGCTGAAACAGGTGATTCATGACCAAAAAGAAAGAAATATGTAATTTTTTCCTTATAAATAAATTATTTTACTCTCCTTACAAAATTATCAGCAACTTGTAATTACACCTACCTTTGTGATGAGTAAGACAAAGAAATCCTTTTCAGGTACATTTCAGAAACACAATCCATTTTTAAAGTATTTTGAGATCTATTCTAAGTCTGAAAGTATGGAGATCATTATTTTTTTCTCAGAATATTCTTTAGGTTTGCACTGTCCAATATGGTGACCACTAGCCATATATGACGTGTTGAACACTTGAAATGGGATAAATCCAATTTGAGATCCTATAAATATAAAATATTCACCAGATTTCAAAAGTTTAGTACAAAAAAATGTAAAATTTCTTAATTGTTTGATGTGGTTTATATGTGGGAATAATATTTTTGATATATTGGATTAAATAAAATATACTATTAAAAATTTACACTTTATTTTTTTAGCATGCCTCCTAGAACATTTAAGATTACATGTGTGGCTTATACTTGTGACTCACATTATAGGTCTGTTAGACAGTGCTGTTCTATAGTATTAGAATATACTGTTAGGTAGCTTAAAAGTTGATTAAAGAAACTTGGATCCATTAAAATAATATGCCATTAAAGTGTCAGGAAGATTGATTTGAGAAGCTCAGTATTGTATATCTTTAGCTTATAGAATGCCCTTCAACTGGTTAGCCACCGCTAACAGTAGGATGTCATTCTACCTTATATTGCCTATTGGTAGTCATTGTCCTTTAGCCATAGTCATTGTAGTATAAATTACTTCTTTGAGCTCTTGGTTTAAGCACTAGCCAGAATGACTTTTGACTATTAGAGAAACAGCAAATAGAACTAGTCTTCATTGGTTGCTTGCTCACTTAGTTACACTCCCTTAGCTTTTAAAAGTCTTTCTAATTGGGAAAAACACATAAGGGCTTCAACTTTACGTCTTCATTCAACAATGTCAGTTGGCATGCTGACCTTTTTATTAATATTTATTTTGCCAATTTCGGCAACAGGGTAGAGAAGTTCTGTAGATAAATTAACAAGATATAATAAAGAACACCATCACTTAAGGATAAAATTGAATTTTGTTCTTCCAGCACTATCTCTAACATCTTTCTATATTTTCTTAACCCATCTCATGTCAGGTGGGTAGCAAATTTTTAAGAGCTTTGCCTGTCATATTCTAACAGAAATGAGGACAGTAATAAAAGACATGTAAATTTTAAAGTGCCTTCATATACCTTGTTAAGATAGTCCTATGAACTGCATAGGGCAAGAGACATTTTATTTATCGAAGAATAAAAAGATTTTAAATGACTGACCCGAGATCAATCATCTGGTTAATGACTCAGCCAGGACTTGGCTGTCAGTCTTCAGATTCCAGATCTTAGGCTATTTTGAAAAATTACCAACACCCTTCAAAAGTTTTATTATCTTAAATAAGACAGTGTAAATTTCAAATGAATGCACAGTGCAAGGACAGATAGTAAGCGTTTTTACCTGAGAAAAGAATTAAGATTTGGAGGATATGTCTTCCTGCTTTGTCATATACCATTGTTGAGCTCTTCTCAATATCAGGTCAGGTGCTAAATAAATAACATAGGTCAAATCAAAACTGAAAACAGCTTTATATAAGAAACCAGTAAAAATTTCCATGAAATAACTAGGTCTTCTAATTATTTTGAAATAAGTATGATTACAGATATTCTAACAAACGCTCCTAGTTAATGTAATCACATTGAGAAAACCTCACTGTAAAAAGTCTTCTCTATGGGACTGTTTAGACAACTCCTAAGTGGAAGGATGTGGTGATATGGACAAACACTAAATCAATTTATCTTAGGAATGATATTTTTATGCTACATATTTAACTTTCCCAATTTTTACAATTCCAAAGCACGACGGTGAGGGCTAAGAGAATGATCTCAAAATCATTTTTGAAAGATTTAACCTGAAGACTAAAAGTTGCTATAGAAAAGCCACCATACCCTTCTTTCTTACTAGTTAGTGCCTAGTGAAAGAAAGATGCAATCAACATGAATGATTGTCCAAGCCTAAAGGACGCTTTTTCTTAGTATATAACTGAAGTTGTTATCTAGTCACAAATATTATACTACTGTTTCGGAGAGAAGTAAAGAACGAAAACATGTTTAAGAAAACCACAAGTTATTGGGAAGTCCATTGTATTTCAGTGGATTATAAACTCTTCCAGATGTTGAAATTTTGAAATAAATTGCATTGCCAGATTTGAAATTATAGCAGATTACAGTTTCCTTGTTGGGGCTATCACAGGCTCCAGTCTGGCAGGCATTTTGGGAAAAGCTCTGTGTTAATTAAGATGCTTTATTTATATACTAACTTCACATCCCATCTTTCAAATGTTAAAAGGAACTAAATATGAAATGGCTAATTTAAAATGTCAGGATTCTCTTTTCCAAGCCAACCTTACATTAAGGGCAGGAATCCATGTGTCAGAGAAATGGTTCCCAATTATCCCGTCTTGGGTTTTGTTATACATTGTACAGAAGTCAACAAAACAAGTATGTAACAAAACCTTCCTAAATAGCAGCCACCCTCATTAAAAACAGAGATTTAATCAAGGGATGATTGAAGAAAGCAATACTTCATAACACTCCCCCCCACACACACACACACCTTTTCTTCTTTTCTACTCATAGAACAAATATGTTGCATAAAAGGATCAGAACTATTATGCAGTACTCAATTAGAGGGAGGTGAATAGGTCTCTAACATGCTGTTTTATCAAAAGAGCAGACTGGTGTTTGCATGACTGTTGTTTCATTACAGACCCTGTCATTAATTCCATGTGTCAATACTGCCCTGTAGTACACAGAGCAGACAAGAAAGAAGAGCCCTTGAAAACAAGGGAATGATTTTTGAGTCGTTATCAAGCTAAGTGGCAAGCGGGAAGCTGAAACTCATATAGGTAAATTCGAAGGGACTCTTGGGAGACCTGCAAGTGGGAAACAAGAATGCATTTTACCAACTGCTTAATTATGTCCTGTTTTTTCAACAAGTACACTTGAATTGAATGCTTTGTTTGTATTGCACAAAAACATGTGCTATGGGCAAGAGTATTCTCTTGCTTTCCAGTCAAGTAAGGTGTTTTATACACTTACACATCTGGCCTATTCTATAATGTGCAATTGGGTACGTCAGTATCTGACTCCCGGTATTGCACTATCATTTCTAGGGGAAAGATTCACATAGGAACAGAAACCCTAAAAAGTGGGACCTTCTGTAAGACTTTGAGGAGTTATGTAAGCCCAGGCATCCTACAGTACCATGCTTATAGGGAAATGGTAGCTCAGGAAAACGTTAAAATATATCTGGAAAAAGAAACAGACCACAAAATTTTAAATATGGTATACATGCCATAATCTCCCACCCCTAGAACTTTAAGAAAGTATTTTTTTTTTTTTGTTACCATTAGCAATCCCAAGGGTTAGGCTGGGGCACAAATAGGGTTTCCTTTCTTGGACGTGCTTTATCTGTGTCCTCTTGCCTGGCCAAGCCCTTATAGATTATGGTTCCTTATCGTTTAGTAAGATCAAATTTCTAAATGATGTTTCGTTCCAGTTGAACATTCTTGGAGGCTTATCTCTTCCCTGGCCAGATGCCTGATCAGATGAGAAGCCCGCCATGATACTGTCACAGTGCCTAGAATGGGCTCTTTATCCAGTAGACATCACTGTACTTTTTGATGATAACGAGGGCAGTCTTAACTTGTGTTAAGGCCTGTGTATAGCATTGAAGGTAAGTATGAAGGAGTTGTTGCTATATAAGTATCTTAATCCTGATGCACATTTCAATATACAGTATCTCCATTTTACCATGATGTACATATATATGATACTGAGCCATCCTTTTTGGATGGGATCTTCCTAATCTAGGACCAGGAATTCTTCATAAAATGGCCTGTTTATTGAGGACCATGATTGAATTTGGATCCTTCCTTATAACACTTGCCATTGCTTTGATTTACCTTTGTAATCATGTTAATCATCTGCTGCTAGTTATATAGGAAGGGTTTGTGGTCTTGGTCTGTGCCAGTGACAATTAGGTCAGAAGCTGTGCTTGACTCTTAAGATTAGAAACAAAGGCTTAGCAATAATAATAACTTCTAGTGTCTTAAAAAGCGTAATAGCTTTTTAAATAAATCAAAATTATTTAGTAGCCTAAAGCTTAAATTCTTAGAATTAGGATAGAATCTTGGGGATCATCTTGTCCAACCCCCTCATTTTATAGATGGGGAGACTCAAGCCCAGAGAGACCACTGGCTTGCCCAAAGAAAACCAGCAAGTTAGTAGAAGATCTGAGACTAGAATCTAGATCTGATGCCCCATATATGAGAAGCCCTGTCTATATCAGTTAGTATTGGGGAATTCCAGACTGCATGGTGAAAAAGGGGGCGTTACTTCTGCTGGACTGTCATAATGTCTGATGACATTGACTCATCAGGGAAATAGTTGGTTAAAATAATAAGAATGGTTCCTGACAAATGGTTCCCTACTGTTCTCCATTTATGCCATGGCCCATGTACTATATTCCTTCCAAAAAAATACATTTGTTGGGCACCTACTGTCCCTCTCACATGCTAGTACTGGTACATCACGGCCAGGTAAGACATGGACCCTGCCCTCAAGTTGCTTACAGTCTAATAGAGAAATAGAAATCCCTGGAAAGCACTGTACAAAATTTTCTATGAAATATGAATCCCTTTCCTCTGTAAATCTTAATAATGAAAGTGAATCTTTTACCCATAGATGTAGCTTATCTCGAGTTCATGGCTTAGTTAATAGGAGTCCCATAAGACACTATACCTTTCCTCTCTGTGAAGGTTCAGGATAATATCAAGTGCAACTTAATTTAGTACACAAACACGTAGTGAGGATCTGCTTTCTGCAAGGCACTGTGCTAGACACATACGGGTACAAAAATTGAGTAAAGCACAGGACATATTTTCTTTTTATGATGTCACAACAATATTGTTTTATAGCTTTCAAACTTTGTAATGAGGATTATTTTTAATCACTATTCTTAAATGAGGGGCCCTTGAAATAGAAGACAAAAATACCTCTATGTTGAAATCCAGACTTGTGAGTCTGGATTCAAAATCTCCATTTAAATCCTCTTCTGTACCCCGTTATCTCTTGAGCTTTCTTTTTCCTTTACCTCAACCAAGCCAGCCTGCTTGTCAATTCCTATACACAACTAACTCTTGCTTCTGTGCCTCTGCTTGACTAATTCTTGCTTCTGAAATACCTTCCTCCCATGAATCCATGTCCATCACTGCCATTAGTCTGGCCCTGAGTCCATCTCCTACAAGGAACCTGTGGTCAGCATCCCCATCTCCTCTTGTGTCCCTCCCACATGTGCATAGCCCCTATGAGTGGTGGAGTAACATTTCTGTGGTATTCATTAAAGCTTCCCATTCTCTGTCCACATCTTGCTAATCTAGTTACAACAGCTATTGCTAAGTAAAACAGCCCAATAATAACCAGACCTTTTAGGAGTGAATATATCAAATATTTCATTTTGGTATTTGACAGCTGCTAATTGTAGGAGAGGAAGATGATCAGAAAAGTTAGGGTGGTGTGAGAAGTAAACCTGGGGTCCATAAGAAGAAACAGTCACACATTTGTAAGTGATCCTCTCTCCTTCTGCTCCCAAACAGGACCAAAAAATTTCCTTTAAACAAATTTCAAATACAATAAAGGGTGTATTGATGAACCGTCAAGCTAGGGAACGCAGAGCTCTGCCTGTTAATCATCTCAAGCTTGTTGATCTGTACTGTAATTCTTTTAATATTGTTTAATGTGTGTGTGTTTTCTCTTCTGACCTGACTAAAAGCTTCTTGAGGACAGGGACCATGTCTTTTATTTGCTTCTGCATAGTCTTCCCCTACTTATTCTTAAAGAGTTTCCTGATAAGCTTGGGGAAACATTCCCTAAGCAAATAAGGGCAGAAACCGCAACTTGTGGGTTTCTGCTACATTCCAGTCACTGCACTATGCACTTTATATGTATAATGGCCTTTTACCCTCATGACAACTCAGTGAGGTTGGTATTCCTATCCTAATTCTACAGAGAAGGAAATTGAAGTTCAGAGTTCAAGATATCCCAGCTAGTGAGTGGTGGATCCAGGGTTAGAGCTGAGGTCTGTCTGACTCTAAAGCCTATATATGCCTTACATTGTACCACAGTACTAATAACGTTTAGGAGTCCTTTATAGAGCCCTCTCATCTACATTATTATTTTTTTGTTACTATTACTATTACTCCTTTACATCACTACTAGGAAGTAGGTAGAGCTAGTATTATCATCATCATCCCCATTTCACAGAAAGGGAAACTGAGACTCAGAGCCTTACCTGAGATCACATAGCTGGTAAGTAGAAGAGCCAGGACCTCAAATAGACTTCCTGACTCCAGATTTTTTTGTTGTTGTTCTTTCCACTACATCACATCTCTGCCTTAATTCATTTTCATGAATGCATGATTATATGGCCATTTATCACTGATACCTTTCCTGTGGAAATGTCTATAAGCTCAGGCATCACATGGTGCTGTGTGGAAAAGAAACCAATTGTTATTTTCAGAGGAGCTTCCATTATTAATGGAGAGGTGACACAAAGCCCTCAAGAAATAAATGTTTGAGAAGAATCAGTTCACAAGTGAGAAAATATGGGTACATTTTGTTCCACAGATGAACTCCTATAATTAGGCAATAAATCTGATATATTGTATTTAATTATTTCCATTGTAAAACTGGGTTCAGGAGTAGGGCTGAAGCCCACAGACTTGTTCTGAAAATATTCTTCCTTGGTTTGAGTGAAAAATGTGTTAAGTGCTTCATACAAATTGGTAGCCAGCCCCAGCCAGTATCATTCTATTATCAGAGAGATGCACTAGCAGTTCATTGTCCCTCATAGAATTCCTCTAGTCACATCTGCCATTCCTATTTCTACCTATTCCTGCTCTTTCCACTCCACCCTCCCTCACAGAGTCCTCGGTCCACCAGCCCCTTTGGACCTTTGACCTTTCTTACATCCCTTAATGCTTCATTCCCAGCAAGTTGACCCTTTTCTCCTTTTGCACAGATTATTAGTATATAGTGTCCAGTATCACAAAGTCCTTCAGCACAACCAGAACCAGGAAAATATATATTATAAAATATAGAAGTTCATTGTATAGCAGTACTAGAGAGAAGTTTTAATGAGAGCAGATTATTTTCTAGCTATCCACTGAGCATTTTTACATGGTTGTTATGCAAGCACCTCAAACTCTTCATGTCTTAGCATCTTCCCACCAAGCCTACGCATTATCTCCTGTGTTCTTCTTCCAGCAAATAGCAGCACCATCTACTTGGTCATCCAGACTGAAAACCTCATGGGTATTCTCCTCCTTTCTCTCCTTCACCAGTCCCCTTGCGCTTCCAGTGTGTCAACACATCCACCTGGGAAATGGTGGCTTTTCTTCCCACAACCACAGCCTTAATCCAAGTGTCTGTCTCTTCTCAGGCTATTACAATTGACCTTATTATAATTTGTCTCCCTGCCACCAGTTTCTCCCCATTCCAGTGTGTCTACTACTGCACTACAGCCAGAGTTACTTTCCTGTAGAATAGGCCGGATGAGGCATTCCTTCCCGGTTGAAATCTAAACTGCTTACTCTGGCATTTAAGACACTTGACAAATGGGCCCCAAGCTACCCTTGCAGCCTCATCTGCCTGCCACTCCTTCACTGAACTTCACCACTTCCTGAACATGGGGCCCTTTCACAGCTTCATGAGGGCATGGAGATAGAAAAGATACAATGACACAATCCAAAAAAGGGCAAAATCACACAAGTAAATGGGACCATACAGAGCTCTTTACATAGTCTCCTTTGCCTGAAATGCTCTGTGCCTTCTTTGTCTGGCATTTAATACCTCGTTGCCACTCTCCCCAAGCAATCTGGTCTATGCTTCATCTCATGGGCTATCACAATTGTTTGTTCACAATTCTGTTCTAATATTTACCCCGTTATGTCCTAAGATATTTTTCGTACATTTGTTTCTCTTCCTCCTAAGGCAACAGTTTTGCCCAGTCTTCCTTTTTTTCCCCAGACTCAGTATATGACCTAATTCCTAGTACATAGTTAATGAACAAACATTGAACAGATGATTTCAGAGTGTGCTCCTCCAGTGTAGTTAGGGAAGTTAATCCAGATGTGGTGTGCTGGACAGAGCACTAGACTCAAGATATCTATGTCCCAGGTCCAACTCTGACACCAGATAGGTAACCTTGCGTAATCACTCAGTTTCCTTTATTGAGGGGGTTGGACTAAATGATCCCTTCCAACTTTAAGTTCTATGATTCCGACCCCTATTTGGATCAGGAAATGAGTTTCCTACTTCATAACATTCAATAAACTTCTACTTTAGCCAGTCAGTTAGCCACATTTCTCAAAAAGACTTTGCAAACTGTCAGAAATAGTCTTCTGACGCTAGCCAGAGCTGCTTAATTAGGCTGTTGGCTTCATCAGCCTCTACTGAGCTATTCTTACCCTTACCCAGTGCCTTCACGATGCCTGTAGCACACACCATCACACTGTTGCATGACTGTCCCTTTCCAGGAGGGAATCCTCCTTTTCGCTGGCCTAAGGCAATAACAGCAAAGAGGCAAAGGGAGAGGAGGTTTTATTCTTTCTCTTTGCTCCAAACTCTACCAACATTACAGCTGCTGCCACTTAGGTTCTTATTTATAGACATGTTTTCAGGGAGTGGTACCCGTTTCCATGAGAAATAAGTTTTAAGCAGGTCATGGCCTCTTTCAAGGCCACTCTTAAAGTACACTGCTGACCTTTTGGGGATGGGAGTACTGGAGTTAGTGTAATAGGTACATTCCGCATAATCTCCATGTAATAAGAGCCTATGAAAAGATTAAATAATTCTTTCTTAATGCTTTTTGATTGGCTTAATCAATAATTAATCATCTTTAGATGAGGCTGTAACTTGTGGAGTAGATATAATTGGATTAACTGAAAAGAGGCAGTTGGGGAGCTTTGAAGAGATTAAAATGGCTGTCAATCCCATAATTAAACTGCCACAAACAAAAGCAATGGTCTTAAAAAATGATGATAAAAAGAAAGAAAGAGAGAGCATAGGAAAGAAAAGGAAGGGAGAAAGTTGGAGGAGGCCAACTGATTTGAAACGAGTCAATGAGTACTTACGTATTACCAGAGATTGTGGGGCAAAATCAACTCTTGATGTGTTTATCCATTGAATGAAATGCATACATACCAAATCAACTATTTAATTGTATGCCTGGTCCATTGGGGACAGGTGAAATTTTGGCAGGTTCAATTTCACTAAAATAAAAAGAATCTACAAAAGAGAAAAAAAGTTAATTATCAAAAACAGAAGAGACCTGCTCCTTGTCCTGAGCCCATTTAGACTTTGACTTTTCATACTTCTAATTGGCTTAGTAGGTTTGGCCTGTGTGAATGAAGTCTTTTATCTCCCTCTTTTTCTTTCCATGCCCCTTTCATCTTTCCTGTTACAAACACACAGAGAGAGCTCAAGGAAAAATACTTTGGTTTTTAAAGACTTCTTTTTAAAAGGATGTGGATTTGGGTGGAGGGGAGGAGGGGTGTGTGTGTGATGCTGGTGAATACTTTTTTTTCCCTCTCTTTTATCTCCTTTTCCAGAGAGGAGTTGCTTAAACCAATGGGACTAAAACCTGATGGGACAATAACGCCTTTGGAGGAAGCACTCAACCAGTACTCCGTCATCGAAGAAACCAGCTCCGACACAGACTAAAAGCATCACCTGCTCAACTCCCAATATTGCTTTTATCAGCATCTTTTCTCTGTAGCTCCAGGGGAATCTTTTCTCTAAAACATTTATGCCCTTGCTTTGGCTAGAAACACATTAACTGGTTTACTCATTGAGAATCCAGCATATTTAAGAGGTGATCCTGTGTTTTTTGCAATATTGAGGCATTCATAAAGAGTTGCAGTTAGATGGAGTTACAGGGGATAGAAGCAGAAAAAATAATTCCATTTCATCAGGATGAAACTGAAGGACTTCTTTTTCTAAAGCAGCCCTAGTTGAATCTAGCAATTCTGTTTGCCAAGATTCTTAGCAGATTTTACTCTGTCCTTCCTCTCTCTTGTGTGAGCTGCCCTTTCTGAATCTCTGCAGCAAACTGACGCACGTGAGAAGCAGAATGAGCTGTTAAATAAGGGCTGAGGCAAGTGATTTGCTAGATCAGAACTGGCTAAATGGAAGCCAAGCAGCTGCTCCATAAACCTAGCACCACTCTTTACTTCATTTCAAATTTTTATAAATACATAGAAACACACACACACAAACACACACATATAGCCCCAGACTTGCAAACTGACTACCTTCTAAAAGTTTGTATGTCACTTGTCTAGAACTTCAGAATACATTTCTCCCTATAAAAAGTTATAAATGATGGTTTAGTTCTCAGGCAGCTACAAATGCCTATTTATTCCCTAATGTACCTGAACACTAGTACCATAGAACTGACCTACCATCTGCATCACTGCATGGGGAGCATGCATTCTGAGGTCAAACTCGGGGTGCCAAGAACAGACATCCTCCAGCCTAGCAGAAGTAATGGGGCCTTGCTGAGCAGTGGGAGTTATTTTGTGGCCTCTGCTGGAGGAGGGAGCAGCACCCATTTGTACATATTGGTCATTCATAAGTCATAGGTTTTAAACTGGGAACTGTGTGTGTCTCTGTGTGTGTATTCTACCTTTCTACCATATGTGATCGGTTTAATGGTAACTTTATTTATTTAAAAAAGAAAAGAAACACAAATAGTTACTGTTAAACTGATTAAGCTGTTTATTTTTACTTTTAGAATTGGTTATATGAAGAAGTAGAAGATGATTCATGCAATAGACAGTGGGCCTAGTAATCAGTGGCTTAAGTTGGAAAGGGGTAGGTTTCTTTTTACATATATATATATATATATATATATATGTATATACATATATATATACAGATAGATAATGTGCTTAACCACTGCCTTTTAAAACTTTAAATTAAATAAAACATTGGGGTTGATTCAATTTAGCCATCTGTGTGTGTTTCTTTATAAATACATGGGATAAACAATGGGATAAACTGTTTCACAGCTCATACTTTTTCCAAGTGTTTTTACATCCATTATCTCACTTATCATCGTAATAGCCATTTTAAGGATAGGTAAACTACGTGAAGTATTAGTGATGATGTCATTTATCCAGAAGTCACTTCTCTGGCAAAGCAGTGAGTCAGGAGTTGCTTTTAAAAGGTCTTTGAGAGAGAGATTTCTGAGAAAGCAGAGAATAACCTAGCCACAAGAAGCACAGTCTACCAGCCAGCGACCTTTGGAGATGAAGAAGGAAAATGCCTCCTGGGGAGCTTCATGAAACAAGAAGCCAGGAGAAGAAGCTAGCAGATGATGCAGTTTCACTATATGCCCTTCCAGATGAGAGAGAAGCCCTGACTATGTTTGCCATGTGCCTTTCCACCTGAGAGAAAAACCCTGACCACGTTTGCCATGTGCCTTCTCACTTCAGAGAGAAACCCTGAACTTCATTGGCCTTGAACCAAGGTATCTTTCTCTGGATGCCTTAGATTGGACATTTCTATAGACTTGTTTTAACTGGGACATTTTCTCAGCCTTAGAACTGTAAATTAGCAACTTATTAAATTCCCCTTTTTTAAAATCCATTCTGTTTTCTGGTATATTGCATTCCGGCAGCTAGCAAACTAGAACAGCTGTCTTTACTCTGAAGAACTACAAATTTGTGTGTTCACTCTTCAAGTAGTTACAGGACAGATCCAAGAGTCACGGACTACCATACCATCATCTCAAATTTTCCCTTCTAGCTGTGTCAGAACATCGGAGGCTGGAAGGAATAAATATTTTTTTATCATCACACACAAAAAAAAGGTTTTTGTGCTGCCAAAGAGATGATGCAAAGTTTCTTGCAATTCTCAAGAATCTCATATGCCTCTTTACCAAAATTTGCATATATTTATAACATTTAGTCATGTTATCTGGCTTTCAAGCCAACAAAACATGGCAAAGAAGGATGACAGTAGATTAAAATCAGGCATATTGGAATGAAAGCAGCAAAAAAGCCCACTGAAAACTAGATAGGGAGATGAGGAAGAATACAAAAAAACTATTCAAGCCATAGCAAATTTGGAACTATCTTTTTACCAAAGGACACACAGCTGACCCAGACAATATCTCTGTACAACAGTTTGGCCATTGGACTCATTCTCATAATGATGACACTGAGTTTCTTTAAAGGAGTAAGTTGCATTCAGAATACTCTCTGAAATATACAATACATTTTTGGATATGAAGGTAAATGGTTGATAATAGAGGTTGCAGGTAACCCATGTTTTAATTGACAGCAAATAAAATGAAACTTGGCAATTGGTAATTTTAGATTAAATGAAAAAGGTTTAGAAGGAAAAAGCATTTTTGTTATTTCATTCTAAAAATGCATTTTTGAAGTATTTTTCTAATTCTATAATCAAATAGCTTTGGCATGAATGTCAGATTACCTAGATTAAGACATGTTTAATGAAATGCCATTCTACCAGCTTTATACAGAGGAAATGTTTGGACAGTCCTGTTTAAGTAGCTGTGCTTTTCTGTTTTGAATGAGTTCTGTTTCATTCTGAGTTTCCCTACCCTGGGCATTAGGCTTTAGTTTTTGAAAAGAGAATTTGCTGGAGGAGGAGATGAGAATGACCTCTCCAAAACCTACTTCTTGATTTGCACACAGAAAGAGAACTAACATCTGTTGAATGTTTACCACATGCTGGACTTTTTATGTATGTTATCTCTTGTAACCCTCATTACATCTCATGTGAGATCATCTCTAGAAAGCTTGAGTAAGTTACCGAACACTACATAGCTGTTAAGAGTCCAACTCTGGCCGGCCCAACTCCATATACTATACCTTCCTCTCACCACACTGCCCACCTTGAGCCCACAGTGTGCCTCTGTTGAATTTGGAATGCTAGGAACCCTACCCTTGGAAACAGGTGATAATGGTAGTGGTAATAATTCTTGGTCCATTTTAAGCAATAACTATTTCCACAGAACTGGTTTCAAAGAACTTACTAAGCAGGGATGTGACCTGGGAAGAGTGAGGCAAAATTTGCTCAGGTATTGCTAGGTTTCAGATGAGTACTTAGAATCTTGTAGAATAGCCTAGAATCTAGAGCTGCAGGCTTCCCCCAGACATCAGCCTGGCATTGGTGACCTGCAATGGGGATGAACAGAATGCATTCACTGGCCACCACTTCGCAGGCTCCTCTGTCCACACCCTTCCTGGCCTCTGTAACAGGATACAGAGGTACATGTCCTAAAATAAGGCACTTGAGCTTCTTTCTTTAGAGTAACACAGACATGTGTGCCCCTTTTACTTGTCCGGTGGTCCTGGGAGGTAAGCAAGGCTGATGTTATACCTCCTTATAAATGAAACAGGCTGAGGCAGTACGAGTGACTCCGAACACCCCTTTAATACCACATCAGTACTAGGTATCACCTGCATTGACTTCCTTTTGCCCTGATTATAAAAGAAATATATTTTTGTGGTGGAAAGTTTGGATAATACAGAAGATAATACAACTAAGAATTTACCCCAAATCCCATAATCCTGAGATATCACTGTTAATGTTTTAGTATTTCCTTCCTGTATTTTTTCTATGCATACGTAATTTATTTTACTACAAGACTGGGATCATGCTGTATTTAGAGATTTGTATCCTTTAACATTGTAAGTATTTCCCCATTTCAAATAAATACTGTTAAAAAATTAATGGCTATATGATATTCCATTACATGAACATTGCTAATTGCCTCTCTAATATTCTTCCTTACTAATAGAACAGACATATGACCAACCCCTTTCCAAAAAAAAATAGAAAAGGGTGGCAACTGCCGTCCTGGAAGGTACCATGAACACTGTCAGCTCCGCAGAGCAACAGGAAATAGGAATGGAAGCAAGAGGGACCGCATGTGCATCTGCCATATTTCACCATTCATGCAGAAACTTCAGCAGCACAAATCATGACACTGCTAGATCACAGGCTCAAAAATTTTTTTTTGGCACGGAGAGCCATTTGAAAGTGGTAAGGGAGCCAGAGGATTAAGCCAAGTTTGCATGTTCAAATAAGAAGGATGACAAGATGTCCATCATGCTTCCTACTGTGTGGTCCATCACTGGTATTAGTTTTCTTGGAAGATATTTACTGCAATTCCAAATTAGAAATGGGTACACAAGGACGGGGAGAAACTGGCACTATTATCTCAAGAAAAGCAGGGTGACACCTTTTGGGTTTGTGGGTTTGTGGAGAGCACAATATGGAGAAAAAAATAAATGAATAGTGTTCCAAGATTGTTACGGGTGAGGGAGGGACAGATTTTCACAGCTGCCGTAAGTGAGAAGATTCTGGGAAAGAGAGTGGTTTCTAGAGAGAATCTGAGGTGTGAGTGATGCATATACTAACCCCCTGCACCAGGCCTTTAAGGAACATTAGAGGCTTTCTTAACGGGGAGTGGTGGGGAGAGCCGTTAAGCTTCCATGCCTAAGGCATTGTGAATAAAGTTCTCTGTGCAAGTAGATGGTGTAAATTATGTAATTTCCTTATGAAGAGAAAATACTCATTCCAGTCATTTTCTGAATCCTGTGGTTCAGATGAATCCTGGTTAAGAAAGGCTGCCTTAGAGAATAGATCAGAATTATTATCTGAGGCTTCTGGTGTCATGTTTGCATTTTCTTTTAATACAACATGGTGAAGATCCTGGGCTACAGCTCCAGCTACATCCAGGTTGCATACACCTTACATATTTTCTGCATTGAACATAGCAGTAGACACTATGCTAAGCACTTTGCATGCAGTTTCTAACTTAATCATAAAAAAATTATGAAATACTATTTTAATAACCCCCACTTATCAGATGCAAAAAGTAAAACATAAAGATATTAAAGAACTGTGTGCGAAACACACAGCCATTAAGTAGTAAAATTTGAACACAAGCCTGTCTATGTCAGAGTCCAACTCAGGAAAATGAGTGTTTCATGAAGTTAAATCATTATTCTGTTGCATCTGTGGCTGATTACAACAGAAATCAACTGAGGAGATTACTTTCAACAATGAGAGAAGACTCATTCGGTCAGTTAAAGGCCTTAAAAAAGATGTGATGATTTCAGCAGTCAGAAGAGAGATTTTCTATCCTTGCTTCAGCTAGCCACCTTCTGCAGAATTCATTGAAATCTTCAGAGTTCCCAACCTTCAGACTGCCCTGAAGAATTTGGTCTTGCCATACCCCATGATCATATAAACCAGTTCCTATGATAAATGTCATAATGTTTACATATGTATTTCCTGTCAACTCTGTTTCTCTGGAGAATCCTAATACAAGAGTGTATCTATATGGGCCAAACAACAGTCACAAAGTACACTTCTAAGTATATATATATGAAGAAATAAAAAACTGTAAGTGGAGACCCTTCTGGTTAAATAAAGCAGTTTGAACACGTGTACCTTGACTGCCTCCTAAAAATCCACAAAAATGATAGTAAATGCATGTTTTTAATAAAACAAACCCAATAGAACAATGAGAATGAGAAAGGAGATCACAGTAAAAAAGAGTTATCAAAATTTTGGAAACTGGAAATTAGATGGGCAAGGGGTAATTTACTTAGACCCAAAATATCAAAACACTAAGAGCTTGTGAGTGCAATGGGATCTGAGAGCAAGATGGTATATGTGCTAGAACCAGCTTATACCAGCTCATGAGAACAAACATCACTTTTTTAGGAATATCACAGACTGGTAGTTAAACACAGCTGTTTTAGTTTGCAGGCTTCCTGAATGCCATATACCAGAAACAGAATGGCTTTTAAAAAGGGAAATTTATTAAGTTGCAGATTTACCATTCTAAGGCATGAAAATGTCCAAATCTAAGGCATGTAGGGAAATATACCATGGTTCAAGAAGGCTGATGAAGTTCAGGGTATCTCTCTCAGCTGGAAGGGCACTTGGTGAAGTCTGCTGGCTTTCTCTCCTGGCTTCTAGTTTTATAAAGCTCCCCCAGGAGCATTTTCCTTCTTCATCTCCAAAGTTCAATGGCTGCTTGGGCTCTATAGATTTTTCCAAAATGGTTGCCTCTTAAAGGGCTCCAGTAAGCAACTGCACCTTGAATGGGTGGAGATGTATCTCCATGGAAACCATCTAATCACAAGTTACCGCCCATAATTGGGTGAGTCACATCTCCATAGAAATAATCAGAAAGATCCCACCCAGCAACATTGAATGAGGATTAAAGAACTTGGCTTTTCTGGGGTACACAGCAGATTCAAACCAATACAACCCAACCATTATTAAAAATTCAGTTAGGTAAACTCACAAATTATATTAAAAACATAATACTCAAAATCCCTCACCTATTATTTTGCTACATTTTACAATTATCTATATTCTTGATATTATTGACAGCTATTATCTGTAAGATGGAAATATTCTCTTCCCTGCTCTATGTTTAATGACATTGTGTTGGTAGCTTAAAATTAGCTATGGTAGGACTATTTACATCATGAAAATCAACAAACACTAAAAATCAGGGCTTTTTCCTTGGAAAGCCACTTAAACATTCTACCAGCATATAAATGAGATATACTCTGCTGAACTCCGGAAAGGCATAGGAATCAGAGCTACCAAATACATCTGAGAATAAGGGTATAGATATAAAACAGACAGGTTCCCATCACCCTCACCACCCTCCATTCCCTATCCACAGAGCTGCTGCTCCTGCTGCAGCCATTGTCCACCTGGACCTGTTCTTTGAGCACCACCACCACCTGCCCCTGGGCCTGCCTCAAGCCCCGTTCTCCCCAGGCCCACCATCAGCCCAGCAGCAGGCTGTGCAGACTGTGCTGCACTGGGAGGACTGGCTGGCCCAGAGGTTGTGGGAGGACTTCAGGGGAGACCCCTTCCATCCACCCACATCAGGAAGCTGGTAGAAGCAGCTGACCCAGGCTTCCTGGATCTATGCCTCTGGGGGCACCAAGGGCTTCCCCCTTACCTGGTAGGGACCCAGGTGTCATGGGACTATATAGCTGAGGGTGCACAGGAGAGACTCACGCCTGCAGAGAAAATGCACCAGGCAGAGGAGTGTGGCTGGGGAGGCTGTTTGGAGTTCCTGGGGGCCCCAGGGAAACAGAACAGAGCCCAAAAATCCAGGAGACCATCCAGTTGGCTGCCCACCACAGTCAGTTTGTGACTCTGGTGAAGTGGGGGCATCTCCTGAGACTCCCTCTTCTTCTGAGGAGCTTGAGGCCTCAGCCTCCAGCATAGTGCAGACTCATAGGGCGGTCTGCGCACTCTATGACCACACTGCTGCAGGCCTAGACCAGCTGAGCTTCCGCGTGGGGAGCTGCTGCATGCATCACCATGGTGGATGAAGACTGGCTCCGCTATGGGCGGGCTGGAGCAGAAGGGCTGGTGCCTGTGGGGTATACCTCCCTTGTTCTCTAGTCCTGGGACCTTTTCCTGTATATGTATCCACCTCCACCCGGGAATGGAATGGCCCATGAGCACGAATCCATGGAAGCTGTCATCCCAGAAATTTTTTCCCTGTCTGCAAAATGACACTTTCCTCCCACATCTAATATTTAAAATGAACTTTCCTTCTTCCCTTCCTTGCCCATCTATAAGGTTAAATCTGCCCTTCTTCCAAATGTGAATACAAGAGCCAAGTGATTCCAACAGCTAGGGATCGAGGCATAGCTGAAGATGGAGATATCTAACCAAAAACAAGAGAATTAGATAAGAGACCTTGCATTGAATTCTCAGACCTCCAGCCTCCTTTCCCCAGTCAGCTCCAAGAATATAGGCTGCCAGAACTCCACTGGGTGGGAAAACTGGCCCAAAAGAAGAGATCCAAGGAGCTTGCTCTTCCAATAAAATGTCCAGATCTGAGTCCTATCATACTCAATGAAACCACCATTCATCCAGTCATTCATTCAATAAATATGTATTGAGGACATACTAATGTGCCATGAATAGCTTTAGGTTCAGTACATTAGTGAAGAAAGAAAAGGCCTTGACCTCATGAAGTTTTTATTCTTCTGGGAAATAAATAAATAAATAAATAAAGCATATTAATAAATATAATATAGTATACAATACTGGATGCCGTTTCAGGTAGTGATAAGTCCTCTGGAGAAGTAAAGCAAGAAAAAGCCCAGGCAAAAGTTTTATAAAACGCAGTCAGGGCCCCTTCTGCTCTGGCGGCGCTCCATCCGCCATCTTATCCATCCCTCTCTCCTCCTGCTCCAGTGGCTTTCCAACCACCACCGTGCCCTCTTCCGCCTTCATGGGCTCCTCCACCACCGTCCTCGACAGCCTTGCCATCCTCACCTTTCCTCCTCCAGAACAGCTACTAGGGGGGTAGAAACGATACAGAACAGCTCCCGGAGACACAACAGAGATAAAAAAGACAGCGTACCCCATCCTGGAACGGCTGACTGGCTGGGAGAACCCGCTCCGGTGAGATCGCTGAGGGGCGCGGGCTTCCCTGGGTGGGGTGGCAAGCGGCCAGAGTCCCTCCCCTCCTCCTTCCTGGGCCAGCTGGCAGAATTGGGCAGGCAGTCCCCTCAAGCCACGGCGGCTGGCGCCCCCACCACGTGCGGCCCCCCGGACCAACTGAGAGAATTGGATCGGAAATCCCCAGGCCGCAGAGAACGGTGACTGGGGGGGGGTCCCTTCTAAACACGTGACTCACCCGTCCGGCTGGGAACAGTGCACTCTCCCGGGTCATGGAGGCTGGCACCCTCCTGCCACGCTTGGCGCCCCGGGCCGACTAGGAAATTTGGACAGGCGCTCTCCCGGGCTGTGGCGGCTGGCGACCCTCCCCGTGTTCGGACCCCCGGGCCCGCTGGCACTCTTCCAAGCTGCTTCGGCTGGCGAACCTCCCCCACGGCGAGAGTTTTCCAAAGTTAAAAGACCCACAGCACCTTTTACTGGTGGGACCTGCAGACAAACGTGTGCCACTAGCGCCACCTACTGGGCAGGATAAGAAAAACAGAACCCAGAGATTTCACAGAAAAATCTTTCAACCTGTTGGGTCCAACACCCAGGGAAATCTGATTAAATGCCCAGACGCCAGCAGAAGATAACGGATCACGCTAAGAAAATTGAAAATATGACCCAGTCAAAGGAAAAACCAATAGTTCAAATGAGATACAGGAGCTGAGACAACTAATGCTGAATATACGAACAGAAATGGAAAACCTCTTCAAAAATGAAATCGATAAATTGAGGGAGGACATGAAGAAGACATGGGCTGAATAAAAAGAAGAAATAGAAAAACTGAAAAAACAAATCACAGAACTTATGGAAGTGAAGGATAAAGTAGAAAAGATGGAAAAAACAATGGATACCTACAATGGTAGATTTAAAGAGACAGAAGATAGAATTAGTGAACTGGAGGATGGAACATCTGAATTCCAAAAAGAAACAGAAACTATCGGGAAAAGAATGGAAAAATTTGAGCAGGGGCTCAGGGAACTCAAGGACAATATGAACCGCACAAATATACGTGTTGTGGGTGTCCCAGAAGGAGAAGAGAAGGGAAAAGGAGGAGAAAAACTAATGGAAGAAATTATCACTCAAAATTTCCCAACTCTTATGAAAGACCTAAAATTACAGATCCAAGAAGTGCAGTGCACCCCAAAGAGATTAGACCCAAATAGGCGTTCTCCAAGACACTTATTAGTTAGAATGTCAGAGGTCAAAGAGAAAGAGAGGATCTTGAAAGCTGCAAGAGAAAAACAATCCATCACATACAAGGGAAACCCAGTAAGACTATGTGTAGATTTCTCAGCAGAAACCATGGAAGCTAGAAGACAGTGGGATGATATATTTAAATTGCTAAAAGAGAAAAACTGCCAACCAAGACTCCTATATCCAGCAAAATTGTCCTTCAAAAATGAGGGAGAAATTAAAACATTCTCAGACAAAAAGTCACTGAGAGAATTTGTGACCAAGAGACCAGCTCTGCAAGAAATACTAAAGGGAGCACTAGAGTCAGATACAAAAAGACAGAAGAGAGAGGTATGGAGAAGAGTGTAGAAAGAAGGAAAATCAGATATGATATATATAATACAAAAGGCAAAATGGTAGAGGAAAATATTATCCAAACAGTAATAACACTAAAAGTTAATGGACTGAATTCCCCAATCAAAAGACATAGACTGGCAGAATGGATTAAAAAACAGGATCCTTCGATATGCTGTCTACAGGAAACACATCTTAGACCCAAAGATAAACATAGGTTGGAAGTGAAAGGTTGGGAAAAGATATTTCATGCAAATAACAACCAGAAAAGAGCAGGAGTGGCTATACTAATATCCAACAAATTAGACTTCAAATGTAAAACAGTTAAAAGAGACAAAGAAGGACACTATATACTAATAAAAGGAACAATTAAACAAGAAGACATAACAATCATAAATATTTATGCACCGAACCAGAATGCCCCAAAATACGTGAGGAATACACTGCAAACACTGAAAAGGGAAATAGACACATATACCATAATAGTTGGAGACTTCAATTCACCACTCTCATCAATGGACAAAACATCTAGACAGAGGATCAATAAAGAAATAGAGAATCTGAATATTACTATAAATGAGCTAGACTTAACAGACATTTATAGGACATTACATCCCACAACAGCAGGATACACCTTTTTCTCAAGTGCTCATAGATCATTCTCAAAGATAGACCATATGCTGGGTCACAAAGCAAGTCTTAACAAATTTAAAAAGATTGAAATCATACACAACACTTTCTCGGATCATAAAGGAATGAAGTTGGAAATCAATAATACATGGAGGGCCAGAAAATTCGCAAATACATGGAGGCTCAACAACACACTCTTAAACAACAAGTGGGTCAAAGAAGAAATTGCAGGAGAAATTAGTAAATACTTCGAGGCGAATGAAAATGAAAACACAACATATCAAAACTTATGGGACGCAGCAAAGGCAGTGCTAAGAGGGAAATTTATTGCCCTAAATGCCTATATCAGAAAAGAAGAAAAGGCAAAAATGCAGCAATTAACTGTTCACTTGGAAGAACTGGAGAAAGAACAGCAAACTAATCCCAAAGCAAGCAAAAGGAAAGAAATAACAAAGATTAGAGCAGAAATAAATGAAATTGAAAACATGAAAACAATAGAGAAAATCAATAAGACCAGAAGTTGGTTCTATGAGAAAATCAATAAGATTGATGGGCCCTTAGCAAGATTGACAAAAAGAAGAAGAGAGAGGATGCAAATAAATAAGATCAGAAATGGAAGAGGAGACATAACTACTGACCTCACAGAAATAAAGGAGGTAATAACAGGATACTATGAACAACTTTACGCTAATAAATACAACAATTTAGATAAAATGGACGGGTTCCTGGAAAGACATGAACAACCAACTTTGACTCAAGAAGAAATAGATGACCTCAACAAACCAATCACAAGTAAAGAAATGGAATTAGTCATTCAAAAGCTTCCTAAAAAGAAAAGTCCAGGACCAGACGGCTTCACATGTGAATTCTATCAAACATTCCAGAAAGAATTAGTACCAACTCTCCTCAAACTCTTTAAAAAAATCGAAGTGGAGGGGAAACTACCTAATTCATTCTATGAAGCCAACATCACCCTCATACCAAAACCAGGCAAAGATATTACAAAAAAAGAAATCTACAGACCAATCTCTCTAATGAATATAGATGCAAAAATCCTCAATAAAATTCTAGCAAATCGTATCCAACAACACATTAAAAGAATTATACATCATGACCAAGTAGGATTCATCCCAGGTATGCAAGGATGGTTCAACATAAGAAAATCAATTAAGGTAATACACCATATCAACAAATCAAAGCAGAAAAATCACATGATCATCTCAATTGATGCAGAGAAGGCATTTGACAAGATTCAACATCCTTTCCTGTTGAAAACACTTCAAAAGATAGGAATACAAGGGAACTTCCTGAAAATGATAGAGGGAATATATGAAAAACCCACAGCTAATATCATCCTTAATGGGGAAAAATTGAAAACGTTCCCCCTAAGATCAGGAACAAGACAAGGATGTCCACTATCACCACTATTATTCAACATTGTGTTGGAGGTTCTAGCCAGAGCAATTAGACAAGAAAAAGAAATACAAGGCATCAAAATTGGAAAGGAAGAAGTAAAACTATCACTGTTTGCAGACGATATGATACTATACGTCGAAAACCCGGAAAAATCCACAACAAAACTACTAGAGCTAATAAATGAGTACAGCAAAGTAGCAGGTTACAAGATCAACATTCAAAAATCTGTAGCATTTCTATACACTAGTAATGAACAAGCGGAGGGGGAAATCAAGAAACGAATTCCATTTACAATTGCAACTAAAAGAATAAAATACCTAGGAATAAATTTAACTAAAGAGACAAAAAACCTATATAAAGAAAACTACAAAAAACTGTTAAAAGAAATCACAGAAGACCTAAATAGATGAAAGGGCATACCGTGTTCATGGATTGGAAGACTAAATATAGTTAAAATGTCAATCCTACCTAAATTGATCTACAGATTCAATGCAATACCAATCAAAATCCCAACAACTTACTTTTCAGAAACAGAAAAACCAATAAGCAAATTTATCTGGAAGGGCAGGGTGCCCCGAATTGCTAAAAACATCTTGAGGGAAAAAAACGAAGCTGGAGGTCTCACGCTGCCTGACTTTAAGGCATATTATGAAGCCACAGTGGTCAAAACAGCATGGTATTGGCATGAAGATAGATATATCGACCAATGGAATCGAATAGAGTGCTCAGATATAGACCCTCTCATCTATGGACATTTGATCTTTGATAAGACAGTCAAGCCAACTCACCTGGGACAGAACAGTCTCTTCAATAAATGGTGCCTAGAGAACTGGATATCCATATGCAAAAGAATGAAAGAAGACCCATATCTCACACCCTATACAAAGGTTAACTCAAAATGGATCAAAGATCTAAACATTAAGTGTAAGACCATAAAACAGTTAGAGGAAAATGTAGGGAGATATCTTATGAAATTTACAATTGGAGGCGGTTTTATGGACCTTAAACCTAAAGCAGGAGCACTGAAGAAGGAAACAAATAAATGGGAGCTCCTCAAAATTAAACACTTTTGTGCATCAAAGAACTTCATCAAGAAGTAGAAAGACAGCCTACACAATGGGAGACAATATTTGGAAACGACATATCAGATAAAGGTCTAGTATCCAGAATTTATAAAGAGATTGTTCAACTCAACAACAAAGAGACAGCCAACCCAATTACAAAATGGGAAAAAGACCTGAACAGACACCTCTCAGAAGAGGAAATACAAATGGCCAAAAGGCACATGAAGAGATGCTCAATGTCCCTGGCCATTAGAGAAATGCAAATCAAAACCACAATGAGATATCATCTCACACCCAGCAGAATGGCTATTATCAACAAAACAGAAAATGACAAGTGCTGGAGAGGATGCGGAGAAAGAGGCACACTTATCCACTGTTGGTGGGAATGTCAAATGGTGCAACCACTGTGTAAGGCAGTTTGGTGGTTCCTCAAAAAGCTGAATATAGAATTGCCATATGACCCAGCAATACCATTGCTGGGAATCTACTCAAAGGACTTAAGGGCAAAGACATAAACGGACATTTGCACACCAATGTTTATAGCAGCGTTATTTACAATTGCAAAGAGATGGAAACAGCCAAAATGTCCATCAACAGACGAGTGGCTGAACAAACTGTGGTATATACATACGATGGAATATTATGCAACTTTAAGACAGGATAAACTTGTGAAGCATGTAATAACATGGATGGACCTGGAGAACATTATGCTGAGTGAGTCTAGCCAAAAACTAAAGGACAAATACTGTATGGTCCCACTGATGTGAACCGACATTCGAGAATAAACTTGGAATATGTCATTGGTAACAGAGTCCAGCAGGAGTTAGAAACAGGAAAACTCATGGAAGAGACAGACTATCTCTAGAAGCTGGAAAATTCAAAGAAACAAGATTCTGTCCTACAACTTTCAAAATGGAAAGCAGTACTTCTGTCACCTTGATTTTAACCCAGCAGGCCCTTTACCAGACTTCTGGCTTCCAAAATAATAAATTCATTTTGTTTTGATAAAAAAAGGCAGTCAGGGTAGGCCTCTCTGACGAAGTTCTGAGTAGAGACCTGAAGGAACTGAAGAAATAGGCCAGCTGAACTGCTGAGGATGTATATTCTCTACAGGCAGAGGGAACAGCAAGGGGAAAGGCCATAAAGCAAGAGGAATCCTGATATGACGGGGTGGCTGGTGTGGCGGAGCGGGGGAAGCAATGGGGAGAGCGAGAGAAACGCGGTCAGAGAGATGCAGGGGCATTGGAGTTCCCACACACAGAGCTTCCAATCGACTTTTCAGTGCCTCAGTCTTAAATATGAAGGGATAGCCAAGGGTCACAAGATACTGAGAAATAAACCAAAGCGGACAGAAAAACAGAGAGCTAGAGAAAATTTTTATGGAACTATAATTACAGACCTTAGTTCCATTATCAGAAAAGAGCAGATCAAGCAAACAATAACCAAAAAGAAAAAAATAGTAAGTCTGGAGCTGAACAAGACAACAAAGTAGAATTATCTGATAAGCAGTGAGCTTGGTTGTGGGACACATTGCTTTTGTTTTTTTTTTTTTTATTTTTTAATTTTTTTTATTGTGAAATATAACATATATACAAAAAAGCAATACATTTCCAAGTACACTTTAACAAGTAGTTATACAACGGTTTTTAAAGTTTGGTATAGTTACAGTTCCATGATTTTTCATTTTTTCTTCTAACTGCTCCAAGACACTGGAGACCAACAGAAATATCAATATAATGATTCAGCAGTCATACTTAGTTGTTACATCCTATCTTCTCTGTTACACTCCTCCTTCTCTTTAAAGAACATATATACTTAAAAGCAATACGTTTCAGAGTACATTGCCAAATTAGTTGAGAGGCTACATTGGTCACTCTTATACATGCTTCAGTTAGACATGTATGACTCTTCTGAAAGAGTTTGGTATGGGTTACAATTCCACAAGACACATTGTTTTAAAGGATCCCTGGGTCACTCAGAAAAATTGATGACATAACAATATGTCAAAAAGACATTTAGTAAACAGAAAAGAACAGAAATTCTTGCAAAACTTGGATGTTAAAAACCAGAATACAATGACAGGACACCTTACCATACGCGGATTAAAAAAAAAAACTTGCTAGTAATATTATGTGACAAAACAGAGCTGTTGTGCTGCGCTTCTAAAATGGTGCCCCCCAAAAATAAATAAATAAAATAAAATAAAACGGTACCCTCCAGTCTCAGCGCTCAGAGGTTTAAAAAATAAACCTGGCAAGAAACTTCTGGAGCAGGGCCTGCATTTTGGACTTTTAACCGGATGGTGCCTGAGGGCAGGCAAGTCAGCTACAGGAGGATCAACAACCTGAAGATAAAGAGCTTCAGCTTCAGGTTTCTGACAGTTTCTGTTTGTTTTTACTTTGTTTTCCCTTATTTTTCAAACAAGTTCTTTTTTTTTTTTTTTTTAAGTTCCCTCCAGTCTTAGCTGTGTTTAGGGGAACCAAAGGAGGAGAGGGTTTTTCCAAAGCTTGTACAAAAGTGCGTGGCCCATAGTAAATGCTTCTGTCATTGTCATGGCCATCAAGCAAAGTGATAACAGTGGGGGATTGAATGGTGACGGTCCTGGTGGAGGTGAAATGCAGAGGCCAAATTTATGAGCTACCGTCTTTCCTAGAGAATCTTCTTCCAGACTTAAATCTTAGAGAGCATCGGTTACATTTTATTACCCACCCCACCTAAGTAGACTGTTCTATTTTACACTGTTGCTTTCTCCAATGTAAAACACAAGACAGGCAGACTCTTAGGAAAGAATATATGTGCAAATTTTCCATGTGTTATCTCACTAATATTCTCATCAACAGGTAAGGATTCTTAGCCCTTTTATAACCGATGACAAAATCGAGGCTCAGAGAAAGCAGAGCTGCAAGTGACAAAGCAGGGATTTCATCCCCACCTCATGTCCCCCTAAATTATAGTGTAAGTTACCATTTCATACGGTCTCACAAACTGATTGGCACTTGGTTCTCAAGAAACTTGTGGTAAACAACTGTTCTATTTCTTGTGTGTATGTGTAGGCGGGCGTGGGGGGTGGGTGGACAGTAAAGCCATCACGGACCTGTCTCCATGGCTCATCTCCAAGTTCTCAGGAATAAAAATAACTCCATGTGTTAGATGATATGCTCAGGGCTCTGTCTGTAGTTGTCTCATATTGGTCCTCACAACCCCCTTATGGCATAGGCACTTATTACCCCTAGTTTACAGACAAAAAGGCTGAGCAGGGTAGGGCACTGGTCCCAGGTCACATGCCGAGTTAGCCACAGAGCTGGGCTCAAATGCAGATCCGCTCTCTTAAAGCGATGCCCTTCACCCATCAAAGAAGGTTGTACTAGGTTTGGCAACTGGATCCAATGCGGTTCTTTGTACATTTCCATCTAGGGGCAGTTTATGAGCATCCACAGATGCTCATCATTTCATCAGATGAAATGATGCATATCATTTCATTTCTAGTTGAGTCCAAATGTCTTGAGAAACTGTTTAGCCATCTATGTAGCCCAGATATCATGTCCTGGGGCTCCACTTCTGGTTCAGCATCAGCTTCACTGAACATTAAGGATCATTTAATGACCGTCACAATCATGTCCCCCACTTTAGCTCATTGAAGATTCATAGCAATCCTGTTTGGTAGACGTTTTCCCGCTATTATCCTCATTTTACAAACAATGACCCTGTGGCTCTGAGAGGCGCGTTAACTTGCTGTCAGCCAGGGAGCTAGTACATGGGAACGCCAGGACTTGAGACCAGGTCTCTGGGTTGCCACTGGTTCTCAGGAGTGGCTATTCCAGCCCTTACCCCAGTTGCATTTGAAAACTCAGTCTTATTCCCTGTGGCCCAAATCCTCTCCTCAAGTCCCACTCCCTGCTCTGACCCTTCCCCAGAGGCATAGTCGGATTTGAGAGAAGGGAGACTGGGGGTCTGGGCTGCACAGGCATGGGTGGCAAAGGGACACCTTTTGACCATCTTCTCCGAACATGATGTGTTTCACTCCACCACCTCTAATCTCTCATTAGCTTAACAACCATCTTATCAGCATATCATATATCATACCATATCATCATATCAACCTTTAAAACTGCTGAGAGGGCCCCACTATTGGAAGAGCAAACACTTCCTATCTGGCCAGACCTGGCCATTTCAAATACAAACCAGGGAGCCTTCGGGCAGCCCTCTGCTCTTGGAAGTCTTCAACAAACACAATAGTTTCCTAATCTACTGGTGTTGAGAAAATCACCCCATCCTGAAAGACCAGAGCGCAAGATTTTTAGCCTTCTGACTTTCTGGAACAGAAATAAAGAGGCCTTCATAGCCTGGGGTCTACCTTTCTTGGCCAGGAAAACTTTTTTACATGGTCCTCAGTGTAAGGAGAAGAGGGAATCGGACCTGGAGTGAGTGGGTTGGTTGGAAATACCCCTTCCCTGTTTTTCTTGGTGTCAATTAGCATAATTTAAAAGACAAGGGGTGGCAGAACTGATATCGGTGTGACTGCTTTCAGGCTTTGAACTTTTTTGTCCTTTGGGACTGATTATGGCCAAGTGACCCATATTTAAAAAGCATTTACAATAAAATGATGCACTTTCTTTTGTGCCATTGGCTTCCCTGATGAAAAGCAAAAGTGTTTTAAAATTGTCCCTTTTTGTCAGCAGTAATGGCTGTGCTATATTTCAGCCTGTCCCTGTCATGGGCAAAGAAAGGGAAGGGTAATAAAGGGGAACAGCTGTAGACACTTTATATCCTGCTTGGGGTGGGGGTGGGGGGTACTGGATGGGGGAGGAGTGGAATGGAGGCAAGAAACAGATTGACTGTGTGTCAACAAATGCAGCTGGGAAAAGAGAAGGCGCTTGAAGACCTCTGCAAATTAAAGTCCAAGATAAATGATGTTCCTATTTGGAAAGAAAGGAAAAATGGAGCTGAAATTCAATAAAGACAAGCTGAAAGGAGAAGAGTTCCAAAGGCCTTTCTCTGCAGCTAGGCAGCTCACAAGAGAAATGAGCAAAAGTGGCTACAGGCGAGGCGGGGGTGGGGGATGGGTCGTGGAGGGAGGTGTGTGTGCAGCCCAGAGAGACAACTGAAGTCCATCCTGGCCAGAGGGTACAACACCAGGTTTAGCAAAGCCAGGCTCGAAGGAGGGCACCGTATTGGGGGTGGGAACGGTCTGGCTGACAGAAATACCACAAAAAACTTGGATACATACTAGGCCTTGTATTTGGGGAAAAGGCAGAAAAATGTAAAATGACCCCTCAGGGGAGAAGCTGAGTGGGGACAGCACAGAAAAAGCCCTGGAGGGAGTCAAGAGACCCAGCTCAAGTCCCAGCACTGGGACTGACTCCCTTTGTGAAGTGAGCAAGTCTATGACTAGTAATAGCCCGACCATTTATGCAGCCCCTGATTGACTAGGGAACACTTTCCCTTCCTTTATCTTAGCCAGACACTTTGGAAGGCAATTGAGATAGTTGGTCTACAGTTTACAGATATGGAAACTAAGGTTTGCGGTAGTAAAGTGCTTACCAAGGGTCACACAGATAAAAAGTAGAAGGGCAGGGATCCATTTCCATGAGTGTCTGTCTCTGAAGTTCACTGTTATAGTTTTCTAGCTGCCAGAATACAATATACCAGAAACTGAAGGGATTTTAAAAAGAGGAATTTATTAAGTTGCAAGTTTATAGTTCTAAGGCTGTGAAAATGTCCCAATTAAAGCAAGTCTGTAAAAATGTCCAAATTGAGTCACTGAAAAGAGGTTCCCTTCACTCAAGAAAGGCCGATGAAGTTCAGGGTTTCCGTCTCAGCTGGAAGGCACATGGGGGAACATGCAATGTCTGCTAGCTTTCTCTCCAAGTTTCTTGTTTCATGAAGCTTCCCTAGGGGCGTATTCCTTCCTCATCTCCAAGTGTCTCTGACTATGTGGGTTCTCATGATTCCTGTCGCTCTGTCCTGGATCTCCTGGCTCTCTCCAAAACTTTTCCTCTTTTAAAGGATTCCGGTAAACTAATCAAGGCTTACCTGGAATGGGTGGAGTCACATCTCCCTCTAATTAATGTTAATACCCACAATTAGGTCAGTCACATAATCTAATCAAATTTCCAACCTAAAGTGCTGAATAAGGATTAAAAGAAACAGTTGCTTCCACAAGATTGGATCAGGATTAAAACATGGCTTTTCTAGGGTATATAAATCCTTTCAAACCAGCACACTCAGGCTCTTTATTTTATATCCCATCAGCCTTAGGAGACAATTTGCATCAATGAGTAGTGACAGAATGTTTTCCTTCACGGGAAACAAATACTGGCTGCAGCTTATGGTCTGAACGCCTCCAGGAAAAATTAGATGAGTTTTCTGGAGACAAGAGTTTCACACAGATGTTAGTGAGCACCAATTTTAAAACAAAGAGTTATATCAAAATTTGTATGCTAGTACTGGAAACCTCCACTCAACCTGACTTAAATAAGAAAGGAATGTATTAGCTCACAAAAACTGGAAATTTGAGGTGTTTGATTCAGCAGCAGCACGATGTTAAAGAGAACATAGCTCTGTTCTGTCATCTCCAGAGTGAGCTTTACCCCAGAGCTGAAAAGCAAGAAGGAAGATGTTCTAGACCTCCCATCAATATATGAGAATATCCAGGGAAAGAAGATCATCTCTTCCTGTAGCTTCCCATAAGAGTAAGGGAATTTTTCCCAAACCCTCCCAACAGACTCCAGAAGACTCTTCATCTAGAATGAAGAGTCTTCCTCACCTGCCCGTTTTAAATAACCAATTGTTATTCAGGGTAGCATGGATATTCTTAGTCAAATAAAGCCCATACTCAGAATCAGAGCTAAGGTCAGCTTCCCCTGAAGCCCATAGGAAGGAATGGAGACATGAGAAAAAGATCTGTTAGAAAGTAAGATATGGAAATGAAGTCTGGGTAGACAACTAATTGTGTCCCCTAAACCGTTGCCCACTGAAGAAGTTTAAGAATTAAATGGACCATGGCTATATATCCATCAAAATGGCTGAAATGGAAAAGTTGAAATGTGCACAAAGGTAAAATATGCTGGAAAAGATGTGAAGCAACCACATCCCTCATACATGGGAGTGTAAATTGGTACAACCACTTTACTATCTACTAAAGCTGAGTATATGTATAGTCTATGAGCCAGCAGTCCTAGTCCTAGGGATACACCCAAAGAAATCCATCCATTAAACGTAAGACATGTACTCGAATGTTCATACTTCATAAGAACTGGAAGCCACCCAAATACCCATCAAGAGTAGATTGGGTGGAGGAGGTGGGACAAGATGGTGGCAAAGAGAGGCGTGGGATTTAATTCATCCTTAGGGCAGCTAGTAAATAGCCAGGAACCATGTCATTTGGACTTCTATGACCAGACACATATCGTACACCAGCCTAGAACAAGGTGGAAGGGCCAAGACTGATAAATCACAACACAGAACTGTATTTAAATTCTTCCAAGCTGTGAGACTGATGCCCCTCCCCCGCAAGCATGGCAGGCTGACTCAGGACTCCTCCTGGTGGGGAACGAAAGCTTTCTCCATTAGGAGCAAGAGAAGGAGAGCTCAACCAAGCTCCAGTTGCGAATTGATTAAGAAGTTTGGACTGCTGAATACCAGCTCTGAGCTTATAGATAAATCTATAAGCAAACAAGAAAGAAACCCAGAGATCTATATTAGCTCCACACCCAGTGGGGAGGAAACAGGGCTGATGAGAGAAAAAAAACAACAAAAACAATAGGTTTCTGGAGTTGACTGAACTCAGGATACTGGAAAAGGGTTGTGCATCAAGAAAAGGGCACATAGAGCTAGGTAACAACTCTGGCTCTTGATTGACAGATGTAGGAGGTGAGGGGATGGAACTAGTTCTGGGAGCAGATTTTTTTCTCTCTCTCTCTCTTTCTTTTTAGCAGCCTATAAAAGAAAGCAGTAGGCATTCTCAGTTACCAGCCCTGCCCAAAGAAAATGTGGGATTAAGGAAAGACTGAAAGACAAAGCAACTAATCAAGGGGAGGATATAGTTCCTTAAGGGTGTATCTTCCTCAAAAAAAGGAGGGAGCAGAGCTCAGTAGAAGTGATGGCTCTCATTCAGAGAATTTAAACACCAGGGGCTGGGATATCAACAGTGGTTTCAACCTGCAAATAACAGAGCCCAGACTATCTCGAACACGATCCTGGCAGGAGGGATGGGGCGCTGGTAGAGTCCTGTAACTTTTCCAGCCTGCGTGGATTAGGGAACTGAAAAGTGGCTGCTTCACTCTCTAAAAAAAAAAAAAAAAGAAAAAGAAAGGATGACAAGGCTCAGCTCAGACAGTGACTGTTATCTGGAGAATTCAGACCCCAGGAGCTGCAAATCAGAAACAGTTTAAGACCCCCTTAAGCCTCAGCCCCTGTCTCAACCATGCCCTGTAAAAGTTGCTGGAGGTAACAAAAGGAGTGTTAAAAACATATAGAGGGCAGGCCACAGTGGCTCAGCAGGTAAGAGTGCTTGCCTGCCATGCCCGAGGACCCGGGTTCGATTCCTGGTGCCTGCCCATGTAAAAAAAATAAAACAAAAAAAAAAACAAAAAAAAAACACATATAGAATGGTGGGCCACAGTAGCTTAGCAGACTGAGTTCTCGCCTGCCATGCCGGAGACCTAGGTTTGATTCTCGGTGCCTGCCCATGCAAAAAAAACCCCACAAAACAACAACAAACCATATAGAAGCAAACAGAACAAAAAGCAGATCAACATTCCTTGAAAAGCAAGAGGAAAAAGAGAACTTTCTCCTGGGGACGAAAAAGCTGCACACACACAAAAAGGGCAATCTCAAAAACTTCCATATAGGGAGGGCAAGAATCAGAAAAATGAGAGCCGAAAACTCCTGATCAGTTAAACAGAAGCTATGCTAGAGGTCTGGAATAAGATGAACTGATTATCAAAGAGCAGTTGGAGAACAAAGCCAACCAAGAAAAAAACCCTAGGCAAAAGAGAGAAAACAACCTCCAAAATAAACTAATCAAGAAAATCAGATGCCTAGACACCAGCAAAAAAATCACATGTCATACTAGAAAGCATGAAAATAAGGCCCAGCCAAAGGAACAAATGAACACTTCAATTGAGATACAGAAATTAAAACAACTAATTAAAGTTGTTCAAACAAATCTTCTCATTCAAGTCAATGAGTTGAAGGAAAATATGGGAAAAAGAGATGAAGGATATAAAGAACACACTGGGAAACCATAAAGAAGGATGCAAAAGCATTTTTTTGTTTAAAAAAAAAAACAAATGGTAGAACTTCCCTATGGAAATGAAAAGCACAATAGAAGAGACGAAAAACACAATGGAGACTTTCAACAGAAGATTTGAAGAGGTTGAAGAAAGAATTAGTGAATTAGAGGGCAAGACATCTGTAATCCTCCACATAAAAAGAACAGATAGGGAAAAGAATGGAAAAATATTAGCAGGGTCTCAGGGAATTGAATGGCAGCATGAAGAAAATGAAATACATGTATGGGTGTCCCAGAGGGAGAAGAGAAGAAAAAGGGGCAAAAAGTATAATTAAGAAAATAATCACTGTAAATTTCCCAACACAAACTGTGTATACACACTATGGAATATTGAGCAGCTGCAAGAAGGAATGAAGTTGTGAGGCATGCAACTAGGAGAAACTTGAGGACACTATGTTGCTGAAATAAGCCAGAAGTGAAATGGCAAATATTGTATGATCTGTTTAATATAAACTAATTATAATAAGCAAGCTCTAAGAATTGATTTTGAGAGCATAGGTTATCAGGAGAGAGAAAGTGGGCAAGAATTGGGCAATCAGTGATTAAGAAGTCCAGGATATTCAATAAGGCTCATTGTAAAGGTTCCTAGATTGTAAATTCTTAGATTGTAAGTCACATTTATTCCTGTATTTTAACTGTTATTTCTAAATTCTGAAATGCTATGCTCTTGTGTATAATCTGGTAGTTCTCTGGAACTTTAGGTATCTGTGTGACACCTGAGACTCAGAGGTAGAGATCTGCAGCTCTTAAAGTCAGTATTACTCTTTACAACAACTGTTAAAGAAGCTGAAAAAGAGATCAGACTTCAACTAGAGATATGAACGAAGTGGACCTGGTTAAGACTAAAATAAATCAGAATACAGGGTGGGGGTGCACATGTGGTTCAGTGGTAAAATGCTCACCTTCCATGCGGGAGACCCAGGTTCCATTCCTGTCTATGCATCTGAAAGAAAAAAAAAGACTACAGAGTAAAGGATAATAGTATCTGTATTTTAAAACTCTAACGTCTATGTGAGACCAAAGGAAGAGATGTTTATTGTGTTCTAAACTTAAATTCTCTGTAGCACACTATCTAATTTAACCTCTTGTCAGTGTATTTAAACCTAGTTACATGGAGCCTAGAATAGGGAATGAGACCTTGTTACTCTGTACAGAGTTAATGGATGTTGTTCTAGTTTGCTAGCTGTCAGAATGCAATATACCAGAAACGGAATGGCTTTTAAAAGGGGGAAATTAATCAGTTGCTAGTTTACAAGTCCAAGGCTGAAATTTCCCAATTAAAACAAGTCTATAGAAATGTCCAGTCAAAGGCATTCAGGGAAAGATACCTTGGTTTAAAAAGGCTGGTGAAGTTCAGGGTTTCTCTCTCAAGTGGAAGGGCACATGGTGAACACAGTCAGGGTTCCTCTCTCATCTGGAAGGGCACATGGCAAACATGGCATCATCTGCTATCTTCTTCTCCTGGCTTCCTGTTTCATGAAGCTCCCCGGGAGGCATTTTCTTCTTCATCTCCAAAGGTCACTGGCTGATGGACTCTGCTTCTCGTGGCTATGTCGTTCTGCTCTGCTCTCTCTGAATCTCTCATTCTCCAAAATGTTTCCTCTTTTATAGGACTCCAGCAGACCAATTAAGACCGACCCAAACGGGCAGAGACATGTTGTCACCTAATCCAGTTTAACAGTCACTCTTGATTAAATCACTTCATCCAGGAAGATGGTCTGATTACAGTTTCAAGCATACAGTGTTGAATAGGGATTATTTGACCTTTATGAAATGGGATTTTGATTAAAACATGGCTTTTCTAGGGGACATACATCCTTTCAAACCAGGACAAATACCATCATACATTCCTGAGTATTGGGGGCAGAAAATAAAAAAAGTATTTGCAAAGTTCTCTTGAGAGACTGGAGAAAAAAAAAGTGGAACAATTAAACTCTACCTGAGGAATTCCCGATATTCTTTCAAGCATTAGGGATTCCCAATTTAAAATTCCCCAATTTTAAGGCTTGTCCATATGAAACTTATTTTTGCAATGGCAAAGCTAAGCCTACTTATAATTATACCTAAGAGTCACCCCCACAGAACCTGTTTTGTTGCTCAGATATGGCCTCTCTCTCTAAGCCAACTCTGCAAATAAACTCAATACCCTCTCTACTTCTTGGGACATGACTCCCAGGGATAAGCCTGGCCCCCTCATTGTGGGACTAAGAGCACCTTCTTGAACAAAAGGGGGAAAAGAAATGAAACAAAATAAGTTTCAGTGGCTAAGGGATTTCAAACAGAGTTGAGAGGTCATACTGGAAGTTACTCTTCTGCAAGCTTCAGCCAGATACTGCAAATTGCCACAGTATGCCAAGCCCCAACCAGCAGTACTCTTGAAAACCCAAAAGAATACCTTATCTTCTATCTAAGTCTCTATAAAATGTTTTCCTTAGTAAGTTTATTTTTTCAGAAATTTAAGGCCGCCAGATTTTTCCTATGCCAGATAAGCCCTGAAAGAGGTATCAGTCTTTCCAGGAACATCAGCCATTTTCATTCCTCTACCCCTTAAAATTAACACCCCTTTCCAGCACACACACACAAAAAGCTATAATGGTCATTGCCCAGAGATCCCTGAAGATTGAGAGAATGATCAAATGAGAGGGAGGGGGGTAACTGAGAAATTAGAATTTAACAAATGATTATGACTACGGACTCATTATATAGATATTTCTTTGTAGTTTCTGGTGTATCAGAATAGCCAGAAGGAAATATCTGAAATTGTTAAACTGTAATCCAGTAACGTTGATCTTTGATAATGATAGTATAACTATATATATATATTTTATCATGTGACCATGTGATTGTAAAAACTTTGTGACTGACACCCTCTTTATATAGTATATGGACAGATGAGTAATAAAATAAAGACATACGTGAAAAAATAATATTAGGTTGGGGTTATGGGAGGAAAATACCCCTATATAAACGATGGGCAATAGTTTTAGAACTATTTTAATGATCTTTCATCAGTTGTAACAAATGCAACTACTGTTAAAAAAATAGTAGAATTATGAAGAAAAAGAAGTGTTGCCATCAATTGTAACAAATTTTCCACACCATGCAAGTGTTGGTGGTGAGGTGATGCATGGGAATCCTGTATTTTATACGTGATTGTTCTGTAAACCCACCACTTCCTTAAACAAAAATGAAGGAGTAAATAAATTGTGCTACATTCACATAGCAATGAGAATAAATGATCTACACCACATACAATAATATAGACGAATCTCACAGTGTTGAGCAAAAGAAGCCAGACAAAAAGGAAAACATACTATATGATTCCATTTAAATAAAGTACCAAAACAGGCACAAATCTATACAGGTGAAAATCAGGGTGGAAATTACCTTGGGAGGGTCAGGGCCTGGAAGGGAGCATGAAGAGGGCTTCAGGACAGTCATACATTTACAAGATGCACATTTGCTCATGTAATTCACTTATTACATCAATATTTTTAGAATATGGACTCTGTGGTCGCCCAAGTTTGGATTTGCATCCTTGGTGTAATTATTAGCAGTGTGACTTTGGTCAGGGGACTTCACCTCACAGAACTTCAGGCTTTTCCACCTGTCTATGGGGACAATTACAATACCCACTCAATAGGTGCTAGTTGTAAGCCTGAAATGACAGAAGGCAAATAAAGTGCTTAGCATAATACCAGACACCTCTTAACCATCAATAACTAGTAGCTATTGTTATTATTGATATCAGTGGCTGTGCCATCTCAGGCCTTGAGGCTTTGGATGTGAAGGACCTGGGAGGTAAAAATTACCACTTTTAGGGATAGGTGTGACAGAAGAATTCACTGCAATGAGCGGGAGGAGGCCTATATTTCATACATGTTAGCTCGGTAAACAGTAGGATCTGTTTTCCCAGACCAGTTTCTTCTCAGCCTTTACTGAGTTCCCTGGGGATCTGTTAAAATGCAGGTTCTGATCCAATGGGGTTGGAAGGGGGTCCACTTTGAGACCCCATTTTGAGTAGCAGGCTCTGGGTCTTGAAGCATGTCAGAAATTTGGAGGCAGCAGAAGTTCTCTACCTACAGTGGGACAAATCTAGATAAAATCTTTCAAAACTGTTATCAGGACACCATTTAAACCTGGTGTGACCTGAGAAATAGGTTACAAAATGTCTAATTATCATGTACTTAGCAAGAATAAGACAAGCCTAGATCACACTGCTGTGATTAAGACAACAAGCTAATGATATGTATAGCTTTTTACAATAGAAAGGGTTTTCACAAACGGAAAGGGTGTTTTCACATCTGTCTTATTAAATATCCCCAACAATCAAATGGAGTAGAGTTTTAGCATTATCCCCACGTTATAGAGACTTTAATTAATTTGCCCAAAGTTACCTGGTTGTCTCACTCTAAATTCTATTTTTTCCTAATATTTTACCACCCAAGCTTCTACTTCGCATGAGTAAAATTAATACCCAGGTAATATTTACATACCTATAGTCCATCTTTCACTGACTCTTGCTCCTTCTGCTAATGCAGGCCCCCACAGTCTGGTAGTCCCCAGAAAGTATGTTGCATGTATTCACAAAATTAGGGATAATGATATGCAAAATTTAAGCTATTTTAGTTTTTGTAGTATTTTAGTGTAAACACACACAAATTGCTTTATGAACTAGAGATTACAAGTGAGGATATATGGGTGAAGTAAGGATGATGGTATATTAACTGTGAATCTAGATCTTACGGAGTCTGAAAGCTGTTGAAAAATACGTGGAATCCAAGAAACACTGGCTGAAACCAGTGAAAGAAGTCTTGGGATGATATTTTAGAACAGGCCTAGTAAGGAACCCATTTGTACTGGAAAAAGAAAGATGGCGGTGAAGAGCTCCAGGAGGAAAGTCCTGGAGCTCCAGGACAAAAGGGAACTTTATTGAAAGCCTGGGTGCCGGATTGGACTGTGTTAACTTGGTTAAGCTGGAAACTATGTTCCCAGAATCCTATCTCTGTAGGGTTGTGCATTGGAACTAGCCAAAAGATGAATCCGAGATTGGAAGGTGGACGTGGGAGATGGTCATTACTTTCTGAAGTTTGTCCCAGCCAAATGAGATGACAGACAGATGTTGAGGTGCCCATCAGCTTCTACCTTGGCCTCACTACACTGTCCCATGTCCACTTCTCCTTCCCCAGGCCTAGCACCAGACACGCGGGTACCAACCCAAAGAGGCTACAGCTCCTCAAGGGCTCCCTGTGGTCTTGCCTCCCCGGCTGGGTGGGCTAGGCTGCACTGCCTTAGTTAGTGACGCCTGTGATCCTCCAACTCCCCCTTCAGGATCTTCACTTCCCCAGCCCCTCCCACAAGTAGGTAATTTCCATAAGTCCCATTTCCCATAACAGACACAGCGGCTCTGCTCCCAGATTAAACCCTGACTGAAAAACCTGCCATGAGGAAGAGTTCCTTTTTCAAACTGAAAACATGGACCAGATGAATTGTGTAAAGGAAACAAAAAAAGAAGAGACAGGTAATAGGAATTTTCAGGAAATAGAAAGTTATGCACTAAAGGAAAGGTAATCAAAGGCAATAGCTTGGTTCCATGGTGAAGAATAGTTATTGGTCTTAATATATTAGAGTAATCAACAGGCAAAGTGCAGAAGGCTTAATTATCATTACCAAAGAGATTTTAAATATTGTCAATCTTGATAATGCAAACATAAAAATTTGAGAAGTAGAAGTGAGGAGAAAAGACCCAAAGTGGTTCCAGGGACACTTAAAACCTCATTTTGTGAAGTGGGGAGTAAAAAAGCATCGCAAAATTCTTGAGTTAAGATTACAGAGCCTTTGAGCAGATTGAAATACTAGCAATCAATGAAAGGGTAGCAGTCAAAGGTAAGGGGTATAGAAAAAAAATAAGGGCAAAAAAGGTTAAAATATATTGGGTAGATGGAAATACTAGTGGTCAAAGAGAGGGAGGGGCAAAGGGTACGTTATATATGAGTTTTTTCTTTCTATTTCTTTTTCTGGAGTGATGCAAATGTTCTAAGGAGTGATCCTGGTGATGAATATACAACTATGTGATGACATTGATTGTACACCATATATGGAATGTTTGTATGTTAAGAATGTTATTGTTTGTATGTTGTTTTGGTTTACAGAGTTTACTTAGAAAGGAAAGACGTTTGTCTTGTTCCCTAATGTATTCCCAGCGTTTGGAATAATGCCTGTCACGTAGGTGTGCAACACATTTGTGAAATGAAAGGAGACCATGGAATGTTAAAATTGGAAGAGATCATTGAGGTCTGCTCCCCTTCACAGATGAGAAACCAAGGTGTAGAAAGGTGTAGGGACTGGCCCAAAGGCACACAGCTATTTTGTGGCATAGCAGGGTCTAAACTTACATTCTCCAGCTCTCCAATCCAATGCCCTTTCCACCAGGCTGCCCTTCTCAGCGGGAGCCCTCTTCTCAAACCGACTCACGGAGGGGAAGAGTCACACTGAGGCTTGGGCAGCAGACTCTTCCAGTCTCGAGAATGCATCCAAGAGATTTCACCCTGGGCATCCTGGTGGAGCTCATGAAGGGAAGTGGTGTCTGAAGCCATGGTGGCTGAACTTCGCCAAGGAGCTCATGATGGGAACATCAGTGGATGGACCTGTGTGCCCCTGACATGCCAACTGAAGATCGTCAGTTTAGCCACCTTATGTTTCTTTCTAGCCTTTTCCCCTTCCGCATTTATGTTTTACAAATTGATCACGTTATACAGAGCTGTATATATTATTTTCACTTATTACAACAGGAGCATTTTCCTGTGTTATTATGTATTCTCAAACACTTGTGTTTATAACTTGCATGGGGTGTTGCTTTACATGCTGTACTGTCAGTAACTTAAGCCTTCCCCCATTGCTGGACAAATAGGTTGCTTAGTTCTTCGATTGTTTACTCTTTGGGCCTTTGTGTAATGGCATCAGTGACCAACACAAGAGTTAGATCTTTGTGTCTCTGATTACTTCTGTAGTTAATAGATTCCTAGAAGTGGAATTATTGGATGAAAAGGAACAGACAAGTATTTTTTTAAACTTTTTTTTTATTGTCTAGTATAACATATATACAAAGCAAAGAAATAAAAAAAGCAATAATTTTCAAATCACTCTTCAAAAAGTGGTTACAGGATAGATCCCAGAGTTTGTCATGTGACACCATATGATCCTGTCATGTTTTTCCATCTAGTTGCTCCATAACATAGGAGGCTAGAAGGCTTAGATACTTTTTTATCATCACAATCCACTTTTTTTCTTTCTTTTTTTATGAACAATAACATATATACAAAAAAGTTATAAATTTCCAAGCACAGCACCACAATTAGTTGTAGAACATATTTCAAACTTTGACATGGGTTACAATTTCACAATTTCAGGTTTTTACTTCTAGCTGCTCTAAAATACTGGAGACTAAAAGAAATATCAATTTAATGATTCGGCATTCATATTCATTTGTTAGGTCCTATCTTCCATTCTTTTTTTTAGTCAACCTTTTTTTATTGTGAAATATAACATAAATATAAACAAGCAATAAATTTCCAAGTACATTTTAACAAGTAGTTATAGAACAGATTTTAAGGTTTGGTATGGGTTGCATACCAAACAGTTTTTCATTTTTCCTTCTAGCTGCTCCAAGACACTGGAGACCAACAGAAATATCAATATAATGATGTAGCAATCATACTCACTTGTTAAATCCTATCTTCTCTGTTATACTCCTCCTTCTCTTTAAATAACATTATATACATTTCAAAGTACATTGCAACGATTAGTTGTAGAATGGATTTCAGAGTTTGGTATGGGGTACAATTCCACAATTTTAGGATTTTATTTCTAGCTTCTCTAAGGTACTGGAGGCTAAAAGAAATATCAATCTAATGATTCAGCACTCATACTCACATGTTAAACTCAACCTTCTCTGTATAACTCCACCGTCATCTTTTATCTTTCTCCCACTCTTTAGGGGTATTTAGGCTATGCCCATTCTAACTTTTTCATGTTGGAAGGGGCTGTCAGTAATATGGGATGGGGGATGGAACTAGTGGGTGTTCTGGAAGGGCTGGCCCCTCTGCATTTCAGGACTCCTCTGGGCCAAGGACCCGTCTGGAATTTGCAGGTTTTGGAGAGCTACCCTAGTGCATGGAACTTTGTAGAATCTTATAGACAAGTGTCCGTATGGTCTTTTTGCATCCAACCAAACTGCTTTCCAGTAGGCAAAGCTGTGTTTTCTACTAAGGGATCATTTAATGGATCAAATTTCTATGTGACTAGTTAGAGTTGAGGCTTTAAAAATGTACTTCACCTGAGTATGCCAGTCCTTTTCTCCCATAGCTCCCTCCCCGCCCTCTGTCTATACCCGATGCACCATTCTGTTCTCTGTAGTGTCGTCGTTGTCCTCAGTGTACAACTGAGGACACGAAGATCTTAGAGAAGTTAAGTAACTCATCTAAGGTCATAACAGTGGGTTTAGAAATGGAATTCAAATGCGGATCTATCTGATTCCAAAGCCCACGGGTTTCCCACCACCACCCACGGCACCAACCGATCAGCCCTTTATCAAGCGCTTTCCCCACCCCCCAATACCTGTTCCATCCGGCCTGTCGTTATCTTCAAAGTGAGCCACACTCTGGGTCCTCCCACCCCAACCAGGGTCAAGCAGAGAGCTTGCTTTTCAAGACCTACCTTAAAGATGACCTCACATGCTTCACTTTTCAAAAGCCTACAATAAGCCAGAGCACGGAGATTTAAATGAGTGAATATATGTACTGAGCTTAGAACACTACAGAGCACACTGAGTGCATCCTGAACCTATGATGATAGTGATGAAGATGATGCAGATGCTGCCAGATGCTGGATGTCAGAAAGAGAGCTAGCCAAGACAACCTCTGACTCAAGGATCCTAGAGCCGCTGAGAAAGGCCCACAAGAAATTACAATAGAGTGTGACACATCCTTTGTATTAAGTAGAGGGCACTGTGGGACCAGACAGACAGGGTTCGAATCCAGTTTAAGTCCTGGGCGAGGTATAAAGGTTTCTCCAAGGGCGGAATGTAGATTGGAGCTCTATAAATACGTGTGAGTATATATTCCAAGAAGTTACCGGAGCGCCAACTTTTCTGAACTACTCTCTGAAATGTGCTCAGAGTGCGGTACACCTGGCTTTAGAGCCAAGCCGCCTCTTTGACCCAAGCGTCCTGCCCAGCTTGCCCTCCCAGCCTGCTCACAACACTCAGCTCGGCAGTGGCAGCACCAAGATCCAGGCCCAGGAAGCTTCCCTAGGGAAGTCTGTCCCAGACCCCAGGAGATGCCCCTAACCCGTGCACTTTCCTTTCAAAACACTTCTCACAGACCCACAGACCCAGCATCAAGAGATTGAGAAAGCCTTCTTGACCAAAAGCGGGAAGAGAGAAATGAGACAGAGTTTTGGTGGCTAAGAGAGTTCAAACAGAGTTGAAAGGTTATCCTGGAGGTTATTCTTATGCATTAGATAGATATCCCCTTTTTAGTTTATGGTGTTTTAAACTAAAACAGTTGGACAGGCTGGAGGAAGTACCTGAAACTGTTGACCTGTGTTCCAGTAGCCTTGATTCTTGAAGATGATTGTATAATGATATAGCTTTTATAATGTGACTGTGTGATTGTGAAAACCATGTGTCTGATGCTCCTTTTATCCAGGGTATGGACAGATGAGTAAAAAAAAATATGGCTTAATAAATAAATAAATAATACAGGGATGGGGGCAAAATAAATTGAGAAGATTGCAATACTAGTGGTCAATGAGAGGGAGGGGTAAGGGACATGGGATGCTTTTCTTTTCTTTTTTCTTTTAATTTCTTCTCCTTGAGTGATGCAACTGTTCTAAAAATGAACATGGTGATGAATACACAGCTATGTGATGATATTGTGAGCCATTGATTGTACACCACGTATGGACTGTATGTGTGTGAAGATTTGTCAACAAAAATATTTTTTTAAAAACCACTTCCCACAACTTTAATTACATGATTATATATTTTTGAGTGTCTCTCCAACTAGGAGAAACAGTGTCTTTTTTAAAAAATTTTTTATTAATTAAAAAAAATACAAGAAAGAAACACAAACATTCCCAACACACATACTCAGCAATTCACAATATCATCACATAGTCGCATATTCATCATCATGATACATTTCCTTTTTTTATTAATTAAAAAAATTAACAACAAACAAAACATTAAGATATCATTCCATCCTACATATACAATCAGTAATTCTTAATATCGTCACATAGTTGCATATTCATCATTTCTTAGAACATTTGCATCGATTTAGAAAAAGAAATAAAAAGACAACAGAAAAAGAAATAAAATGATAACAGAGAAAAAAAATTATATATACCATACCCCTTACCCCTCGTTTTCATTTACCACTAGCATTTCAAACTAAATTTATTTTAACATTTGTTCCCCCTATTATTTATTTTTATTCCATATGTTCTACTCTTCTGTTGATATGGTAGCTAAAAGGAGCATCAGACACAAGGTTTTCACATTCCCAGAGAGACTGTCTTGACCACCATCCAGGGCCTGGCATTCAGGAAAGGCTCAGCAAATGCTGGTTAATTTTCTGGGGATGTTCTGGGTGTTCTTTTTAATTCTTATTCATATTTTTATTTTTTTGGAGTAATGAAAATGTTAAAAAAATTGATTGTGGCCCTTTTTAGAGCCATGAGAAAGCCAGCAGCTGCCTCCATGTTCACCAGGTGTCCTTCCAGCTGAGAGAAATGCTGAATGCCATCAGCCTTCTTGGACTAAGAGTTTTATTACACCATCCAAGAAGAGGCAGGATCAGTCCTGGATGACAATTTCTAACACCATACTGAAAAGGATGAGTAAAAAGCCTCATAGTCAGCATTGGCTGCATGAGAGTCCTCAGAGATCATTTAGTCCAGTGGTTCCCAAGGACCCATCAGTAATTTTCCATGATAAATTCAATGCTTCCAAATGTTTTTTACTAAAAATTTATTGAGGAACTTTTCCACTTATAAGTGCCAACCTGATTGGCATGAGCCTGACCATTATCATTACAAAAATGATGTATTTCCAACCAGAAGAAAAAAATACATCATAGGAGTGGGTACAGCCCATTGCATGGAACTGTGCAGTTTGCATAAACCAGTATGCAGTTTTGAAATGGCTCCATTACTACTACTTCATAGAAGTGATATAATACAGGGATCCCAAGAAGGAGACCTCTGACTGAATCTAAGCTCCTCCCTTTGTGGATGAGGAAGGCATGGAGAAGTAAAGCAACACATCTGAGAGCATTGAGTTTTTTGACTCCTGCTTTTCTGGCTGTATTGGAAGTGCAGAGTATTGACCATGCAATCCGTGGACTCATCGGCCTTTAAAGATGTAGCTATAGACTTCCCCAAAGAAAAATGGGCTCTCCTGGACATATCCCAGAGAAAGCTGTTCAGAGACGTGATGGCAGAGATCATTAGTCATCTGGTTTCAGTGGGCTTTCAGGTCTGCAAATCAGATGTTCTTTCCCAATTTGTGCAAGGAGAGGAACTCTGGAAAGAAAGAATAGAATTTCTCCAAAACCAGAATTCAGGTAGGGTAAGTGGGTGTAAAAAACAAGAAATGATACCCATAGAAAATATCTGCAGAAAAGATGCATCTACCATCATATTGAGATATCACATTCCAAAGAATCCCTTGCAAGAAGACCTCACACACAGAACTACGGTTTCTCAACATGTGTTAACTCAGAAAAGAAAGAAACCCTATTCCAGCAAACTATTTGGAAAAGGCCACATTGGCCAGTCATCTTTTACTCAATGTAAGCAAGTTCACACTAGAAGTAAATCATATCAATATGTGAGTGGTAAAGCCTTTATTGAAGCTTCTGGCCTTAGACAATACAATGGATCTGACATTGAAGAGAGATCCTATGAATGCCTTCTATGTGGGAACGTTTTCACTCGTTGTTCTTCCCTTAGATGACATGAGATATCTCACAATGGAGAGAAACCCTATGAATGTCTTCAACGTGGGAAAGTCTACAGTCATCGTTCTTACCTTAGGCAACATGAGAGAATTCATACTGGAGAGAAGCCCTATGAATGCCATCTATGTGGGAAAGTCTTCACTTATTGTTCTGGCGTTAGACAACATGAGAGGACACACACTGGAGAGAAACCCTATGGATGCCATCTATGTGGGAAAGTCTTCACTTATTGTTCTGGCGTTAGACAACATGAGAGGACACACACTGGAGAGAAACCCTATGGATGCCATCTTTGTGGGAAAGTCTTCACCTACTGTTCTGGCGTTAGACAACAGGAGAGGACACACACTGGAGAGAAACCCTATGGATGCCATCTTTGTGGGAAAGTCTTCACCTATTGTTCTGGCATTAGACAACATGAGAGGACACACACTGGAGAGAAGCCCTATGAATGCCATCTATGTGGGAAAGTCTTCACCTATTGTTCTGGCCTTAGACAACATGAGAGGACACACACTGGAGAGAAACCCTATGGATGCCATCTTTGTGGGAAAGCCTTCACTTTGCTTTCTAATCTTAAGTTTCATGAGAAAATTCATACTGGAAAGAAACCATATGAATGTGATGTATGTGGGAAAGCCTTTAGGACATGTTCTTATCTTAGAAACCATGAGAGAATGCACACTGGAGAAAAACCCCATGAATGTCATCTATGTGGGAAAGCCCTCATTTGTTGTTCTCACCTTAGGCAACATGAGATAATTCACAATGGAGAGAAACTATATGACTGCTATCTATGTGGGAAAGCCTTCACCCATTGTTCTAGTCGTAGACATCATGAGAAGACTCACACTAGAGAGAAACCCTATGAATGTCATCTATGTGGGAAAGCATTCACCCTTTTTTCTGGCTGTAAACAACATGAGACAACTCACACTGGAGAGAAACCCTATGAATGCCATCTATGTGGGAAAGCATATACTACACATTATTATCTTAGCATTCCTGTGAGAACTCACACTGGAGAAAAACCTTTTGAACGTCATCTTTGTAGGAAAGCCTTCACTAATTGTTCTGACCTTAGAAAACATGAGAGAATTCACAGTGAGCATAAATCACATGAATAAAGCTATCTTTTACTCATTCTGGCCTTAGGAAACATGAGAGGATTCACATTTAAGAGAAATGCTATGACTGTCTTTGTGTGAATGGGAAAAACTAACATATATTTTTGTAAACATGGGCATTCCTTTTTACATCTGCGTATTATTCCCGTGTTTGTATATACCACAGTTTGTTTAACACTCATTAGTTGATGGACATTTGGGCTGTCTCCATCCATTGGCATTCATGAATAATGCTGCTTTAAACATTGGTGTGCAAATGTCTACTAATATTTCTGCTTTCAGTTCTGAGTACTTACCTTGTGACAGAATTTCCAGATCATAAGGCAATTCTATAGTTAGTTTCTTGAGGAACTGATATATAGCCTGCCTCAGTGGCTGCATCATTCTACGTTCACACCATCAGTAAATAAGCATACCTATTTCTCCATATATTCCCCAACACTTGTAGTTCTCTGTTGTTGTTGTTGTTTTTAATAGTTACCATTCTAGTACGTGTGAAATGATATGGTATTGTGGTTTTGATTTGCATTACCCTAATAGCTAGTGAAGTTGACCAACTTTTCATATGCTGTTTTAAAATCCAGTTTTATTGAGATATATGCACACACCATACTACCCATGTGAAGTATACAATCACTGGTTCACAATAACATTGCATAGTTGTGCTTACATCCTCATGATCAATTGTAGAACATTTTCCAAAAAAAAAAAAGAACAATGAAAAAGCAAATCCTCCCATATCCCTTATTCCCCCATTAACCCATAGTATTGGTTAGTACATTTGTTACTGTTGATGAAAGAATGTTAAAATACACTAACTATCATCTGTAGTTTTCAATAGATTTATTTTTTCCCTATACCTGCTATTATTAACTCCTTGAAATAGTGTAGTAATTTGTTTTAGTTCATGAAACAACTGTTTTATATTGTACAATTAATCATAGACATTTGTCAAAAATTGATTGTCACAAAAGATTCAGTGTCCTACATTCTCATATTTTAACCTCCAACTTTGTTTCTGGTGACATACATGACTCTTGTCTAGAAGTGTTGGTAGCACATTATTATGAGAATAGTTAATAGTGCCGAGTGGTGTGTGAATGTGGTGGAAGGAAGAAGTTTAGATGAGCATTTTTTCACCTGTATTTCCTCTTTCAACAAATATCTACTCCTGTCTTTTGCCCATTTTAAAATTGGATTGTTTGTCTTTTTATTGACCAGTAATAGGATTTCTTTATGTATTTTGTATATAAACTCTTATATGTGGCTTCCAAATACTTTTTTTCCCATTGAGATGGATGCCTTTTCAACCTTTTGACAAAGTCATTTGATGTACAGAGGTATTGACTTTGAGGAGTTCCCATTCATTTTTTTCTTTCATTGCTTGTTCTTTGGGTGAAATGTCAGCATTTGCAGCATGATACTGGTGTAAAGATAGACGCACTGATCAATGGAATCAAGTTCACAGTTCATAAATACACCCTCTCATGTATGGCCAATTGATTATTGATGAGATGGCCAAGTCTACAAATGGTGCTTGGAAAACTGAAACTAGATATCCATATTAAAGGTAATGAATGAGGATCCCTATCTCATACCTTATGCAAAAATGTACTCAATTTGGATCAAAGACCTAAACATTAGAGTTAAGTCCATAAAACTATTTGAGGAAAATGTAAAGAAATACCTTAAAAACCTTCTGGTAGGAGGTGTGTAATGTCTCAACTCATCCTTTGAATTTACTCATAGAATATAGTGTGCTAAATCCTGTTCTTCCTCATATTTTCATATATTGTAATTGTTTCCTCAATTATGCAATACAGTTTTGTGGAGTAATGAAAATGTTCTAAATTTGGTTGTGGTGAAAGCACAGCCATGTTATGATGCTGTGAACTATTGGTTGAATACTTTGGAGGAATTGTGCGATATGTGGATATATCTCAATAAAACTGCTTAAAAATAATTAGAGATTGGAGATGGTGTCCTTTCCCAAAAGCGGGGTTGCAGCTGTCTCTTTTACTTAGAAAATGGCAGGGGTTCCCACTTTCTTCCTCTCAGGAATTGAACTGTACTCTGGCTGCATTACAGTGTTGATTACAGTCAAACTAATCTACTTGTCTTTAAGATAATTTTTCTGTGAACTTATTGTAAGCATATTCCCCTAGTTGGGTGTTATTTCTATAGAAGCCATTCTGTTTCTGGTATATTGTATTCCAGCAGCTTCAGTGAACCAATACATCTTGTTAAGGGAAAAGAAAATCCATTTAATTGTTGAGAGCATGTTATATACCACTAATACAGAAACATTTTTAGAACTTAGAAATTTAGAAAAGTCACAGTGTACAAAATACTAATGAAATTCAATTTTATTTCTATATACTAGCAATTACAAGCTTAAAACTACAGGAAGCATTTACAACCTGTCAAAATATTACATATTTATGATTTAAAATGAAGATATCTAAATCTACTGAATATTAAAATATTACTTAGAAAACTTCAAGATCTCCATATATAGGAGATGTACCAACCATGGATTCAAAGACTCAGTATTCTTTTTTGGTGCAGTTTTGTTGAGATATATATCCACATACCATAAATTCATCCAAGGTGTACAATCAGGGGTTCATAGTGCCATCATATGACTGCACACTCATCATTGTGGCATAATTTTATTCTTGGCCTGGTAGCTTAGTCTTTTTCTCTCCCTCCCTCGCCATTTTGGCACGACCGGTTTTTCTAAACCCCTGAATTACAAGCCTCACCGGGGACTAGTGATGATGCAGCCTTGTCTCTTTAACCCTATTGGTCTTCTCCTTATTCCTCCACCTGCCCAGCATTCACTGCTACAAGCACACTCTGGAACAACATCTCTATGGTGCCTGTGTGATTGGCTACCCTCCCCTGGAGTCCATGTCCTAACTCCGCCCCTCCCCAAACTGTATATAACCCGTGGCTCACCGAGCCTCGGGGTCCTCTTAGCACCTGAGCCCGCGAGCACTTAAGCTCTTACAATGTAACAATAAAGTAGCTTTGTGCCAACAATTGGTATTCCGCTCAGGTTCTTGGGTCCCTCAGCAGCCTGCTGCTGAGCTCCGGCGCGCCTTAGACCCCGACTACAGAGCTCTGAATTAACCTTTAGCAGTTAGAGAGTTGCCCCCAAGCGGTCGCCTTCCGGGAAGACGACCGCACATCATCACAATCGATTTTTGAACATTTTCCTGATTCCAAAAATAAATGTGGAAAAGAACACCCAATACATGCCATTCACCCCTTCCCCCTATTATTTATTTTTTGTCTGTATTTTCTTACTTATTTGTCCATACACTGGATAAAGGGAGGGTCAGTCACAAGGTTTTCACAATCATATGGGCACACTATAAAAGCTATATAGTTATAAAATCACCTTCAAGAATCAAGGCTACTGGATTGCAATTCAGCAGTTTCAGGTATTTCCTTTAGTTACTCCATGACCAAAAACTGAAAAGGGGTATCTATTTAATGAATAAGAATAACCTCCTGAATGACCTCTTGATTCTATTTGAAATCTCTCAGCCACTGAAACTTTATTTCATTTCTCTTCCACCTTTTGGTGAAGAAGTCTTTCTCAATCCCATGATGCCAGGGCCAGGCTAATCCATGGGAATCATGCCCCACATTGCCAGGGAGATTTATACCCTTGGGACAGACTCTGTTCTTAAGGCATCAGTTTTCCATCAGATCTACAGATTCATTGCAATTGCAATGTGTGTTCATTTTGTTGAGAACTAACTGTATGGGAGTACAGTGTTCTTCCACTTGCACAGTCATGTACTTTATATAACTTTATGTAACTGAATACTAAAGAAACAAAAGGCATGTACATGAAGGAGTATGCACTTTAATGACACACAAGATGACAGAGGCACACTTTAGCATCTGTCCACTGCAGGTAACCCCATGTGTGCAGATGGAAAAATTCTTGGTTTTTATTATTATAATTTTCCCTGATACGTCAAAAAATAGTATAATGTGATTTTCATGATTGAGAATAAAGAAGCACATTCAGCCTTCTCAAAAAAAAAATTGATTGTGGTGATGAATGCACAACTACATGATACTGTGAACCATGATGGCATACTTTGGATGGTTACATGGTATGTGATTATATCGCAAAAAAATTGTATTAAAAAGAAGTTCCTTTATCTAAGCCCTGCCCCTCTATGCAGCCCGGCCCACCGCCTCACTATGCCCGCCCACTCTACTCTGGGTCCTGCCCCTCCCTTGTAGGTGGCTATTTCTGCTCGCTCAGTTTTCAAACTCCAGGGGCGGTTTGGAATCCAAATCATTGGCCAATGGAAGGAGAAAGAAAGGATGGTCAGCGCCCTCGGTACCCAGGTTCAAAGGGCAGCCCCTGCTTCTTACCCACCGTAGGGAGACACAGAGGAAGGGGAGTCACCTCCCCACCACCGAGCTCCTATAATCTCACCCGAGCCTCCCTAACTTTTCAGATCTCACTGTTTTCCACCATCGCGCGGCATTTCTGCTGCGGTGGGGCATCCCCAAGGATCTCAGGACCCTGGGGGATGCACCCTAAGCTTCCAAAAATGCGAATTTTAATGCTTTGTAGGGCTCTTTCCTGCCTTCAGAATAAAATCCCAATCTTAAATACAAGATTAAATCATCTTTATTCAATTCTATTTCAAATCTACTTATTATCTTGTAGTATTGTTTTATAAATATATAGAAGTTCTTTTTAAAAGCATCTTTTAGATGTGCGATAAAATCGCATAGAAGGTAACGGGGTACTTGTAAAACTGGGGGAATCTGAATAAAGTCCATGGATCACATTCTTGTCAATTTTCTGATTGTGATATTGTACTATTGTTAAGTGAGAAGTTTTATTTTTATATTGTTTCCTACAACTGCCTGGAAATCTACAATTACCTCAAAATTGTTGCTGGGTTTTTTGTTTCTTTGTTTTGGTTTTTAAGAAAAGCAAGCCCGGCTGGTTACATAGTTTTAAAAAGTTTCTAATGAGTTATTTTTTCTAGTATGTTTTTATGTGCCCCCTGTGTCCCCAGAAAGAAGCTTGAGGGCAAAAGTCGGATCTGATTAATTTTTGTAGTTGTAATAGGAGTGATTAGGCCAGGACTTTGTACATAGTACAAAGGAATTTCAGTGGATTTCCGGACAACAGTACAGCCCCAGACTAAACTGGGCTTGCTGCAAAAGCGGGGTCCTGCCTCTGGGGAATTTGCAGGAGTCCGGTGAGAGTAAATCTGAGGAAATCTGCAAATATGTTAAGATAGTATCAATGCCCTGGTAAAGGGAAATACCGCTCATCCGCAGCATCCAGAGAGTACTTCCTAGAGAACTTCCTAGAAAAGATGGACGTGAAAATTAAGCCTCTGGGTTCCTTTAAAGCCCCGGGAGAGACCCAAGCTCAGGGTTCACATGATTATATGTTTTTATAAAACTTGCAGACTTAAGGTATTTTGACAGTCACCTATTAAGACTGCTATTTCTTTTCACCCCATCTTTACCTCTAGTACACGTCCCTTCTAGCCTGGCATTGCCCTGGCTGAGGGCACTTGGGGCTTCTTCCTAATGGGAGGTCGAAGTTAGGAATACTCCATTTTAACCGTGATTTGGAAAGATGCCTTGGGAACATGTCAATAAAGCAAGTGAGGAATGTTCAGACTCCTTATGTGGATGTAAACGAAGGGTATTTCTTTTGCAAATTTCAATATATTTATTAAATATCCTAGAGAAGACTCATATGCTAACAATGGCATGTGAACAAAAAGAAATAAAGTTATGCAATGAAATCAAAAGAAATTGTTCTGATGCAAAGAAGCATAATGAAATACATTTCACCTAATATATAAAAAATGCAATTTGTTGTGAAGAGACATTTCAAATAGAATAATGAAGCTTTAACATTGTTTGATCATGTAGTTAAGAAGGACAGCGAATCACAGAAGCATGCTGGGAAAAGATTTAAATTTCGTGCTGCTTTGTCAAGCAACACTGACAACTCTGAAGATAATACAACTGTTACCTGCTATTTTGAGAACCTTGAGACTAACTGGTTAATGGGTGTGTTAGCTAGGGTTCTCTAGGGAAACAGAATCAGCAGGAGATAGCTGTAAATGTAAATTTTATAGAAGTGTCTCATGCAACCACAGTGATGTAGAGTCCAAGGTCAGTAGGGCAGGCCGTGAGCTGGCAGCTCTGATGAAGGTCCTCAACAAACTCTCAGGAGAGGCTGGCTGAAGCAGGAAGAGTGATTGTCTCTTCTGAATCCTTCTTAAAAGCATTCTGGTGATTAGATTAAGCATCACTCATTGCAGAAGACACCCCCCCCTTAGCTGATTGCATTTGCAGCCAGCACGGTCATGATTTAAGTCCGTGAAATGTCCTCTTAGCAACAGACAGGCCAGTGCTTGCCCGACCAGACAACCAGGCACCACCACCTGGCCAAGGTGACACATGCACCTGACCATGACAATGGGTGTCAATGAAAATTTCATAGCACGCACTGTCTAAGAAAACCTCACATGTCCTGAAATCTTGTAGTTCATTCATTATAAAAACTTGGTATTTTCTCAAATTTGACAATAATCCTAAAAAATTTACCTGACCCTACTAACAAATTATGGAGTTCAAAATTCTCTTAACTCTCTGATAAAACAAATTTTTATCAACTGTGAAGAAAGACTGAATTATCTTTCTCTTCTCTCTACAGAAAATATAACAAAATCATTGTCAATATGAAGAGGTGATTAAAGAGTATGCAGCTAAAAAGTGTAGAAAACAGTTTAATATGGTTTCAGGCAGTTAATGAAAATATTGTGTATTTTTATGAGTTTTGTGATGTTTGCGCTACTTGACAACCTTCAATTTTTTTTTCCTATTTTCATGATTCCTTTCCTTCTTCCGACCTTTCACTTTCATGCCTAACTCTGTATTCATAATTTGCACTCTTTTCTTAGTGAGAACATCAAGAATCATATAACCACTGGGGCTCACAAATCTGGATCTGACTCTCTGTCACTGTCACCAAATGGCATGTCCTGCTACCCACTCACCTCTTTGACCGCATCTTTCATCCACCACCCACACCATCCCCCAACCGTGCAGAAACACCCAAAGTGTTGCAAACGTGCAGGTACTGTACATATGTTACTTCATTTTATCTTCACACAAACCCTTTGAGATAGGTCCTATTTTAATTCCAGCTCGGAGGGGTTAATGGCAGAGTGGGGTTTTGAACCCAGGTAGTCAGATTTCAGAATCTGTGCTCTTAACCACAGCACTTGATTGTCTCTCAATGTTGGTCATATCATTTAACCTTTATTAAGAACTTCTACCAACTGTGCTAGAAACATATAGATATTAGCATTTAGTCTTCAAAACAAGCTTAGGAGATAGGTTCTCTCATTGTTCCCTATTTACAAGAGAGGAAACTGAGGCTTGTCCAAGATCATGGACTTCATCAGCAGAGGGGCTATGATAGCTTTAGCAAATTGCTTACTGTCCCTAGGATGCCCCATGTTCTGTCTTGCATACAAACTTTTACACATGTCTTTACCTGAACCAGAACCCTCCTTCCCCACCTCCACCTGGCTCATTTCTGCTGTATTCAAGCATCAATTCCTCTAAGGAATCATCCTTGACACACTCTTCTCATCCTCCAAGGCTGAGTTAGGTGCCATCTGTCCCCTGCTTTCCGCTATAGCATCCTGTGCTTATCTCCGTCTGACCAGCCCACGTTAGGTTGGACTGGGACAGCAGGCTCACTTGTCTGTCTCTGATTTGCCTGAAAGTGTCATGAAGGGAAGTGGAACAAGATTTCAGAACCAAACCTCATTGCTTTAAACCACTGGGATTTGCGGGTTATGTGTTTTTGCAGCATATTCTAGCCTGTTCTGACCAATACATTCCTGAGATTTTTTTCGTGGAACTGGGGAGGTGGAGGGAGAGTCGATCTTTCTCTGGCACAAAAGATATAAGGCATGCAAGCTACTGTGCACCAGGATTCCAGCCCAATGGAGAAAGTTGATCTGAGAAAATGACTCCAAAAAAGAGAGGCAGAGATGGATCTGGACCCCTGTTACCACAGTTATGTGGACACATAAAGCTCAGGGCTGCCTCTTAGGGAACACAAACTGCAAAATCTACTTAAATCACCAACTGGAAGATTCAGAAAGGTTCAAAAAGCCCATAAAATCAGAGCTGGAATAGACTCCAAAGACCCAATCCCTTTGTTTTACAGATGGGAAAACTGAGCACAGGGTGAGTCACTTAAGGAGTTTGTAAAAGAACCAAATGATTGGTACCCAGATGTCCTGACCCCCAAGACAGGGTTATAAACCCATGTCTGCCTCTGCCTGAGAGCTTGCTTTGAAAGTATGAAGTAGTCCAGAGGACCTCTTTTGTTGCTCAGATGTGGCCTCTCTTTCTTTAAGCCCAACTCTGCAAATGAAATCATTACCCTCCCTGCTATGTGGGACATGACATCCAGGGGTGAAAGTCTCCCTGGCGGCTTGGGAGATGAATCCCAGGGATAAGTCCGACCCTGGCAGATTGGATGAACAGCACCTTCCTGACCAAAAGGGGGAAAAGAATTGTAACAAATGAGGTATCAGCGGCTGAGAGTTCAAATAGAGTCAAGAGGCTACTCTTACACAAGCTTCAGCTAGATAGTGCTATTTACCATGGTTTGCCAAACCCCAACCAAAACCATCCCTGCCAACCCTAAAGTACACCTAGGGCTCTATCTGATACTCTACAAAGGTTCCATGCACTATAATTACTTTCCAGAAAACTATAAACTCCAAATCAGCTCTGTGGTAGTTAGATTTCGGTGTCAGCTTGATTAGGTGAAGGTGCCTAGTTCTATTACTGTGGACATGAGCCAACAGCATGTGAACCTCATCTATTGCTGATTTACATCTGCAGTTGGCTAGGAGGCGTGTCTGCTGCAATGAATGATGTTTGATTTAACTGGCTGGTACTTAAATGAGTGAGCTCAACGTAGCACAGCCCAAGCAGCTCAGCATAGCTCATCTCAGCACTCACAGCTCAGCCCAGGCCTTTGGTGATGTAGAAAGAAATCACCCTGGGGAAAGTTGTTGGAACCCAGGGGCCTGGAGAGAAGGCCAGCAGAGATCACCTTGTGCCTTCCCACGTAAGAAAGAACTTCAGTTGAAAGTTAGCTGCCTTTCCTCTGAAAAACTAACAAAATAAATTCCCTTTTATTAAAAGCCAATCTGTCTCTGGTGTGTTGCATTCCAGCAGCTAGCAAACTAGAACAGGTTCCTAGGCCAAATAAGTCCTGAAACCCAGAGGGGCCAGCCTCGCCAGAACATGAACTAGTTCCGTCCCCTTATCCCATATTATTGACAGCCCCTTCCAACATAAAAAAATTAGAATGGGCATAGCCCAAATATCCCTAAAGAGTGGGCTAGAAAGATCAAAGGTGATGGTGGAATTATACAGAGAAGGTAGGGTTTAAAAAATGAGTATAAGTGCTGAATCATTATATTGATAGTAATCTTTTAATCTCCAGTGTTTTGGAGCAGCCAGAAGGAAAAACCTAAAATTGTGGAACGGTAACCTATACCAAACTTTCAAATCTGTTCTATAACCAATGGTTGTAGTGTACTTTAAAATTTATTTGTTTTTTTTTGTATATATGCTATTTTCACAATTTTAAAAAAGTATGAAGTAAGAAAGAGGGAGCGTCTGAAGTCCTATTTCAGGGTGTCTTAGAAATAAAACTTTTAGAAGAGTGGTGTGAATGAAGCAGAAACCTATGTTTCAGCTGAAAAATGAAGTAGAAGAAAGTGTGGTTGAAATGTGTCCTCTGTGTGGTAAGGAATCCGCACTTGAGCCCTGAGAGAGGTGGAGCAAAGGGGAAAAGGAGCTGCTAGAAGCCCTGTGCAAACAAGCCAGCTGGTGCCGGGAGAGCCCAGCACGTGGGAATGGGCCTGAGTGTTGGTGCATGCAGGTCCTGCAACAGTCACCCCAGCTTCCGGACCCTCCTTCGACTCTTAAAAACAAAACAAAACAAAACAAAAAACTGGAACTAGCAGGGAAAGAAGGTCTAGGAATCTATTGGGAAAACCTGAACCTGGAAGGAGGGGAAAACAATCTACTCAAATTTTCTGGCTTTCTGGACTCAAATTTAGTGTCCCTCTGACCACTAGCTGCAGTAGACACTTTTGGAGGTGCCAGCCCAGATTTGCCTGCACCTGAGAGCTGGCCCCGCCCCACCCACACTCAGAGTCCTCCAGTAACTTCTGTGCCTGCTGGCCCCAGCTGAGGTGGCTCAGAGCGGGAAGAGGTGAAGATCCAGAAAATGGCAGGGAGTGGATGTGGAGAGCCACAAGGGATAACTGCTGCCCCGGGCTTCCCAGGGTCTTGGTCAAGGTCAGCTCTATTTCCACTCATTATTTTTCCTTACGCCAGTGGAGTGAGTTATAGCAATGGTTCTTAATCCTTTCTGGACCACAGGCCACTCTAGGAATCTTTAGAGGACATAGGAACCGCCCCCGGAAAGAAGCATCTGTGCACACAATTTGAGAAACAGCAACAGGAGTGCTTTGCAGACCCCTGAAATGGATGCAGGACCTCAGTTAAGAACTCCTGGCCTAGAGGAAGCGGGAGTTCAGGTAAAGGCAGCTGGGCAGCGGGTCCCAAAATCTGGCTGTGAGACAGTATAATGGGAGGACCAGGGAGACTGAGATTAAAATTCTAGCCTCCTGCCCCCCAGACCCATTAAGAGCCACGTGGGAGAATGTGTGTGAACCCATTAAGAGCCACGTGGGAGAATGTGTGTGAACCCATTAAGAGCCACGTGGGAGAATGTGTGTGCAATCAGAAGGAAGGCTCACACACAAACACAGAAAGAGCATAAAACACAAAAGTACAGCTTACTGAAATATTAGAAAGTGCATATATATGATACCTCAATCCAGGTCAAAAGATGAGAACTAATTGCCAGCATTCCAGAAACCTTCCCCCTAACCCTTTCCAGTTGTAAACTGCCCCGTTCTTATGTCCTGCACCCAAGATAATCACTACCTGACTTTTACCCTAATCATGACTATGCTTTTCTCTACAGTTTACCATCCAGGCATGCATCTTTATCCAGCGTGGTTTCCTTTGGCTTAATTCTGGACTTTTACATGGCATGTATTCTGTTATGCCTGGCTTCTTCCCCTTAACACTGTGTTTGTAAGTTTATCTTTGCTGTTGCAAGTATCTTAGTGTGTACCTTTTCATTGCTATATAATATTCCATTTTATAACTGCCACAATTTATCCCTTCCACAGTTGGACATTTGGATTATGTCCAGTTTGGGGCTGTGTAGTAAAGAATGTAACCTTGCCTCATAAGAGGTCTGGCCATTGTCCTCAGCTTCTGGGAAGTAATCTCTGGAATGCCATACCTGATAGGAGTGCCTTTGTTTACCTGGAAGCCTGAGGTCACCAACAGTCTAACAGTATGATTAGGGTGGGAGCTGGATCTGCCAGAAAGACCAACAAAACAATTTAGGGTGGGAGCTTTGAGTCAGCCTCCACCGGGACTGAAGACTGAAGTCACGCCTTCGTAACAGAGCCTGTCGGGGACTGATTCATGTCCCCTATAAAAACATGGTCAAGTCTTAATCCCTAGTCCTGTGGCTGTGAACCCCTTTGTAAACAGAGCCTTTGAAGATGTCATTAGTTAAGGAAGCAATAGGGACGGAAGCCGAGTCCACTGTGCCAGATGCTTTGGCTCACGTCACTTCATTCCTCCAAACAGGCTTTACCATCCTGTGTTTCCAATTGGGGAAATGGAATCCCAGGGTAACAAAGCTTTCTCAAGATAGCTTAGCTAGTAGGCTGTAGAGTTCACCTGCAAACCTAAGTCCACCCTGGCTCCAGGAGGCACGGGCTCTGCAGCTGTTTTACAACCCCCACTTCCTCGATTCTTGGTTGAGATTCCATCCTGCCAGACCAGGAGTCTCTCTCCAAACTGGGAAATTGCACAAACTCCCCAGTCAAATGCGAATTGGAGAATCTCCCCCTAAAAGCCCTGAGCATCTATCAAATATAGGGTGGGAGAGGGGCTAAGGCAGTTTCTGATTTGAGTCCCTTCTAAAACCTGACTCTATTTCCTGCTCTTGAAGGCTATGAGTTACCTCCCTCTCCTTCCCATGAATTGAACCTTTTTGATTAGGCATAGAGAATAGATTTGTTCCTTGCAATCAAATGAACCCTTATGAAGAAAGAAATCAACACATTTCTTTTCTCTCTCACTTTTCTAAACTCTCCCTGGAAGCTTCAGAGATGACATTTAGAATGTCTTGGTCACCAACACTGGTCAAGTTGAGGAGCACGAGCTGGTTCACCCTTCCCTTCCTTTATAATCAGCTCTGCCAAAGACACATTACACTTTCACTCAGGGAGCCACAACGTAGTGGCAGAAACTTGGATTTGGGCATAGAGTGCAGTTCAGTTTCTGCCTCTAGAAATTACAGCAAAGCCACTTCACTTCCCTGAACGTCAGGGTTTCCTCACCTGCAAAATGGGAATGTCACCTCCATCACATGCTTGTTTTACGGATGCCAGAAGATGACACCCATAAAGCAACCAGCACCAAGAAACTATAAGCAGTAAATATTACTTTGACTTTAAACTTCAGATATTCAGGGGAAATAGCTATTACAAATGCTTTCCTGTTGTTCATGAAAACTGTGAAATCATCCTAGACATGATGATATTTTGAAATCTAAGATGCAGCTCCTGAGCTAAGATCATGTCCCAAGCTCTGTTTTGGAATCTGCGAACGCTGCACTTGAGATGTGGGCTCCAAGGAAGGGCACATGATGGCTGAGGCAGCTTGCTCATCCTCAAAACAGGATCATCACTTCCAGGCTTAAAAATCCTGCTTTGTGGTGACAACTTCTCCGAGCAGGCAGCATTGTCCCTGCTGCTCCATAGAGCTGTGATTCACGCCCCGTGCACGACTCTGCCAAGATCCTGGAGAGCTCTGGATCCTGCCCCAGTGGTCAGCAGCCCCCAGTGCCAGCCGTGTGAAAAAGAGGCCCCTTTGCATTTGATACAAAGCATCAGCCGTCTCATTCATGGTGCCCGGAACATGCAAAGCTCCGGATTGGAAAGAAGGGATGAAAAGTAGCACTTCAGCACAATCTCTCTTTCCTGCCTCCTCACTGCTGGGTCTTTCACAAACCGAGATGAACACGCAGTGGCTTGTTTTCTCCATGCCTCATCGCCCCAGATGTCGAAAGATGTTATTCTGGGGAACAGCTCGAGAAAAGCCCTATTTTCCTCGCTCCGCCTCACCTGCCAAGAAGCCCCAGGCCGCAGGTGCCTGGCAGAGGCCGAGGAGCTGCCAGGAAGCATCAGCCCATTCACACTGCTTGAGAAGTGGCCTCCCCGTGCCAAGTCCCAACCCTGGCAGCTCCATCCACAGGGCTTGGTTCCCATCAGCCGCACCTGTCTGCCCAGGCCTCAAACCCCATGGCCCACCCCTGCTGCTTCACACAGATGCAGGTGACACTGTGACAGGGCTTCCACAGAGGTTCTCCTTCTGACAAAGCCCGGCTTGTTCAAAACTCGGAGTCTCAAAGAGGTCTTGAGTGTCCTGGAAATAAGGGAAGTAAAGAGACTGAATTTACCTTATAGACCTGTTCTTGTCCTAGAAGGTAAATGCAGGTGGAGGCTGGGAAGGGACCTTAGAGGGTGGCACAGGCAGGCCTTGGAGATACTGTAGGTTTGGTTCCAGAGCACCACACTAAAGCCAGTATCACAAGGGTGCAAGTCACATGAATTCTTTTGATTCCCACTGCATATAAAAGTTATGGTTACAGTATGCTATATGTCCATTAAGTGTGAAGTAGCATTATGCCTAAAAAACAATGTACATATCTTGACTAAAAAATACTTTATTGCTAAAGAATGCCAGCCATCATGTGAGCTTTCAGGGAGCTGTAATCTTTCTGCTGGTGGGGTGTCTCGCCTCAGTAGTGACGGCTGCTAACTGTTCAGGGAGGTGGTGGCTGAAGACTGGGGTGGCGGTGCAATTCTTAAAATAAAACAATCAAGTTTGCTGCATCAATCGACCCTTTTTTTCCACAGAGGATTTCATAGCACGTGATGCTGTTTGACAGCATTTTACCCATAGCAGAACGTCTTCAAAAACTGGGAGTCAACCCTCCTAAACTCTGCTGCTGCATTAACTAAGTTTATGTAACATTGTAAATCCTTTGTGGTCATTTCAACAATGATCACAGCATCTTCACTAGGAATAGATTCCATCTCAAGAAACCGCTTTCTCTGCTCTTCCATAAAAGGCAACGCCTCATCTGTTCAACTTTTATCATGAGATTATACTAATTCAGTCACAGCTTCAGCCTTCACTTCTAATCCTGGTTCTCTGGCTATTTCCATCACATCTGCAGTTACTTCCCCCTCTGAAGTCTTGAACTCCTCAAAGTCATTCATGAAGGTTGGAAGCAACTTCTTCCAAACCCTTATTAAAGTTGATCTTTTGACCTCCTCTAGTGAATCATGAATGTTAGTCATGGCATCTAGAATAGCGAATCCTTTCCAGAAGGTTTTCAATTGGCTTTGTCCATGCGCATCAGAGGAATCACTATCTATGGCAGCCATAGCCTTATGAAATATATTTCTTAAATAATAAGACTTGAAAATCAAAATAGCTCCTATGGGCTGCCAAATAGATGTTGTGTTAGCAGGCATGAAAACAACATCCATCTCATGTACATCTTTGGGGTTTTTGGTGCAGTGTTGATGAGTGGGTTATATTTTAAAAGGAACATTTTTTCTGAGCAGTAGGAATTAACAGTGAGCTTAAGTCATTCAGTAAACCATGTTGTTAACAGATGTGCTGTCATCCAGGCTTTGTGGTTCTATTTATAGAGCATAGGGAGAACAGAATTAGTATAATTCTTAAAGGCCCTGGGATTTTTCAGAATGGTAAGTGAGCATTAGCTTCAATTTAAATTACCAGCTGCATTAGCCCCTAGCAAGAGAGTCAGCCTCTCCTTTGGCTTCAAGAGGCATTGACTTCTTTCTAGCTATAAAGTCCTAGATGGCATCTTTTTCCAATGGAAGGCTGTTTCATCTATACTGAAAATCATTGTTTATTGTACCCACCTTCTTCAATCATCTCAGCCAGATCTTCTGGATAACTCACTGAAGCTTCTACATCAGCATTTACTGTTCACCTCGCTCTCTTATGTTATGGAGATAGCTTCTTTCCTTAAACCTCTCCATAATACAGAATCACTCTCTGCTAGCTTCAGACTTTTCTTCTGTGGCTTCTTCACCTCTCTCAGGCTTCGAGAAATTGATTAGAATTAAGGTTTTGCTCTGGGTGAGGCTTTGCCTTAAGGGAGGTTATGGCTGGTTTGATTTTCTATCCAGACCACTAAAACTTTCTCCACATCAGCAATAAAGCTGTTTCACTCTCTTATTGTCCAAGTGTTCACTGGAATCGCACTTTCAATTTCCTTCAAGAACTTTTCCTTTGCATTCACAAGTTGGCTAAATGGGGCAAGAGGCCTTGTTTTCAACCTATCCTGGCTTTTGACATGCCTCTTTACTAAGTTTAATCATTTCCAGCTTTTGACTTAAAGTCAGAGATGTGTGACTCTTCACCATTATAGGGTTATTAATTTCAGTATTGTTGGGTCTCAAGAAATAGGGAGGCCCGAGAGAGGGAGAGAGCCAAGGGTATGGTCTGTTAGTGAAATAGTCAGAGCACACACATTTATCAGTTAAGTTTTCCATCTTGTATGGGTGCAATTCGTAGTACCCCTAAGCAAGTACAATAGTAACAGCAAAGATGACTGATCACAGACCACTATAACAGATATAATAATGAAAAATATATATTATAGCTATTATAATATTATAAGAAGATATGATAATAGAAAAATATTGGGAGAGTCATCAGAATGTGACAGAGACATGAAGTGAGCAAATGATGCTGAAAAGTGGCACCCGTAGACTGGCTTGAATGCAGCGTGGCCGCTATTTGTAAAAGATGGATTACCTGCAAAGTATAATGAAGAGCGGTACGCCTGTAACCGTCAGATCCACAGATTCTCAACCCTGACTGCATGTTACCATTGCCTGGAAACTTGAAAAAAAGGAGATTCTGATTTAAATGATCTAGGTGGGAGAAAAGTCCCCAGTGAATCCAAATTTGAGAAATCCCTAATCTGGTTCAACCCGCTTATTTTACAGACAGGAATCCTGAAGTCCTGAGAGAAAAAAGGCTTTGAAAATTGTCAATCTTGCCCAGTTTACTTGTTCTGTAGATGGGAAAACTAAGGCCCAGAAGGTTAAATAGAACTGCCCAGGGCTCCATAGCTAACAAGTGGTACGGTTTCGAATTTTGCGAAGCTTGATTTTTTTTTTTTTGGTATGCTGTATAGTGGGGGTCACATTTCATTCTTTTTCCATTTGAGTATTCCATTATTGCAGCACCATTTGTTGAATTTTTTGCTTGTTTGTTTTTTAGGAAGTGCACGGGCCAGGAGGCAGCTTGATTGTTAGTTGTCCCAAATACTACTTCTCTCATTTCTCATTTCATTGCCATAAAGATCTGCTTTAAATTCATCATGTCTCCTTACTGCTGTAACAGTAAAGTCTCCGTTTTTCAGCAAGGTGTCCAAGGGCCCCACTTACTTTCCTAGAAATATCACCCTCATGCCCAGACAACTCTGAACCTCACAATATTCCCGGTTCACCTATAGAGTTTGTGCAGGCCTCTTCTCTAGGTCTGTGCTTCTGAAAAAACTAGCTGCTAGGATGCATCCCCCTAGGCCTGAGGGGTAGCCAAGAGGCAGCTGCTCTTTGGCAGGTAGGAAGGGAGTGTCGTTGGAGCTTGGACATGTAAAGTAGGCATCCATGTACATGCAAGTGCAGCTGCTCTCTGGTCAGGCTGGAGTCAGAGTGGGGAGGCTGCCCTGCACTTCTCCATGCTCCAGGGAACCCAAGACTTCAAAGTTCACACTTTGCCTTCCAGGTGTCATGAAGGTAAATTTGTCAAGGTAGGAGGAGAGAGCCTATGTAACTGTTCATTTAATATATAAGCGTTAAGTGCTCACATACAGTCTGTGGGTCTTCAGTTTGTGCCCAGTCAGTGCCCTGACTTGTGAGATGGGCCCTTGGGGCTCCTGGTGTGGCATTTAGGCATTTAGGGAACTGCTCTCAGCACTGACCACAACCAGATGCACAGGGAGGGCGGCGTCAGCCCTAGCTGTTGGGGGGTGAGCTGCTCCCTGCCCGTGGTTTGCAGTGTTTATATAAGGAACCAGGATATGGCATCCCCAGCCCTGGCTTGGTGAGCACTTCCTGCCTTTCTTCCCCCCATATATGGTTCTTAAAAATGGCCCAGTTTTGTTTTTAAGCTCCAAAGCTGTGGTCTTTCTTTCCACAACAGGATTTCCACAGAATATATGAATATCAGGAGCAGAATTTCTGGGTCATAGGGTATCTCAGACATGTAACTCGCCTAAGTAATTCTAGATTGTTCTATAGAATGGCTGTACCCATCTTCCATCCTACCAGCTATGGATGAGGGTTCCTCTGTTCCCACATCCCTGCCAATGCTTGACATTAGCTGGCTTTCTGATTTTGCCAGGTTACCCGTAGAAAAGTCACATCTCATTGTTGCACTAATTTGCATATTTAAAAATTACCAACGATTTTCAGCATCTCACTGTGTGCCAGTTAGCTTCAATCAGTTCTAACTTGAGAGACCAGCAACCAGGATGCTGAAATCAGATTCACTGTGACACTGAATGGCGGAGTTACCCATGATCCCTACAGCGTTTTCTATTCCTGTTTATTTTCTTCTCTCTGAATCTTCATCTCTTTCTCTCTCAACCTCTTGCTCCGTGCTCTCCAGATGCATGGGCCTCTCCCACCTCAGGGACTCTTGCCTCTGTTCCCTGTGCCTGGACCACTTTAGGCCTGGGATGAAGGGGATAAATTCACAAGGTACATTCTCTCCCCTGCCTCAAGTCTCTGCTCAAATGTCATCTCATCAGGGACACCCTCAGTGGCACACAGACTACTTTCTCTCAATTTTTCTTCTTTGCATTTCCTACCACCTGATGTTTACATTGCCTATTATGGCATGCATTTATCCTATTGGTTCTTTTCTGTCTCCTCGGTGCCTGAAGACCAGGGGTGGTGTCTGTCTTGTCCACTAATGAATCCCAAGTGCCTGGAAGGGTATTGGCTCCTAGTAAGCACTCAATAACCATTTGTGGAAGTCAATAAATTCTTATTAGTTCCTCCAACCAACATATTGTCAAAACACTTAGATGCAAACATCTGGGGACTAATCAGTTTTTTTCAGGGTAATTTTTAGATCACGAAGTAAATGAGAGTAGGGAGAAGCATTACAGAATGACGAGACTCACAAGCAGGTGAATAACCATCGATGGAGTAAGATTTCCCTCGGAGATTCAATTAGTTTCCCCAGGCTGTCTCATGCCTTCCTCAAATGGATCCAATCAACCTACATCTTGAAAAGAAACAGACGTTTCTCCTAAATGTGAGATTATTTCCTAGAGTTCATATACCACAATTTACTTTGGTTGTCTCATTGCTTTTGCTGCCTTGATGTTCATTATTTTTTTTAATTTACAAAATATACCTTTCCATAAAAAGTGAGCCATTTTTAGGCTGTTCGTTTCAGTCCACCACGTGACAGAATTACAGAAGCACCTTGTCACAGTTGCATAAATATTTTTTTAAAAAGCTTAAGTGCATTCCCTTCCTCCAAAACTTGTAGTACGGGGGGCTAGAATTCTGACACATCTTTACAAAAAGAAAAAAAAAAGTCAGCCGAGTATCAGTTGTAAAGGCACTGTCCTTTGTTTAAAAAAAAAGTTTTAACCCCACGGGGGGGAAAAACTAACATTGTCACTAGGATATGAAGAAACCATGGTGAGGAACTAGCAACAGTCCAGGCCCACAGAATGGCTGGTGGCATCTGCTCCGAGGGCCTTTATCAGGCAGCCTTGTCTGTTCTATTCAGGACTCTCAGAATGATTGTTGGCGTGATGTAGACAAATTGACGCAAATTAGTTTAGCATGGGCTATGCAAAGTTTAAGCTTGTTGAGCAATGCTCGGGGACCACATAGCAACAGCTCCCAGCACTATGCAAAAGGTGTCGGATGCAAAGTACTAAATGTCCCAGACTCTCATCTTCTCAGATTGGAGGCAGAATTTGCAAATCACTGGTGGAGGCCAGGGAAGGTGGGGGAGAGAGGTGGGGAGGCAGATTGGAGGTGGGGGGTTGCAGGAAGCTGGCAACTGAGGCCGCAGCCCCCACGCTGACCCTTAAGGCCGGAGATGATTGGAAAGAAAAAAAATGTATCTCCTGAAAGTGCCGCCTGTGCTGCCTAAACCGACTGCATATCACTTCTGGGCCACAAATCCTCAAAGGACTGGCCCCCAAAGATTAAGGGGATTCCGCGACTTTGCTCTTTACTTTTGGTTGGCAAAGCTCAAAACAATTCCTTCAGGGCTGGTGTCACACAGACCACCTAGAGGGGCCTTCTAATTGTATTTACAGTAATTTAATTACAGCAGCGAGAGCTTCAGAAGGCAGGATTTATCCAGACTGATACTGTGGGTGCCGCTGGCAGAGTTTTAATCTGTTAAATCAACAGAGAAATGGGAAAAATAAAGCCACTCCAGAGTTTGGAAGCCACTCTATAGGCTTTTTTTCCTTCTTTTTTTTTTTTAGGGGAGGCTGAAGAAACATTTTTCTAGGGTCCAAAGTTTCCCCACTTTTTGTTCATATTATTTTCTACTCATGCATACATTATAACCTTCTGATCCTTAAACATACACACAGAACAGGTTTGCATATTACAAATTCACCCCTGCCAAGTGTGTGTGTTTCACACAACCTCAGAGCTGTGGGGTCTCTGGGGAGATTTGAGCGAATAAAGAGTCGGGGTGGAAGGAAGACTTACTTTAAACCTCATTTTCATTCTTTCCTACTGCTGATTCCTCCCCCCCCCAAAAAAACCCCCACATTTTTACACCAAACACTTAAAATAGTTGCTTAGAACGGTGCAAGGGCGATTAGGTGGCAGAATTCTTGCCTAACACAGGGACCCGGGTTCGATTCCCAGACCATGCACCATACAAAAGAACTTTAATGTATCCATAAGGAAAGTTATCCTGCCAATACTTTGTCACAGAAATCAACATCCGATATAAAATTTAGTTCATTTAGATCATTCATCTAACTAGCTACCTGTCCTTGTTAAGCGATTTTCCTTGGGGGGGGGGGGGGAGGAGGGGATCTGGAGCCGGCGCTCTTCTTTTTCTGAAAAGTGGGAGGGCGTAGACCAGCTAACCCTGAAAATCTCTTCCCTTGGGAGATTGACCGACAAACTCTAGAAACGTGTGCTGCTATTGCCATCTGGCGGCCCCACTGACGCGGCGTGGGCTCAGCTTTTTCCTGGGCACTTTGAAAGAGGTGCTTGGGGCTATTATTCAAAACACAAAAACTTCAATGGAGAGGCAGACATCTTGCAGCCTTTACTGGCTTTCCGGAGCAAGAGAGAGTATAAATGTATAAATCAGCCCTTAGACATTCAAATAGTAATTCTAAGCCCCTACCGTTTGCCAACATAGTAAAACGTTCCTTGCAATCCAGTTGCCTTAAGGGCCTTTGGTGAAGTGCCAGGCTGCTAGGGGTAACGGGTTTGTGGGGGACAGACTGCGTGCGCGGTGAATGGAAAGGAAGGGATTTGGTGTCACGCAGTTCAGACCCTCTAAGGACGGAGACTGACGTTTGGAAGGTGAATTTCCAGTGCAGCCAATGCACTTCTCTTCAGCCGTTAGCACACTGCCAGCGCATAAAAGAAACTTAATATTTGTTTTCGATGTATGAACCAAGGGACAAATGAATGGCCTGGATTTGAATTCCTACTCCCCGATTTACAAGGACACTTTCTTCTCTGAGCCTCTGTTTCCTTAGTCTGTAAAATTGCGATCTGGTGACGATTCAGGACGTGACAGGGGCAATGCCTCCATCCACTGACAAGTACTAAAACACGAGGATGTGTGTGGGCGGCTCCATATTTCCATCAGCCATTTACTTTGCACGACTATGAGATCAGTTTGGGGAGTAAAGAACATATATTTCCATTTGGGACCTAGCAAATGTTTTCTGCCATGTTTTCCTAAGTTTACTTGGCTAGCTAAAAGGATTATGGTGGAAATCGTCCAAATTCGGTGGGAGGCGCGCGCCGGGATTATTCTACACCCACCCATCCACCCTTCACTTTTCGCGGCAAAAGAAGAGGTTGTGCTCTGTGTGTTCACTTCATTTCCACGTCTCCATGCATGCAAATCGAAGGGCTCTAAGAGGTCTTCTTTCCTTTTAAAACGGACTCCTGAAACAGATTTTACCAAGGAAAGCTGTCTAGCGAGGGCACAGTGGCCGCCCCACCGCTGTACAGAAATCGAGATATGCTGCCATCTGCTGGTTTCGCGTGAAATCTTACATTTTAAATGCTAAGCAGCATTTAAATATCAGCTACAACTTCATCAATTTACACACATATTTCTAGTAGAAACTCATTATAGTGCCGCGTACATGAGGCATTTTCCCCAAAAGTAATAATAGTTGATACTTAAGGAGCAACCAATCTGTATCAAGCTTTACCTAGCGTTCTTTCATTTAAATCTCATAGCTATCCATGGGAGAGGTTCTTTGGTTATCCCACTTTACAGGTGACAGTCAGTGAGGTAATAACTCGTCCCACGTGGTAAGTGGAAGAGGCAGGATTCCAGCCCAGTGCTTTCTTTCTCTTTTTTTAAAATTTTTTTTAATACAATTTTATTGAAATATATTCACATACTATATAATCATCTAAACTATATCATCATAATTCTCAGCACCATCATACAGTTGTGCATTCATCATCACAATCGATTTTTGGACATTTTCATTACCCCAAAAACAATAAGAATAAAAATAAAAATAAAAGTAGAAAAGAACACCCAAAGCATCCCATACATCTATACCCCCTATTATTTATTTTCTTACTCATCCGTCCAAACACTGAATAAATGAAGTGTCAGTCACAAGGTTTTCACAATCACACAGTCACACTGTGACAGCTGTATAGTTATACAACCATTTTCAAGAATCATGGCTACTGGATTACCGTTCAATGTTTCAGGTATTTCCTTCTGGCTATTCTGATGCATTAGAAACTGAAAAGAAATATCTATATAATGAGTCAGTAGTCATAATAATTTTTTAAATCCTAATTTCTTAGTTACTCCTCCTCCCTCTCCTTCACTCATTTTCTCAATCTTCAGGGATCTCTGGGCAATGACCATTTTAACTTTTCCATGCTGGAAAGGGGTGCCAGCCTTATAGGGTAGAGGAATGAAATTGGTTGATGTTCTTGGAGATACTGGTACCTCTGGGTTTCAGGGATTATCTGGCATAGGAACAATCTGGAGGCCTTAAGTTTCTGAAAAAATAAACTTACCAAGTAAAACATTTATAGAGTCTTAGATTGAGCCCAGGGTATTATTTAGGCTTTCAGGAATACTGCTGGTTGGGACTTGGCATACTGTGGCAATTTGCAATATCTGGCTGAAGTTTGCAGAAGAGTAACTTCCAGAATGACCTCTTAACTCTATTTAAAATCTCTTCACTGAAACTTATTTTGTTTCATTTCTTTTCTGACTTTTGGTCAAGAAGGCATCCTCAATCTCACAATGCCAGGGCCAGGCTCATCATGTCTTATGTTGCCGGGAGACTTACACTCTTGGGGGTCATATCCCACACAACAGGGGAGAGTAGTGCGTTTGTTTGCAGAGTTGGCCAAAGCTCATTTTAAATTAAACAAAAAATATAAGAAATTTCAAAGACACACAATAGTAAAAAGAATAAAACAAAGAACCCCCATCTACACATTACCCAACTTTAGCAATTGTTCAACTTACAGTTTTGTTTCATCTATACTTCCAGTCAGTTGATTCTCTTAGGTTTCCTGGGGCTATAATCATTATTTCCTCCTTCTAAATTTTTGCATCTCAAATTTCATTCTCTTGTTTTCTTGCAACAGCGAATACTCCTTTGACTGTTAAATAGTGGTGAGTATGGTGGGCAACATTTGTTTACAAAGTTTTTCCTTAAAATTGTGACTTCTGGTTGACTTTTCTGGGGGGGGGGGAGTGTGCATGGTCTGGGAATTGAACCAAGGTCTCCTGCATGGAAGGTGAACATTCTACCACTGACTCACCCATGCACCCTGTTGGTTGACTTTTTAAACGACAAATTTAACATACACAATTGTCTATGCATTTTAGGTTAAACTGACTAAATTGTAATTTTTTTCAGATTAAAATAAAGTATTTTCACACATACATTAAAATGAATTCTCATAAATAAAATACTTAAAATAATAATCCAACAAGCCATTAACAAAGCCCCAAATCAATAAGAAATTGAAGATTGATTTGAAAAAGGAGACATAAAAGTGTATAAATACATCCAAATTATTCTAAACTGTAAGAGATACAGAGAAATTATTGCCTTTATAATCCACCAAAACGGCAATCATGATTCAAACTGACTTTAACAATGTTGGACCTTGATAATTTTTCTTGTTGAATGGGGGAAATGGTATATTTATTTTGTGTGTGTTTTAATGTTTTATTGATTGTGAAATATGCATACAAAAAAGCAATAAATTTCCAAGTACATTTTAACAAGTTTAGTTATAGAACAGATTTTAAAGTTTGATATGGGTTATAGTGTCATGATTTTTTGATTTTTTCTTCTAGTGGCCCCAAGACACTGGAAACCAACAGAAATATCAATATAATGATCCAGCAGTCATGCTCATTTGTTAAATCCTATCTTCTCTGTTATACTCTTCCTCCTCTTTAAGTAACGTATATACAAGATACCACAATCATGAAGGTGATTTTCCCAGGGCGAGGCTTATCCATTGCACTCCGGATGTGCTGACCCCTGCGATTTCCCCAGATGTGGGAAAGTTGACTACATAATTTGTGGTAGTGGGGTACTGCGTTCACGCTCTCCCCTGGTTTAAAAAAAAAATACATTTCAAAGTACATCACAATAATTAGTTGTAGAACAGATTTCAGGGTTTGCTATGGATTACAATTCCACAATTTTAGGATTTTATTTCTAGCTGCTGTAAGGTACTGGGGGCTAAAAGAAATATCAATATTATGATTCAGCATCCATATCCATTTGTCAAACCCAACCTTCTCTGTATAACTCCACCATCACCTTTGATCTTTCTATCCCACACTTTAAGGGTATTTGGGCTATGCCCATTCTAACTTTTTCTTATTGGAAGGGGTTGTAGATAATATGGGATAGGGGGATGGAACTAGTGGATGTTCTGGAAGGGCTGGTCCCTCTGCATTTCAGAACTTGTTTGGTCAGGGGATCCATCTGGAGGTGGTAGGTTTTGGAAAGCTACCCTAGTACTAAATTGTAATTTGAGACTATATACATACATACATACATATATATTATTGTACTATGAACTGTAAGACATCTGTTTGAAATGTTAGGTTTTATCACTTGCTGCTGTATTTGTTAACAAAGACAATCAGGGTGTTAAGAAGTAGTTATAATTAGGAATAGGATATGGATGTGATAGTTGATATTATTTAAGATAAACTCATTTGCTTTTGTGTATTATACCTAAAAACTTTTCTTAAAGATTATTTTCCTGGCTTCAAAAAAGTGAAAGTTCTCCTTCCTCTTTCCCTTCTCCCTACTCTTTCTTCTTTTGTTCCCTTTCTGAACAATTCCATCCGAGGCCATTGGGAAGTACTGAGCATGATAGGCTTTCACAGCAGGGAAGAGGGACAGGGTTGGGGAAAACCTAAGCTAGTGGAGGAAAGTGTACATTCGGTAGGGTAAGGGGATTCTGGAGCTCAAGAAGAGTGAAGAGACTGTTGGTATAGGAGAGTGGTCCTCCTGTGGTGCTGAGTGGGAGGGGAGGACACAATAAATTTTATTTTATCACAATGAAAAATAAATGGAAAGAAATTCAGTCCCTCCACCCAAATGAAAGAGACTGATTTACCCTTAAAAATTGGCAAATGTATTACTTTTCTCCTGCCAGCAGTAAAAAGGGGAGCTTCGAAGCAAGTTATAAACAATGCCATATGTTTTACACTCTGGATGTAGTGCGCAAAATTTAGATTCTGCTACATTGATCAACAATTTGATCTAACGCTTCCATATTTCTCAGATTCTATAAAGCTTTGACAGTGTCTCCCAGGCCTCAATCGCTTAAAGGGAGAAGGTGCTATGCTTTAAATTGTCTATCACAAGAGACAGCACCCATGTAATAAGTACTTACTTTGAGCATGAGCAGTTTAATACATTGTTATTTAATCATCACCAAAATCTCAGGAGATGAAGATTATTAGTCCACAATTTAGAGATGAAGGAATAGGAGCCTAGACAAGTTAACTTGACCAAATAGCAGGTTCATGATTAAAATCCCAGTATGGTTCCAGCACCTGGACTCTGATTCACCCTACCACATTACCTAGTTATCTTGAAAGTCAGGTTTAATCTACTCTGGACTCCAGATAGGGATAAAGGGGAAGGTCATGGTTAAGGCAAGCCACCAGAGAACAACTGAGTTAAGGGGTTTGGAGGAGCATTCTTCACAAGCCTAAAGGCGCTGACAGATACATTCTTTTTTTAAAAATTTTTATTTAAAAAAATTTTTTAAAAATACCAAAAAACACCAAACAAACGCAAACATTCTTAACTTTTGATCATTCTGTTCTACATATATAATCAGTAATTCACAATATCATCACATAGTTGCATATTCATCATCATGATCATTTCTTGGAACATTTGCATCTATTCAGAAAAAGAAATAAAATGAAAACAGAAAAAAATTCATACACCTCCCCCTCACCGATCACCTGCATTTCAATCTAAATTTATTTTAACATTTGTTTCCCCTATTATTCATCTTTATTCCATATGTTTTACTCGTCTGTTGATAAGGCAGATAAAAGGAGCATCACACACAAGGTTTTCACAATCACACAGTCACATTGTGAAAGCTATATCATTATACAATCATCTTCAAGAAACATGGCTACTGGAACACAGCTCCACATTTTCAGGCAGTTCCCTCCAGTCTCTCCACTACATCTTGACTAACAAGGTGATATCTATTTAAAGCGTAATAGCCTCTGGACTCTGTTTGGAATCTCTCAGTCATTGACACTTTATTTTGTCTCATTTCACTCTTCCCCCTTTTGGTTGAGAAGTTTTTCTCAATCCCCTGATGCTGAGTCTCAGCTCATTCTAGGGTTTTTCTCAATCCATTGATGCTGAGTCTCAGCTCATTCCAGGATTTCTGTCCCACCTTGCCAGGAAAGTCCACACTCCTGGGAGTCATGTCCCACGTAGACAGGGGGTGGGTGGTGAGTTTGCTTGTTGTGTTGGCTGGAGAGAGAGGCCACATCTGAGCAACAAATATGTTCTCTTGGGGGGTAACTCTTAGGCCTAATTTTAAGTAGGCTTGACCTATTCTTTGTGGGGTTAAGTTTCATATGAACAAACCCCAAGATTGGGGGCTTAGCCTATAGTTTTGGTTGTCTGCACTGCTTGTGAGAATATTAAGAATTCAACTTGGGGAAGTTGAATTTTCCCCCTTTCTCACCATTCCCTGAAGGGGACTTTGCAAATACTTCTCATTCACTGTTCAAATCACTCTGGGATTTATCAGGGCATCACTCTGGGCAAACCAACAAAATCTCATGTCCTACTCAAGGTTCCATGTACTTATGGTGTTCAATTAAGCAGTCTACATAAGTTATATTAGGAAACACACTAGTCAAAATTACATTCTTATCTAAATTTTGTTACTCCTATCATCCTCCCTCCTGTGGGACTTGTGGTCTATTTTAGGCCTTTTAACTAGCACAGGAGCTCTGAAAAGCTAATTATTCTCTTGACAAAAGAATGATCAGATCTCATGTAAGGATGAGCCCTGAAAGCAAGGAAGGAAAGTAGGTTAAGTAGTCATTGATGCAAATTTTAGCTTGGCAGTTTTAGATCTAGGAAGAGATTAATTTTGGCTCCTTCAGACTTTGATGAAGGATTGGTGGCTATTTCCCTCATGTTCACTGCAAATTTAAAGGACAGGTTTCAAAAGTTGTCCCAAAACACGTTCTTTCCCTCCTAGAACTCTTTTTGCCTTTGCAAATTGTAACATGTGTTTCACTTTAGGAAGAATCTTTCTACCTTGACTTATGGAGGAGTTGGTTTAAGATGCTAGATAACCTCAGGCTTTTTTTTTTTCCAACTGTAGAATTGAGATCACACCCACTCAGAATGTATACAGCCTAAACCATGTGTTGAGCAACTCTCAAAAACAGACCAACGTGAGTGGTTCTTGGACTCTAGTTCAAACAAATCTCAGACAAATTATATTGTGCTCTGGAGTCACGTGGAAAATGTTAACCCAGTATGCCTCCCTTCCCTTGGTAAGCATACATGTTCTTTCAACTGACTATTGCAATTGACAATATAGATGCCATGGTTCTGCTTTAGACTTCTCAATTATTTTCTTTAAAGCTTCATCTTGCCCATCTTTACAATCCCCACTTAACACTTTACCATTGGTAAGGCTTCACCCAAAGGTGAAATAGTCGATGTTTATTACTTCTTCCCTCTCTGGTTCTAATATGGATGTAGGTGAAAATAGTAATCTTTCCTCATTGCCTATTTATAAGTATCCAGCCCAGGCCCAGCAGGCATTAACGCTTATTAAAAGATTACTTTGGGCAGCATGATGGTGGCTCAGTGGCAGAATTCTCTCCCTGCCATGCTGGAGACCTGGGTTCAATTCCTGGTGCTTGCCCATTACCAAAAAAAAAAAAAAAGGAAAAAAAAGTACTTCCCTCCTATCACAGAAGCTTTCTCCAGCCTGTATTCATACGTATCTTTTCTGCATTCACTCAATCCTTGTTTTCTGATTACTCACTTTGGTATTTATTTGTATTATCCTTCAATGATTTGCCAATATTTAATGCATATGTATTGGCTTTCCCAAGAGAGTCTATCTTCTAGTGCTAGACACATGGATGTGTATGAAACGCCTTGTGTTTCAGTTAGTTCCCTAACTAAACTCCACTTCCCTCAAATAATAGGGAGTATATTGGAAGAGAAGTCAGACAAAGCCAAACGGCTCATAGGAAGAGTAGGAGCTGTAGCAGAATCAGTCTACAGGATATTTAGTGTTCCAGCATTCTAAACCAGGGCTAGAACTGTGACTCAAACTGGGCTACTCAGGTTATTTTTCCCAGGCATATCAAACTAGATGCCAATGATTCTAGCTGCCAATCACCCCAGTCAGTAAAGTAATCCCCTTCTTGGCTTGTGGATCCAGGGGTATGAGTAGCTCAAAGTGACCAGGTGGCAGTCTTAAGATTCTAGTTCAACTGAATCACTATTGTTCTCCTGGTGGAAGCTCGCCCTCTTTGGGAACTAAAACCTACAGACTAGCAGAGCTCAAGGTTGCAGGGATAGGAAGCAAAAATTTTCCTAGTGGATCACTAGAGGTAGTAGGGAGTGGTGCTACTCCCATTTCCACCCCTTGATTGCTGGACCCATGGATCCTGGCTATGGAAGAAATAGCACCATACAGTGGATCCTGATTCAGAGTATACACAACCTCCTGGAGAACATCACCCCAGCTCTTCAAGGTATTACCACCTAGTTGGCATCGTAATTGACTTTTCAAAAGGCCATCTTACCGTTCTATCAACACAGCTGCCTCTGGATGATGGGGAACATGGTAAGACCAGAGAATTCCATGAGCATGTGCCCATTCCCACACTTCATTTGCTGTGAAGTGGGTTTCTTGATCAGAAGCAATGCTATGTGGAATACCATGATGACGGATAAGGCATTCCGTAAGTCCACAGATGGTAGTTTTGGCAGAAGCATCGTGTGCAGGGAAAGCAAACCCATATCCAGAGTATGTGTCTATTACAGTTAGTACAAATCGCTGCCCCTTCCATGATGGAAGTGGTTCAATGTAATCAACCTGCCTACTACACATGGTGTAATCACCATGTGGCTGGCTGATCACCTCGGGAAACGGTGCTATTCTGGGGACTGAGCATGGGTCTCTGCTGCTAGCAGACCAGGCACTCAGCAGTGGCTGTAGCCATGTCAGCCTTGGTGAGTGGAAGTCCACATTGCTGAGCCCACTCATAACCTCCATCCCTACCACCATGACCACTTTGTTCATGAGCCCATTGGGCAATGGCAGGAGTTGCTAGGGAAAGAGGCTGACAGGTATCCACAGAATGGGTCATCTTATCCACTTGATTATTGTGGTAGTTAAAGTTAGTTGTCAACTTGGCCAGGTGAAAGCACCTAGTTCTGCTGCTGTGGACATGAGCCAATGGTACGTGAACATCCCCTGTTGCTGATTACATCTGCAGTTGGCTAGGAGGCGTGCCTGCTGCAATGAATGATGTTTGACTTAATTGGCTGGTGCTTAAATGAGAGAGCACAATGTAGCATGGCCCAAGCAGCTCAGCATACCTCATCTCAGCACTCACAGCTCAGCCCAGTCCTTTGGAGATACACAAAGAAATCACCCTGTGAAAGTTGTTGGAATCCAAAGACCTGGAGAGAACGCCAGCAGAGATCACCCTGTGCTTTCCCACGTAAGAAAGAACCTCAGTTGAAAGTTAGCTGCCTTTCCTCTGAAGAACTAATGAAATAAATTCCCTTTTATCAAAAGCCAATCCGTCTCTGGTGTGTTGCATTCTGGCAGCTTGCAAACTAGAACAATTATTAAAACCTTCCTCTACCAGTCACCCTCTGGTGTGCATTCACATGGGACATAAATCTCTTCATGTTTTTAGCCCACTCAGAAAGAGCTATCCACATACCTCTTCCCAAGACCTCTTTGTCACCAATCTTCCAATCATGTTCTTTCTCTGACCATCCAGCCAAACCATTAGCAACAGCCCATGAGTCAGTATACAAAAACATCTCTGGCCAGTTCTCCTTCCAAGCAAAATGAAGAACCAGGTGCACTGCTCAAAGTTCCACCCACTGGGAGGATTTCCCCTCACCACTGTACTTCAGGGACATCCCAGAAAGGGGTTGTAGGGCTGCAGCTGTCCACTTTCGGGTGGTATCTGCATATCATGTAGAACTGCCTGTAAACCAGGCCCAAATTTTCTCTTCCTCAGTCAACTCGCTGTAAGGAACCCCGTAAGAGCCCATAGCTTTGGTTTGGTAAACAGAAGGTAATGTGGCAGGAATGTAGACCAAGAGCATTTGGGCCAATTCCTCATGTAACTTACTTGTGCCTTCAGTACCTGCTGTGGCCTTATCTTGTATATACCATTTCCATTTCATGATGGAGTGCTGCTGCACACACACAACTTCATGGCTTGGTGGGTCAGACAATACCCAGTTCATGATAGGCAACTCAGGTCTCAGGGTAACTTGGTGGCCCATGGTTAAGCATTCAGTCTCTACTGAGTTCCAGGGACAGGTCAAAAGCTGTTTCTCAAAAGGAGAGTAGTAATTTGTAGCAGATGGTAAGACTTTGCTCCAAAATCCTAAGGGTCTACATTGTGATTCCCCTATAAGGGACTGCCGAAGGCTCCAGACAGCATCTCTATTTGCCACTGACACTTCCAGCACCATTGTATCTGTCGGATCATATGGTCCATGTGACAAAGCAGTTTGTACAGCAGCCTGTCGCAGAGCTTCCTCTTGTTCAGGTCCCCACTCAAAATTAGCTGCTTTTCTGGTCACTCGATAAATGGGCAGGAGTAGCACACCCAAATGAGGAATACGTTGTCACCAAAATCCAAAGAGACCAACTAGGTGTTGTGCCTCTTTTTTGGTTGTAGGAGGGGCCAGATGCAGCAATTTATCCTTCACCTTAGAACAGATATCTTGACATGCCACACACCACTGGACGCTGAGAAATTTCACTGAGGTGAAAGGTCCCTATAATTTTGTTGAATTATCGTTCATCCTCTGACACACAAATGCCTTACCAATAAGTCTAGAGTATTGCTACTTCTTGCTCACTAGGTCCAATCAACATGATATCATCAATATAATGGACCAGTGTGATATCTTGTGGGAGGGACAAATGACCAAGGTCTCTGTGGACAAAATTATGAATAGGGCTGGAGAGTTGATATACCCCTGAGGTAAGACAGTGAAAGTACATTGCTGATCTTGCCAGCTGAAAGCAAACTGTTTCTGGTGGTCCTTACTAACAGCTATTGAGATAAAAGCATTCCCCAGATCAATAGCTACATACCAGGTAACAGGGGATATGTTGATTTGCTCAAGAAATGATACCACATCCAGAACAGGAGCTGCAAGTGGAGTCACCACCTGGCTGAGTTTATGATAATCCACTGTCATCCTTCAATACCTATCTGTTTTCTGCACTGGTCAAATAGGAGAGTTGAATGGGGATATTGTGGGAATCACCACCTCTGCATTCTCCAAATCCTTAAGAGTGGCAGTAATCTCTGCAATCCCTCCAGGAATCTGGTATTGCTTCTGATTACTATTTTGCTAGGTAGGGGCAGTTCTAATGACTTCCACTTGACCTTTCTTACTATAATAGCCCTCACTCCACAAGTCAGAGAGCCAATGTGGGGATTCTGCTAGTTGCTCAGTATATCTATATGCATATCATATAGTTACGCATTCTGGAACTGGGGAAATAATTACAGAATGGGTCCAGGGACCCACTGGACCCACTGTGAGACGAACCTGAGCTAAAACTCCATCGATCACCTGACCTCCATAAGTCCCTGCTCTGATTTGTGGACCACAGTGATGTTTTGGGTCCCTGGAATTAATGTCACTTCTGAATTAGTATCTAACAATCCCCAGATATTGATCATTTCTTTTTCTCCAATGCACAATTACCCTGATAAAAGGCCGTAGGTCTCCCTGGGGAAGGCTTGGAGGAAGACTAACAGTATAAATTTGGGGCAGTATAACAGGGTTCTCCCCCAAAGGGACCTGGTCTTCCTCTCATTCAAGGGGCTCTGGGTCTGTAAACTGTCTCACTTCTGGAAACCTATTAAGGGGCCATGACTCTCTGCTTTTGTAATTCAAGTTGGACTTCTGCTCACTTGACCTAGAACTCTTCTGCTTATACAGTTCAAACAAGATTTTAGTAAATTGCCCATCTATTGTACTTCTAAGTACCCTATTATCTGCTAGCTAATGTCATAAGTCTCTGCGAATCAGATTGTTTTGACTCTTGCTTTGAGTCTGCTGCCATTATGATAGCCACACCCACCTTGTCTTTGGCGATTAAGTGCTACCACATGGCTTCTGCCAACTCAGTATCTGATCATCCCCATTGTGTTTAAAGATTTCAGCTCTGTGACAGCAGTTCCCACAGTAATATCTGACCTACAGAGAAGGGCTACTACAAAGCTCTTCAAGGATGATGTAGTCTCACAAGTTTATTTCTCACGGTTCTGGTAAAAGGTGTGACCTCTGGACATTCCTGGGGTGTATGGGCAGGATTTCCATGATAAATCCTAACATTCCAATCTCTCTAAGCCATTGGATCCTCTCATCTACACTGCACCAGGGCAGTTCTGCATTTCAACCTCAGGTAATGTTTTGATCCCTGTTTCAGCCAACCATCCAAACAAACTGGTAATGCCTTTTCTAACACCTTCAGCTATAACACTGAATGCAGAATCTCTGCTTAGTGGGCCCATATCAATAAATTCAGCCTTATCCACCTTAATATTCCTTCCACCATTATTCCACACCTTTAAAATCCATTCCCACACATATTCCCATGATTTCTGTCTACATAAATTTGAAAACTCATGCAGTTCTCTTGGAGTATAGTGTACCTAGTCATGGGTGACACTTTGTACTTCACCTTGTGGGGCCTGTTGGGACTTCACTCTAGTTATAGGTCTGGAAGAAAAGAGGCGTAGTGGGGGTGGGTCATGAAAAAAATTAGAAGTATCTTCCAAACCAATTACTTCAGGGCAGTTGTTTGCAGCTTCATCTGGTGAAACAGGATTAATCACTCCAAGCAGAGGAGCAAGGGCTGTTTCCCCATGGTGGGTAATTACGTGCTTCACAGGCACTAAAGGGTTAATCCCCTCAGGTGGAGGCTGGGTGCCAGGGCAGGCTGGAGGAGGGGGGCTACGTTCTCAGGGCAGACTGTCACAGGGTTATCTAGAAAAGACTCAGCACCATCTAGGATTTCAATGTCTCCACAGTCATCATTGTCAATTCATATTTTGCCATCCCATTTTTCAGGGACCTACTCCTTTTCAATCAATGCCCTCATTTTAACAGCAGACACCATGCAAGGTTGAGATTTCAGTTTACATTGTCAAGTTGCTACTCTAACAATGAGAGTCTGAGTCTGATTTTCAGAGATCTCAAATCTGTAGCTACAGAAAATAAGATTTTCCTTCAAGGCACTCACAGAAACTTTTACAACTGTCATATGGGGTGGTGTGTAAGCTTCTCATTTGAAGCCTTCTGCTCATCCCTTTCTCTCATCAACATGTCCAGCTTATCTAGCATGAACCAGCCAACATCTCTATACCTCTTAATTCCACAAAACTTTTATCACCCAGAGCCCGGCCTTGTATAAGTATACAATTAACAGAACCGAATGGTGATAGTTTGACTGTCTCTATTGGCAGCTCATCCCATGGACTGGCAGTGCCATCCTGATTACAGGAAACAAAGTCATTGGTGCCTTTGAGTCTAGTTAGAGTAGAAAACCAGTTGTAAAACCCATTTTAAAGATTCTGTTTCTTAAGAACCACTTCTGATATCAAGGTATATTAGCTAGAGTTCTCTAGAGAAACAGAATCAGAAGATATCTGTAAATATAAAATTTATAAAAGTGTCTCACGTAACAGAGGGGATGTAAGAGCCCAAGATCTGTAGGGCAGGTTGCAAGCTAGCAGCTCCAATGAAGGACCTCAATGAACTGTCAGGACAGGCTGGCTGCCTGAAGCAGGAAGAGTGATTCTCTTTTCTGAATCCTCTTTAAAAGCCTTCTAGTGACTAGATTAAGCGTCACTCATTGCAGAATACACTCCCCGTAGCTGACTGAAAATGATCAGCTATGGATACAGCCAACATGGTCATGATTTAAGTCTATGAAATGTCCTCACAGAACTAGACCAGCACTTGACCCATCAGACAACCGGGTACCACCACCTGGCTAAGTTGACACATGAACCTGATCATCACAGACCCCCAAAACACATGTTCTTTCCAAATGTAAAATACATTCATTCATTAAAATATTGTAAAACCTTAAACCATTTCAGTAAAAATACAAGTACAATATAAAGTCAGAAACAGTACAAAATCTCAACAAAGTCAGTTACAGGCATGGTCTGTCCTAAGGCAAAATTCTCCTCTGGCTCTGGACCTGTACAACTCAGAACAAGTTATCTGCTGCCAACATACAAAGGAGAGACAGTCATAGAATATATGTTTCCATTTCCTTAGGGAGAAATTGGAAGGAACACAGGGATCAAACTCCCAAACAGTTCCTAAAACCATCAGGGCAAATTCCATTGGCTTTCTAAGTCTGAGAGTCATTTATCCTCAGGGCTTTAAAAAGGGGCAGTTCAAAGGCCTATGCAGGGGGCTGGCTCTCTCCAAATGCTGGGATAAGAATTATAACCATGAAGGACATTGGGGAGACTAATTTCTTCTCAGCTCCACCCTCTCCAACTGTTGGGGCAACATCTGGACTTTCTGTCATTTCTGGGGTACATGCTCAAACCCCTCAGTACAATGTGGTAACAGCAAGGCTCTTCCCAATCCCTAAGGAATGTGCTCCATTCTCTCTGAGGCTTGGGATACTGAAACTGCTGCCCTCTGCCTTTGAGACAAACTCACTCTCTCCAAGTGCATGGGTGGGTCTGCTCTCCTGGCCTGAGGTTTCTTGGATTCAGACCTTCGCGTCCATGGTTCTCTCTCTGAAGTTATTTTACCTTCAATTTTCCCTTCTCTGTCCCTTTTAGACCAGAGTGGCAGTGTTTCCATTTATACAAGTCCCACAACACTCTTATTGGTTTTCTATGCAGTACGCTGGGATCATGCCCAGCAGACAAAGGGGATTTCCCCAGATCCTTTCTGGATACTCCATTTCAAATCCTCACTGGTTCTGTAATGGCTGACTGCTTCCACGTTTGGTCAAATCCTCATATGGAGCACAATTCTCTGGGGTCTCACTTTCTGGAAGGTCAGAATTTTCCAGACTATCAATTTCTGGCTTTTTTGAAGCCAAGAGTTCAGTTCTCAGCTCATCTCTTCCCTTCTGCAAGGAGAAACCAGGCCACACTTTCACATTTAATTTGGAAATCTCTTCTGCTAAGTGTCCAAGTTCATGGCTTTTAAAATCTTCCTTTCATCCAAAACCAGCAGTCAATTTTGCTAAATTCTCTGTCACTTTAAAACAAGGATCATCTTCCTTCCAGTTCCAATAACATGTGAATCATTTCCATCTAAGGCCTTTATCAGAGGTATCTTTAGAGTCCACATTTCTACTATGGAAACAATAAAAAAGATCCCACCTGGCAATATTGAGTGAGGATTAAAGAATATGGCTTTTCTGGGGTACACGACAGTTTCAAACTGGCACAATCCTATTCACAAATGAGTCCATACTTAAACTGATAATACATCTTCAAAGGGTCCTATTTACAAATGGGTTCACACTTCCAGGATATACAGTAAGATTTTTTTTGTTGGGGTATGTTCTAGTTTGCTAGCTGCCGGAATGCAATATACCAGAATCAGAACGGCTTTTAAAAACGGGAATTTAATAAGTTGCTGGATTACAGTTCTAAGGCTGAGAAAATGTCCCAATTAAAACAAGTCTATAGAAATGTCCAATCAAACGATCCACCCAGGGAAAGATACCTTGATTCAAGAAGGCCGATGAAGTTCAGGGTTTCTCTCTCATCTGGAAAGGCACATGGTGAACATAGTCAGGGTTTCTCTCTCATCTGGAAGGGCACATGGCGAACATGGCGTCATCTGCTAACTTCTTCTCCTGGCTTCCTGTTTCATGAAGCTCCCTGGGAGGCATTTTCCTTCTTCATCTCCAAAGGTCGCTGGCTGGAGGACTCTGCTTCTCATAGCTGTATCGTTCTGCTCTCTCTAAATCTCTTTCATTCTCCAAAATGTTTCCTCATTTATAGGACTCCAGAAACTTATCAAGACCCACCCAAATGGGTGGAGACATGTCCATTAACAACCACTCTTGACTAAATCACATCATCCAGGGAGATGATCTGATTAGTTTCAAACATACAGTATTGAATAGGGAATGGGATTTTGATTAAAACATGGCTTTTCTAGGGGACATACATCCATTCAAACCAGTATAGGGTACATAACTAAATCTACTGTATGAAGTCTGGATAAATGTCCATGTTTTTGCCCTGATCTATCATGGTCACAGAGTGACTTTCTCCGATGTTGATGTTTTTTGAAATCATTTATGCTCAATATGAGAACATCAAGTCCTACCTGAGAGCACCAGACAAGGATTGCTTTTATCTTCCTCAGAATATAGTGGATACTAGATTCAGACAAAATAGGGTTTGATTCCAAAGTCTGATCCTCACTCACTGTGGAACCCTAGGCAAATTGCCTAACTTTTGTTTCCTCATATGAACATGGAGATAATTACAGGACTTGCTTCACTGGATTACTGGGAGAAATAAATGAGATGATACATGGTGTGATTATTATTATTAGATTAAGTAACAGGAATTATCGGCTCCCAATTTTGGAGGATGGAAGTCCAAAATTAAGTCACTGGCAAGGCCATCCTTTCTCCAAAATCCACTGTGTTCTGGGAATAGCTTTCCAGCAATCTTTTGTCCCATGGCTATCTCTCTGGTTTCTCCTACTTCTCACTTTTACTTCCACATCCAATTTTCTTTGCTTATAAGGACTCCAGCAATAATACGGATTAAGGCCCACCCTGATTCAGTCGGCCTTAACAGGATCTTTGAAGACTTTATTTACATGTTCACATCCATAGCAACAGGGATAAGGACTTGAATATATCTTTGTGGGGGACACAAAGGACATGAGTTAATCTATAATTGCTATAGTGTTGAAGCTTCTCAGACTGCCTTGCAGCTCTTAAAAAAGTTAGGCAAGGCAGTTGGTAAGTTCCTATTAGTCAGATGCAGCAAGGATGAGTGACACTAGAGATGTATGTAAGTTTATTAGTGCTTACAGGTCACAGAACAGAGAGGGGCTGCAGGTCTCACAGGGTCACAAGGGGAAACAAATCTGCATAGGCTCAACCAAGCAGGTGGGGAACAAAAGGCGAAAGTAGACATGAGGATATTTTTCTGCATAGCACTACAGTGGTGGAACTGTTTAGCTATTATTTTTATTTTTTATTTTAATATTCTTATTGTAAAAACAACGTACAATCATACAAACATTCCTTTTTTTTTTTTTTTAACATGGGCAGGCACCGGGAATCAAACCTGGGTCCTTGGGCATGGCAGGCAAGCATTCTTACCTGCTGAGCCACTGTGGCCCGCCCCATACAAACATTCTTTTTTTTTTTGCAGGTGAACATCTTTATTTTTCCATACCAGTACTGGAAAATCACATATAGTACAGTGGGCTTTTAGGTTGAGTGGCACTTCTTCACATCAGAAAAGTTATCATGATAATCAGGGCTAATACGAAGAAATTAAGCATTCACAGACTGGGTCAGGGACTGAAAGCACAGCAGTGGGCATTACTTAGACATTCTATGCCCTGTTTTCTAGGCAGTGCCTACTCCAGTGAAGACCTGAATGGATTGAAAGTCTCTTTATCTAAATAGTATCTATGGAATTAAAAGGTGCCCATGTAGGGTATCTGAAAGCTTGCCCCAGCTGGTAGCCTGGGAAAATGTCAGCATTTCAGTATGTGTGTTAGAGATATGAAACCATTGAATATCAAGTGTCAAGGAACCTCTACAATGATCAAGTCCCTTCAGTGTTCAGATGAGGGAACTGAGTCTCACAAAGGTTAAAGTAGTTTATTCAAGATCATAATAGTGTGTTTTGATCAACTGACTTCAATTTCACTAGCCTAGAGTTGAAACACCATATTTTCCTAACTCAGGAGCAATAAGACTTTCAGTTACACATCATCTAAAAGTTTTACAGCTTGTCAGAGCATTTCATACAAACATTCTTGACATACATTCTATACATGGTGCACAGACAATGGTTCACAATATCATCACAGGCTGTGTATTCATCACCATGATCATATTATTTTTATTAGTAGTATTTTATCACAGAAAATATTTAGGATACTGGGGCAGGGAAAGGAAAATAAGAAATAATCCAGGAAATTGTGCCAGGAAAGGCAAAGAGTGAAGACAGGAAAGCAAAATTATTTACATTATATACATTACATCTATAATGCCAGGATAATGCATTTATGAAAATATGGTGAAACAAAATGTGTGGACCCTCCACCAAATGATTTGTCATTTAAATAAGATGAGTCAACACAAAAACACTAGGAAGAGTGGTTGGCAACTCAACAATGAGAACTATTCTCGTGGATATACTAGGAGGTAGAGTCATGAGTTGGCTAGATGGTAGGATTTGGATCCCTCTTAACTTTATGTACTATCAAGCTATAAATAATTTCCTGCTTTCATGTTTCTTGTTTCCAGCCTTATTTTTTCTGGTCCTATTTCTTTTAACTACCCCACCTTGTTAAGCAAGCATGGTAACACCTCATTTGGTTTTTCAGTAAGGCTGAAAAAAAGAAATTTTGGGGTGTAACCAACTACTGGAAAACAGATATTGAAGAGCTTGCATAATTGATATATGCTGTCCTGAGTTTACTTTGTTAAAAAAAGATATTAGTGGAAGGCACTTCTTACTTTAAGGTATTACATCAATCTTTGAAGATACCATCCAGAAGTAAAGTTTCATTTTAATAATCTCAGGAAGGGATTTCACAGATTCATAACCAGGAAATGAGAGTTCAGTTTATGAGATGAATAGGGCCTGACTTTCTCTGAGGCTTCTGATGCTGCACCAAGGTGCCCCATATTAGAATAGAATTTTTTTTGCAGAAGCCATTCTATCAAGATAATATTTATTCTCTTTTTAGAGCTAAGGAGTTGGGTGGCAATGAGTGTTATTAATTTCTATAGGTAAGAAAATTGAGGCAATAAGAAATCACTAGTGTTGAACTTACAAGAAATAGGTAACTGACTACACTTGCAGATTCAAGAGGTTCTGGTGAATTCACAACCTCCCCCCAAAGCTCCCTTATATCTGGGCTGATTTATGAACTTTCAACCACTGCTTTCAATTATGCTTTAAAAACTGTAAAAATACAGAATCTCCCAGGAATGACTATAGTTTTACCAGTCATTTGTATATTAATAATGATCAAATCCTCTCTTAAGGCAAAAGAAGTGCCAAGGGAAGCAAAGGAAACAAAACAGTTGGGCACGTCATAATTTTGTATATGGTGGAAAGGTCATATACTAAGTACAGAGCATTTTGTAATAAAAAGAAATGAAGTAGGTACCCATTTCTTTAAAAGCAGGATCCACAGATCCTGCTAATCACTCAACTGATATTTTTAAATGACAAAATGACTTAATTTCCCCTTTAAGCTATGGAAAACTAAATATCTTGATAGTCTCAGGACAGTGGCCCAAGTGGATTTAATTGGTTGCTTTGATAAATCAATAATGCTTAAGTATTTAGTCCATTCCATTTAAGACCGGGATAAAAGTTTCTTTCTTGATGCTTTCCTTGGTTAACATGCCCTTTGCTGAGCCTCTTCAACAGTTAACACCATCCTAATTACTTTGCATTTGTGGAAAAACCTTGCATTTGTGGTTATTTATGGTTGCCTCATGGACATGTTTGGTTTGGTTGATTGTAAAACAAAAATCTCAACATTTGCAAAGGACTTCACAGTTTTTAAGGCCCTTTCATACCCCTCATCTCTGTTCATCCTCTCAAAACATCTATGATGGATTTACTGTCATCCTCATTTCATAGCTGTAGAGAGGCAAAGAGAAGTTAATAATAGATACCATTTATCTAGGTCAGCATCCCGCGCACCTTATCTCCTTTACCCCCACAACCACCTGGCGGCGGTTCTGGAGCTCCGAGCACGAAGCCTCCTATTAGACAGAGCTCAGGTTCAGGCACAGTTGGACAACACGCTTCTCAACTTCCAGTGCGCCAAGGAGACCCTCCGCCAACCAGGGGAGGCCTAAGGAGAAACCTGGTTAGGAAGTGGCCAAGAAGAGGTGCAAGGCCAGGTTTTCTAATTTCCAATTCAGTTTTCTTTCCACTACTAAACACCCACTCTCGCCAACAAACACCGAGTGCCTAGCAAACCGGGGTACTGGACTACGCGACCAAGACCAAACAGAGGGGCTCTTACTCTCAAGGAGTTCACCTCTACATCAGAGAAGATTAAAAAACAATAATACCCGGGTTCGATTCCCGGACCATGCACCCCCAAATAATAATAATAACAATAATAATAATAAGTAAGGTCTCTCCCCATCGCTAACACTTCGTGAGTGAAGACGTGTAGAGTACCCCGAGGCGAAGGGTTGAGAGAAGGTCCAGCTCGTAACTCCCGTGAAGGGAAGCTGAAAAGAGAAGACAAAGCTTATGGGTGAAGAGTCTGACAAAACTGGCGACCGTCCCACCTGTCCTAAGGCGATGGTTCTGAATTCCGAGCAACCGTTACTCGCCCTGAAACGAAGGCCCCAAGAACCCGCAGCAGCTCCCGCGCCAGGCCAGTAAGGCCACCGCCGAGTCTCCCGGGCCTCGCGCCCCTCGCCCGATTTGATTGGACGGTGGAGGAAAAGGGGCGTGCCCCTCCCCCCCCCCCCCCGCAAGGGGCGCGCGTGCAAGCCGGCAGGGGGTTTCCGCAGAGACACCCAGGGGCGAGGGGCGGGAACAAGGATGGGGTGGCGGGGAGTGGTGGTGGGGGGAGTGGCGGGGAGTTGGGGGGGGCGGGCTGGTCGCATCGCGCGTGCGCACCTCGGGAGGCGGCAGGCTGGGGGCTGCTGGAAGGATTGAGCAGTTCGAAAAACGGGTGGGTGTGTGGGGAATGGGTGTGGGAGGGGCTGGGGGTGTGCGAATGCGCGTGCGCGTCGGAACCCGAGTCGCGGGAGGAGGTGGGAGCCCAGGAGGCAGCCGAGGGGGCGGGCCGCGTCCGGCGCCACGTCCGCAGCCAGAGGCCGCCGCCGCCAACGGAGTCTCTACGCTCTGCAGCCTGCGGAGGCGCTACCGGAGCCCGCAACTGCCCGGGGCTATCTCAGTAGCCGTTGCCGCCCCAGGTTGCCTCAACCCTTTTTCGTGCTGTCCGTTCCCTCCACCTGGCCCCAGCCCTCAGCCCCTGGCCCTGGCGGTGAGTAAATCGCGATGGGAGGGCGGGGGCCGCTGGCCTGGCTTCCTGCGCTCCTCTCTTGCTCTTGCTTTCTTCCGTTAACCCACCCTCCTGCGCCTCATCTTCTCTCTGCCGGGGCCTAGCTGCCCCAAGCAGGGCCCTTGGAGGCGGGGGGCACTAAGCTGGAAAGAGCGGGGGTGAAGCGAGATTGGAGGCCGGATGGAGGTTTGCTGGCGGGCCTCTCCTCTTTCCGTGTCCCTCTCTCCCCTCGCCGTGGTTTAGGATTGGGGGCTCTTGGAGGTCTCCGCCTGATTTCTTAGCTCCTTGGGGGCAGGCCGCACGAAGGTTGGGGCGGGCGTCCACGGACGCCTGGGAGAGGGGATGCGGCAAGGGTCTTGTGTTCCGGTCTTCCCCGACCTACTAACTCCTGACCTGTTGATAAACCGCTTGTGTTGGGTGTAGGCAGAAGTTGCACACAAGACTTGGCCCTCTGTGGGCATTCCCTGTGCCTTCCAGGTAGGCAGGCTCTACCCCCACGCCTAACCTAAACCTAGAAAGTGTGGGAAGCTAGAGGGGCGCTGGCGGCGCCAACGGGTGACTGGGGAGCGTTGGAGCATCCATCAGTGCTGCTGTTGCCTTCCTGGTTGAAATGAAAACTGTTCCTGCTCTGCACATGCGGCTTCAAGACTGTTCCCAAGCTCCTTCTTCCAACCAGGTTGTCTCTCCTAAGCCTTTCACAAAGAAATTCTGGAAAGCTGAGGTGGGGGTGGTGCTGGGTATACAACGTGGAGCGAGGGGAGGAGGTTCCGAGCTCAGCCTTCGCCACGGCTCCACCAGGGTCATTTTCTGCCTCTCCTGCCACGTCACTCCCTCTGCTAAAGAAAAAGAGTGTAGCTTGATGGTGCCTACAGGGATCAGGGGGGAAGAAGGAGCCGCCCGCCCGGAGAGAAGGGTTAGAAACACCCAGAGAAAGAGGAGAGTTGTCGATTTATCACGCCTTCTTCTGTGAAAGAATTTCAAGTGGATATTTGTGCTAATTCCAAATGAAAAGACGATTTATTATCTGTGGTTTTGCAGTGTATGCTATTGCTTAGTCTTTAGAACTTCCACTGATGTGCGCGTTTTAGAGGGCTCACCAGGAATATTGATATTTCACTATCCAATATGTGTGTGTATGCCTGCTTTTTAAAAAAGAAAGGGAGAAGTAACCTGTAATAAGCCCATGTGCATCCTGTTTTGCCTTTCCCACTTTTATATCTTTAGTCTTCGTTATAACATATGTACCAGACACCAAGTTCAGTAAAATTTGTCCATGTATAGAAAACATCGTTAAGACAAAGTTCAAGTGGTTACTATATTAGGCAAATACATTTGCAGGTCTTTGTGTGTGTGTGTTTTATTTAGGCTTCTCTAGATTTTCAGGAAAATCTTTACCTTTCTTTGTTTTAGTCATTGAGTATTTGCTGTTTCCCTACTTCCTGAAGATATGGCACTGAATTACATATACACTTCTTGATAGTAGGGCCTTTGCATTCTTATTCACACTGAAACCTTACTGCCTAACAGAGTGCCTGCCTTATAGTAGGGAGGCAAATATCTGTTGAACTAATGAGGTATCATTTAATGAAGATGAATGCTGTACTGTTTGTTCTCTGGCTTGCCAGAGTATTGTAGTGCTGCTTAATATTTCATATAAGGGCACATCCAAAAATTGCCATTTTGATACTTACTGTGAGTTGTCATTACATGTGCACTTAGAAATTTTACTGATAGGTTATTTTTTTCCCTTGTTCCAGAGCACTTTGTTGCCAGATTCAGGCCATGTCTCCTCAGCTGTTGACTTAGTGATTAGGAGCCATCTTTAAAAGTAGCCTGTACAGGGTAGTGATTAATTAGAAAATCCTAAGAAAAGTGAGCTGGGGTTAACCTATGATTTTTGGTGCATGCTTACATTAAAACTCTGTATAATATATATATAATTTTATAAATATATTTTCGAAGCTCCATGTAGTTATTTGACGAAGACCCTAAAACATGGGAGTGAGAATGTGGCAATGTACCTATGTATATATATATATACAATACCTAGGAGAATTTAGCAAATTCATTTGTAGTCTTTTTTCTTACATGGGGAAATTAGCACTTACTGTTAAATAGGTATTTTGAAGTGGCTTTGAAAGTAAATTGTTATGCACTGTATTTTGTAGATAGGTTTTAAACAACTTACTTTATTTAACTTGCTTTGGTACATAGAGGAGTGATATCCATAGATGCATTTGTTTATTGTTTCCAGACTTTGTACCCATTGTAAATTAAAACATTTATATATACAGTGTTACTGAAATCCACAAACAACCTTGATTCATCTGTTTTCCTTTAAAAAAAAAAGAAGGCTCCCGAGAGGTATTTGTTTACTTATTTCTATTATTGGAATAAATTACCCTCTAGAGAATAGTATTGTTAATCCTTGCTCAATATATTTGCTAGCTGCTTTATCTATGATGCTGTTGTACTGGAAAAGTATTTTTTCTTCCTTCTAAAATGCTTAAGATAATTGCTAATGAATTTGCGTACGTGATAGATGATAGTCTATAGTGAAGAAGTCTTTTCCATTTCACAATTTTTTAAAAAATCCATGTAGTTTTAATTGCTCTACTAATAGTTTGTTCACATATTCAGGACCAAAAAGTAAAACTGATTTATGTCTGTAGAATAATCATTTGTGCTGATCTAAAAGTTTTTTCTGTCTTTCTTACCTTCCTTAGGAAAATACATTTCTAACAGAAACTGTGTGCATTATAAGTTCCTAGACAGTGTGTGTGTGTATGTGTGTGTGTTTGTGTGTATGGAGTGAATGATTCACTAAACTGATTTTGGAAAAACATATTGCCACTGGATTGTAAACTCTAACCCAGAGCTTACATTCCTGTGTATACTTACTCACAGTGAAATTTCAGTGTGTAACAAGGTGCCTGGCACGTAAAAGAAACTCACAACAAATATAATAGACACTCAAAACAACAAGTATGTGTTGAACTAATGACTCAGTGACTTTAATGATGTTTCATAGACTTAGTAATTTTGTTTAATGCCATTGACATTTTAAATTGTCAGTTTGACAGTTTTATTCTCAGTTGTTACTTAGTCTCCATTTGTGTATTTTTAAATTTTACTAGCAGATTACTTTTCGTAGTTTTAGAAGATTAAGGATCAATTTGTATTCCTAATTTCCAATTTAAGAGGAACAGGTCTCCTGTAATTATGATAATGAATATGATACTAATATAATAAGCATTTCTCCTTAGTAATAAAGGGCTAATATCCAGGAATTTTGGCATATATATGTGTGCAGAGGTTGGATATGGTTCGTGTGAATAAAAAGTATAAGATGGTACTATAGATTGTTAGGATTTTGGTGAAAATACTTTTATAAGGTAACTTGGTATCTTATAAGATCAGGAATCCAGAAAAGAAAATATATTCCAAATACTTGCGGCTTTTATATAATTTTTATTACCTTATGAGGTGTAGAGTAATTTTAGTATTACAAACTTGCTATTATGATCTATAAGTATACCAGAAACCCAAACATTATAGCGAGGTATAGCTATAGTAATGTTCAAGAAACCTAGACATGAACAAAAAAAGTCAATCTCTGTGGCCCTCTAATAGCAAATTCGTTTAGTCTTGATATCTGATCATCTGGCTTGACAGGACTCCAGATTTGCTATATCTGGTTTATAGATGTTGGTAAGTAGTATTCATAATAAATAATATATTGTTGAATGTTTCTATAAATGTAATTGCATCTAAATTCGTACATGCCAAACTTTTCTACCAAAAGTGCTCCATGTAAGGGCTGTAGGGAGTGAAACCATGGGATTGAAAGTGTGATTGGGCTGGGAAGGGGCTGCTAAATCTGAGCATGCTCTCAGAAGCATCCCCATGCAAAATTTCTTGAAAGTCTAGTTATCTTAAAAATAAATTCATTTTTCATTTTAATTTCTAATTAATATGCATTTAAAAACAAAACAGTGTTGTAAATTGAACTTCTAGTAAAATGGATGCACCATGTCTCTTCTGTGGCTTCTTGAAGCTCCTGGCATACCACTGTATACTCTAAAAGAGATACGTTTGTAAAGCAAAACTGGAGCTTAAAATTTTATAAAAAGTGTGTATATATATATATATATATAAATTTAAAAAAGTGTATATATATATATGTGGAGAGAGAGAGAGCTAAACAAACCATATGTTGGTATGCATATTTTCTAGTGATGTTTAATGTGAGTACAAATGATAATTTTTATCCCATTTATTCCACAACACTATGTAGCAGCATAGAATAAAAATATATGAACAAACTGGCAAAATATAAATAAGATATTCGCATTGCAAAACAGGGAAAATAGAAATCTGAGGTGGAGGTTATGAGGGCATGTGGAAGAATGGGGAGATGGGATACAGCTATGCAGGCTACAGGAGCCTGCCTCATTGGGCTGGGATTTTAGCTACAAGTTTCCTGGAAGCCAAAAGGGAAGAAAGAGAGACATCACATCTTTGTATCTTTTAAATAGAAACAAATACATGGATCTCAAAGAGAAGAAAATAAATATTTATGGGAAAGAAAAGGTTTTTCTGAATAATTACTTCTAAAGAAAGTTTCAGGTGGCACTTCATATCAGAGCCATCAGATAATCTAGTAGGTACTGACTTTAGCATTGTTAGAGAGTATATGTAGTAATAGGGTGTATAAGGCTGTTTGTCAAGGACATGACCGTGAACAAAACTCTGTGATGCTATTTTTTTGAGTCAACATAATGTGATTCAAGTTCATTGTTTTTCATATGATCAGTTTGATCTGTGGCTAAAAACCAGGTATAACGAGGACTAGATGAACTGCATAATCTTTTTTTTTCTTTTTTCGGTAACAGCTTTATTAAGGTATAATTCACAAAATAGGTCCAGTGCCAGCCCTGTGTGTGGGACGGGTGTGGTAGCTGCAATGGGGAAAGATACTGCCTAGCTTGAATTGATCTGTGGCCTATTTGACACCCAGCAGAACTTTACTAGCCCAACTTCATAGTGAAAATGCATATTAAGTCAATCATTCTTGAGGGATTCAAGTCCTGTGGTTTTGACCCCCTCTTTAATGCTATCACTGGTTTAAGTAGCAGTGGAAAGTCCAACATATTGGACTGCATTTGCTTTTTTTTAAATTCAACATAACATACAAACATAAACATTCTTACCATATGATTATTACATTCTTGATATATAATCAATAACTCACAATATCATCACATAATTGTATATTCATTATGATCATTTCTTAGAACATTTGCATCAATTCAGAAAAAGAAAATGCAGGAAAAATTCATATATACCATACCCCTTACCCCTTCCTTTCATTGATCACCAGCATTTCAGTCTACTAAATTTATTTTAACATTTGTTCCCCTATTTATTTTAAATCCATATGTTTTACTCATCTGTCGGTAAGGTAGATAAAAGGAGCATCAGACACAAGGTTTTCACACAGTCACATTGTGAAAGCAATATTATATAATCATCTTCAAGAAACATGGTTCCTGGAACACAGCTCTACATTTTCAGGCAGTTCCCTCCAGCCTCTCCATTATACCTTAACTAGAAAGGTGATATCTATATAATGCATAAGAATAACCTCCAGGATAGCCTCTTGATTCTGGAATCTCTCAGCCTTTGATACTTTATTTTGTCTCATTTTGCTCTTCCCCCTTTTGGTGGAGCAGGTTTTTTCAATCCCTTGATGCTGAGTCCCAGCTCATTCTAAGGTTTCTGTTCCACGTTGCCAGGAAGGTCCACACCCCTGGGAGTCATGTCCCATGTAGAGAGGGGGAGGGCAGTGACTTTTCTTGTCGTGTTGGCTGAGAGAGAGGCCACATCTGAGCAACAAAAGAGGTTCTCTGGGAGTGACCCTTAAGCCTAATTTTAAGTAGGCTTAGCCTATCCTTTGTGGGATTAAGTTTCATATGAACAACCCCCCAGATCGAGGGCTCCGCCTATTGCTTTGGTTGTCCCCACTGCTTGTGAGAGTATCAAGACTTCTCCACTTGGGGAAGGTGAGTTTTCCCCCTTTCTTGCCATTCCCCCAAGGGGGTTTTGCAAATACTTTTTTATTCACTGTTCAAATCACTCTGGGATTTATCGGGGCATCACTCTGGACAAACCTACATAATCTCATGCCCTACTCGAGGTTTCATATACTTATGGTGTTCAGTTAAACTGTCCACATAAGTTATATTAGGTAATGCACCAGTTAAATTATAAATTTTGTACCAGATAAATATTTTTTGCTTTAGTCTCACACATAAGTTAAAGTTTTAAAATATTAATTACCATCTATTTTCAGTACCCTGCAGTATTGACATTCCCTTGTTCTCCCTCATGCAAAAACATTTTAAAATTTTGAACTGCATAATCTTTAAAAATATCTTTTAGGAACATCACTGATTTCCAAGACTTAAGAAATACGTATTTTTGTTTAATCATAAAAGGCATACATACTTACTGTGGTCAATTAAAATATAGATGTCAACTTTATTTCTGCCGCCTAGTGGCAGCTGTTGTTATCATTTTACTGTACCTCTGTTCAGTTTTTTTATATGCATTTTTAAAATAATTGGATCATATGGACTATGCCTTTTATATTCTCTAAATACTTCAATAGCATTTCCCTGTGGTATTTGATCTTCATAAATTATTTTAATTTTTATTTATTTATTTTTTGGAGGAGGGTAGAATTGCACGCACTAGGAATTGAACTCGAGTCTCCTGCATGGCAGGCAAGAATGCTACCAGTGAACTATCCTTGTACCCCCCTTAAATTATTTTAATGTCTGCATTATGTAGATGTTTAAGTATCTTATAAATTCCACATGACTGTACTCATTTGACAATTCATTTCCCAGTATTTTTTGTTTGTGTATTTTGCTATTCTTTTGTTCAACTCTTAAATATGAGCAATCCAGCTAAGGTAATCAGTCTCCTTCTCTCTTTTCACTCATTTTCTTTATTGTATCATTTCAGACCATTCCCAGATCCCCAACTCTAACTTGGGCTTTAAGCCTGAGTCTCAAACCCCTGAAATCTAATTACGTGTTAAACATCTCCTGTGGACTACCTGAAGTCATCTCAAATACTCCTTGTTCAAAAACAAGTCCTTCATGCCTCTTGTTGCTCAGATATGGCCTCTTTCTCTCCAAACCTAACTCTGTAAGGAAAATCAGTGCCCTCTCCTCTACATGATACAAGCCATTCTGGAGTGAAAATTTCCCTGACAGCGTGGGGCAGGACTCCAGGGAATGAGTCTGTCCCTGGCATCCTGGGATTGACAACACTTTCCTGACCAAAGAGGGAAAAGAAATGTAATAAAATAAGGCATTGGTGGCCCAGAGAGGTCAAATGGAGTCAAGAGGATATTCTGGAGGCTACTCTTATGCAAGCTTCAGTTAGGTAGTGCTAATTGTGTGTGGAGTCTTATATATTGCTTTACCTGTTCTTTAGAATTGGCTGAAATGGTCCTGGTTGGGGTTTGGCAGGTCATGATAGGAAGCAGTGTGTAACTGAAGTGACCTCCAGAGTAGCCTCTCAACTCTGTTTGAACTCTTTCTACCGCTGATACTTTATTTGTTGTACTGCTTTTCCCCCTTTTGGTCACAATGGAATTGTTGATTCCACGGTGCCGGGGCCGGACTCATCCCTGGGAATCATCTCCCACGTCGTCAGGGAGACTTTCACCCCTACATGTCATGTCCCATGTAGGGAGAAAGGCAATGAATTTACTTGCAGAGTCGGGCTTAGAGAGAGGGAGATCACATCTGAGCAACAGAAGAGGTCCTCTAGAAGTAACTCTTACGCATACCTATAGGTAGGCTAAGCCTCTCTGTTACCTACATAAACTTCACAAGATTAAGCCTCAAGATCAAGGGCATGGCCTATTGATTTGGGTGTCCCTAAAGAAAGCTTTTTTTTTTTTTTAGCTTGTGCAGGCTCCAGAAATTGAACCAAGGTCTCCCTCATGTCAGGTGCGAATACTCCCCCTGAGTTACCCTTAGGGCTCAGAACGGTTTTTAAAAAGGGGAATTTATTAAGTTGAAAGTTTATAGTTCTAAGGCTGTGAAAATGTCCAAATTTAGGCACTAATAAGAGGTTACCTTCACCTAAGAAAGGCTGATGAGGTTCGGGGTTTCTCTCTCAGCTGGGAGGGCATGTGGTGATGTCTGTCTGCTAGCTTTCTCTCCCGGCTTCTTCTTTCATGAAGATCCCCCAGGGCATTTTCCTTCTGTATCTCCAAGGGTCTCTAGCTAAGTGGGCTGTCATTGTTCTTGTGGCCTTCTAGCTTTCTCCACAATGTTTTGTCTTTTAAAGGATTTCAGTAAACTAATCAAGACCCACCTGGAATGGGTGGAGTCCCATCTCCATCTAATCAAAAATCACACCCACAATTGTGTGGGTCACATCTCCATGGAAACAATAAAAAAGATTCCACCCAGCAATATTGAATGAGGATTAAAGGACATGGCTTTTCTGGGATATATAATAGCTTCAAATTGGCACAGAAGCTGTTTCTGTTTTAATGTCCCCTTTGCCATCTTCTTTACCTAGTTGCTCATGCTAGAAACCTAATATCAGCAGAGATTATTCTTTCAACGCACGTTAATAAACAGGTGATGTTTCTACTTCTTTAACAATTTCAACTATTTGAATGTCCACCATGCATGAGATGTTAAATCTGTGACTCTGGCAGCAAACATAATTAAGCCCTTGTTCTCATGGAGTTTACATTCTATTTGGGAAACAGAAAGTAAATATATCTATTAAGTGGCAATAGAGAGAGATGAAGAAAAGAGAACAGAGTAAGGGGGAAATGATAGGGGGAGTTGGAGGAGGATTTATTATATTTATTAATTTATTATAGGATAGTCAGGGAAAGGCCTTCTGATAAGGCAACATTTGCATAAGGACCTGAAGGAAGTAAACCAGCAAGATATCACAGGGAACACCCTTTCAGGAGAGGAGGAGCAAGGAAGCCAGTGTTGCTAGAGTGAAATGAGCAAGAGATGGGTTGGAGGTGATATCAGAGTTGAAATGGGGGAAGGGAGATGGTTAGATGATGTTGGGCCATAAAAGCCAAAGTAAGCGCTCTAGACTTTATTCTGAGTGAAATAGAGAGCAGTTGGACATTTTAAAATTAGAAGTCTGCCATGGCTAGAATGAAGAGGGGAGGAAAGATGGAAGCCCAGTTAAGAGGTTTTGCAGTAGTCTAAGAGACTGTGATGTCCTGGACTAAAGTATTAGCAGTAGAGGTGATAAGTAATATTCTGGATTTATTTAGGCAACAGAATTTATTGATGATACAGATGGGAACGTAAAAAAGGAAGTCAAAGTTGACTGCTGCTTTTTACCTGAGCATTTATTGAAAGAAGAAAAACTGGGAAGAGTTCAAACTATTACTCCATCCATCTCATTGAACTACTGAAGAAACCACTTATTGGAGTTAATCTCCTTCATTTAGCTTCTTAAAGCCTGTATCTGACAAATGTTATTCTGCTCAGAAATCTTCAGGCTCCTCATTGCCTACTCACATGAGGGAGATATCATTTATATTATCTACATTAGTTTGTATATGTCTTGTCTAATCTTTTAAAATGGTGGCCTTTTTTTAAATTACAAGATGTGGAAAATAAATTTTTTTAAAAAATGGAACTGTAGGAGGAAAGGGTAAGCTTTCAGTCGGGATTTGTGGGACAGGGATTTGAAATATATGCAGTCACTAAGAAAATCACACCTGATTTTAAACTCTAGCTAAAATATGCAAGATATATGTGTTCTTACAATTTATACAGGGTATGGAAGCTTCTGTTGATCAGTTGATCAGCCGAGTGACCCCTTGAATTTGTGTGTGTGTATGTCACACACAAATTACAGTGAGGAAAAGTTAAACAAAGGTCCTCATCCTCTTGGAACTTCTGGAGGGGAAGAAAATGGCTCCAACATGGTCATATTCCTCAAGAAGGAACACATTTTCTGCCACAACTCTTGCATGTTTTGTTTTGGAATTTAGTAGTGTTCTATTTGTAGAGTTAGGACTAGAATATCTTAATTTCTGTTTTAAATCTCCTGAACAGCAAGGATTTGATGAGTTATTTGTTGTCATATAAATAACATACAAATAGCCATACACAGTTTTTGGTTGTTTGGGATTCAAACGCAGTCTGTCTGGTTCCAGAGCCTTAACTACTATGATATGATTTGTCATGATCTTACTTTGATATGTCAAAGAAAATCTATGAATGGAAATGAATGTAACTTTCTGATTTGAGGGATTTTTAAGATTAGGGCAAGTGAGTCAAGAACCCCTTCTAGCCACCTCGGCAGGTGAACTCACTGCCCCCCCCCCCCCCCACGTGTGACATAACTCCCAGGGGTGTAAAAATTTCCGTGGCAGTGTGGAACAGAACTCCCGGTATAAGCCGGGACCCAGCATCATGGGATAAAGAAAGCCTTCTTGACCAAAAGGTGGGGGAGAGAAATGAGACAAAGTTTCAGTGGCTGAGAGATGTCAAACAAGAGCCGAGAGGTTATCCTGGAGTTTTATTCTTATGCATTATATGGATATCTCTTAGTTTATGGTGTATTGGAGTGACTGGAGGAAAATACCTGTAACTGTTGAACTCTGTTCCTATAGCCTTGATTCTTGAAGATGATTGTGTAATGATACAGCTTTTACTGTGACTGTGTGATTGTGAAAACCTGTGTCTGATGCTCCTTTTATCCAGGTTATGGACAGATGAGTAAAAAAAAAAATGGCTAAAGAATAAATAATAGGGGGATAAGGAGTAAAATAAATTAGGTAGATTGACATACTAGTGGTCAATGAGAGGGAGGGGTAAGGGATGTGGGATGTATGAGTTTTTTCTTTTTATTTCTTGTTCTGGAGTGATGCAAATGTTCTAAAAATGATCATGGTGGTGAATACACAACTAAGTGATGATATTGTGAGCCACTGATTGTGCACCATGTATGGACTGTATGTGTGTGAAGATTTGTTGATAAAAATATTAAAAAAAGAACAGAGATGATAATCTCAGTCCCCCCCCCCAAAAAAAAGCACCCCTTCTAGGATTACACTGGAGTATTGATACTCTTTTGCTCCTTTTTTTTGTTGGTGATTACATAAATTGACTATTACTTTTTAAATCTTAAGTGTGTATGGGATGAGTGCTAAATTCACAAATCAGTCCAGGATTAGATTAGGTGCTGTTGACAATTGGCATGAGTCAGGGTTTTCAACTGGAACACCTAATAAGATATTTAATAGACACATGAAAAGCTACTGGACTGTGTAAGGTGTGAAGTCCTACCTTACACAGATTTAGGTTTTAAAGACATTGCAAGATGAATTGCAAGGTTAAAATTACCCTTGGGAATCCCTAATTTCTTATTATCACTTTTACGCCATTCTCATTCAAACCCTCACAATTTTTTGCATCAAATATTGAAATAGTCTTCTAAGAGATCTTTCTGCCTCTGCACTTGCTTTCCTTTTTGTTCTCCTCCACAGCAGCCAGATGATCTTTTAAAAATGTCAATCAGAACATGCCACTCCCTTGTTCAGTGCCTTTCACTGACTTCCCATCTCAGAATTATTTGTCCAGAACCTTCACCATGGCTTGCAAGGGCCTATGTGATCAGAACCTTACTCTTAAACGTCCTCCTCTGTCGCCTTTTGATGTAGTCTCAGCTGCACTCCTCTTGCTGCTCCTAGAACACCCCAGGCAAGCTCCTTCCCTGCTTCAGAGCCTGGGCTGTTGCTGTTTTTTCTGCCTTGGGATGTGACCTCACTGAGGCATTCAGACTGTTCTATTTAAAATATCACACTCTCTGCCCCTCCATAGCTGTGTATTTATTGTTTGTCCTCTCCCACTAGTGTGTTCATGTCATTATAACAGGGATTTTTGGGTCTGTATTGATCACTGTAATGTTCTCTACAACCTAAAACATTCCCTGGCCCATAGTAGGTGCTCAATATTTATTTGATTGATGTGCTGAAATACTTATTAAAATTAATCAGTTATTATATATGTAGAAATATATATATAATTTATGTGACTAGGAAATTCTTAGTTGATTGACGGGGTAATAAACCTAGTTTCCCAAGTCCGTCATAAAGGACACTTTTAGATCAATCTTGAGTTGTTTTTAATCTTTAGTCAAGTGAATTTAAAAGCAAATATTTTAAGACAGTAAAGGGAATTTGGAAAACAAAGTTTAACCATGTTTTTTTTTGTTTTAATCCGTATTTATTTTTATATATATTTTTATTAATTAAAAAAAATTGACAGACAAAACATTAAGATATCATTCCATTCTACATATACAATCAGTAATTCTTAATATCATCACATAGTTGCATATTCATCATTTCTAGAACATTTGCATTGATTTAGAAAAAAATAAAAAAGACAACAGAAAAAGAAATAAAACGATAGCAGAAAAAAAAAAGATTATACATGCCATACCCCTTACCCCTCGCTTTCATTTACCACTAGCACTTTAAACTAAATTTATTTTTACCATTCGTTCCCCCTATTATTTATTTATTTATTTTTAATTAATTAAAAAAATTAACACAGCATTTAGAAATCATTCCATTCTACATATGCAATCAGTAATTCTTAATATCATCACATAGATGCATGATCATCATTTCTTAGTACATTTGCATCGATTTAGGAAAAGAACTAGTGAAACAACAGAAAAAGATATAGAATGTTAATATAGAGAAAAAAATAAAAATAATAATAAAAAATAAAAAAAATAAAAAATATATATAAAAAAACACACAAACAAACAAAAAAACTATAGCTCAGATGCAGCTTCATTCAGTGCTTTAACAAAATTACATTATAATTAGGAAGTATTGTGCTGTCCATTTTTGAGTTTTTGTATTTAGTCCTGTTGCACAGTCTGTATCCCTTCAGCTCCAATTACCCATTATCTTACCCTGTTTCTAACTCCTGCTGGTCTCTGTTACCAATGACATATTCCAAGTTTATTCTCGAATGTCGGTTCACATCAGTGGGACCATACAGTATTTGTCCTTTAGTTTTTGGCTAGACTCACTCAGCATAATGTTCTCTAGGTCCATCCATGTTGTTACATGCTTCATAAGTTTATTCTGTCTTAAAGCTGCATAATATTCCATCGTATGTATATACCACAGTTTGTTTAGCCACTCGTCTGTTGATGGACATTTTGGCTGTTTCCATCTCTTTGCAGTTGTAAATAACGCTGCTATAAACATTGGCGTGCAAATGTCCGTTTGTGTCTTTGCCCTTAAGTCCTTTGAGTAGATACCTAGCAATGGTATTGCTGGGTCGTATGGCAATTCTATATTCAGTTTTTTGAGGAACCGCCAAACTGCCTTCCACAGTGGTTGCACCATTTGACATTCCCACCAACAGTGGATAAGTGTGCCTCTTTCTCCGCATCCTCTCCAGCACTTGTCATTTTCTGTTTTGTTGATAATGGCCATTCTGGTGGGTGTGAGATGATATCTCATTGTGATTTTGATTTGCATTTCTCTAATGGCCAGGGACATTGAGCATCTCTTCATGTGCCTTTTGGCCATTTGTATTTCCTCTTCTGAGAGGTGTCTGTTCAAGTCTTTCTCCCATTTTGTAATTGGGTTGGCTGTCTTTTTGTTGTTGAGTTGGACAGTCTCTTTATAAATTAGGATCCTGTTTTTTAATCCATTCTGCCAGTCTATGTCTTTTGATTGGGGAATTCAGTCCATTAACATTTAGTGTTATTACTGTTTGGATAATATTTTCCTCTACCATTTTGCCTTTTGTATTATATATATCATATCTTATTTTCCTTCTTTCTACAGTCTTCTCCATAACTCTCTCTTCTGTCTTTTCGTATCTGACTCTAGTGCTCCCTTTAGCATTTCTTGCAGAGCTGGTCTCTTGGTCACAAATTCTCTCAGTGACTTTTTGTCTGAAAATGTTTTAATTTCTTCCTCATTTTTGAAGGACAATTTTGCTGGATATAGACGTCTTGGTTGGCAGTTTTTCTCTTTTAGTAATTTAAATATATCATCCCACTGTCTTCTAGCTTCCATGGTTTCTGCTGAGAAATCTACACATAGTCTTATTGGGTTTCCCTTGTATGTGATGGATTGTTTTTCTCTTGCTGCTTTCAAGATCCTCTCTTTCTCTTTGCCCTCTGACATTCTAACTAGTAAGTGTCTTGGAGAACACCTATTTGGATCTGTTCTCTTTGGGGTGCGCTGCACTTCTTGAATCTGTAATTTTAGGTCTTTCATAAGAGTTGGGAAATTTTCAGTGATAATTTCTTCCATTAGTTTTTCTCCTCCTTTTCCCTTCTCTTCTCCTTCTGGGACACCCACAACACGTATGCTTGTGCGGTTCATATTGTCCTTGAGTTCCCTGATACCCTTTTCAAATTTTTCCATTCTTTTCCCGATAGTTTCTGTTTCTTTTTGGAATTCAGATGTTCCATCCTCCAGTTCACTAATTCTATCTTCTGTCTCTTTAAATCTACCATTGTACGTATCCATTGTTTTTTCCGTCTTTTCTACTTTGTCCTTCAATCCCATAAGTTCTGTAATTTGTTTTTTCAGACTTTCTATTTCTTCTTTTTGTCCAACCCATGTCTTTTTCATGTCCTCCCTCAATTTATTGATTTGGTTTTTGAAGAGTTTTTCCATTTCTGTTCGTATATTCAGCATTAGTTGTCTCAGCTCCTGTATCTCATTTGAACTATTGGTTTATTCCTTTGACTGGGCCATATCTTCAATTTTCTTAGCATGATCCGTTATCTTCTGCTGGCGTCTGGGCATTTAATCAGATTTCTCTGGGTGTGGGACCTAGCAGGTTGAAAGATTTTCCTGTGAAATCTCTGGGCTCTGTTTTTCTTATCCTGCCCAGTATGTGGCGCTCATGGTGCTCGTCTGTCTGCGGGTCCCACCAGTAAAAGATGCTGTGGCTCCTTTAACTTTGGAAAACTCTCGCTGTGGGGGAGGGTCGCCACCCGAAGCGGCTTGGGGGAGTTCCGATTCAAATCTCCCAGCCGGCCCGGGAGTCCGTGCATCGGGGGGGGGGGGGTTGCCGGCCTCCGCGGCTTGGGGGAGTGCCGGTCCAAATCTCCCAGCCATCCCGGGAAGCCAAGCGTGGCATGGGGCGCCGGCCGCCATGGTTTGGGGGAGTGCCGATCCAATATTCCCAGCCGGACCAGGAAGCCACGTGTGTGGAAGGGACCCCGGTCGCCGGCCTCCACGGCTTGGGGGACCTCCTATCCAATTCTCCCAGCCAGCCCGGGTGGCCGCACGTGCGTCGGGGGTGCTGGCCGCCGCGGCTTGAGGGGACCGCCTGTCCAATTCTCCCAGCTGGCCCGGAAAGGAGGGAGGGAGGGACTCCGGCCGCCAGCCGTCCCAGCCCGGGGAAGCGTGCGCCCCTCGGATATCTCATCGCAGCAGATTCTCCCTGCCGGTTCAGCCAGTCCAGAATGGGATACACTGTCTTTTTGGTCTCTGTCGTGGCTCCTGGAGCTGTTCTGTACCGTTTCTATTTCTTTAGTAGCTGTTCTGGAGGAGAAACTAAGACCCGCGCATCTTACTAAGCCGCCATCTTCTCCGGAAGTCTCTTAACCATGTTTTTTAATCTTAAACCTTTTATGACATGTTACCACTAAATTAACCAATATTCTGTAGGACGAAGCATTTAAAATTTTTGTCAACTAAACTCCACCTTCCAACTCTCTTTTTTTTTCCGCATGGGCAGGCACAGGGAATCGAACCCAGGTCTCCAGCATGGCAGGCGAGAACTCTGCCTGCTGAACCACCATGGCTTGCCTCCAATTCTCTTTTAATTGGTAATTTTCAGTTTAAGTTGAAGCACAATAGTAATCACATAGGAAAGCTTGGACTGTGCCTGCCTCTCTGATTAGTATTTCAGGTAAGTTTATTGTTTACTGGTCTAATTTTAAGTATCTCATAAATACTACAAATTGAAATAGGAGATGAGGTGAAATATTCTTTTGGTGGCTGTTTTAAATGTTTTCTGAATAAAATTGGTTGAGTCATAAATTAGCATGTGATAAGAGCTAGTCTTACATTTTGAAGTTAAAATGAAATGTGTGTTTTTTTTTTTAAGGAGATCATGAATCAGGCAGATAAAAACCAACCAGAAATCCCATCATACCTTAGTGATGAACCACCAGAAGGTAAGTATGTACTTATAACACTTAGTGGAAAAAGAATCCTGGTGAATTAAAGCTCTGATAATTTTTATTAAATTTAAAGTAATATAACTCATTTATCTTGTCAAGTAAATATGTTTAAAAAATAATTGAAGATAAACATTGTTTAGCCTTTAATAAGTAAGCACAGATATTAATAAAAATGGGACACAGGGCAACTTTAAGGTCTATTTTCCTGTCACAGTTTTATTCTTTTAGGACCATTTCACAAGTAAGAGCTTATTCTTTTATTTGTAAAGGGTGGGGTAGGGTGGGGTGGGATGGGGAGGAAGGATAGACTACATTTAATTGTGATGTAATGCGTACAAAAAAACACCCTAATTCAAGAGGCATTTTGGATTTGTTGTTAAACTCTTATCCACTGAAATGAGATAAAATAAAATCTCAGTGGCTGAGAGATTTCAAACAGAATCCAGAGGTTATCCTTATGCATTATATAGATATCCCTTTTTAGTTTATGGTGTGTTGGTGTGGCTAGAGGGAAGTACCTGCAACTGTTGAACTGGGTTCTAGAAGCCTTAAAGCTTGAAGATGACTGTGTAATTGTATAGATTTTACAGTGTGACTGTGATTGTGAAAACCTTGTGTCTGATGTTCCTTTTATCCAGCGTATGGACAGATGAGTTAAAAAAATATGTAAGGATAAAAGATAAATAAATAATAGGAAATAAAGGGTAAAAATTGGGTAGTTTGAAATACTGTAGGTCAATGAGAGGGAGGGGTAAGGGGTATGGGATGTACGAGTTCTTTTTTTTTTTCTTTTTATTTCCTTTTCTGGAGTGATGCACATGTTCTAAAAATGATCATGGCGATGAGTACACAACTATGTATGATTGTAAAATATGGTGGGACTGTATGTATGTGGATATTTCTCAAATAAAAATAAAAACCTATTGCAGTAATTTGGTTAGCTCTCACTATATTAATACATGTCTATGGGGTCTGCTTAATTAATTTTCCTATATTATAATTCTCTTTGAGTTTGAAAAGTGTGACATCATGAATCATTTTATTCTTACCTTTACTTCAGAAAATCCTTGGAGACACTAACTGTACACATGAATGTCTTGACTATATAGGAAAGATTACAGGCATTTTAAATTTATGATTTGGGTATAGGAAATTAATAAAATTAATCCAAATAGTGATCTCCTTGGGTAATTGCATGTTTGTACAGGATAGTCATAATACTTAACAAAGAGAATCAAATTGTAGAATTAAAGGCTGTAGTGACTGACAGAGATGAGATAGCAAATAGACTGAGATGTGTCTGAGAAGAGGCTAGGGCTGGAAGTCATGACTGTAGGTATGGTATTTTCTTCCCTACTGTCTAAAATTTTCTTCCCATATTTCTTATCTCATATTGGCAGGCAAAAATTAAATTGCTCGAAAACAAACATAATGAAAATATTGTATTTAAGCCAGAAAGAAGATGAAAGTAATCAGCTGATCAAGTTTAATTTGGGTTTTGTTCTTGTTGCTGGTGGGATGGCAGTGGGTGTTTGTTTGAAGGAAGAGCCATGAAAACTGTTGAATCAGCTCATGATTAGAAGTAGAACCATGGAATTTTGAAAAAAATAAAAAGTTAGGGCTCAACAAGAATTAACAAGGACTTTCTGAGAGAGTCAGGAAAGATATAAATAAGGACCATGCAGAAGTATAATTGTCAAAGAAGAGAACATGGCTTCAATAATGTCCTTATATGACAGCCTACTAAACAAGTAATCTGTAAAGCAGATAATTTTATGATGGTAATCATCAATATACTGTAAAGTTATTAACAGTTTTAATATTTATCTGATTAGGAAAAATTATTTGTCTTCATTAAATGTATGTGTACAAAATTTGGCATAGCAAAAAGAATTTTACCAATGAGGTATTCAACATGAGGCAGTTATCTGTTTTATCCTCAGACCAGGATTTTACCCCTTTTCATAGTGCCATTGACTTTGATTACAACAGCAGTATCAATTATTTAAAACTTTCATCGTAATTTCATAATGAATATATTCAACTATTCATTTTTATCTTCACTTTAGTAATACATCCTCAGCTATTTCTGTTTTAAAAGTTTATGTTAACTGTACAAATAGTTTTAATGAGAAAAATGGTTAATTTTATAAATTTAGTCAATTGCTATATATGTGTTTTCACACATTCCCCCCACTCCCATATATGCTATTGTGAATAACCAATGAGATTTTCCCACTTGTGATAGGATGTAAAAATCTCTAAATAATGAAAAGAAAAACTACCTCAGGGTAAATTTGTGCCTTGCGTATTACAAAGGCTCAGTTTTCACATTTTTTTTTTCTCTATGAAATATTGTCAGTTTCCCATTGTTACCTTCTCTGATAACCTTATTCTGCTAGGACCTTGTTTTAGTTTGTTAAAACAGCCAGAATGCAATACACCAGAAATGGAGTGGCCTTTAAAAAGGGGAGTTTATTAAGTTGCAAATTTACAGTTCTATGGTGGTGAAAATGTCCAAACTAAAGCTCCCAGGGAAAGACACCTTGATCTAAGAAAGGCCAATGGGTCCAGAACACTCCTGTCAGCTGGAAAAGCTTATGGTGATCAATGTCTGCTAGCTTTCTCACCCAGCTTCTTCAGTGGCTTCCAAAAGTCTCTGTCCGTGTGGGCTCTGCTCTCCTGGCTCTAAAGCTTTTTCCAAAATGGTTCCCTCTTCTTAAAGGGCTCCAGTAAGCAACCCCACCTTGAATAGGTAGAGACGCATCTCTATGGAAACTATCTAATCACAAGTTACCACCTACAATTGGGTGGGTCACATCTCTAAGGAAGCAATAAAAAAGATCCTCACCCAGCAATATTGAATGAGGATTAAAGGATGTAGCTTTCTGGGGTACATAATAGCTTCAAATGAGCACAGACCTAATTAACTTTGGTGATCTTGGTTGAACCTTTTGCCAATAATTTACTTTTCTTTGTGAGGTTGTACTTTTTCTGTGGATAAAACCTAAATTGTATAGTTACCCAATATTGTTCCATGAAGTTTAAAAAAAAAAAACAACACCATTGCTTACCTGTTGTTGCTGCCCAAATCATAGATTGAAAAGGGAGAAAAGGTGTGTATTTATTTGAGGCTAGTACAGGCAATTTAAAAAAAATTCATATTAATTATTCACTTATTGAGCTTTTATTATATGCCAGATTCTGTTATGGTGTTCCATGTGCATAAATAGAACATAAATTTCATTTACTTACTCTTGACAATAGTTACATGAGCCAAGTATTAGAATATATTTTCAGTGGATACCTGCTATTCTGATACACTTTTTCTCAGGGATTTCCATATATTACCTAATTTAATTATACAATCCTATGCATTTGATAGACAAATAGACTGATGCTTGACTTCAGTAACTTGGCACAAGCAAATTTTTATGAAATCTTCCTGCCAGTCATTTTGTGTCTGAGTTTGAGGCTGCTTGCCAAACAAACTAAAGAGAACAAATTCATGACTTACATAAATCTGAATGTTTTTATATTAATGTCACCTTTTCTGGGAGTATCTGAAGAGTTTGTTAAACTCTTCAAAATGCAAACTGATGTCTGTAAGTATTACTGAGGCAGTGATTTAAATATTAATTTTAGCTGTAGTTTGACTTGCTTATATCTGAATAAAAATATTTCAGGTAGGAGCATTATTTAAAATGATGAATAGTTTTCCTATTTTTTACATAGCATTAGGTCCTTAAATACATCATTAAGAGGCACATAGAGCAGAAACCCAAATATTTGGTTATCAAACTTTTTGGTCTTGGAGTCTTTCATACTCTCAAAAATTGATGACCCCAAAGAGCTTATGTCTTTGTAGCTTGTATCCATCAGCATTTACCTCATTAGCAATAAAACTGATAAATCTACATATTTTACTTATTTAAAAACCTAATAAATGCATTTACGTGTTAACACGACAACATTTTTAGTAAAAGTATTTTCCAAAATAAAAGCAGTTTAATAGAACACAGCTAGATTCTTGCTGCTGCTTCTGCATTCAGTCTGTTGTGTTATTACATGTCATGTAGCCTGTGAACAACTCTACTGTACACTCATGACAGAGTGAAATTGTAAAGTCAAATAGTTTTTAATTCATGGATGCCGTGAAATAGTCTCAATGATTCGCAGAGGTCCTAGACCATACCTTGAGAACCTTATTTCAGTAATAATTGATTGAAGTATATCTAGGAAATGAGGGCTAAATATATTTATCTTTTTATTCCTTCATGCTCCAATTTAGATAAAAGATAAAGCATTTTTTTTCCATAACAACAACACAACCCTACATCAAGGAAACATTTAAAAATAGGTCATTTAAAATTGGAACTCTGTCAAAGTTGTCTAGTCTCTAAAACATTTCTTCTAAGATACTAAGACTTAGCATGTGTATAACTATAGCTTTGAGGGAAGAGTTTTTCATCAGATTTGTATCTATATTATTAGCCTTATCTAACTCAACCTCCTAGTTGTTAGAAAGTCTTACATTACTTAGTGATTTGTGCTGCTCTTTTTTAAAATAAATAAATAAATAATTTATTAAACATAAACACATTCTTGCCATATGATCATTCCATTCTTGATACATAATCAGTAACTCACAATATCATCACATAGTTGTGTATTCATCATCATGATCATTTCTTAGAACATTTGCATCAATTGAGAAAAAGAAATGAAAAGAAAACAAATTCATACATACCAACCCCTTATCCCTCCCTTTCACTGATCACTAACATTTCAGTCTACTAAATTTATTTTAACATTTGTTCCCCCTATTATTTATTTATTTTTAACCCATATGTTTTACTCATCTGTCGATAAGGTAGATAAAAGCATCAGACACAAGGTTTTCACACATTGTGAAAGCAGTATCATTATATAATCATCTTCAAGAAACATGGTTCCTGGAACACAGCTCTACATTTTCAGGCAGTTCCCTCCAGCCTCTCCATTATACCTTAACTAGAAAGGTGATATCTATATAATGCATAAGAATAACCTCCAGGATAGCCTCTTGATTCTGGAATCTCTCAGTCGTTGATACTTTATATTGTCTCATTTTGCTCTTCCCCCTTTTGATCGAGAAGGTTTTCTCAATCCCTTGATGCTGAGTCCCAGCTCATTCTAAGGTTTCTGTTCCATGTTGCCAGGAAGGTCCACACCCCTGGGAGTCATGTCCCATGTAGAGAGGGGGAGGGCAGTGACTTTTCTTGTCGTGTTGGCTGAGAGAGAGGCCACATCTGAGCAACGAAAGAGGTTCTCTGGGGGTGACCCTTATGCCTAATTTTAAGTAGGCTTAGCCTATCCTTTGTGGGATTAAGTTTCGTATGAACAAACCCCCAGATCAAGAGCTCTGCGTATTGCTTTGGTTGTCCCCACTGTTCGTGGGAATATCAAGACTTCTCCACCTGGGGAAGTTGAGTTTTCCCCCTTTCTTGCCATTCCCCCAAGGGGGTTTTGCAAATACTTTTTTATTCACTGTTCAAATCACTCTGGGATTTACTGGGGCATCACTCTGGACAAACCTACAAAATCTCATGCCCTACTCACGGTTCCATGTACTTATGATGTTCAGTTAAGCTGTCCACATAAGTTATATTAGGAAATGCACCAGTCAAAATAGAAATTTTGTACCAAATAAATATTTTTTGCTTTAGTCTCACACATAAGTTAAAGTTTTAAAATATTATCTATTTTCAACACCCTGCAGTACTAACATTCCTTTGTTATTCCTCATGCAAAAACATTTTTAAATTTGTACATTTAGTCACTATCATTATACACTCTAGGCATTCCTAGATTATACCATCTCAGTTTTTATCGTCTGTCTTTCCTTCTGATTTCATTTGTGCCCCCAGGCCTCCTCCCTCTATCATTCTCACATTCAGCTTCATTCAGTGTTCTAACATTATTGTATCACAGTTAGGTAGTATTATGCTATCCATTTCTGAATTTTTACAGTCAGTCTTGTTGTTGTGCTGCTCTTTTAATGACTTTTGTCTCCTGTTATTTTCTCTCATTAGGTTCAATGAAAGATCACCCACAGCAGCAACCAGGCATGTTGTCCCGTGTGACTGGGGGTATCTTCAGTGTTACAAAGGGAGCTGTTGGTGCCACCATTGGAGGTGTGGCCTGGATTGGTGGAAAGAGTCTGGAGGTGACCAAAACAGCTGTTACAACTGTGCCTTCCATGGGAATAGGGCTGGTGAAAGGGGGAGTGTCTGCTGTGGCTGGAGGTGTTACAGCTGTTGGGTCAGCTGTTGTAAACAAAGTGCCCTTAACAGGAAAGAAGAAGGACAAATCTGACTAAAATATGGAGATACACTTGATCTCCACAGCATTATGATGCCAGTGGCATTGAATTGCTAAATTATGGACTACAACCAAGTCACCTATTTTGGATGTTTATCTTCTAATCTGCTGTGTTGAAAGTATTGATGACTGGCTTTCGTCTAAACAGAAGAGACCAATACTAGCACAGTGTATGAAGGTTTCTCATACTTAAATTCAAGCTTCTTCCCTGGTAAAATGTTACACTTATTCAGATGTAACTGAAGATATGGTATGTTTGACTATTTACTATAAGTCTGTTTCAGTTTGACTAAAAATGTGAACATTGAATTTAGTGGATGATCTTTATAAGTTTCATATGTATGTATGATGTGCCAGGTAACTCATCTGCCCCTTAAGAAGGGAACTTTAAACTACATAAACTGTACCTTTGATGTGCCTAATAGTTTCAGATGTCTTAGTTTTTTTATAACCATAGATAATTAGGACAAAGGTAGTCTTTTTTTTTTTCTTCCAAAGTTAAGCTGGTAAAAGTAGCAGGAGCTAGAAAGGTTTAAAAGAATAGATAGATGGTTTTATGATACCAAGTGTTAATCTTTTGTTAGATGTGTGTTCTATTCATGTAATCATTGATGCCTTAGGAAAGAAAACATCTTTTCTAATACCCTAAATATGTGCAATTCTTGGAATTATCTATGGATTCTTTTAAAGGTTGCCTGAAATTAATTTTCCCTCTTTAGCTAAGAATCTCAGGAGTAGTTGGGGTAAAGGCATTCCTTGCTGTCAGCGATACGATAGCACTTATTAACTGTTGTAGTTATAATCAAATTATACTTTTCAATCATACAGTATTCTTCAGCCTGGTTTCATGCTTCGTTGTTAATACACTTCACAGTGCTTAAGGAACATTATCAGCTCTGTTGGAAGAGTTTCATATTAAGGAGGAACAAATATTTAATAAATAATTTTAAGTTCTTAAGAATTACTGAATGCCTCTAAGATATAATACAAATCCTCCACACCTGTTTTATCAAGAATGTGGTCTAAATTATTTGCTGTATCCCTTTTTAAAAACAAAGCAACAACAATATGTGAAGGCTGTTTTAAATTGAATTAAATGGGCTTCATCGATTGTCAGTATAAAATAGGTACATATGCTTTGAAAGGCTTATAAGGGCTTTTAAAATGTAAGTTATCTTACAGTTAAAAGCAGCTGTAGAATTTATACCATTTTTTAAAGTCACTTTCAGACAGGGAATTGAAGTTTCTGATCATGGATAAGTGTGTCATATCTTAACATATCTCATCATGTCCCATTCATTCTCGGAGAGTATGGCTTAGCTGGAATTAATTGTTTTGCTTTTTTGTTTCATAAAAATTTAACAAATGCCCATATATATTTGGCATTCTTCTAAGGGTTAAAATCGAGCCTGAAAAATCTCAGGAGTTTTCACCTGGAAATTTTCCTTCATTACAGAGATTTGTTTGAAGAGAATGAGAGGGGCTGATGTCTTGCAGTAAATAAGTTAGAACAGCATCTCTGAGAACTTGTAACAGATCTCTCCAACACCTGAAGCTTAAATGTTTGTAAACCACTAAGGATTTTACATTAATAATTTGGATCAAGAAATAGATAATATAACCTAATTGTGAAAAGCCTTCATAAATATGAGCAGCGATTTTAAGGAAATCTGCAAAGGTTTTGAATCTTTCTACTATATTCATAACTGAAAAGTCATTAAGGAGTTTGTCCAGTACATCAGGAATTAAATGATATTTGATTCATACAGTACAATTTAAGGTATTTGTTGGAATATCTGGTCAAATCCCACCATTAGCAGAAAGGATTTAAAAAAAATAGTAATAGATGAACACTAATGGTATTGGAGAACTTGTTTTCTTCTATTTGGAAGAGATAATTGCTTCACTGCTAGTTTATATTTCTAATTTATCTTATATAGTCATAGGCTCTGCTGTGCCCTGTACCTGAATTTCTTAAGTGTAGACTTTAGTTTACTGTATGCTTGCATATTTATTTTCAATTTTGCTTGTCTTTAAAATTGCCTGAGTAAGTGGTTGTAATTAATTTCTGCTGCAGAAAAACCACCTGTTATCTTTTATGTCATCAAGTTTGTTTTAAATTCTAAACTATACCTTTGTTTAGGAGGGGCTGTGATAGCAGAGCACTGTAGAAATGTATGGTTAGCTATAGAGGTTCCTATCAAAGTGAACCTGCTGTTTGATATGTACAGCTGCACACTTGATTCTTTTCTGGTTTATTTACATAGACTAGCAATTTGACCTGTTAAACAGGATTAATTCACCTCAAGAAACTATGACATTATGAATCCTGTACTTAGTGAAATGTCAGATGAAAATAACTGATGACTGAATAAATTTTTTGTATTAAGGGAATGGGAAAAGAACCCATAAATCTGTTATAAAGCACTATGATCTGCAAAGGATGAAATGTTTCTTAAAGATCTAAGGAAATAAAGGAAATTTTGAAACAGGGTAATCTTTTTAAAATTTTTAGTTATTAAGCAGTTCAGAGAGTGATGGAGCTAGTTTTTAAAATAATTTGATACTAATGCACAAACATGGCAAACATCCTCCAAAACGTATTTGATACCAACATGATAGTGAATTACAAATGTCTTGAACACCTGTAATAAAGATTAATAATAGAGCAGATTTCTGCATTCTACCTTAACTTGCCAGGTCTTTGCAGGGTGCAGTCCTCCCCCAGGACTGCATTTTAAGAAGCTCTGCAGATCTTCCTTGTGCACAGTAAAGTTTGAGAACAGATGGAGGAGTTAAAAGTAGGGAGCACTTCCTTTTGCCCTAAGTAGCTGTGGGACCTCCCACTGGACAGAAAAAAACTCAAAGGAATAGGGATTGGTTTGGAGACCTTTTAAAATTACTGGGCATTTTCTTACCTGCCAGGTATTCTCCATACAATATCCTGTTTAAATAGTATGAGGACCTTAACGTGGGAAGTGTCTTTTTCCTTTTTACAAATAAGAAACAGGCTTTCAATGTTAGTTGAATGGTCCATGTCACTTTGAATTAGTGTAAGTCACGATTTCTCTACTCAGTATTGAGTCTACTCAATAACTAGTCCTTCATTCTGCTTTGGCATTCAATGCTGCCTGTATGTCTGGTTTACCAGGCTATAACTTGAACTCACTGGAAGTCTTGCAGTTATTTGTATATACCTTGGTAGCTGAATACATTTTGCTACAGAAGTGAATCTGGTGTAATTATACTTAAAATGGTGAGGAAAATAATTGTGACTAGAGCCGTTTTTCACAGGGGAAATACAATTTGAATCTATGTTTTATATAAGGATATCTTCTCCTGTTATGTTGGTGATTTTGAATTTTTAAAATTTTCTGTCATAGAAAAATTTTAATGAGAATATAAGAATGGAGAAAAGGCAAAGAAAACATTAATTCAGAGGGTCAGTGGCTTAAAATAATGGAATGTGATTTGGCCCAAGGGAAAATAAAATCAGTATACAGCATGTTTGGCCCTGAAAGTGCATTTGGTTTTTTAAACAATTAATGCTTTGAACTAAGCTAGAAATGTATTTCTCTAACTGCTTCTCTATGGCTTTACCTGAGCAGAAGAATTTGCTGCTCTATTGCCTAGTCTCTATAATTAAATAGCCACAGATCACACACGGCCACTCAACTCTGCTGGACTTTTCTAATATGTATGTTCCCTTTCCCATTCCTTAGAATAACTGTTTCATCTTTCTCTTTTCATAACTCCTACTGCTCTCACTCCCATTCTGTTGTCATTTTCTGAAAAAAAGAGGAACCTGGACAACAACCCCCTGCCTTTTACACCACCCACTCCATTAACCCGCTAGCATTTGTTCCCAACATTCACTGCCTCTCCTCCTTTCACAGTGGACTAAAACCAGCATCCAAAGGCAACCCACCTTCACCTTCTCAAGGATAGCAATCCTGCAGTTTTTCCATCCCTCATCAGTCTGTTTCTCCTTGATCATACCCATCAGCATATAAACACATTCCAGTATTTGCTTTATTTAAGGAAAAATTACTTTTAACTTCATAATTTACATTTTTTCTGGTTCCTTTTGCAGCAAAGTTTTCTTGAAAAAGTTGCTTTCTTCCATCTCCCAACCGACTCCAGTTGCCCTTTCCATCTTCCCCAGTCCACCAAAATAACTTCATAGGGTCAACTAGTGATTTCATTTTTGCCAAATCTGTTGGTCACTTCTGTTAACTTAATTAATTTCTCTGTGACAGTGAATATCATTGACCATGCCCTTTTCCTGGTAAACTTCTTCCTCTGTTCAACCTTTTTCAGGCTTGGTTAGCTCCCTTACTCCAAATCTACATTTTCTCCAGGCAATCTCATTCCATACATGGTTTAAGTACTCTATATATGCAGATGATACCAAAATATATAGACTCAGCCTTTTACTGGTTTGACAACTCTACTTGAATGTCTAGTAGGCATCTTAAAGTTGACATCTAAAATAGACCTACCAAGGTAACGTAATGTTTTCCAAACTGGGACCCTTGAGAATAAAGAGCACTTCTGATAATTATGCCAGGACAAGAGGCATGAACTACTTATGTAAACCTAATACATAAAGGCAAACCACGGGTTTTCCTTATCACACTAAGAATGAGATCCTAATTCCTTAGATGCACCTGTCATGCTTAGCTCATCTTGTGGTACTTTCCCCATCATTCAGCTCGTCTGCCATTCTTTTTTTAGAACAATTGTGTGACCCTAGTTTCCTCATCTGGAACAGTAAACAATGATACTTAACTCTTAGGGTTGTAAAGCACAACATTCCTGGTTGGCAGTTAGTATGTGCTACACAGAAATTGGTCTTAATATCGAAACTAAGAAACTGAACATATATGCGTAGTGCAGGTTACTTGCATTTTCTGAATTAATGAATAAAAGGGTGATGTCTGCATTTTTCATAATTTTTTATAGGTGCTTGAGCATAAGACTCATTTGTTTGGTTATTTGTTAGAAAGTTCAAATTCCACAGTTGAAAGTGTGCCAGTCTTTATCTGGGAAATACTTACCTTGGAAGTAAGATTTAGAAATAGAAACTACCAATAAAGCAGTACCATCATACACTTTCCCTTATAGGCAGACCTAGATTTTCAGAATGTTTTCTAAGGTACATTTACTTCAAATGTATGTAAATTAGATCATTTCAAATTTAAGGGATTTTACAGAGAAATTTTCATAAAAGTCCCTAAATGTATTATTAAGACTCATTACTTTTGGCATGTCATTCCTTTTCTTATGCCAACTCATAAAGGATCCTTTCTATTCACAAAGTTTGAAGAGGAGCCAGAGCTTAGTAAATCTTGGCTCTGCCACTTGGCAGCTGAGTGACCAAGTCTAAATTTCAGTTTCCTTATTTGTAAAATGGGTTAAGTAATGAATTTATATAAAAGTATTTCGGGGAATAGAATTCTCGCCTGCCATGTGGGAGACTGTTCTATTCCTGGTCCATGTACTTCCCCCCAGAAAAAACAAACAAAACCAAACAACAAAAATTCAACAAATGGTGTGGCAAATAAAAGGATTCTCAAATATAAAAATAATGAAATGTGACCCTGCCATATAGCATACAAAAGTATTTTGTGGGACATAATGGTCAATTTAAAAAAAAAAAAATTTATCATACAAGTAGACTCTAATCAAACTCCTCTGGAGAACATAATACTTTTGGATGAGTGTTACTTGGTTCTTAAAGATACTCATTTATTCTAACCAGGAGACAAAAATCAAGTTTCTCTTAAAAAAATTTACTACAAGTTTGTTAATGTTTCCCTTGACACTAAGCTACAGAAACCAGATCACATTCAGATCATAGTGTTTCAGGGCTGGTGGTGAGGAAGAAGACTGGATTTGCATCCCAGATGAAATGTGGTCTATGAATAAAAATGTATTCATACTTTGAATTAAGGGCACAGTCTTGTCAGCTTCTTGGAAATGATTCCCATAGTATAAAATATCACTGATGTGCCATTTAATACTATATGAGTTCATGAAATAATAGCTCAGGGTGAAAGTTACCAACTTTATTTAAAATAAATGCAATTATTTATATTTTTAAATACAGCAAATGAGTCAGATTATCTATTTGGAGGTACAAACACAACTCAGAAGCTAAGTAAATCCATAAAATTACTGGTGCCTACAAACTGCCTGAATCACTTAAGTCTCTGCTCACTTAAGTTTTACTCTGCACTATAGAAAGAAGCAAAATAAATCAGTAAATTACTCTTCAACATTTAATGGTGCCACAGGGTTAAATACTGGCCTTCCTTTTTTGGCTTGAATTTTACCAAAGTTAGCCTCAAATTCTTTTTTGGTTCCATTCAGATTTGCAAGATGTGTATCTATTCTATAACCTAAAGAATTTAATTTTCTTATCCTGTACTGTACTATCTGTGGTGTTAACTCAAGAACCATTGGTATCTCTCTTATCTGAGCTATGGAAATCCCTACTTTCAGTAATCCCTGAATTCTCTCATCCAGAACTGGAACAGAATAATACAAAAGGGCAGGACATTTTAAAATTAATTGCCTCAAGTCATGATCTGAGCATTTAAATACATTTTTTGAGAAGGAAATACTATTCTGTATACTTCTTGGGCAAAGCTGAAAAATAAATCCTTTGAGTTTGGACACAAATTGAAGAATTTCAAAGTTTGTAAAACCTTGTCCCTCAAGAAATTCTAGCGTTTCCTTTATAGCTACAGAAGAATTTAATACAACAAATGGGTTTTGGCTTAACAATTTCAGTAGCCAAACTTTCATGTTGGCCTCAGAGCCCCCTAAATTTAGGTAACTCTCTTGGAGAATATTTATCATTTGCTTATTCCTCTCAACAGGGTTAAGAAAAATATTAGGTGCAGTCGTCAGAAATCTGCTAATGATTACATTCTTGAGTCCCAACTCTTGAAAGAACTGAATATTCAGCTTCTGGTTCTCCTGGTCTTCAACAGTAAAGAAAGATTCTGGAAACTGTTCTATTAACTTGACCAACTTTTCCTTGTTCTTGCAGACCAATTGCCAAAGTTCTCTCTGGGTGTCAACAGCAGTTGGACTACAGACAATTGCTTCTGGGCAGCATTCTTTTAAAACACGGGCTACAGAAGCCTTATTGGCACCCAGTTTTTGTAAAATATTTGCAATTTCTTCAACATAGGTTTCATCCTCTAAAAGTACCCATCCTTTTAATCTGCGTATTTTCTTAATGTCAACTGAAAATTTAGAGAGCTTTTCCACTGTTCTTTTATTTTCTTTATTTGATTGTCTATCAGTTGTGTAGGTAAAGCATGCTAAAAAAGATCGGTATTTTGGAGGTAATAGCATTTTTCTGAACGAACATAATCTGTAGGGCTGGCATCTCATCAGCAACATCCAAAACATGCCTGCAATCCACTGGCTAAGTCCCCTGTCCTGGGATTCAAAATGTTCTCAATGAATCTGTAAGAAAGAAAATGTAGGTTTCAGTATAAGGGAACATTGGCTTTTGGAACATACACAGTTAGAATTTCAGATGGAACCAATAAGGATAGGAATAAAATCAATTTAAATTACTATATAGGAAAACTAGCTACTCATGAGGAATATTAAATATATCTTTTAAAATACTGAATTGTGATATATTCCATTACCATTTAAACATAATTTATAAATATATTATCTGGGCTGTGCGACCACCTTACCAAGTAGTTATTTCCATTTTACAAACTTGCAGCAAGATCACAGAAAGTCGAAGTTTATAGACCTCAATGTTATTTTAACACAAATTCTCTTATCTACACTGTTACAATTCCTTTTAGGAGACATATATTACATACACACATTTTTTTAACTTGATGCTTAGCTGATACAGATGCTTATTAAGGAAAGGCAGGGGGAATCATCTCTAATATATTTTGGAATAAATATTTTGCCATACTGGTAACTATCATCCCAAACAAATCAGTTAGTCCATGTTATTTAAAATGAGTTAATGAACATTTGCTTGTTTTATTAGAATTATGTAAAAATCTCCTTTTATATCTAGAATTAAAGTAAGTCTTAGCCAGGTAAAAGAAATGCCATGCAACTGTCCTAGAGGAAACTTCCTTTAGGATTCTTGGGAAATCAGGTTAGCTGCAGAATGGAGAACAACTTTTAAAATAGCTATCCCAGGTTGACTGACTTAAGTACCTTTAGACTATTCTACTCTGCCTAGTATTTTGTTTGCCACTTTTTCACTTGCTACTGGTAATGAAAACATGCCCAGTTTACTTTTTTTTTCATCTTTTAGTATCTGAGGATGTTCTTAAATGTCTTAGCCTTGCCATACGTATGTGCAGTACTCGGTCATTTAGCCTGTTGGCAGCCTTCCCTAATTATATGTAGGGTTGAAAGGAAAGCCAAATACAGGCATTTCTAATCCCTTCTAATAATACCTTAGCCATATATACCAAGACTCTTCATTTTCCAGCCTGTACTGACTAATCTAAATAAATGATTATTGTATAGGGAAAAATAACAAGTAATAACTTTCCCATTTTGGTTTACCATTTATAATAATTACTTGTTGTTAGTGTCCATGGAGACTAAAACAATTGCAGGCATAGCTTCTGTTTAATTTCCAGTGGTTCAATCTGAGCTTTCTTCAGATAATTCCTCATACCGTTAGCAAAGATGACAATATTAAAGTATTTCAAAAAATGTATAAGATGACCCTGAATTTTAATAGGAAGGAAGAGATGCAACATAATGATAAAGAACCTGGGCAGATCTAGGTTTGTCCATGTGACCCTGCAAGCCTTGGGATCCACATCTATCCAGCATGGAGAAGAACACAGCTGAACTCCCAGTTCTAGAGTTAATTTACAGGTGATCTTAGGAAAATTATTTAGCCTCTTTGTGCTCAGATTAAACAAGATAGTAGTGATTAGAACAATGTCTCACAGTACATGCTCAATAAATAATAAAAATAATAACAGCTATCTGTAAAATGGAAAGAACAGCATCTAAACCTTACATGCATGTGAGGATTAACATGCATGTCAAGTACTTGACGGTGCCTGGTACGTAAGTATTCAGTAAATGGTAGCCATTATTAGGAGATAACTGAATCTAAAAGTATTTAAGTAATGACTTTAAATTGTATTTTAAACAGAAGTACATTATTTACAAGGAGTAACTGAAAAAATGTAATTCAGTTTTCCAAAATGATTTATAAATGGTTATAAAGCCATTACGCACTCACTGCAGAGTTTACCATATTCTTAAACATAAAGCAGAAAAAGTCTTTCATAATCCCAACACTTAACAGACAGCAGCTGTTCATATTTTGGCATATAATCATCCCTTTTTTTAGTATTTCTTTTTTGTTTGTTTTGTTTTTGTTTTTGCATGGGCAGGCACCGGGAATTGAACCTGGGTCTCTGGCATGGCAGGAGAGAACTCTGTCTGCTGAGCCACCATGGACTGCCCTTTTTTAGTATTTCTTGCTTCATTATTTTTAAAATACATAAAATGGGGCTGCCTTGTACATGGGAGTTTGGTTCTAAACTCAGCCTATAAAGTGAAAATGGTATGGACTTAGCATTTTCTTTGGAAATCTCTTAAACCGGCACCATGCTGGAGACCCAACATACAGTCTTTCATTAAATCCAACCCAGCCAGGGGTTCCCAAAGGTTGGAACAGATGGCAGAGTCTGGCTGAGCACCAGATATGGTAATTGGCTTGGTTTGGTTACATTATACATGACAGATCATTAAACACTGGAACCATATTCACATGCATGGCAAGATGCTTACATTGACAGAGAGACTCCTGCCAGTTGAGGCTAAGGAAACAGCAGTTGTCTCCCATTTCCTGCTTACTCTAGGGTAAGCTAAATGTGTGAAGTGCCAGGTGAATTGTCTAAAAAAAAAAAAGAGTTAAAATTGTCTGTCTCCCCAATTTTCTCTCTCTGATGAACACAAACAGGTAACTGCAAATATGAAAAGCATGAATGTTATGACTCTGTAATCAATGCACATGATATCTGATTTATTTTCTGCTTTTACTTTACAGACTTCTAGTATCTACTTTGGCATTTAAAATTCTGAAAATATTTAAAATTAGTGTATGATATATTATACAGGATAGATATACTATAATTTTTAATTCATTCCCTAACATTGAGCATTTAGGCTATTAAAACTTTCACTACTCGTTAATTATCTGTCCACATTTCATATTTTTCCCTTTAGGATGGATTCCTAGAAGTAGAATTACTGAAGAGGATATGTGTGAATGTTTTCAAGGCTAAGCTGCTAAATTTACTGCCCAGAAAAATGAACTCAGTTGACATTCTCACAAGTAATTTAAATGTTTCTCTCATCATGTTTTATTTTGAGATATGAAAAATGATACACTACCAACTTAAATTCATTTTATTTTATTACTAGTGAGGCTGAGCTTTTCTTAAACTAATTTCACCATCTTTATTTCCTTTTGTGAATAACCATTCCTGCCTTTTGGTTTTTCAGACTGTGATCTTCCTGCTTTTTAAAAAATGACATATAAATTATTAAGTCTAACAGTCTCTTCACTTTTGAAAATATTTTTCTAGTTCATTTTCAGTTGGTATCCTTAGCTTACCAGAGTGGTTCATTTTAAGTGGTCAAATTGTCCCTTTCATTTACAATTCCTACTGCTTTTTTTTTTTTAACATTTTTTTATTGATTAAAAAAAATTAACTAACACAACATTTAGAAATCATTCCATTCTACATATGCAATCAGTAATTCTTAATATCACATAGATGTATGATCATCATTTCTTAGTATATATGCATCGATTTAGAAAAAGAAATAGCAAGACAACAGAAAAAGAAATAAAATGATAATATAGAGAAAAATAAAAATAAAAATACAAAATACAAAATATATAAGAAAAAAATAAAAAAAACAAACTATAGCTCAGATGCAGCTTCATTCAGTGTTTTAACATAATTACATTACAATTAGTATTGTGCTGTCCATTTTTTTTTTTTTAGAAATCATACAATTCTACATATGCAATCAGTAATTCTTAACATCATCACATAGATGCATGATCATCGTTTCTTAGTACATTTGCATCGGTTTAGAAGAACTAGCAATACAACCGAAAAAGATATAGAATGTTAATATAGAGAAAAAAAATAAAAATAATAATAGTAAGAACAAAACAAAACAAAACAGAACAAAAACCTATAGCTCGGATGCAGCTTCATTCAGTGTTTTAACATGATTACTTTACAATTAGGTATTATTGTGCTGTCCATTTTTGAGTTTTTGTATCTAGTCCTATTGCACAGTCTGTATCCCATCAGCTCCAATTAATTCCTACTGCTTTTAAGGACTAGGCAAAAGATAAAAATTTATCCATATTTCCTTCTATATTTTTGAATTATAAAAGTTAACTCCTTGGGGTCCACGGGTGGTTCAGTGGTAGAATGCTCGCCTTCCATGCAGGAGACCTGGGTTCAGTTCCTGGACCATGCATTCAAAAAAAAAGCAATGAGAAATTAACTCCTTAATTCATTTGAAATTCCTAGATAGGAGTTGAGAATATAAGTAGATTTCATCAATAGTTTAGCCATCTTAAGAGTATCATTTTAAAAAACTTTTTATTGTGAAATATAACCTATACAGAAAAGTGGTAATTTCAAAGTTCAGTTTAACAAATAGTTTGCTCTTCAATGTATAGTATGGGTCACAGTTCTACAATTTCAGGCATTTCCCTCTGGCTGTTCCAATACACACACAAGAAACCAAAAAGAAACATCTACACAATGATTTAGCAGTGACAATCACTTGCTAAATCCTAACCTCTCTGTCACAACTCCTCCCTCTCATTTGATCAGTCTCTCTGTCTTCAGGGATATTTGATCAATGACTCTTCTAACTTATTCATGTTGAAAAGGGGTATTGGCACTATGGGGTAGGGGAATGCAACTGGTTGATGTTCTTGGAGAGACTAGTTCCTGTAAGTTTCAGGGCTTACCTGGCATAGGGACAAGCTGGAGGTTTTAAGTTACTGAAAAATAGCCTGGAGTTTTCTTTAGGGTTTTCAGGAATTTTGTTGGTTGGGGCTTGGCATACCATTTAAGCACCTTTTTTTTAAAAACAATCTTTTCCTTCGCCAAGATTTGTGATGTCTCTTTTAGTGTATATTAAATGTAGGTTCTGTTTCCTAGTTAGCCTCTATCCCCACTCCCCTCACTATTTTGCAGTTCCCTCAAAGAGCCAGGAGGCTCATTTCTGGCCTCTGATGCATACTTGGCTTCCTCTGCCATCCCATCTTAAAACATTTCTCGTCAACTCATTCTTCCATACTCCCATGTCATATCTTCTCAACTTAGATCTCCAACACTCTTCCCTATTCTCTCCACTCTTAACCAGTGTTGTCCGGGGTTCTTCCCTGCTCCTGGATATTGGGAACTCTGTAATGCTCCTTTCTTACATATTTACTCCTTCAGCTGTATCCGCCTCCCAGGTGACTCCACCCTTCACCTCTATGGCGTTTAAATACTTTCAGGCCTCTTCAAATTAAAATGACCAGTCTCTGTCATTATCCCTCCAACTAAAATCCCATCTTTCTTTTCCCTTCCCCCCAATCCTCCAGCTAATTTTTGCAGATCCTTCTCTCCTTCCAGGTCCTTTCCTACCTAAATAACTCTCAATAAGGACAAATTACATGTGGGTAGAACCAATGACTAGTTTTAAATTCATGTCTCTTAACTTTCAGCACAGTTGAAACTTTCTCCTTGAATTACTCTCTCACTTATCTTCTAGGATGTTCCATTCTTCTGGTTGTCCTCCTTCCTTCCTACACTTCTGGCCACCCATTATCTGTTTCCTCCGCAGGCTCATCTTCAGAAGTGGTTCTAAACCCTCTCCCCTTCTTACCTTGCAGTCTCCCTGGAAAATTTGTTCTCATCAAGGGCTCCAGTTAATCCACTTGGACTCCTCTACAGCATCTTCTCAAAATGTGATCCTGTCACCTCCCTGCAATAAACTTTTCAATGGTACTTTAGGATAAAGACAAAAAAAAAAAATTAAATAAAAAAATAAAACACAGTGACTTACCATGACCAACAAGGACCCCTTGTCTGAGCTCTACTCCAACTATTCTGTCTCCCTACACTAGCCACACCTGCTTCCTTTCAGTCGTAAGAGTTTTTATCTATTCCCATCATGCTGTCTTTGAAGATGGCTGTTTTCCATGCCCGAAATGTTTCCATCTAGTTAACTCCTAGATCTACGTGTCCGTTTTTCAGGGAAATATTCTCTTGACTTGACCTTGGTGAATAAAATTCCCTGCTCCCAATACAGGCTTTGAGGGCTGTATGGTGCTGCTCCTCTGCACCGTCATGGCTGTAATGCTCACGTGGGCATTTCTGTCTCGTCATTAGTAAGCTCCATGAAGGCAGGGACTGTGTCTTTTTTTTTTTAAACGGCTAATTTGTTTATTGGAGTCCACATTCTTGTCAATGGTTCATTATTTTGCAAGGTTACAGCTTTGCCCTTTACCATGAGCTTTTTTTTTTTTTTTTTAACAACATTGATTTTGCAAAGCACTTTGGGTATATGAAGAACAAGAGTTAGATTCCTTGAAAGTCACTCTAATTCAGGGTTTCTCAACTTTGGCACTATGACACTTTGGGGTAGGTAATATTTTTTATATTAGAGGAATTGTATGTTTACAGGAAAATCAATTGTAAAATGCAGAGTTCAAATACACTACCATATTATTGATACCTTGTGTTAGTGCAGTACATTTGTTACAATTCATGAAAGAACATTTTTTATTATTGTACTATTAGCTATAGGCCATCATTTACTATAGGGCTCCCTGTTTGTACTGTACAGTCCTATGTTAAACATAAAAAAATGTTTATTTTTACGGTGAAAAATAACACATATACAAGAAAGCAATAAATTTCAAAGCACAGTGCAACAGTTATAGAACAAATTTCAGAGTCTGGGTATGGGTTACAATTCCACAATTTTAGGTTTTTACTTCTAGCTGCTCCAAGACACTGGAGACTAAAATATCAATATAATGATTCTGAAATCATACTGATTTGTTAAATCCTATCTTAATGTTAAAACTCCACCTTCTCCTTTGCTCTTTCTCCCAATGTTCAGGGGTATTTAGGCTATGTCTGTTCTAACTTTTTCATATTGGAAAGGGCTGTCAATAATAGGGGGTAGGGGGATGGAACTAGTTGATGTTCTGGAGAGACTGGCCCCTCTGAGTTTCAGGATTTATCTGGCCTAGGAACCTCCTGGAGGTTGTAGGTTTCTGGAAAATAATCATAGTGCATGGAACCTTTGTAGAATCTCAGATAAAGCCCTAGGTGTTTTTTAGGGTTGGCAGAAATGGTTTTGGCTGGGGTCTGGCAAACCATAAGTAGCAATTTCTAGCTAAAGCTTGCATAAGAACACCCTCTCAGCCACTGATACCTCATTTGTTACAACTCTTTCCCCCTTTTTGGTTAGGAAGGCATTGTCAATCCCAGGGTGCCAGGGGGACTATCACCCCAGGTGAAAAGTTGTGTCCCATGTAGGGGAGAGGTTAAGAATTTCACTTGCAGAGTTGGGCTCAAAGAGGGAGAAGCCACATCTGAGCAACAAAAGAGGTCCCCTGGAAGTAACTCTTAGGCTTATCTATAGGTAGGCTAATCTTCTCTGCTACATAAATAAGCTTCACAAGAGCAAGCCTCCAGATCAAAGTCTTGACCAATGTTTGAGACAGTATCAGAGTTTTCCCCAGTGGTTTAATAGTTTAATTTAATAGTTTAATAGTTCCGTATTTTTTCTTCCATTCCTCAGGGGACTTTGCCAATACATTTTAATTATCTGCTCAACATACTCTGGGATGTATCTGGGCATTACATTATGCTATAAAGAATTACAAGCCCTCAGTCCCATTCTGTACTCCTTGGGTTTGGGTTATTTAAATGATCTATCCATACAAATTGAGTTAGATTATATGCTACAGAAAATTTAGGTTCAAAACAAAGTAAACCCCTCTTACTTTGGTCTAAGAGAGTAAGTGAAGTTCTAAAATACAGACATTGTCTTCCTTACTCCTGTATTCTGACCTTAGTCCCAACCCAGTTGGCTTTGTTCTTATCTAAAATTGAAGCCTGATCTCTTTTTCAATTTCTTTAACAGTTGTTGTATGTGGCAATACTGACTTTCAGAACTGCAGACCGCCTATTCTGAGTCTTGGGTGTCACAGGTACCCAAAATTCCAGGGAGATACCAACTTATACATATACAACACAGCCTCTCTGCTCCAGACTAAATATGACTGCTATAAAAGTTTAACATCTAGGCCACAATTTTCTAAATGAGGCTATACAATATTTGCTCTTTTGTTTCTGGCTTATTTTGCATCACATAATGTCCCATAGGTTCATTCACAATGTTGTATGCTTCATTTCTTTCTGTATAAACACAATATCCAATCATATATATACTCCATAGTTCGCCATTCTACTTCTCCGTCAGTGCGTCCTTCAGCTACCATCATGCATAATGTCCAAAGTCAACAGTCCATCAATACTCTCAATTTTCGACAAGTTTCATTGCTTTCAAGAGAAAAATAACCGATAAACACACCCTTACCAAGTAGAAAATCCAAACCTCTCCTTAACCCTTGTGCTCCCTACCAACCCATTATTTACGCTAGTATTGCTGTGGTACTGTTGATGTCTTCTTGTTAAACACAGGCCAGAGCATGCAGCAGTAGTTTTCCCCCATGCCCCAAATACTATAAACTCTTTGCACAGGATTCATACCTTTGAAGTAATTCATGCAAGAAGTTATTTATATTTGTAGTGTTAATCGGTGGGATACATGACTCTGTACAACCCCCTTCAATCATGTTCATCTTCAATATGGCAGTATTACTTGTAGACCCACTAATGAACTGCCTTCACTTCTATCCATTCCTTTACATTTAACTTCAACCTCATTATCTAACTGTTCACCCGTCTCTAGCTTCCATGTATCTCTAGGCCCCTATATTCTATATTATAAGCCTCAGAGTTTACCTTTAGCATGGTCATAAAAGCAAAATCATACAGTATCCTTTGGTGTCTGGCTTATTTCAGTCAGCATTACGTCCTCAAGGTTTATCCATCTCGTCATGTGCTTCAGAGTGTCATTTCTGCTTACTGCTGCATAATATTCCATTGTATGTACATACCACATTTTGTTCATCCACTCTTCTGTTGATGACCACTTGGACTGTTTCCATCTTTTGGCGACTATGAATAATGCTGCTAATAATGCGGCTAAGAACATTGGTTCTGTCTGTTTTGTTCACTACTGTGTTCCAATGAATTAATGAATTGCTCCTCTACCCTCTGTCTGGATGTCAACACTGATGTTAGGAGGCATTCTGGGTAGGTGACCCTCCTGTGCACTCTCCTTTAGCACCCTGCCCTTGACCCCACTGTAATACTTACCACATTCTTACCTGTTCTTCTTCATTCACTGAACTATTAGGTTTTTTAAGTTCATGCTGTGTGTCAGGATTAGGTTAGGCACTAACTCTTGAGCTGAAACAACACTACATAACTTTTCTTTGGATCACAGGCCCCCCTGAGAACTTGATGAGAACCACAGGCTCTCTTGCCAGAAAAAAGACCCACACCCACAACATTCTGCAATGCTTTTCCCAGTGGTTTCATAAGGATTTACAGACCTCCTTGCAGTCCAGAATGAACAACCTGCACCAGAATGCAAGTACTGGGAGGGCAGAAATTGAATCCTGTTCTCTTTTATCCCCAGTATTCAGTATTGAGCAAAGAACTTGGTTCACAGAGCAACAAAATCAGTTGTAAACTGAAACTTGATGAACAAATCAAGGTCATGAGGCAACTTAATGTAGTGGGTAAAACCGGGGGCTACTGGCATCAGTATGCCTGTACCTAATTACTGGCTACTAGTTGTTGTGTGACTTGCAGTTTCTTCATCTCTCTGTGCCTTAGTTTGAGCATCAGGAAAATGGGAACACCACCTCACTTGGTGATTGTGAAGTTTAAATGCATTAATAATGCCATACATCACAGTGTTCTAGTTTGCTAGCTGCCGGAATGCAACATACCAGAGACGGATTGGCTTTTAATAAAAGGGGATTTATTTCATTAGTTTTTCAGAGGAAAGGCAGCTAACTTTCAACTGAGGTTCTTTCTTATGTGGGAAGGCACAGGGTGGTCTCTGCTGGCCTTCTCTACAGGTCTCTGGGTTCCAACAACTTTCCCGGGGGTGATTTCTTTCTGTACCTCCAAAGGCCTGGGCTGAGCTGTGAGTGCTGAGATGAGGTATGCTGAGCTGCTTGGGCTGTGCTACATTGTGCTCTCTCATTTAAGCACCAGCCAATTAAGTCAAACATCATTCACTGCAGCAGGCACGCCTCCTAGCCAACTGCAGATGTAATTAGCAACAGATGAGGTTCCGGTACCATTGGCTCATGTCCACAGCAACAGAACTAGGTGCCTTCACCTGGCCAAGTTGACAACTGAATCTAACTACTACACACAGAGTATTCAAAAACTCTTCACATGTACTAACTCATTAAGTCCTTAAAACCCATTTTAAAGATGAGGAATCAGATGCACATAAAGTAACTTGTGAAAGGTTGCACAGCTAATAAATGGCTGAGGTTGTATTCCAACAGACCAGCTTGGCTTCAGGGCCCTGCAGTATTGCCTAAATACATGTCAAGTGCCTATTAGACTAGTACCTGGTACTCAATAAACATCACAGCTATCATTATTCTAAAGAAGCTAAAATCATATTAAGAACAGGTCAAGAATTCAGCTTAAAACAATTTTCTTGACTTTCCAAATGCACCATGGTTTTCCATATTTTTAAAGTTTTTTTTTTTTAAACTTAAATTTCCATGTGTTTTAAACCAAGACTATGCAAATCAAAACCCCATTGGCACCAAATTATTACTTACCTCTCTTACTAGACTCCAAAAGTTCCTTGAGGGTACTGGCTGTGATTTCCAGTCATTTCTGCATCCCACCAGTTACTAGGGTTCAGTAAGATTTGGTTGTCCCACGTTTTAGAAAAAGCTACATTAAAAAAAAAAAGAACCTCTGGATTCTAGGACTATGAAATGATATTCACTTGAACTATTTGAAAGTTTAGTTCACAAACTTCGAAAGACTCAGCTAAATTCATGCTTTGTGTCCAATACATAGTGATGCACTTGGTAAATAATGGGAGCTATTCTCTGCTGCTCCATATTTCTTTAGCCTTTTGAAGGAGTGCAATCCGCTTATGATAAGCACAATTTTCATATATACATAATAAACTCTACAACTCCATTAATTTCAATTAAATTCTACTTTTATAACATGTTTGAGCAGCTGGCAGTTTCAAATTAATCCCAGTGTTTCTAAACATAAAAACACTAGATACAGTCTAATTGAATTAGGCTAGGTTTTGATTTGGGTTACTGAAATCCTCTGTAAGCAGGATAATATTCAGATGTAAAAAAAAAAAGGAAAAAGCCAAAAGTCAACAGAACCCAGAGAAAAAGGAGAAGACATCGCCACGTGCATTGCCATGTGACAGAAAAGCCAGTCCCAGAACACAACAATCTTTAGGGAGAAAGTATCGCCTTACTGTCACCTGGATTCTGGACTTCTCCTAGCCCCAATACCAAAAGCCAATAAATCCCCATAGTTCGAGCCAACCAAATTCTGTGGTATTTGTTTTAGAAGCCAGGGAACTAAGGAAATGAGGGGAGATCGACTCCTGTTTAATCAATCTCATGTCAAAACAGTGTAGGCTATGCAGGGTCCGAAGGTAGAATTCTCGCCTGCCATCTGGGAGACCAGGGTTCAATTCCCAGTCCATGCACTTCCCAAAAAACAAACAAGAATTCAACAAAAATGGTGCTGCAATAACGGGATGCTCACATGGAAAAATAATGAAATGTGACCCCACCATACTGCATACAAAAGAATAAAAAACTGTGTAGGATAGCACATGAGAATAGAAACCAATAAGAAGCTAGAATTCTTGTCTTTGTGGCGGGAAGGGGTTAATAGAATGAGGGGTACTTTCACTTTTCAGCACCACCTTACAAACCCCATTTCCTAAGCCATCAGGGCCAGCCCTGTCTTGGTTCTTTCAAGCCTTCCTTTCCTTCAGTTATGCAGAACAGATCCCTCCAGAAGCTTCATATCTGTTACATGGCCTGGACTCCCATGTACTAGTTGAGAGGACTTATTGGTTAAAAGAGCCCTTTTCCTCAAAACTTCTAATCCCTTTCTATCCTAAGATATGGCATTTCTATCCTAAGATATGGCATTTCTATCCACCTGCGCATAATTGAACTAAAAGGAATCACTTCAGAGTTTTAGACAAACCAAAGTTTCTTTTTTGTAGTCTTTTCCATGTTGTGGGTCACAGAATTGAGGGAGCCATAATTATAATTAGTTAATATGTGAAACATTGTCTTCCCCACATGCTTAAAATAACTAATCCATATAATTGACCTATCTAAATGCTCTTCATTCTTTCCTATTAAAAATAAGATATAAAGCATGTTTCCAGGACTTAATCTTCAAAAGGTAAGGTGATTCAGGACCAAGGTTAAATAATCTGGTATTTTTAAGTATCAGGAAATATATTTGAATTTAAAAACAAAATAACCTATTTGCTCACGTCCCAGGCTTTACAGCCACTTTGCTTTAGAAGCCACATTGAGATTTTTAAGCCTTTGAAGCGTTCTGACCAGTGGCTTCAGGAATGAAGTTTTGTTTAGAAAGCATAAGACCTTTGTTGTTGATTGAAACTTGGCTTGATGCCTCTATACAACTAAATAATTAGAAAAAAATACATTTAAACAAGAAGCAGATGCTTTCTGTAGATGTCTATTTTCACTGTACAGAATAAATAGAAGTTTTCAACTCTGCATTTACTCTTTGGATATGGTGCATACCAATGAATCTTTATTTAAAGCATAGTGTGCTCCTTTTACAAAGGTAAAGGAAATAGGGGTCCTCTGGGGTACTTTTTCCTCCAAAACACTTTCTGCTCCAAGAAAACTAAACGAGGTTATTCATTCTCCATTATTCTTTCGTTTACTCCCATACCTGGTACTGAGCCAGTAGATCTGCAAAGAAATGGAGGGAAAGCTGGTGCTGAATGCAGGGATGGCAGGCCCTGCTGGGGATGGGTAGTTTATAATTGGCAACAGACAACAAACATACTACACATGTTAAATGTTCATCTTAGCTGCAAAATCAATTAAGAAGGAACTATACCCAGGCAAGGGAAAATAGAGGGCAGGACATGACAGGAAAACTTTGTAAATGGAGGGAAGATTTCTAGAGTTTCTTTATCAGAGACCTGCTGCTATGTCAACATACTAGTAAGGAGAGTACATTTTCGGTTTGTCTTCTCAACTAGGAAGCTACATACTGGGTTCCTGAGCCAATTTTAAGTGCTTGAGATACAAAACAAACAAACAAAACCACTAGGGCCCTAGGCAGAGGATCTCCTGGGCTGACCCAAAGGCCACAGTCGTCACCTCAAGCGGGACCGTAGCTTCTCTGGCCTAGGCCTGGCAGGCTCAGCTGACCAGCCGGGGCGAGATCAGTTCCGCGGTGGGCGACTGTGCTGGGATCTAAAGTTCAAACCCAGGGGCGGAAGACGACGACTCACCTGGTGGGGTTCGCTCCGTGTAAGGCGCAGTCTGTCCCGGGTCTCTGGCTTCTTCCCTCCTCCCTCGGTCGAGGATAAGCAAATCAGGTCGCCTCCGGAGGGCTGGGGCCTGGTTCCCGAACGGCATAGGGAAACCTGGTGCAGGTAGGCCCCCAATTTCCCTCAGGTACCGCCCCTTGCTACTTGCCCTTCACCCGCAGCCAATGAATGCACGGGAAACAAGTGAGCCCAGAGTCACTCTTGTGCCAGCCAATTGGGGAGCGGGATACAGTGACGTACCCTCCCTACAATACAGCAGGGGCAGGGTGAGAGGCCGGTTCGCGTAAGAATCAGCTTTCCCGGGACTGGTTCTTTGTGCCAGTAATTATAGCCGCTGGCATTTTCACAGCCTTTCCTTTCCCGCATTTTAGGCAACTGGGAAAAAGTAGAAATCACCCCGAAACGGCAACATTTTTGAGATAGCCATTCTAACCCCCCCAAATAAATCAACGACCCAATGTACAAAGAAAAAACTGTAATTACAAACAAAACAGAAAATTTTCTCTGCAACACATCAACGATTCCCTCTCATCCCCAGCAGCCAGTGACCGTGTCTGACTCATTTTTACAAGCCTCCAGCCCCAGCCATTCTTTTTGTTCTCTACCATCTTCACCTGAATTTCTCCTTAGTCAAACTCGATGTCTCACATTTATTCTCTCATTTATCCATGCAACTAATAATATTTACATATGCACAAGCATGTGATGTTGACAATTGAAAGGACAGGGTGGACGGACACCATAGGGAATAAGATACATTCTCTGCCCTCGTGGAGCTTACATTCTAGAGGAGGAAAAAAACAAGAATGTGATTAATCACAACTAGAATTAATTTTCCAAGGAGAGTGCCCTAGTTGTCTGTTTTTGTGTGGTGATGGATTAGGAAAGCTAATGTTTTCTCTGGCCTGCGGTCCTGGCCTTTATGACCCTTAACACACTGCCCTGCAATGCTTCTAGATTTTCCTCTTACTTTCTGGAGCTCCTTGTGGATTCTGATTATCTTCCTATGCAATATCCTTGGTACACAGAAGGGTCTCAGGAAATGGTAACTAAATCTTTTGAGTCTCTCTACCTTTAGTACCTAACTTGTGCTCAGTAGACTTTGTTGAAAAGGAATAGCACTTGCACTTTTACTGAACAGAGTAGCAGCAAGGATCCTGGTTTCTTATCTCAAGATAACTCTCATCTCCAGGGTTTCTACAGGTAACTGATATGCTAATAAACGGTAGGTGGGTTCATGACTGGTGTGCTGTTTGAAAGGATTTATGTACCCTGGAAAAGCCATGCTTTAATCCTAAACCATCCCGTGGGAGCAACTGTTTCTTTTAATTCCTATTTAATAATGTAGGTTGGAAACTTGATTAGGTTATCTCCATGGAAATTGACTCACCCAATTGTGGGTATTCACCTTGTATTAGAGGGTGATGTGACTCCACCCATTCCAGGTGGGTCTTGATTAGTTTACTCGAATCCTTTAAAAGAGGAAGCATTTTGGAGAACGTTGGAGAATGATGAGCCACAAAGACAGAGTCCACAAGCCACCGACCTTTGGAGAAGAAGTACAACACCCCGGGGGGTGCTTCATGAGACAAGAAGCCTGAGGAAAAGCTAGCAGACATCACCATATTTACCATGTGCCTTTCCAGTTGAGAAAGAAACCCTGAACTTCATTGGTCTGTCTTGAGTAAAGGTAAGCTCTTGTTGGTGCCATAATTTGGACATTTTTACAGACTTGCTTTAATTTGGACATTTTCACAGCGTTAGAACTGTAAACTTGTAACTTATTATATTTTCCCTTTAAAAAGTCGTTCTACTTCTGGTATATTGCATTTTGGCAGCTAGCAACTCGAACTAGTAACCCTTCTCCTTTTGAGTCACCCTTATACTAAAACCCTGTTATTCATGGATTTACTGAATACTTTTTCCCGAAATACATGAATTTGAGGTCCAGACTAACCAAGTATTAGGGTGCTAGCAATTTGTACCATGGCTCCATGTGATTGTGTGAGGAATGACAACTACATATGACCCTGTGCATTATAATCAAAATTTGAAATTTTATTAAATTAATGTTACCCTATGTTCTCTCTCCATCTCAAGTATTAAACAGTACATTTCTAGGACCAAACAGACAGAAAAAAATATTTGGATGGAGCAAAGGGGGAAAGAGCCTACTATTTTGCATATTATCTACAATAAAATTTTTTAGAAGTACAAATGTATGTTTGAAATTGTGGGAAGATCTTGAAGTTTCTAGCTTATAAAATATGTACTAAAAATGATACTGATATCATTGTCTTTATATCCCAAATTTACTAATTTAAGTAATGTAAAAAAGGTAAAGTTGATTCATCAAAAGCTTAGTTCCCTCAACTCAATTTTTGCAAATTGCCCAGCACAGTTTTTGGTAATAAGAGTTCAAGAAGCATTTGCTGAGTGAATAAAAGGTCTAAATCCCTCAACCACTGATTCACCCATCTTGGAGGTTTTCAGGACACTAACTGTTCTTCTAGTCAGGGGGAACACACTGTAGTCAAATATAGTGCATTTACCAATAGGGGCACGTTTATTGATACCTCTGTTTCCCTTTTACTGCTTCTTAGCCACACTTTAAACCCAACTGAAAAAAGTTTTTGGAAAACCACACACACACATACACCCATTAAAAAAGAAAATAAAATACTACAAAATTCAAAGTAATATATCAATGCCCATGATATTAAAAATGCTTATTTATTCACATTAAAACAGAACCCTCCACTCCCAGATGGGGATGATAATCTCAGGCCTATGAATTTCTCAAGTCTGCATAGTGCAATGAGGTCTAAAGAGTACGGTGTAAAGTATAGGTATCATGAAAAACAACTAAAATAGTACTCCTTATTAATACTGAAGAAAAAAGATACATTTTTTCTCTCAGTAATTAAATTTGTTGATCATTGTTAGTGATTACCTGGATATTTTTTTAAAAATGCATATCATCCCCAAATATTATTGCTCAAATTAATCTTAACAATTACTTTTAATACAATTATCATACTGCACATCCATCACTAGTGGAGATGGGGAAACAAAAAGCCACTGGTTGTAATTCCAAATGGCAAGAGCCTAATGGACAACAGTAAATGGGTAATAATAATAATAGTAATAATAATGGCAGCTAATCAGAGTGTGGTGTTCAGTTATACAGATTGCGCACTGCACAATCCAGGGTGCAAGGCAACACTGCAGCCTTGTAGCTAACATTTATTGTGCCTCCCAAATGCCAGGCACTGTTATGGGAACTTCACAAACGACTATGAAGCAAGTTCTACACTCTTATCCCCACTTTACAGATAAGAAAAAAGAAGACAGGTTAGGAACTTGCTTGAGATCTCAAAGCTAATGAGTGGCAGAGCCAAATATCCTTCACTGTAATTATCATATTACCTAACTCATTTGAAAAAAATCCATTTGGTTTTAAATCTCTCAGAGATAATTCTACATTTAAAAAGTATAAAGTATTTGGAAGACAATATTCTTACTTGAAATAATAAATTTGAAAAATAAATTTTCCTACATATATGTTAGGTATGCATTCAGAATAGTGTCATGTGGGTTACAGAAATTTGTTTCTGTAATTTATAATCAAATCTCATACCAATGCTTTCCCTTTACCAAAAAACAAAAACAAAAAAGAAAGCAAAAACAAAACAAAACAAAAAAACAAGAAAAACAAAAACAGGAAATAAAAAACAACCACTAAATACACAAGTTCCATATTTGCATATATTTTAATAACAAGGTCACTTTAGCTGTAAATGAACGAAAAAAGGGAGACACGGAGATTTTAATACATGAAACTTTTACAATTCTGGGTTAAAACAGGCATACATTAAGTTTAAAACACATACAATTGTGTTAACAGACTACGACTACCAATTTTGATTACAGACATTTTCTGAAACATTACTGAAGAGCGCAAAGTTTGATCAAACAATGATGTCAAGAAAATTTTGTCCTAAAATTTTAACAAAGTCTTTTAAGAAAGTCTAAAAACCACATGGACTCTATTATCCCACACTGACTCTCAAAACTTTGATTTTTTTTATCAGGATATCAGTTTGCAACTTTAACTTTATCAAAAATATATTGATGGGTCTATACTAATTGTGACTATTTATATTTACATTAAACAAATTCTTTTACCAAGTTCTTTATATACAAATTATCATTTGTCCTCTGCGAAATTCATTGAAAAGTTAAAAACCACAGAAATGTCATTAAAAACAATGTATTGCAAAATGTAACTAAGTTCCCATCAATGAAGGACATTTTAAAATAATTTAACTGAAAAAGTATTGAACTCCCCATCAATTTCAGCTGCAACAGTATTCCTCTTGAATGTTTTCTGTGATTAAAGCGGAAAAAAGCTGGGTAAAGTTTGATGCAAGGAATTAAATGATAAAAACTTGATCAGTGTTTACCAATCTTATCTTAAAGAAATTTACAGTCTAATTAGGTTGGTGCACACACACATGCACACACACAAACTACACAATTAAAAAATACAAATAGTTTGAGATAACTGAAGAAACAAAAAGTCTCTAAAAGCTGGCAAATACACTGTATAAATGGTTTTTTGTATTCATTTAAACCACAAAATGGTATACCAAATCCAATTATACTAGGATATAGGCATGGTTTTTTCAAACTTCTTCAAGTATTTTCAAGAATTTCAATTAGTCCCCAAAAGGAAAGAATTTATATTTTACAAGTACCACAGATAAAAGATATGTGGAAACATGTAAGAGGCAAAGATTTGGGAGAAAGTTCATTAAGGCATTATATTAATACTATAAACAGGTTGCTTTAATTAAAAGTTTTAGACTCATGGCCACACTAAGGAAATGAAAAAGATGTCATTTTTTTTAAGAAAAGACTTGACCACAAAATCATAAACTTTTCAAATTTAAAGATCATGGATCCAGGACAACCATAAAACAGAGTACAGCACTCCGTCTAGTACAGACCTGTTTTTTCTTGTCTAATAATTAACTGATTTTATAACAGCCACTTAACAATTTATACTTCAGGTGATCTGTTTTGAAAATAGAGATAAGTTCTATTTTGGAAATCATTTTAATTTATGTTAATTATACACGCTAAATAAAGCCAAGAAATGAAGCTCTAAAATATTTACCTAATTGGTGCTTTGTCGCTGGACTTTTGGACCGATACCCTGCATCTCCTCTTCCTGACTAGGGCGTTTCCCACTGCTAAGACCAGGACCCATGGAGCTTCTTCCTACACATTAAAAAGTGTACATTTAAGATAGAAAAGGGGAAAAGAATAGTGTGCTCTAAAGTTTTGTTCTTACCTTGCTTCAATAGGTGAATTTGCTGACTGTCTCCATGAGCATAATGTAAAATACCACTCCCTTGAGAGCAACCTATTGGTATTTAAAACACAACAGAATTACTTACATTAAATTCCAAGTTATATGTATTAAACTACAAGCCCAATTCTTAGTATTTGAATTAAAGGTCTTCTATGCTGCAAGGACTAAACCTCAATCCTCTGTATGAAAATCATGTACAAATAAGGAAAAATTTAAATTTAGGCTATAAAAATGCTGACAGTCAAAAGGAAAAATTATTGATAATAATTTTCCAAAGAACATTTTACTGCATAAAACTATTAAAAACTTGATGTGAATGAACACATAAGGGCAACAGTGAGATATACAGACTTTCTTCACCCCGTTCCTCCCTGCCTCTCCAAAATACACTGCCTTGGCGATACAGAAAAGGGTTAGCCAAAGCGAGTTAATTAAAATCATAAGACAAACACTATCTGGCAGTTACCTAACCTGATCAATTATATCAACCCTTCCAACAAAGAATCCAGGAAAATGGACTGGCTAGAACATACAAGTATGCTTTAGAGAAACATCTTTGTTAGTGTGTCCCAGTTATGGGAAAATATGAGCACTCTGGTCCCTAAAAAGGTAAATTCATGATTTGAACAGACTATATCTGAAGATAATCTATTTATTTCTGCTTGAGTTACATGCTCATCAAGATCTTCCTGAAAAAAGAATTCGGCTTTTCAGATAACTTAAAATAGGGAAAGTTGATGTGCTGGGCCACAATGTGGCCTACCATAACTGGAAAGGGATATTCCTATTATAAATTAATAAACCAGTGCTCCCTACTGATATTTCGATAAGATTTCAAAATTTCTAGCCTGCTATTCACAGAATGGTTATCTCTAATTATACTGAAAAGTTCAGTCTTTGGACTTGTAAGGCTGAAGGTCAGCGTCTGGACTACTGGCAAATTCAACAGTGAACGGTGCTATTCCTGGTCTTATCATCAGCAGGCCATATAGTGACAAGTATCCCTAATAGTGATACTTGACACTATATGGTATTGTACAGCATAACACTTGCGTACATTTTCAATTAACATATTTATTATATCTTATAAATTTGCTGAATGCCCGTTTATGCTAGGGACAATTCCAAGTAGTAGGGATATAAATACTACTAAAAAACGTGGCTTCTGCCTGCAAGGCTGCAGAAAGACAGAGATACTTAAATCACTAAGTTTAAAGAAAGGTTATTAGGTGCTGGGATGGATGTCAGTATAGGACACAGTGGAGACTTTGAAGGAAAGAAAGGTCAATTTTACTTGAAAATTCATGAAACTGGCCCTTGGGCCAAGTCATAAATTTAGTCACCTTAAAACTCTGTTCTTGATTTCATCAATGCTATTCCTTCTTCTAATTCTAAGATAAATGAAAATGCATCTCAAAAACAAATATGAAGCAAAATAAGTCAGATATAAAAGAATACAAACAGCATGATTCGATTTCTATAAAGTCCACAATCAGGCAAAACTAATCTACAGTACAGAAATCAGGAAAGTGATTGATTACCTTTGGAGAGCAGAGGGGAAATTTATAAGCTCAATAAATATATGAGGAATTTCATTAGGATGGCATTTTATTTCTTTAGAGAACCATACGATAGTTTGGCACTTGGAATCTTCCATAGAATTTAAGAAGTACTTTAATTCATTAATACCACTATAGCCTTTTCCATATAACTTTTCATAAAATGGAGTGAATTATTCTTCATGAGAAAACAGTGCAAGAAACAAAACAGAACTTTGCCGATCAACTGCCTTGTTACTAATCACAAAAATCACAAATCCCTATATTCATTTGTATTCTGGGTCATTATAGGAATTAAATTTCAAATTGCTAAGAATATATAATAAGGGAATCCTAGAATGCAAAACACCTATTTTGGAAAAGTACTTTTTGTTTAAGAGAAAAAAAGTTTTTTTAAAGGGCAAAGGACTTAGTTCATTACTTTCCCCAAATGTTAAGTTGTTAACAGCAAGCACCAAAAGGATTTTCCAATTATAAAATTCTGACTTAAAAATTACTGTGGGAGTAAAAAAGTCACTGAAAAGAAATATGCCAAAATTTAATAGTTAATTTCTCTACTGGATGGAATTATGGGTGATGTTTGTTTTTCCTCTTTTATATTTTTTTGAATTTTCTAAATTCTCAACAGTGAACAGGCATTTTTAAAAAACAGCTTTAAAGCAGAATTTACATACCATAAAATGACCCATTTTAAGTGTTACAATTCAACAATTTTAAGTAAACTTACAGTGCTGTGCATCTATCATCCCCAAAGATCCCTTGTGCCCATTTCCATTCAATTCCCACTATTACTCCTAGCTCATGGCACCCACTAATTATTTTGTCTGTAAAGATTTGCCTTTTTTTTTGATATTTTGTTTAAACAGAACCATGCAGTATGTAGTCTTTTTTATCTGGCTTCTTTAATTTATGTTTCTGAGGTTCATCCATGTTGTAGACTGTATCAGTATTTTGTTCCTTTTTATGGCTGACTCCATTGTATGGACATATCAAATTTGTTCATCCATTTACAAGCTGACAGAAATTTGGATCATTTCCACTTGTTTGACTATTATGAATAAAGCAGCTATATGACTACTCATATACAAGTCTTTGTGTAGAAATGCTTTTATTTGTCTTGGGCAGGTACCTAGGATTGAAATTGCTGGGTTATTTGGCAAACTTATATGTAACTTTGTGGCTGTATCATTTTACCCACCCCACCTCCAATGTGTGAGGGTTCTAGGTTCCCCATATCCTCTATAACACTAATTACTGTCTGCCTTACTTCAGCCATCTAGTGGGTATAGGGTGAGCTTCTTGTCCCAATGTGTTCAGGACTTTCCAGCTTTTAGTACTGCAAGTCTGGTATCCCAGGAAACCCTTCACTCCCACGCAGAGACAGGTGATCACCTAAGTGGATGGGAAGTGGTATCTCACAGTTGTTTTAATTTGCATTTCTCTAATGACTAATGATGTTGATGAACAAGTATTTTATAATAGAAAAAAATTAAACTAAAAATTAAATGAAAACTGAAACATAATTATAGTAAACAGCTTTTCATGTTTTACTATAAGAACAAAAGTACTTGAAGACATCTATGTGTAGCTTATTCCTTTCTTCAACAGAAAAAATATAGCACAAGAAAAATGCTTAAAAAGTGGGAGGACAGAAATGCAATGTGTGTTGCACAGATTGGTAATTTTTCAGTCATTTAAAAACTTAAGAAAAGTCATAAAGAATCTTGCTCTTTGATGTGCCTCATGAGGCAGTGTAAAATAAAAACCTACAGATAGGAAAAGGGCATGAAGAGATATGCCTCAGAAGTATCTACATTCTTTCGAAAGGAGCAGAAACCTGAGGGGAGAATTGTTTAACAACAAAGTCCAGATCTAATGATTTTTCCACAATCATTCCCATTTTCAGATCTAGAATTGTTCTCTCCCTCATCTGCCTCATCTCACCCCCCTCCACCTTATAAGAAAATTTTCCAAGTTACTTTAGCCCTCAGTGATCTCTCCCCTTTCAGCTACTGTTTATAGAGGCAGCATCTTACAAGTTTTCATTTTTTTTCATTTATTTTCTTTTTCCCATCCACATTCCCATTTAGACTGTAAGCTTTAAGTGGCTTTTATGTCTTCTATGTCTTTTGAAAGCCTCACAGACACAGCACCTAGATACAAAATGTGCTACAGGCAAATAGCTTTATGACTAATTTCAAGATTTATGAATTCTTCTATTACATTATTGCTACCATATGATTATAAATTTGTGAAAAAAAAATTATTCCCATTTAACTTGCTACCATGATTAGCTTTTTTTTTTTTTCCACATGGCAGGCACTGGGAATCAAACATGGGTCTTCGGCATGGCAGGCGAGAACTCTGCCATTGAGCCACCATGATCTGCCCCATGATAAGCTTTTTAAAAATTTTTTTTTATTTGTTAAACATAACAATTTACAAAAACAAACATTCTTACCATATGATCATTCCATTCCTGGTATATAATCAATAACTCACAATATCATCACATAGTTGTATACTCATCACCATGATCATTTCTTAGAACATTTGCATCGATTCAGAAAAAGAAATAAAAAGAAAAAAGAAAAAAACTCATACATACCATATTCCCTACCCCTCCTTCTCTTGATGGCTAGTATTTCCATCTACCCAATATATTTTAGTCTGTTTCCCCTATTTTTTTTCTATACCCCTTATCACTCCCTTTCATTGATCACTAGCATTTCAGTCTACTAAATTTATTTTAAAATTTGTTCCCCCCCATAATTTATTTATTTTTAACCCATATGTTTTACTCATCTGTCCATACCTTAGATAAAAGGAGCACCATGATTAGCTTTTGAAGATAATTCCAAATAAAGGATAGAGTTGAGTGAACTAAGGAGCAATATGTGTCATCACTGTCCACTAACTAACTAGCTAAGCACCTGGAGCCTGTTACTTTCCACCCCTTTGCTACCTGCCTGTTATCTTAGTGCTTCACAAAATTCATGTCCATCACACTCTTGTATGGGCTGACAAAGCAGGCTGTGAACTGAACAGGACGCCTGAAAGAACTTTTGAAATAATAACTTGTTGAATTTTACTCCAAATTGTTGGAGATGCTGAGAAAGAACATTTCTGAAGCATAATGCCATCTTTGTCAACTATTTGATGCCTGCTGGGTAAAACAAATTCCAGTAATAAAATATTTTATTTTACAAACAATGTATCTGCAGGAGAGGCCCAGTGATACAGGTAAAGAATATATGAGCTCTGGGGCTCTGAGCCTTACCTCAACTCTTTACTTACTGTGAGGGCTTGGTTAAGTTACTTGACCTTTCTAGGCTTATTTCCTCAAGCATAAAATGAGGATCCCACCACCACTTCCCCAGAAAGTTGTTGTGAAAATGTAGGCAAAAACACCCTAGTACCTGGCACCTGGTAGGCAGCCAAAAAAAAGTACATCTGTTCCTCTCTTCCTAAGCTAATTCTTGGAGGAAAGAAGACATGCTCTCATGAGAATGGAGGATATTTCTGCAATTTTAAAGGTTTTATTCCTAATTCCAATTAGAACATCTAGCCTTTTTTTCCCTTTTTTAATAGGCATTTGTCAAATACTTCCTTGCTTTAGCCAAATTAATTAGCTTCATGATATTTTTGGTTAGCGCCTTCGAAACTGGTATAATGATTCAAATTCCCAGTATAATCTGGTTCTTCATATTATCATATATATTAAGAATCTGTGTGGTAACTAAACAGATATGATACAAAAAACCATCACAGACCAGACTTCATAAGAAAAAACTCATGGACAGAAGGACTAGAGACCCTATGCATATGTACAACAAATCTTTTGGCCATGTTCATAGAGCACTGACCTTCCTTCTTAAGTGATTAATTACCTTAAAGTTGTTATGCACCTAACGAGAGTAAAAAATAAGCACTCTGAAAACATAAGATTTGAATTTCATTTTTCTCATAAAGTAGTTCTCCTCATTTAGTTTGTAGCTTGATCCAAATTCTACTATATATGTGACGCTTTCCATCTCTAAAATATCACTAATTAGAATGAGGGGAAGTATGTGTACTTTTGTACAAAAAAAAAATTACATTAATTATTATTATTTTTTTTACATGGGCAGGAACCGGGAATTCAACCCAGGTCTCCAGTATGGCTGGCGAGAACTCTGCTTGCTGAGCCACCATGGCCTGCCCTAATTTTAAAGACAGATTTTTCTGAAACATAGTATAGTAAAATTCAGTAAATAATATAACAGATTTCTAATCCCTTTGTGTTAATAAGTACAGAAATTTCTTTTTTACTTACTTCCACTGCTGCTACAACCTGGGATATTTTCTCCAGGAGAATAACCCATGAGGCCTCCGTTTCCATTAGGATTAGAAGGCACTGTTGCCAGAAGACCTAAAGGGATAAAATTTCCTATTAAATTATGATCAAGATCAAATTCAAGAATATGTACATAACCAGCTGTGAAAGAAACAAATTAAAGGCAGTTACTGACATACCTAGTCCTCTGTATCGTGAAAGCTGCTGATAGATCTGTTTCATTCTTTCAATATTCAAACGGCTTGCCTCAGCATGGTTCACCATTGGTTTAGGATAATTAACTCCTATCAAACATTTGGCTACCTTTTGGATCCCTTCTGGTGCATTCCAGGGATCATATATATATTTGGCAGGGAAGCCTCTCAGGACAGGCAAATAACGCCTTTTGAGACAAAGAAGAAAAATTATTAGCAAAATGCACTGTAACTTGCTGTTGTCTAGCCTAGTCCCAGTCTTTGTATTTGTTATTGCAATGGTAACCACTTCACCTTCCCTTGTCTGAATCCATAAAAACTAAGCTCCTTAGACTCAGGGAAATAGATTTTTTAGGCTGACAGGCCATTTGATCTCCTGCTTGGGGCTTAGCAATAAACTCTTTGGGGGAAAAAAAGGCATTGTAAGGAAATTATAACAAACTATTAGCTATGAGCAACCAAAATGAAAGCAATACCACTTAAATGATCTGTTTATCTTTTTCCTCATCTGCTGTACATCATGAGTGGGTAATGTTTCAAGTGCTAATTAAACATTAAAAACTTTTCCTGGGTTAACGTCTGCAACTGAAGAATAATCACCCTTAACTTACCTGATATAGTCTCCATTGGGATCTGTTCTCCTACCAAAACCAACAGGACAATAGCAGTGAAAAAACTGTTGGAAAAAGGAACTACAAGACAGCCACATCCAACTTCCAGCATTTATGCTCCAATCTGCATCAAGCAATAATTCTTCAAATACCTTCAGAAGTAACAATAACCAATTAGTTTGCACACTCATAATTCTCAGAGGAATCATTTTCGAAGTCACTGTAGATCAAAACTCAAGACAAAGAGAAACTAGCATAGAACTGTAAACTTAAGTATTCCTAAAACAGCTTCCTTGTCTATGTTCTATGGCACAAAAAGCTTCCTTGTCTATGTTCTATGGCACAAAATTCTGTAGGTGCCATTTCAGGGAAAGAAACAACGGTAATATAAGTAGATTTCTGAATAGAATTTACCTTTCTAACCATTGCAGTGTTATTGCATGGTAAATGTAAGTGGGAGGATGATTTTTAGAAAATTACTTAAGTCACTGATTTAAAAGGTTAAGATATGAGGAGATAAAAAAAATGAAAAAAAGAAAAGAAAAGAAAAGAAATAAACCACTTTCAAGAAAGCAAAAATGGTCACAAATAAATAACCAACAAAAACTCAGAAGTTTGGTACATGGGCCTACTTAAAAGGAGCACCTAATATAAATAACCTTTAAAACTGCACTAGTGTTATATAGTTTAAATTTGGAATTCAATGATCCGAAAGGGAAACAGAATTTAAAAAGCAGTGTTTGAAAAATTCATTAAGTGTATACTATGTTGTACTTCATGTACAACTTTGTACTAGGATATATAGGAGATACAAAAATAGAAAGGTTGCAAGAATATAAAGGATCAGAAAATGGTCCTTGGGTAGGAGAAATTTATAATATAAATGTACAAGTCCTGTTATGTATAGCTACAAGAGATGTCACAATATGTAGCATATTTCAAAAATTCTGATGCTAAATGAGGTAAAATGATTTACATTTAAAAATTCATAATAAATTCACTGTTAATAAGAACTCTTGGATGAATCTTTTTTTTTTTGATTTCTTTTTTTTTTAATTTTTTTTATTAATCAAAAAAAAGAAAAGAAATTAACACAACATTTAGAAATCATTCTGTTCTACACATGCACTCAGCAATTCTTAGTATCATCACATAGATGTATGATCATCATTTCTTAGTACATTTGCATCGATTCAGGAAAAGAACTAGTAAAACAGCAGAAAAAGATCTAGAATGTTAATATAGAGAAGAGAATTAAAATAATAATACTAATAAAAATATATATATATATAAAAAGGAAAAAGAAAAAACAAAAATAAAAGATACAAACACACAAACAAACAAACAAAAAAACATATTTCAGGTGCAGCTTCATTCAGTGTTCCAACCTAGTTACATTACACTTAGGTATTATTGTGCTGTCCATTTTTGAGTTTTTGTATCTAGTCCTGTTGCACAGTCCGTATCCCTTCAGCTCCAATTACCCACCATCCTACCCTGTTTCTAACTCCTGCTGGTCTCTGTTACCAATGATATATTCCAAGCTGATTCCCGAATGTCGGTTCACATCAGTGGGACCATACAGTATTTGTCCTTTAGTTTTTGGCTAGACTCACTCAGCATAATGTTCTCTAGGTCCATCCATGTTATCACATGTCTCATAAGTTTAGTCTGTCTTAAAGCTGCATAATATTCCATCGGAGGTATACGCCACAGTTTGTTTAGCCACTCATCTGTTGATGGACATTTTGGCTGTTTCCATCTCTTTGCAATTGTAGATAATGCTGCTATAAACACTGGTGTGCAAATGTCCGTCTGTGTCTTTGCCCTTAAGTCCTTTGAGTAGATACCTAGCAGTGGTATTGCTGGGTCGTAATCCATTCTGCCATTCTATGTCTTTTGATTGGGAAATTCAGTCCATTAACTTTTAGTGTTATTACTGTTTGGATAATATTTTCCTCTACCATTTTGCCTTTTGTATTATATATATCATATCTGATTTTCCTTCTTTCTACACTTTACTCCATACCTCTCTCCTCTGTCTTTTCGTATCTGACTCTAGTGCTCCCTTTAGTATTTCTTGCAGAGCTGGTCTCTTGGTCACAAATTCTCTCAGTGACTTTTTGTCTATAAATGTTTTAATTTCTCCTTCATTTTTGAAGGACAATTTTGCTGGATATAGGAGTCTTGGTTGGCAGTTTTCTCTTTTAGTAATTTAAATATATCATCCCACTGTCTTCTAGCCTCCATGGTTTCTGCTGAGAAATCTACACATAGTCTTATTGGGTTTCCCTTGTATGTTGCAGATTGTTTTTCTCTTGCTGCTTTCAAGATCCTCTCTTTCTGTTTGACCTCTGACATTCTAACTAGTAAATGTCTTGGAGAACGCCTATTTGGGTCTATTCTCTTTGGGGTGCGCTGCACTTCTTGGATCTGTAAATTTAGGTCTTTCATAAGAGTTGGGAAATTTTCAGTGATAATTTCTTCCATTAGTTTTTCTCCTCCTTTTCCCTTCTCTTCTCCTTCTGGGACACCCACAACACGTATATTTGTGCGCTTCATATTGTCATTCAGTTCCCTGATCCCCTGCTCAAGTTTTTCCATTCTTTTCCCCATAGTTTCTGTTTCTTTTTGGAACTCAGATGTTCCATCCTCCAGTTCACTAATTCTAGCTTCTGTCTCTTTAGATCTACCATTGTAGGTATCCATTGTTTTTTCCATTTTTTCTTCTTTGTCCTTCACTCCCATAAGTTCTGTGATTTGTTTTTTCAGATTTTCTATTTCTTCTTTTTGTTCAGCCCATGTCTTCTTCATGTCCTCCTTCAATTTATTGATTTGGTTTTTGAAGAGTTTTTCCATTTCTGTTCGTATATTCAGCATTAGTTGTCTCAGCTCCTGTATCTCATTTGAACTATTGGTTTGTTCCTTTGACTGGGCCATATCTTCAATTTTCCAAGCATCATCCATTATTTTCTGCTGGTGTCTGGGCATTTGATCAGATTTCCCTGGGTGTGGGACCCAGTTGGTTGAAAGGTTTTTCTGTGAAATCTCTGGGCTCTGTTTTTCTTTTCTTGCCCAGTAGGTGGCGCTTGTGGCGCTCGTCTGTCTGCGGGGCAGTCGGCCCGGGAAACCGCGCGTGGAGGCGGGGGTCGCTGGTCGCCGCGGCTTGGGGGAGTGCCAGTACAAATTGCCCAGCTGACCCGAGATGCCAAGTGTGACAGGAGGGCCCCACTATCCAACGTTCCCAGTCAGACCGGGGAGCCACGTGCGTGGAGGGGACCCCAGTCGCCAGCCGCCCCGGCCGGGAAAACGCGCTCCCCTCGGGTATCTCACCGCAGTGGATTCTGCCTGCCTGTTCAGCTGTTCCAGAATGGGGTACGCTGTCTTTTTGGTTTCTGTCGTGACTCCAGGAGCTGTTTTGTATTGTTTCTGTTTCTTTAGTTGCTTTTCTGGAGGAGGAACTAAGACCCGCGCGTCTTACTAAGCCGCCATCTTCTCCGGAAGTCCTCGGATGAATCATTTTTGATAACAGAAAAGATCACCTATAAATGTATCTATCCAATAAGTCCAGAGTGTTAAATCTTAAGTTCCTTTGATGGGCTAGGCTTGTTTACAGTCATTGCACTGATTTTAGGTTAATCAATTTAACCAGTTTTTACCATTTCTCTTGCTAACTATACCATCCTGCTCTCCCAAAGTCTGCTTGTCCTATGGTAATTAAATGCTTTGTCCACTGGCAAACGAGACTATAAAATAAAATAATAAAAGACAACTTCTAGGACTTATTTTAATAAGTTAAGGATTCTTTTTAAATAAGACCTTGCTATATTTGTTAGAAGAATACTTACCTTCATTCCTTCTTCCCAACTAATCCATAGGTCACCTCGTGTCAGGAAGCAGGCAACTGCATGTCTGGCTAAATGGTGAATCCAACCCTCTTGACGAAGTTGTGTCATGATAGCATCAATCCACGGAAAACCTGTCCGACCTTCTGCCCATTTGGCTAAAGCTTCAGGATTCTTATCCCAAGGAATCTGAACACAGATGGGATTTCCTTCCATTTTATCAAAGCGTGGATTATTTGTTGCTGCTGTATAGAAGAATTCACGCCATAATAACTGCCCATAAAGGGAAAGTGGAGGGGAACTATTCTTCTTTACCTAAGATTTAAAAAGCAAAGAAATATTAGACAATTTTTTTGATATGTTGTAAGGCAGGGTCACATTTCATTATTTTTCCATGTGAGTATCCTGTTATGGCAGCACCATTAGTTGAATTTTTGTTGGTTTGTTTTGCTTGTTTGTGTTTTGGGAAGTGCATGGACTGGGAATTGAATCCAGGTTTCCTGCATGGCAGGCGAGAATTCTACCACTGAACCACCCTTGCACCCCCATTATCGGACAACTTTTTAAAAATAAGCTCCAGCTTTAGATAATACCTTTTTGTAGAGATCTGTTAGTTTGAAGTAAAACAGTCGACATGACAAACAACCAAATCGCAGATAAGGACTGAGTCCAGTTGGGCTTGCCAGTAGGGAATTTGCATTCATTCGAGGTCTTTCAAAGTTTGCCACCCAAGCCTTGAAAACATACAGAAAATAACATTAACCAATTGCCTTTTCCATTTTAAAAGTGTTCAAAATTAAAATACTTTAAGTTACATATTTCTTGGGAATAATATTTTTTATTATCCCAACCATCAATGACATATTTTAATAAAAATTAAGAAAAGATAAAAGCAAATATTGTTTTCTTTCATCCTAATGCAGCACATACTCATATGAAATAAGTTAGCTTCAAATTCCTAATACAAGGCTGAGAGCAACTTTATTCTGTCTCTTTGAACTCTTTTAAGTTCTATGAGACTTACTCGGTAAAGGTGAAATAGAAAACTCTATCCTACCATCAAAGTTACAATCAGCAGATTCCAAATTAGATAGAAAGAACAGAATAGGTAGTATTGGTAGTAGCTAAAGGAAAAGTAATTAAAGAAGTATGGGAAAGGCTATTTAAACAAGGAAATAAAGTTAATTTTCAAACAACTAGGTTTGTGCTGTATCAAATATTTCCTTCAATCCTTCTAACTTCAACAATTTATTTTTGTTTTTTAAAAAAGAGTGACAGATTATTTTCAAGATGTCAGTTTGGAAATATGAGCATGGTCATATTATCTATATTATCATACCTTTCTTTCCAAATGCCGTTCCAAACGTGTAAGTGCTTCAGTTTCTCCACCTGGCCACACAGCAGAGGGTAAGCCATCTGTATCAAAACCTAGGAAAAAAGAAAAGAAAAAATATTCTTCTAAAACTAAAATAATTTTTATTTAACCAAAATAATTGGGAGAACAAATTACTATGTAGAAAAATTATGGGAGTAGCATACATAGACAGTATTTGAGGGCCCTGGATAAGCCCTCAGATACAGAGGATATTAAAGGTCTCTATTCTTTAGGACACTGTAAAGTGATAAGGACAGAAAACGTGTTTATAGAACACACAAATATGTACAGATTTATCACTTCTTAGTTTAAGGTTTCTTTTATTTTCCCTTTCTTTTTCTTCCTTTTCCCCTGCCCTTTCTAATATAAAATGCTTTAGATAGCAGAATCAGAAGCAGTGGGATTGTCTGAATAATTTGTGATTTATTAATATTTAAGCTCCACATTTATTATAATTTACACCCACCTAGTTCTTCCAGTGATGGGACTCCATATTTCTCATCATGGTCATCAGACAGAGGAGTCGTACACTTTTCTATAATTTCTGGAGTAATTGTCTCCACTGGTATCTCTAGTGGCTCCATTTTGCTGATGAGAGTCTGGAATCTTTTGTAAGTTAGAGGTGGTTGTCCACCATTGAGTTCTATGATTCTATTACAAGAGTTAGTAAACACAGTTAGTTAAATATATATATATATATATATTTAACCCTTAAAATCAGAACATAAAATCAATCACTTAATTTTCTAGAAAAATGTTAGCTTCCTGCATGACCAAGAACTTGTTTATATGATTAGTGAAGCTAAAAATCATTCTCTTAAATACAGAGTATGCAAATACTAAAATCTTTAAAATAAAGGGTATTAATCACTGTGAGGGTCCCTGGTAATTTGTATTAGATTCTATTTATCTAATTATTCCTTTTCACTATGGTTATTTGCTAGCACTTGGTCTTAATAAAGAATTACTGATAAACTCCAATTCCCTCATTTTATAGATGAGAAAACTGAAACCTAACAAGATTAATTAACTTGGTTAAGATCACATAAATGGTAAATGTCAAATCGAAGTTTTCTTAATCCAAATATAGTGTATTTTTCATTATATCAGCTTTATTAGAAAAAAGTAATCACCATAAAAGCTAGTAACTTAAGTGAATTTTGCTTTGGTGTGATAATCTGACTTAATATATATATAGGGTCACTGGGCTGGTTTGTTATGTACCCCAGAAAAGTCATGTTCTTCTAACCCTAATCCAACCTTATGGGGCAGACTTAACGTTTGGGTGAGGCCTTTTGATCTGATTACTTCCACGGAGATGTGACCCCCTACCCATTCAAGGTGAGTCTTAATTAGTTCACTGGAGTCCTTAAAAGAGCGGACACAGAGAGCTGACACAGACATTTGGAGATGCTTGGAGAGCTGACAGAAAGCAACTAGAATCAGAAGCTGAAAGCAATGTAACCCAGGAGCAGAGAGGACCAGAAGATGCCAGCCATGTGCCTTCCCAGCTGACAGTGAAACCCCAGATATGACGGGCTTTTCTTGAATGAAGGCATCCTCTTGTTAATGCCTTACTTTGGACATTTTCATGAGCTTAGAACCGTAAATTTGTAACCTAATAAATCCCCTTCGTAAAAGTAAATCCATTTCTAGTATATTGCATTCCAGCAGCTTTCGTAAACCAAAACAGTCATAATGAAATGTGTTGATTGTAATACACTGTTGAGGATACTATTAATTACACAATGTAGTTGCAAAATGAGAACCTTAGGAAAAATGTCCTACATTTCTATATGTTACATTTTTATACGATGGATTTGTATGGTAAACATTCACATTCAATTCAATAAACACTAATTTAGTGCATAATACTCACTCTCCCACTTAGAAACAACAGCTCTTATCCTGTTTTGCTTCCTCACTATCAGCTTCATAAAGTTAAGCAAACTGGTAAGCTACAAGGCAAGTTTATTACCAAAGGTAATAAAAACAACTTCTAGCTTAGTATAAAGTAAATCTTGCCCAAGTCAAACCACAATTTGTTTATTTACTTGAAAAAAGTAGAATAAAATCAACTAGTTTTTCATGTTACTTATATAATTAGCTTTACCAGCTTGAGAAAATGTGTACATAACTAAAAAAGTAAAATAATTTAAATGCTACATAAATATCGAGATTTCAGCACTTGCAAGGATGATGAAAGGCAAGTTTTAATAAGTTAATGAACCTTATGACTCTCTAAAACTTAAATTTAAATTTGACCTCAGAATTTTTGTAGGACAGAGCATCATCATTGATTGTGTTAGAAGGAATATACTTTGAGAAATACAGTTTTATGCCATTGCTCAAATGACTACAGGTTTGCAAAATAATAATACATAATTTGTATCTGGATTTAGAATATAGATGGGGAAAAAAGATACACATACGTGAAACAATAAAGTAAAGAAGACAACCATAAAAAATATGTCAAGACAATTTATGGCTATGTATCACATAAATTATAAAATTAATAATGCTAAAAGTCCATAAGAGAAAGACTATACTAAGTCTCACTAAGGTGAATGAGAACAGTCAAGGATAATTTTGTGATACTCCTAATAAATAACAGTTTTGATAACGAAATACTGCATATTTTTATCCTGTGCATTATGTCTATAATTTTGGTACCTGTTATTGTGTGAATAAAAATCATAACAGCTAAATAAAAAAATCAAATGCTAAGGCTTAACATATATTCATTTATCTACAAATCTCCGATGTGTATGTTGTTATTTCCATTTTACAAACTCCAGTCCCAGATTTTAAAACTTACTTGTCTAGGTCATATAACGTATGTGAAATTCGTACAATGACTTCTACTCCAGCCTCAGTTGCCAGTTTCTTAATAGCTGCATCACGTTCCTTTCCAAAGGGCTCAGAATCATATTCAATTGAAAGTTTAGTAATGTTCCATTCCTAAAATAAGAGAAAGGGGCAAAAATGGCCACATTTTAAATAATTTTCGTCTACCATAATAACAGAGGTCGAAAAAAGTCATCAGCTCACTATCTACATATAAAATGATTATATATAAATCAAACTTTGAATACACAGGAAGTAAATGCATACTTTATTAATTTAAAAATAGGTGCATAACATGTACTCACTAAATTCTAGGCATTGTGCTACCCATATGTTTAAAACCAGCTTCCTAAACTAACTGTATTTGTAGAGCACTTCACTTTTTCAAACTATGTGTACATTACCTCATTCAATCCTCAATCCAACCCTCAGAGCTTGGCACTTTGATTGGCATCTCCATTTTGCAGATATGGTTATTTAAAAAATTTACAGACTTGCCCACATTCACAGAGAACTATAACCTGAACTTATGTCTACTGATTTCTAAATAATGGTCTTTAACCTCTGATAGTTGCTATGGTGTAGGCTGCTTTGCTGAGGTACTCTGTAATACATACATGTATATAAAATATTTTTTTTTCTGATTATAAGAATATGTTAACTGTGGAAACCTGGAGATAGTAATAGCAATAGCTACTATTTACTGAGTGCCAGGTGCTGTATTAAGTTCTTCAAATATATCATCTTCTTATAGTGATTTTAAATGTGGAGACTGTATCTCAAGGGAATTAAGTAATCTTACCAAAGAAGTAGTGAGGTTTTTATAAATTCTAAGATCTACTCTGATATATTACACAAAGAAAAAAAATCACTTGTAATTTCATCATTATTTAACTGACTATACAATAACACACAGAAATTCTCCAAATGCCTACAAATTAGATAAGGGCTGTTTCCAGTGTTTGCTTTTTAATTTTTTTTGTTGCTATTATAAACTTTGTATCGTACCTATTTACATATGTATCTTAAACTATCTTTGGACATTTGTCCTGTTATTTTCTAGAAATAATTCCTTGAAAAACAATTGATGGATCAAAGCTAAACACATTAAAAATTTTTATAGACAGTGCCAGCTTTTCCACCAGATATACTGCAACAATTTGCACTCCCATTAGAAGAACATCAAAGTGTTTGTTCCATACACTTGTAAATAATCTGCATTAGTGACTTTTAAATCTTATTATACAAAATACATATCACTGTTTTAATTTTCTTTTCTTGCAAGTCTCAAAGAATAAACACCAAGCTGTTCATAGTTCTAAAGTTACCTTTGAGGAGTAGAATTTAGGAGTTTAGCTTTGTTCAGACTTGTTAGTATAAGCATGTACTTACTGCCTTTGAAATTTAAAAACAAAATTAAAGCAAATTAAAATTACTGTTTTATTGTGAGACTGTATTTTAAAAACACAGTTCAAAAACTGGCTCAACTATTTGAGCTAGTTCCTAAATTCTCTATCCCTATTTCTTAATCTACAAAATGGCAAGAATATAAGTAGAGTACTTACAAGATTGCTTAGCATATAATAAACACTACATAAGTGTCTGCTACAGTAAAATGAAAGCATAATGTTACTGAGTTGCTGAACAAATAAATGAGATAATACATGTAGAAGTGTTTAGGACAGAGCACAGTATATAGTAAGCCCTCAAAAATTTATAGTTATTACTATATAGCTTTTACAATGTGAATGTGTGACTGAAAATCTTGAGTCTGATGCTCCTTTTATCCAGGGTATGGTTAGATGAGTTAAAAAAAAAAGGATAAATAAATAAGTAATAGCGGGAGTTAAAGGGTAAAAATCGGGTAGACTGAAATATTGTGGGTCAGTGACAGGGAGGGGTAAAGAGTGTGGGATGTATGAGTTCTCCTTACTTTTTATTTCTTTTTCTGGAGTGATGCCAATGGTCTAAAAATGATCATGATGAAGAATATACAACTATGTGATGATATTGTGAATCACTGATTATATAACATGGTTGGACTATAGATGTGTGGATATTTCTCAATGTGAATATTTAGAAAAGAAAAAAAATTATAGTTATTATAACTAGCCATTTGCCTATTTCTCCTTTTTAAGTTGCAGTTTATATTTGCTTGATAGCAGAGTTAAATTTTCTCTTATGGATTTGAAAGAGCTCCTTGTATCTGAAGGATAGCAACCCTTTTTCTGATATACATATTACAGATTTTTTTAAACAAAAAGGTGTCTACAGGTTAATTCTATGATTTTTTATTTAGAAATTTTAGTTTTTATATAGTAAATATAACAGTTTATTTATAAACAGTTATTTATCCTGGAATTAAACAGATTTATGTATTCAATGATAGTCTCTTCTGTGTTGTGGGCTTACCTCTATAAAACTTACATAGAAGAAGAGAGCAGTTTATAAGCTCTCTGCAACTGAAAAAAGGAAAAGGACAGTCTGAATTATACACACCAGCTCCTTTTAAACTCAATAATGAGATAATACACTTCTTCTCTGGTGATAAATTAGCGAATTATCTCTCCACAAGAAAAACAAAAAATTAGGGAAGCAAAGGTTCCCCAAAGAGTAAATTTATTCATTCATACACCAAATATTTATTAGAACTCTTATTATGGGTCAGATACTTTAGGTGCCTGTCCTCATGCAGCTTATTGAGGAAGACCAACAATACATAGGTAAATAAATAAATACATAATAACTAATATAATAGGTAAATAAATATATAGTAACTATCAGAATTGGGGGTGAACTGGTAAGCTAATTATCTTTTTTTGGTTGACTGTACTGATTAGGACTTCTAGTAAGCGATGAAAGCAAATTTCTGCTTTGTTCCCTCTAAGGTAGAAAGCATTCAATGCTTCACTATGAAGTATGATCTTAGCTGTGTTTTTTGTAGACATCCTTTCTCAAATTGAGAAGTTTCCTTCTATTCCTACTTTGATACTTTTTTTAAATCACTAACGTTGTTAAATTTTGTAAAATACTTTTCCTGCATTTACTGAGATAATCATAATTTTCCTTTAATTATTAGGATGGGTTATGTTAGTTGACTTTTTAAAATGTTCAGTCAATTTTGTATTCTTGGGAAAACCTCACTTGATCATGACTTATTAATTTAAAATATTACTAGATTCAATCTGTTAAAACTTCGTTAAGGATTTCTGAATCTATGTTTATGATGGGCACTGGACTATAACATTTTTTTTCCATAAAATCATTTAATCAGATTTTGGTATCAGGGTTATGCTGGCCTCATAAAATGAGATGAGAAACGTTCCCAATCTTCTCTATTTTTTGAGAAAGTTTTAGAAGAATGGCCTTATTTCTTCCTTAAATATATGACAGAATTCACAAGCGAGGCCATTTTGGACCTAGAGTTTTATTTACGAGAAGGATTTTATAATTACAAATTTAATTTCTTCAAGAGAAACAGGGCTACTCAGTTTTTCTTTTTACTCTTATGGGAGTTTTTGTAAGTCATACTTTTCAAGGAATTTTTCCATTCATCTAGTTTGTAAAACTTATTGGCATTGTGGTGTTTATAACCTTCTTTATTATCCTTTAAAGTCTGGATAATCTCTACAATTCCCTCCCTTCTTTTTTTGGGGGGGAAGGAGGTGTGTGCATGGTCGGGGATTTGACAATATCCCTCTTTTTTATTCTTAATATAAGTAACCTTACCTGACTGTACTCCCCTTTTTGCTCTGATCAATATTGCTAGCAGTTTATCAATTTTATTGATCTTTTAATGTCACCCAAGTTGAGCCTAAGTTAGTGTCTCCTAAGTTTCTTTATCATTTCTTCAGCAGAATGTGAAAAAAAGGAAGTGGTAAAAAAAAGCCATCTTGTCAGCTGTCATGGTCAGGGATGTGTCAATTTGGCCAAGTTGTGGTACCTGTTTGTCTGGTTGGGCAAGTGCTGGCCTGTCTGTTGCGATGAGGACATTTCATAGAATTAGATCATGATCACGTCAGCTGCATCCACAGCTGATTCCATTTGTAATCAGCCAAAGGGGAGTGTCTTCTGCAATTAGTGATGCTAAATGCAATCACGGGAAGCCTTTTAAGGAGAATTCAGAAGAGAAAGGCTCTATTCCTGCTTCGGCTGGTGAGCCTCTCCTGTGGAGTTCATCCAGACCCTCCATCGGAGTCGTTGGCTTCACAGCCTGCCCTGTGGATTTTGGACTCTGCATTCCGGAGGCCACGTGAGACACTTTTATAAATTTTATATTTGCGAGTGTTCCCTGTTGATTCTGTTTCTCTAGCAAACCCTAACTAATACATCAGCTAATATTGGTTAGAATTTAACTAAGAAAAGTTCTAAGTAGAAAGCATATGATAAAAAAAATGACAACAGTTATGTATGTATAAAAAATGCTCTGACCCCATCTCTACATCTACTAAACATAGAATAAAATGAATGAATGCTGTGGAGGAGTGAAGATGCATACTCAAGAAAACACTGGAGTGTACTGGAGCCACTGCCAACCATCCCAATAAACTAAAAGCACTATTATCAGGTCTAAATTAATTTTATTTCCTATATAGGTAACAGGATTAATTACCTTTTAAAAATTCTATGTGCACTACTAGATAATAAAACCAGAAACACTAAGTTAAATGAGTCAGCTAGTTTTGGATCCTTTATTCCTCAGAAAAAGTGGGGAAGGGTTATGGGTGAGGGAGGAACCTACTTTTTATTGTATATCCGTCCTTATAGACAGTTTTAATTTCCTTTTTACATATGCATGTAATACCTCCAAAAAACAAAAAATAAAAATCAAGACATTAAAGCAATAAAAAAAGAATCAATTCCCTCTAGGACTCTAGATATAGTAAATAAACCTGAAGGGGATTTTTCATAGAATGGCATTTTATACAGACCAATCTATGCAGTCCAAAGAATCAAATAACAAGCCCTGTGAATGTGTTTACATGTTCATGCATCTGCATTTTATGGGCCATGTAGAAATCCCTACCTCTCTGTCAAATTGACAAAGCTAGGATATCATATAAGCGCAGAAGGCAGTTTGATTCAACAATATGCTATTTTAGGTAGAAGAAATGTCAAAACAATGTGAAAGATATGACGACTTGAAAAAACATATAAATGAAAGCTGCTTTATTTTTAAAGCAACTAAAATCGTTTTAGGATTCATTTTACTTATACCAAGTGGATTTAAGAGATGCAGTTGAAGCATTTATTCACATGCATTCTTACACTTGTGAGTTGCTGACAATTGTTGCCACTGTTGTTTCTGATATGCTTTCTACTCAGAACTCTTCCATGCACCTCAGTTAAAGCAGCTACAGTAGTGAACTGCTGTAGTGGCCAGCACTTGCCCAACTAGACTTTAATGAAAGATAAATTTTCACTAGCCAAAACCATTACATTACCTAAATCCTAAACATTAAAGATTTTTTAAATATCTTTATATATAAGATTTAAAAGGAATAAAAGGCTAGGTTGTATTGATTTGATTCTCAACATTGGGAACCTATCATTCAAGGAAGGAACTGTTCTCTTTTGCATTATAAACAGAAACACTGCTATTATAATAATTTGATGACAAACAGCTGCAAGAAAAAGCAGAGACAAATTTAGGAATTCTAACAGTAATAAACCAGAAAAGAGAATATAAAAGGACAGCAAGGACACTCAGTATGTGATCTGAGCACTTCCATGAGCTAAATGATGACCTTGGGCATTCATTTAAGCTCTGTAAGCTTAATTTTTTCATTTGGAAAAAAACAGGGGGGAAAAAGAATAGGAAATTGTAAAGATTCCATCAACCCTTTGCCCCAGAGAGACTTTTCTAAGAATTATCCTCCAAATGTACTAACACATGTGAGCAAAGATACACATATGGACAAAGATGTTCACTGGCTTCATTATTAGTATTAGCTAAAGGACTGTGAAAAAAATAACTAAATGTTTAAAAGAAAGCTAGTTAAAAATACTTGTGCCTGACAGGGTACAATCTCTAACATACATGGTTATGTGAAAAAAGCAAGGTACAGAATGGTGTAAACGATATGCTCCCAACTTGGTTTTAAGAAAAGGGGATGGTACATGTACACACACAAACACATACACATATAAAATTCTTGCTTATGCAAAAAACACTTCTATCCAATGTATACACAAGAAGCTGATAGTTGTTGTGGGGCTTTAAGGTTTAAGGTAAGTGGAAGATTTAACTTTTTAGTGTAAACATTTTTTTTCGCTGATTATATCATGTATAACTATTTCACTAAATGAAAAAAAGACCCCAAAATTTTTATTTAAAAACAATTTTAAGGTGGTACAAGGGTATTTCAGTGGTAGACGTCTCGCCTGTCATGCAAGAGACCTGGGTTTGATTCCCAGCCCATGCACATCCCAAAAAACAAAACAAACAAGCAATCAAGCAAGCAAACAAAAAACCAAACGAACAAAAACAAATTCAACAAATCATGCTGTAATAAGGGATACTAACATGGAAAAAGAATGAAATGTGACCTCACCGTCACACAGCATACAAAAAAAAATAATAATTTTATTCCCCATACTGTAAATGACCCAAAATGCCTTATTATCAAATATATCTTTTTCTTGAGAAAGGATCATTATTTTATGTAAAGACTTTTTAAATTACCTTGAAAAGCCTGGGGAACACATCTGCTGGTTGTCCGCGAATCACAAACAGACGAGAGTTTAATTTTCGCAGATTGGCATCAAGATCCTCAAGACACTGAAGCAAAAATCTAGAGAGAAGAAAATATTATTAAAATTCTTAAAAATACATATTTATAAGATATAAAATATGGCAAAATCATGGCATTCTAAAAGTTGATATGCCAACCCATTATCTTTTTACTTCTGATTGTTATATTACCTTGTCCTGGTATATTAAACTACGTTTCCAGAAACTATACTTACAAATAAGAAAAAAAATTATAGCACAAGTTTCCCAGTATTTTAATGAAGTTCCTAAATTAAATATCACAAGTTTACATTAAACAAAAGTGACTGTTAACAGAACTTTTATTTGTGAACATAAAAATTATGTAATAAATTAACATAGTAATTTATTGAGCTCATTTTTTACATTTGATGAAATCAATTCAAATTCATATAAAAAGACCACCTTGAAAAATCTAGAACATTTTCTGAGGGGAAAAAGGAAACATTCTATTAAATGACTTTGAATTAGAAAATAATCTGAAAATTTAAGAACTTTAATAGGTGATATTATAAACTTCTGAAAGGCAGAAAATACAGTGCCCACTTACACGCTTATTATCTAAAGGAAAAAAAATCAATAACAAATAAATGCTAAATTATACAACATTAACTCTGAGTGCAGAAAATATCAGGCAATATCAGATTAATCAAAAAAAGGTTTCAAGGAGCAGGAAGGGCTATGCACTTTTTTAGTGAAATAAGTACTAACAAGTCTGACTCATGACAGATATCTGGGAAAATTCTGGGGCAGCATTAGAAGATGGCTAACTTCTATTGTGACAAAACGGAGGATTCCGCAAGAGCAAATCTGAAAGAAATGCTACCCCTGAAAGATTCATCCTCTTTTTTGTCTCATGTTAACTTGATCTAACATTTAATTTAGATTTTGTTTCTTTCAGCTGGACATTTCTTATTTCCTCTGTATTTTGCTTCTTTTAATGTTCTTGAAGTTGAATATTTGTGTAATACAATCTAACAGAGCACAGAGATTGTGCTCTGTCCTCCTTATGAGGAGGAGTGGTAAGGAGCAGAAAAGGCTTATTCCAGAACTACACTTTCTGATAAGGTAGCTACTAGCCATATGTAGCCATTTAAGTTTAAATTTAAAATAATTAAAATTACAAATCCAGCTCCTCAGTCACACTTTTCACATTTAAAGTCCTCAACAGCCACATGTAGCAAGTGCTACTGTATTAGATAGCACAGATATACATTATTTCCATCAGTGCACAAAGTTCTATTGGACAGTACCGATCCAGAAGGTTGTTAAATCTAGATCATTCTGCCCTCTTCGCTTATTTCTGTTCCCATAATTTCACCAAAGAGGTCTTGTTAATTTTTCACAACCATAATTATTAGTGACATTAGGATACCTAGTCAGACTTGACAGACTTTCACCTTTAGGAGTCACCATCTCTACTGCTTGGGGAGTCACAGGGCTCTACTCATGAGGATATTAAGACATCTCAACATTTCACCTTAGGAAGATTCACAGTTGCTCTTAAACAAACAGGGGAAAAAATCATTTCTAGAACCTCATATTTACATTTTATCATATCTTTCTGTTTTGGTTAGGAGTCATCTCCCTAATACCCCATCTTCATCCCAACCTACCACTACCAATGTACAAATATTCTGGGGAGATTTCTGCTGTTGTTATTCCAGCAATATAAAAGCATGTGAGTTTCATAAAAACTATCCATAATCCTGAATAACTTATCATGTCTGGTGTTAAATGCTTATTGGCAAGTATCTAGTTTTATGTATTTGCTTAACAAGAAGACACTGTAGCAGTCAAATAAATAAATAAGGGTTGAATGAACTGTAAATTTTAACTTTTCTTAAATTTAACTAAAATGTTCTAGAGGGATAATCAAAGGCAGAGATAAATCCTCCAATTATTTTTTTGTACCACTATTTTCAGCATCTTCTCTAACAGATCTGATAGCAAGTAGCAAGAGTTCTCCGTATTCAAGTTATTGGTGAAAATATTTCTATGTAGTATGAACAGATTAATGATGGACAATTAGACAGGAAAAGAGAAAAACAAAAGGACCCAAATAACTCATAAAATGCACAATTAAGCCTGGATTAATGAATACTGGCCCTTTATTTTTTCTTGAATAAGCATTCTTAAATGTCCTATGAACCAAGCAAAAGTTGTTCAGAGTGATATGGACTAAAATAATGTGTTATTAATAGAAAAAGTTTTGCAATCTAAAAATTAATTTTGTTTTGGCACTTCATAAAACAAAGGAATAGAAGTTATACTTTAGTATGGTGTTTTTCTTTCGTAGATGTTATTTATGGTATTTTCTTCCATAGTACGGTGTTTTTTCCCACAGCTTTTATCAATTACATCTCTGTGATTTCACATAAAAATTACATACAAATGTAAGTGCTTCAGAAAAAGAATATACTCATACAGTTCAAGTAGAAAAGATTTGTGTACTCATGTAGAACAGAGTACTTTGTACTCATATATTTCAAGTAGAAAAGATCTGTGAAGAAAAGAAAGGAAGATAAGGAAGAGGGCATTGTGATGTTTTTTGTTAGGAGGCTTTTGCACTATGACTTTTAAAACTATATGTATGTATACTATGATAAAATTTAATTGAAATGTTTCTATTTATATTTATATGTACAGAAGAAAATAGCTGGTAAGGATACTTACCAGATATTTCTAAGGATACTTAACATATTATTGGTAGGATACGTACTAAACTTTTAATAATGGATACCTTTGGGTAGTGGGAATTTAGAATGGGGATGAGAAAGAAACATTTTTAACCTCATAGAAAGGATTAATTTGATATCTAGCATATATTCCTTCCAAGGATAACAAAAATGAGATATGCTGTACCTACTGTAAACCTGGTTTAATACATAGTAGAAAGTTTTTCAAGGCATTAAACATACTTCTATGGCATTGTTTAGTAGTATTCCATTGCATAGATGTCCTGTAATTTAACAAATCTAGCAACAAATTACTGTCCTTCAGTTAATCCTGAAAAGTTCTAGTTTCTTGAGATCTGTAAAACTGGGATATTATTAGGATCAACCTCATAGCAATGATGTGAATTAAATGAATTAACATATATGAAGGCTCTGAGAACAGTGACTAGGCCACAGTGAGTACTATTATGTAAGTGTTATCTATTATATTTTAGTTCTCCTCCTTCCTACTTGCTTCTATTTCTGTTACAATAATTTCAGTCCATTACCTCTTGCTTGTATTACTTACTGCAATGCTTTAAAATAGGTCCCCCTATCAAAAAATTCTTTCTGCTTGCATCCATCTTATATATGATTCCAAAATTTTCCTGAGGAACACTCTCCTGGGAAAAGGTCTTCAAAGATTCAATTCCTACTGAATTATTTTGCTTGGCAACTAACCAAGTTCATTTCCTTTCCTTATCGCAAAACCAAACTACTCTTTTCCCCACACTTTCAGTCTCTTGGAGTTTGCTCTATGCTGTTCCCTTAGGTTGGAATGCTTTTCCCAATTACCATTACACAAGTTCATATCTTACTAGCCTTTGGTCTGGTAGCCGAAAGTAATTTGTCCATCCTCTCAACTATCATAAGATATTATGTATCTCATCCTAGAGAAACTTCCAGGTTATGCCTCATATGTCTTATACCTCCTCCTGGTATGTCTTACATGGCTGACTCCTGATGGATTTCAAAATAATTAAGTATTTGTGTCTGGTTCTTAGACACAAATCTAAGAACCAGACACAAATACTTAACCTGTGTTTTGGTTTCTACATTTGGAAAACAAATCCCCTTATGTGCTTTGTGTAACTGGTGAAAAATATTAGAAATAAGATAAAATCATTTAGTAGGGTTGTCCTGTGACTTTTTAACAGGATCAGAATCAGCATAAAATCACCTAGTAAAATCTCTAGTACTTGACAGACATTAGTTAAACAGAAATCATCACTATCCTCCTTGAGAACAATTTACGTATTTTTAAAAAGTAATATGTTCTTCTGTATGCAAACACCTGGGCGTGATAACAGAAGAATATCAATTAGTTGGATGCGTACACCTTTACACAGAATCACCTTGAACTCCTAACTTCATTTGAATGTGATTTTGAACTAAGGTTCAAAGAAAATCTTTCCCAGTGACAAAGCAAATATGAATATGAATACATATAACCAAAAACAATGTCATTAAGAATTTAATTAACTAATCTCTAAAAATATGATTCTTCCTTGAACAATCTTTTCAACATTAAAAAAAAAATGGAAGAAAATACCATAAAACAAAAATCTCCAATTTTTAGTCAACTCATTGACAGGGGTGATTTATTTCTAGTGCTGAAAAATGTTATTTGAAATGTGCTATACAAAGTCTAATCCTTCAACCCTTTATCCTCAACTAAGAAGAGAGTTAGTTCTGTCAGAGTTCAGCTTCAGCATGGGAAATATTGATACAAATGCATGTGCCTTAGAACAGGCATTTAATATGAACGAATGAATTTCATAAAGCCCATCAAAAATACACAGAGTATGTTTTACCAGGAACAAATTTTCAGACTTTCTCTAGATAATTCGGTATAAATACTGTTTTCTAGAAACTATACCTGTTAAATCAAAATGCTACTATGTGTAGCAGATTGGTTTTTAAACAGGCCAAATGATAGTAAAACACTACACCTCTTCATGTAACTGTGTTGCTTACATAGAAGCATAGTTCTCATGTTATTTAATTACAAAATTGCACCACTTTAAACCGAAGAGGTGCTAAGTTAGAAAATAAATTTCTTCACTTTAAACATCTTAAGGATTTTTTTCCTTCAAAGATCACTAACTTATTTATTTAGAAAAAATTACATGTAGTGAGCTTCCTTATACTGACTGCTTCCAAAAGATGATTTCAACATGAATCAACAGAAATAGTTTCTTAAAGTAGGTCACTGCTATAGCAACCAATGGGTGGTTTGGTACACTCCCATCACAATGACCTACTTTTCAGCCTGTGCTAGAACAGCTTTATATAACTCTACTTCTGTCTATAAAATTGTCTAAAAAAGGCACAGTAAGATACAAACATAATCCTATTATTGCTGAAAACAAGGCATTAAAAATTAATATGTATCATACCAGAATAAAGCCATCTGGTTCTGCATATAAGTTTATAAACATATCTTATCAGCTTGATTCCGGGTGCCTGCACATGCAAAAAAAAATTAAATAAAATATATCTTATCATAAGCTCAGCAATGAACAGTACATGCAGAATAGCTAAACCAAACAATTCATCGGTCACTCTAGAGAACTGATTTGAAGACTATAAATTAAAATCATTAAACCACATGAAGAGTATCTCCCCTCCTCCTATCCTTCGCATGAGACAATAGGGTTGAAAAACAGAGTTCTGAATGTACTATCATAAAAGAAAAAAATGGAGGCTCTCGGTCATTAACCAAGTCTACATTGTTTTATTAGAACTTTAGAAGTAATAAACAGCAATTTTTCTCTATATAAGTGGAATAAAATTTACAGAAGCTTCTTTTCCTGGTTTGCAAAAAAGTTCTTAGTGTTTTCACCAAAACGTTGGAATGTGTGATACACATTGTCCCTGAAGAGAATAATGAGGATTTAATAAATATGAAATAAATCTTTTAAAAGCAAAGTTGGCTTTAAAATCATAGGTGCTCTATACCCTGACACAGTGTTACTTTTTGAAATATTTCATAATGCCCTCTATTAAATTCTGACATGAAATTCATAGATAATATAACCTATCCATTTATACAATTTTTAAAACATTAATATGATGCTCAAACTATAAGCTGTAAGAGAAATTAAAGGAAAGTAATTTATATTTTAAGAAGTATCATGTACTTCTGCATAAATACCTGGTCATGATACTAGAAAACTATGAATTAGTTGTATACTTACACCTACAACACAAAATAATTTAAAATTCAACAGCTATCAAAATAGACTGCTACAGTTAGTTGTGTTATACTGTAGACTACAACACCATGAGTATCATTGCTTTTGGCTACATGATTTTCTGAAATGTTGAGCAAGCCCTAGTAAAGTTCTGAACAAAACAAAGTATAAACTTTCCTTGATTTATACAGTGATGAATGCATTCTAAGCAAACTGAACATACATTAAAATTGTATAAAATACCTAGTGTTTATATATAGATTTATATATAAAAGGGTTTAGGCTTTAGCTTCAGATTAAGTTTTTCATTTACATGAAACACTTAGTAGAACATCTGAAAGTTATGTGGGACTCAGGACAATTATTTATTTTGAGAGACATCCTGAGAAGTCTTCCATTTTTAACCCTCCTCACTAATTTTACCAGCACCCTCTAACGACTGGGATGACCAAAAGTGCACTCAGAAATTTCTAAAATGCCTTCTAGGAGGTGATACTGTTTATTATTTAATTTCATTCATTGATCTATGAGGGACACAAAGATAAATGGGATTACAATCTACTACTCAAGGACCTTAAAATCTAGAAAAGGTAACTGAACATGTACATGATGTACGTGACTATAACACAACCTGTGATTGAAGTATGCAATCTGTTGTACGAGAAACATACAGATACCATCCATGAATTGTAAAGAATCAGGAGGGAAAAACCACTTCTGGATTTTTATCTTTTTTTATTTTTGAGATGAGGAGGGAATTAGGCAAAATTTCAAGGATGTGGTAATGGGAAAGCAGGGTCCTGAAGTACTAATATGATTTTAATAGCTGGATTGGTTATTGGTTATTGGCTGTAACCTCCTTAAAGACAGACTAGGCCTCACTCACAACTTTCCAGGGCCTAGATAATTCCTGACATATAGCAGGAGTTCAATAAATATTTATCTAATGACTAATCAAATAAGTAAATTAATGGAGGCAGGAGAAAGGGATTTTAAAGACTAAATTCAATAACCAAGGAGAAGCAAAAAAGGTGAAAGGGAAAGAACAATGTGTGGCATCTATTGTGCTAGGTACTTTACATATGTTATCTTTTTATATCCCCAACAACTTTACAAGGTACCTCATTTAAAAAACGATGGCCTTTAAAGTCATCAAAGATTATGTACCTTTTCCAAAATACTCAGGTAGGCAATGAAGTTAAGAATTTTAATCTGGTTGCACATGACTCCAAAACCATGCATTTGCACTATATATTGCTATTTTCCTGTCGGATATGTTTTTGGAAAGTTAATCAGATTAGCTTTAAGGACATGATGTCCTTAAATACAGTTTTTGCCCTCAAAATGGGAAACTGGTAAGTATGTTATTTAAGACAGATTAGGGTGTACCGTAGTAACAAACAACCTCAAATTTCCATGTGTTAAAATAATTAGCGCTTATTTCTCATTTGTGTTATATATCTAGCACAGATCAGCTAAGACATTTCTGCTCATATTTAACTGGTTAAAGCAGATCCCATTGCAAAGTCTGACTTCAAGAAAGCAGGGAAGCATAATTTCCTGCAGGGAGGGAAACATCTACCACATATAACGATATCTAAACAAACTTCAATATATATGCACCATGTGGTGAATTATATAATGAAGGGCATTTTATGGCAGCAGAGAAGAAACCTAATTCTGTGGAAGGCGGGATGAGGAGAACTGGGGGCAGGAGAATGAGGGGAACAGGGAATGAAGTAAGGAAGAAGTCATATGAGTAGAGTTTGGAATCAACAGGTGTTGATCAAGATAAACTAGGAAAGGGCAATCAAAGCCAAGAAAACAATGTGTCCAATCAAGGAAACAAAGAACAGTAGCATGTGCGTGCATGTGTGTGTTGGGGAGGAAATTCGGAGAATTATGAAACTAAAATTATCATACTTCCTATACTAAGATGAGTATTTCCCTTAATCCAAATTTTAACATTTCAAAATATATTCAAAATTAATGTCAAATTTCTAGCTACTTCTGTTTTTTAATGCTGTATTGGATTAAGATACCCTAACAACATACTCAAAAGAAAACCTTATAAAATGCTTCACTGAGTTGTCCCCAAAGTAGGAATAATAAGAGGTAAAGTAGAGTACTAAAGTCAGCTTTAACCCTGAGGATTTTTACAGAACCCTAGTAACCTTGAGCTTAATCCAGATTGAGGACAGGAGATAAATCCAAGGCCCATCCAAAAGTAAGAAAGCTAATAATAAACCCTTGAAATAAATCCTGAGCTTCAAAAAGTCTAACCCACAATGTAAATATAATTAAGACATAAATCATAAGTCACAGAACAGGACAACAAGGAAATATGCCTGGCTTTACCCTGTCTGGATTGAAAGGAAATAAAATCTCCCACTTGAGTGGAAAGGAACAAATTGTAACTTTGTTAGAGACATCTACTTTAACTACATGATTACAGTAAATATCACCAGTGATAAATCAACCATGATAGATATCATGTATTCCAACACTAAGTGATAAGAACAGCATTTCACCACTGTAGTATTTTCCCCCTAAACCCATAACCTAGTCTAATCATAAGAAAAACATCAGACCAAACCCAAACTGAGGGCTACTCTAAAAAATACTCGACCAATACTCAAAACTGTCAAGGTCATAAAAACAGGGGAAGTCTAAGAAACTGTCACATACCAGAGGAAAGTAACAACGTATAAGATTAAATGCAATTTGATGTCCTGGATAGAAACCTGGAACAGAAAGGAGTATCAGTGGAAATTTGAAAAACGACTGGAGTTTAGTCAGCAGTATTATTTTTTAGTTTTAACAAAAGTATGAGGGTAATGTAAGATGTTAATTTTAGAAGAAACTGAATAAGGAGTATACAGGAATTCTCTCTCTACATTATCTTACCAAATTTTCTGTGAAACTAAAATTTTCTCAATTTATTAAAAAAAAATTTCTTTTGAGAATGCATAACTTCAATCCAAATTCATGGAACTTCTGTAGTTCTAAACACCTCAAGCAGAATAGTACATTTAAAGTGGTCCTAGGTTGGTTGCAACCTGAGATAATGATTCAAAGAAATGACAAATCCTCTCTGGATGTTCAACTTCAATCAATGCCTCAAGGAAATTTCCACACAAAAAAAGTTCCACCAAAAATCAAACAATCACCTTTTCACAATGGGGTTGCTGTCAGAACACAAGTGTCCTAAGCCAAAACGGGAAATTTTGAGAAGACTCATATCAACATTGTCATCAACAGATATGTAGCTTTGGGCACGCTCACCATTAATTGCCACCTGATCTACAAATGCAGTGGAACTGACAAAAGAACTATCCTCCTGCTCCGGCGGCTCTCCAACCACCACCGTGCCCTCTTCCGCCTTCACCGGCTCCTCCACCACCGTCCTCGACAGCCTTGCCACCCTCACCTTTCCTCCTCCAGAACAGCTACTGGGGGAGTGGAGACGATACAGAGCAGCTCCAAGAGCCACGACGGAGATCAAAGGGATGGCGTACCCCATCCTGGAACGGCTGACTGTCTGGGAGAACCAGCTCTGGTGAGATCGCCGAGGGGCGCGGGCTTTCCCGGGCGGGACGGCAAGCGGCCGGAGTCCCTCCCTTCCTCCATCCCAGGCAAGCTGGCAGAATTGGGCAGGCGGTCCCCTCGGGTCGCAGCGGCTGGTGCCCCCACCACGCGAGGCCCCCCGGACCAACTGAGAGAGTTGGGTCGGAAATCCCCAGACCGCAGAGAATGGTGACCAGGGGGGTCCCTTGCAAACACGTGACTCCCCGGTCCGGCTGGGAACCGTGCACTCTCCCGGGCTGCGGTGACTGGCGCCCTCCCGCCACGCTTGGCGCCCTGGGCCGACTAGGAAATTCGGTCGGGCGCTCTCCCGGGCTGCGGCGGCAGGCGACCCTCCCCGCGTTCGGACCCCAGGGCCGGCTGGCACTCTTCCAAGCCGCTTCGGCTGGCGAAACTTCCCCACGGCGAGAGTTTTCCAAAGTTAAAGGACCCACAGCACCTTTTACTGGTGGAACCCACAGACAAACGTGTGCCACGAGCGCCACCTACTGGGAAGGATAAGAAAAACAGAACCCAGAGATTTCACAGAAAAATCTTTCAACCTGTTGGGTCCAACACCCAGGGAAATCTGACTAAATGCCCGGACGCCAGCAGAAGATAACGGATCACGCTCAGAAAATTGAAAATATGGCCCAGTCAAAGGAACAAACCAATAGTTCAAATGAGATACAGGAGCTGAAACAACTAATGCTGAATATACGAACAGAAATGGAAAACCTCTTCAAAAATGAAATCAATAAATTGAGGGAGGACATGAAGAAGACATGGGCTGAACAAAAAGAAGAAACAGAAAAACTGAAAAAACAAACCACAGAGCTTATGGAAGTGAAGGATAAAGTAGAAAAGATGGAAAAAACAATGGATACCTACAATGATAGATTTAAAGAGACAGAAGATAGAATTAGTGATTTGGAGGATGGAACATCTGAATTCCAAAAAGAAACAGAAACTATCGGGAAAAGAATGGAAAAATTTGAAAAGGGTATCAGGGAACTCAAGGACAATATGAACTGCACAAATACACATGTTGTGGGTGTCCCAGAAGGAGAAGAGAAGGGAAAAGGAGGAGAAAAACTAATGGAAGAAATTATCACTGAAAATTTCCCAACTCTTATGAAAGACCTAAAATTACAGATCCAAGAAGTGCAGCGCACCCCAAAGAGATAGACCCAAATAGGCGTTCTCCAAGACACTTATTAGTTAGAATGCCAGAGGTCAAAGAGAAAGAGAGGATCTTGAAAGCAGCAAGAGAAAAACAATCCATCACATACAAGGGAAACCCAATAAGACTATGTGTAGATTTCTCAGCAGAAACCATGGAAGCTAGAAGACGTGGGATGATATATTTAAATTACTAAAAGAGAAAAATGCCAGCCAAGACTCCTATATCCAGCAAAATTGTCCTTCAAAAATGAGGGAGAAATTAAAACATTCTCAGACAAAAAGTCACTGAGAGAATTTGTGACCAAGAGACCAGCTCTGCAAGAAATACTAAAGGGAGCACTAGAGTCAGAACCAAAAAGACAGAAGAGAGAGGTATGGAGAAGAGTGTAGAAAGAAGGAAAGTCAGATATGATATATAATACAAAAGGCAAAATGGTAGAGGAAAATATTATCCAAACAGTAATAACACTAAATGTTAACAGACTGAATTCCCCAATCAAAAGACATAGATTGGCAGAATGGATTAAAAAACAGGATCCTTCTATATGCTGTCTACAGGAAACACATCTTAGACCCAAAGATAAACATAGGTTGAAAGTGAAAGGCTGGAAAAAGATATTTCATGCAAGTAACCAGAAAAGAGCAGGAGTGGCTATACTAATATCCAACAAATTAAGACTTCAAATGTAAAACAGTTAAAAGAGACAAAGAAGGACACTATATACTAATAAAAGGAACAATTAAACAAGAAGACATAACACTCATAAATATTTACGCACCAAACCAGAATGCCCAAAAATACGTGAGGAATACACTGCAAACACTGAAAAGGGAAATAGACACATCTACCATAATAGTTGGAGACTTCAATTCACCACTCTCATCAATGGACACTCTCATCAATGGACAGAACATCTAGACAGAGGATCAATAAAGAAATAGAGAATCTGAATATTACTATAAATGAGCTAGACTTAACAGACATTTATAGGACATTACATCCCACAACAGCAGGATACACCTTTTTCTCTAGTGCTTATGGATCATTCTCAAAGACAGACCATATGCTGGGTCACCAAGCAAGTCTTAACAAATTTAAAAAGATTGAAATCATACACAACACTTTCTCGGATCATAAAGAAATGAAGTTGGAAATCAATAATAGGCGGAGTGCCAGAAAATTCACAAATACGTGGAGGCTCAACAACACACTCTTAAACAACAAGTGGGTCAAAGAAGAAATTGCAAGAGAAATTAGTAAATACCTAGAGGCGAATGAAAATGAAAACACAACATATCAAAACTTATGGGACGCAGCAAAGGCAGTGCTAAGAGGGAAATTTATTGTCCTAAATGCCTATATCAGAAAAGAAGAAAAGGCAAAAATGCAGCAATTAACTGTCCACTTGGAAGAACTGGAGAAAGAACAGCAAACTAATCCCAAAGCAAGCAAAAGGAAAGAAATAACAAAGATTAGAGCAGAAATAAATGAAATTGAAAACATGAAAACAATAGAGAAAATCAATAAGACCAGAAGTTGGTTCTATGAGAAAATCAATAAGATTGATGGGCCCTTAGCAAGACTGACAAAAAGAAGAAGAGAGAGGATGCAAATAAATAAGATCAGAAATGGAAGAGGAGACATAACTACTGACCTCACAGAAATAAAGGAGGTAATAACAGGATACTATGAACAACTTTATGCTAATAAATACAACAATTTAGATGAAATGGACAGGTTCCTGGAAAGACATGAACAACCAACTTTGACTCAAGAAGAAACAGATGACCTCAACAAACCAATCACAAGTAAAGAAATTGAATCAGTCATTCAAAAGCTTTCTAAAAAGAAAAGTACAGGACCAGACGGCTTCACATGTGAATTCTATCAAACATTCCAGAAAGAATTAGTACCAACTCTCCTCAAACTCTTCAAAAAATCGAAGCGGAGGGAAAACTACCTAATTCATTCTATGAAGCCAACATCACCCTCATACCAAAACCAGGCAAAGATAATTACAAAAAAAGAAAACTACAGACCAATCTCTCTAATGAATATAGATGCAAAAATCCTCAATAAAATTGTAGCAAATCGTATCCAACAACACATTAAAAGAATTATACATCATGACCAAGTAGGATTCATCCCAGGTATGCAAGGATGGTTCAACATAAGAAAATCAATTAATGTAATACACCATATCAACAAATCAAAGCAGAAAAATCACATGATCATCTCAATTGATGCAGAGAAGGCATTTGACAAGATTCAACATCCTTTCCTGTTGAAAACACGTCAAAGGATAGGAATACAAGGGAACTTCCTTAAAATGATAGAGGGAACATATGAAAAACCCACAGCTAATATCATCCTCAATGGGGAAAAATTGAAAACTTTCCCCCTAAGATCAGGAACAAGACAAGGATGTCCACTATCACCACTATTATGCAACATTGTGTTGGAGGTTCTAGCCAGAGCAATTAGACAAGAAAAAGAAATACAAGGCATCAAAATTGGAAAGGAAGAAGTAAAACTATCACTGTTTGCAGACGATATGATACTATACGTCGAAAACCCGGAAAAATCCACAACAAAACTACTAGAGCTAATAAATGAGTACAGCAAAGTAGCAGGTTACAAAATCAACATTCAAAAATCTGTAGCATTTCTATACACTAGTAATGAACAAGCTGAGGGGGAAATCAAGAAACAAATCCCATTTACAATTGCAACTAAAAGAATAAAATACCTAGGAATAAATTTAACTAAAGAGACAAAAAACCTATATAAAGAAAACTACAAAAAACTGCTAAAAGAAATCACAGAAGACCTAAATAGATGGAAGGGTATACCGTGTTCATGGATTGGAAGACTAAATATAATTAAGATGTCAATCCTACCTAAATTGATCTACAGATTCAATGCAATACCAATCAAAATCCCAACAACTTATTTTTCAGAAATAGAAAAACCAATAAGCAAATTTATCTGGAAGGGCAGGGTGCCCCGAATTGCTAAAAACATCTTGAGGAAAAAAAACAAAGCTGGAGGTATCGCGCTGCCAGACTTTAAGGCATATTATGAAGACACAGTGGTCAAAACAGCATGGTATTGGCATAAAGATAGATATATCGACCAATGGAATCGAATAGAGTGCTCAGATATAGACCCTCTCATCTATGGACATTTGATCTTTGATAAGGCAGTCAAGCCAACTCACCTGGGACAGAACAGTCTCTTCAATAAATGGTGCCTAGAGAACTGGATATCCATATGCAAAAGAATGAAAGAAGACCCATATCTCACACCTTATCCAAAAGTTAACTCAAAATGGATCAAAGATCTAAACATTAGGTCTAAGACCATAAAACAGTTAGAGGAAAATGTAGGGAGATATCTTTGAAACCTACAACTGGAGGTGGTTTTATGGACCTTAAACCTAAAGCAAGAGCACTGAAGAAGGAAATAAATAAATGGGAGCTCCTCAAAATTAAACACTTTTGTGCATCAAAGAACTTCATCAAGAAAGTAGAAAGACAGCCTACACAATGGGAGACAATATTTGGAAATGACATATCAGATAAAGGTCTAGTATCCAGAATTTATAAAGAGATTGTTCAACTCAACAACAAAGAGACAGCCAACCCAATTACAAAATGGGAAAAAGACCTGAACAGACACCTCTCAGAAGAGGAAATACAAATGGCCAAAAGGCACATGAAGAGATGCTCAATGTCCTTGGCCATTAGAGAAATGCAAATCAAAACCACAATGAGATATCATCTCACACCCACCAGAATGGCCATTATCAACAAAACAGAAAATGACAAGTGCTGGAGAGGATGCGGAGAAAGAGGCGCATTTATCCACTGTTGATGGGACTGTCAAATGGTGCAACCACTGTGGAAGGCAGTTTGGCGGTTCCTCAAAAAACTGAATATAGAATTGCCATACGACCCAGCAATACCGTTGCTAGGTATCTACTCAAAGGACTTAAGGGCAAAGACACAAATGGACATTTGCACACCAATGTTTATAGCAGCATTATTTACAATTGCAAAGAGATGGAAACAACCAAAATGTCCATCAACAGACAAGTGGCTAAATAAACTGTGGTATATACATACGATGGAATATTATGCAGCTTTAAGACAGGATAAACTTGTGAAGCATGTAATAACATGGATGGACCTGGAGAACATTATGCTGAGTGAGTCTAGCCAAAAACTAAAGGACAAATACTGTATGGTCCCACTGATGTGAACGGACATTCGAGAATAAACTTGGAATATGTCATTGGTAACAGAGTCCAGCAGGAGTTAGAAACAGGGTAAGATAATGGGTAATTGGAGCTGAAGGGATACAGACTGTGCAACAGGACTAGATAAAAAAAACTCAAAAATGGACAGCACAATAATACCTAAGTGTATAGTAATCATGTTAAAACACTGAATGAAGCGGCATCTGAGCTATAGGTTTTTTTGTTGTTGTTTTGTTTGCTTTTTTTTTACTATTATTATTACTTTTATTTCTTTTCTCTATATTAACATTCTATATCTTTTTCTGTTGTGTTGCTAGTTCTTCTAAACCGATGCAAATGTACTAAGAAACGATGATCATGCATCTATGTGATGATGTTAAGAACTACTGATTGCATATGTAGAATGGTATGATTTCTAAATGTTGGGTTAATTTCTTTTTTTTCCGTTAATTAATAATAATAAAAAAAAGAACTATCAATTTTGAAGAACAGGCTGCTAAAATGGGAAAAGGCTCCTTCAAGGATGCATGGATCATGGATAAACTGAGAGCTGAAAGTGAGTGTCATCACCGATATCTTCTTGTGGAAATTTGAGACTAGTGAGTATTATTTGACCAACACTGATGCACAAGATGTAGAGATTTTATCAAATACACGATTACAGGCACGTCTCAGGCTAATTGTTTATCCTTATTATTACTTCTGGTGTTGGAGAATTTGAAGCTGGTATCATCTCCAAGAACAGGCAGAACCATAAGCATGCCCTTCTGGCTCATCAGAAGATGAGGAAATCATTAAGGAAGTTAGCACCTACATTAAGAAAATTGGCTACAACCCTGACATAACACTTGTGCCTATTTCTGGTTGGAATGGAGAAAACATGCTGGAGCCAAGTGCTAATAACATGCTTTGGTTCAAGAGGTTGAAAGTCACCTGGAAGGATGGCAATCCTAGTGGAACCATGCTGCTTGAAATTCTGAATTGTATCTTGCCACCTACTTGTCCAACTGACAAGCCCTTGCATCTGCCCCTCAAGGATGTCTAAAATTGGTGGCATTTGGTACTGTCCATGTAGGCATTAACTAATGGAGACTGGTGCCCTCAAACTAGGCATGGTGGTCACCCTTGTTTCAGTCAACATTACAACTGAAGTAAAGTCTGTTGAAATAAACAATGAAGCTTTCATGACACTGAGCTTCAATATCAAGACTGTGTCTGAAAAAAATGTTCATCAAAGTAACATGGCTGGTGACAGCCTAAATGACCCACCACTGGAAGCAACTGGCTTCACTACTCAGGTGATTATCCTGACCTATCCAAGCCAAGTGAGTGCTGGGTAAGTACCTGTACCGAACTGTCTGTCACACAACTCACATTTCTTGTAAGTTTGCTGAGCTGAAGAAGATTGGTTACTCTTCTGGTACGAATCGGTAAGATGCCCTCAAATGCTTGAAATCTGGTGATGCTGACATTGTTGATACGGTTTGGTTCCTGGCAAGCGTATGTGTGTTGGAAGCTTCTCTGTCCCTCTCTGAGTTGTTCTGCTATTTGTGATATGACACAGCTGATCAGTGTCATCAAGGCAGTGGACAAAAAGGCAGCTGGAGATAGCCAGGCCCCTGTCTGACCAGAAATCTCAGAAGGCTAAATGACTATGATCCATAACCCCTACCACACCAGTTTTAATCAGTGATGGAAGAATGGTCCCAGAACTTTTGTTTAATAGTTAAAGACTGGTTAATGATAACAAGCATTGTAAAACCTTCAGAAGAAAAGGAATGTTTTGTGGACCATTTGTTTATTTTGCATGGCAGTTTTTTAATTATTAATTTTTAAAGTCAGTACTTTTTCAATGGAAACAACCTGGCCAAAAATTTGTCCAGGAATTCTGGGACTCATTAAAACAAAGTTCAATGAGAAAAGAAAAATCCACCACAAAATACACAAGGAAACAAGAACTTAGTCTTAGATACAGAATGAAAGGCACAATTATAGAGTGAAAATGACTGAGAATTTTCCATAACTGATGAAAGATACCAATCTACAAATTCAAAATCCTAAGTGAATCCCAAATGGGGGCAGGGGGGAAGAGAAAGGAAAAAAAAAATACAGGTGTAGGGGAGGTGAGGTGAGAGGGCGGAAATGAAGATACAAATAAAGTACAGATTTTAAAAAGGCAGCAATACAAAAAGGGCAAGAGGGTGAGATGGCTAGAGACAGACTGACAGACTGACAGACAGATAAGAGTTAGGGATAGAATCTATACCAAGACACATCAAATTGAAAATGTACCAAATCAAAAACAAAAGAAATAATCTATAAAGCAATTAGAGACCATTATACCTGACAATTGGAGAATGTTTATTCTTTTCAAGAATACATGGAATATTTATGAAAAATGATACTATAATAAACCATAACACTGTACTCAAAAAAATTTAAAGGAATTAGTAATATTCATGCAGTTTGAAATCAGAAAACACTTTTCCAAACAATTTATGGAACTAAGAACATCATAATGAATTTTAGAAAATACTCAGAACTGAATTACAATGAAAAAACTACATCTAAAACTTAGTAGACCTTACACCTAAAGCACAAGCAATGAAAAAAGAAACAGATAAATAGGATGGCCTCAAAATTAAAAACTTTTGTGCATCAAAGGACTTTGTCAGGAAGTAAAAAAGCAGCTTATGCAATGGGAGACAATATTTATAAACCATATATCAGATAAAGGATTAATATCCAGAATATGTAAAGAGATTTCACAAGTCAACAACAAAAAAAAGACAAACAACTCAATTAAAAAATGGGCAAAAGACATGGACAGACACTTTTCCAAAGAGGAAATACAAATGGATCAAAAACATATGAAAAGATGCTTAACTTTACTATTAGGGAAATGCAAATCAAAACCACTGTGCTGGTCTGAAAGGAAGTATGCCCCCTAAGAAAAGCCATGTTTTAATACAAATCCCATTTCTTAAAGGTAGAGTAATCCCTATTCAATACTGTATATTTGAAACTGTAATGAGATCATCTCCCTGGTTGATGTGATTTAGTTAAGAATGGTTGTTAAACTGGATTAGGGGATGACATGTCTCCACCCATTTGAGTGGGTCTTGATTAGTTTCTGAAGTCCCATAAAAGAGGAAACATTTTGGAGAATGAGAGATTCAGAGAGATTCAGAGAGAGCAACACTACAAAGCAGAGAGTCCACAAGCCAGCGACCTTTGGAGATGAAGAAGGAAAATGCCTCCCGGGGAGCTTCATGTAACAGGAAGCCAGGAGAGAAGTAGCAGATGGTGCTGTTTGCCATGTGCCCTTCCAGTCAAGAGAGAAACCGTGACTGTGTTCACCATGTGTCTTTCCAGATGAGAGAGGAACCCTGAACTTCATCGGCCTTCTTGAACCAAGGTATCTTTCCCTGGATGCCTTAGATTAGACATTTCTATAGACTTGTTTTAATTGGGACATTTTCTCGACCTTAGAACTGTAAACCAGCAACTCATTAAATTCCCCTTTTTAAAAGCCATTTCTGGTATATTGCATTCCAGCAGCTAGCAAACTAGAACAACCACCATGAGATACTATCTCACACATACCAGAAAAGCCATTACAAAAAACAGAAAACTACAAGTGCTGGAGAGGATGTGGAGAATGAAGCACATTTATTCATTGTTGGTGGGATTGTAGAATGGTACAACCACTCTGGAAGGCAGTAGATCATGCAATCCTGATGTTAGGTGAACACTTGGAGCAACTGAGAGCATGGACACAAATGTATATTCACACACTGTATTTATAGAGGCAGTGATTCCCGATCTGCAATGGATGGAGGTGGACTAAGGGTACAATGACTGAGGACTAGGAGGGGGAACTATAGTGTAAACATAAAATGGACTACTAAATGGCTGCAAGAAGGAATGAAGTTGCGAGGCATGCAAATAGGTGAATGAACCTTTAGGATAGTATGTTAAGTAAAATAAACCAGAAATGATAAGACAAATATAATGCCTCATTAATATGGACTAACTATACTGAAAACTGAATTCAAGAGCATAGATTATCAGGGGAAGGCCTATTGTAAAGTTCCTAGATTTTAAGCTTTTACAGCAGTCTCAGCTATTCCAGAGTGGTTACTGTTATTTCTAAATTCTAAGATGTTGAGCTCTTTGTGTATAATCTGGTAGTTCCTGGAAATTTAGATATCTGTGTGATACCTGAGACTCAGAACTAGAGTTGTGCAGCTATGAAAGTTAGCATTACCCCATACAGCAACTGTTAACATCACTGAAAAAGTGATCAGACTTCATCTAGAGATACGAATGAAGCTTATCTGGTATAAATCACACTAAAGGGTAAAGGATGATATTGACCATATAGTGAAATTTCAACTTTTGCATAAGACCAAAGGAGGAGATGTTTATTTGGTGCAAAACATATTTTCAGTGGCACAGTATCTAATTTAACTTGTAAATTATTCAAATACCATAATTACATGGAAATTTGAATAGGGAGTGAGATCTTGTTGGTTTGTACAGGTGAGATGCCCGAAAACCTCCCAGAGTAATCTAGGGAGAAGATAAAAATATTCAGAGTCCCCCTGAGGGGTTGGAGGAAAATGTGGAAATATTAGACTTCCCAACATGGGAAAGACCTAATATTCTTGTAAGCATTGGGGACTGTCAACTTGATGGGTCACCCCTCAATCTTAGAGCCTGCCCTTATGAAACTTAATCCTGTATAGGAGAAGTTAAGCCTACTTATAATTATGTCTAAGAGTCACCACAGAGAACCTCTTTTGTTGTTCAGATGTGGTCTCTCTCTGGAAGCTAACGTCACAAGTGAACTCATGTCAGGTGGGGCATGATTCCCAGGGATGAGCCTGGCCCTGGCATCTTGGGACTGAGAAAGCCTCTTTGACTGAAAGAGGGGAGAGATGAAACAAAATAGTTTCAGTGGTTGGGAAATTTCAAATAGAATTGAGAGGCCATTCTGGAGCTTATTCTTAGGTAGTATATATAGATATCCTTTTCAGTTTTTGGTGTACTAGAGTAGATAAAGGGAAATATCTTAAACTGTTTAACTGTAATCCAATAGCCTTGATTCTGAAGATGACTGTATAAACTATATAGCTTTTAAGATGTGACCGTGTGATTGTGAAAACCTTTTGACTGACACTCCCTTTATCCAGTGTGTGGACAGATAAGTAAAAAAAAAAAAGATGAAAAATTAATAAATAAAAGGGGATGAAAAAGTAATAAATAAAAGGGGATATGAGAAGTCTGGGGTATTCTTTTTTACTTTTATTTTTATATTTTTGAAGTAATGAAAATGTTCAAAAATTGACTGTGATGATGAATGCACAACTATAGATAATACTATGAACCACTGATTGAACACTTTGGTATGTGTAAAACATATATGAATAAAATTGCATTTAAAAAAGATATTAAACCCCTAAAAACAGTAGAAGTATAAGAATGCCACTTCATGAATTACTACAAATGTATGAAACTAATACAAGGTATCAATAATAGGGTGGTATGGGTGGTATATGGGGGGGGATATACATAATGTAAACTATGGGTAAAAGTTCATAGAACTTCTTTCATCAACTGTACCAAAGGTCATGACTGGTTAAAAAGAGTAGTATAATTACAAAAAAGTACTATCATCAATTGTAATAAACATTCCACATCAATGTAAGGTGTTCGTGGTGGATGGGAATCCTGTATTTTATGCATGATTGTTCTGTAAACACAAAACTTCTCTAATAAAAAATTTTTAAAAATCTACCTTTAGGCTTTGGAGGATTAATAGGGTACTAAATAACATCTGTTCAACACGTACAAAAGAAAATGGCAAATCAGTTGAAAGATATTAGGAGCAGAGCTGAGGTTTGAAACAGCTTTGGACAGCTGTTTCAGCCTGTGTCCAAGAGTTCTGGTGGCTTGCTGAATGGATTTCAGATTTACCTAGCCAGCCCCCACAACTGCTTGGTCATAATGGCAGGTGAAGAAATTAATGAAGACTATCCAGTAGAAATTCATGTGTATTTATCAATATTCAAGAACTCCACTGGTGCTGTGGTTGAGGTAGTCAAGATCATGATGTCTGTCTCTAGAAATGAGTTGCTGCAGAAGTTGGACCCACCTGAACAAGCAAAAGCGGATTTAGTTTCTGCATACACATTAAATTCAATGTTTTGGGTTTATGTGGTAACTCAAGAAGTTAACCCTAAGGAACATTCAATAAAGTAGGAATTAGAAAGAATCAGAGTACACATGAACAGACTCAAAGAAATAATAGGCAAGAAAAAAAGCTGGCAAGTTGGACACAGGGGTAGCTTGAAGATTTGTAAAAATTGTCCTCTGGGAACCAAAACCTGAAAAGACATCAAAACTTGGCAGTAAAGGGAAAAGCAAAAATTAACTTTTTGATTTTGAAGTACATATATTCAAAAGGTTCCTTATTTTTGTCTTTCTCCACAAAATAGTGGGTGACTGTATGACAATGCAAGGTTTAAGTATATTCCTTTTTGAATTAATATATAAAGTTTACACTTTAAATTTCTAATGCTAAATACTCTTCACCAGAAAGATTTAAGTTATCTTAATTCATTTTCCTATAGAGAGCTATGAGGGTTTAGGATATTCATAATTTATTGTTTTTTTTGAAGAGAGTCTTATTTCCCTATATAGGCCATTCTTTCATGTACTGTTTTATACATAACTGTGAAATTTAAGTATAACGTTCTCTGTAAACACTTTGTACTATTTTAAAGAATAATTAAATTACCCTATGAAATATGCTATCTGAAGACTGAAGTTATTATAAGTTCACCAGTTTTCACTATATAATATTAAGAAAGAATAAAATAACTTACATGTCTTTCTTCTGTGTGGTTATTTTATCACATTTGCATGATTTTAAGAAATACTGTTTTTTTTATATTCAGACTATGAAATTAAAACTTTAACTTATACTTTAATTCTTGGCAGTTTGCCTCTGTGTCCCATTTAAAATAAAATATATTCTATTCTCATTTTCTTTTAGATAGGGTATTAGGTTGTATACAGACAGCTGAATTTTAGCATAATAGCTATAACCTGTTAATAACGGCTATAAATGTTGTATAGCTAAGCTGTTTATTTTTCTTTTTTGTATATAAGTTTACCCACTAAATTAAGCAGATAGAGTTTAGAAGTAATGAAAAATAAATTCATGAGCTTTTGTCCTTGATTCATATTGCTTCAGAAAACTGCCTGCCATTCTATTCCTCTATTTTTTTAGGGGTTTTTTTTTTTTTATCTTTGAGTTTATGTCAAGTACATACAAGTGTTTTGGAACAATTTATATAATCCTACAAACATAGAAGGAGAAATCCAAAGGAGATTACATTGTGCTTATATTCGAATTTATCTTTTGGGAATATGTGTTATAGAGAATTCTACTTATTAAACATTTTTTAATGTCTAAGCCCATGAATTTAAAAAATATGCCCTTAATGCTTTCAGCCTTTGAATCCACATAATCATGTATAGAAATGCCTAGTACAGTAAAACACTTTAATTTCTGAAAAAGGAGGTGTTAAAATTTTCAGTATGATTAATTCTCCGTAAGTAAACTTAAATAAATGGATTTCTTGAAAAAAAAAAAAAGAAGAAAGAAAATGGCAACACAATGTGTATTTATTTTTTTGATACTCCTGGAAATTCTTAGATATTTCTGATATTCCTGGAAAACTAGAAAATTCTCTTCCCTAGAAATGCTCATTTTAATTTTAATGTAGATATAATTCAAGTTTTTTAGAGGCTTTCACAGTATTACTTTGTAGGACTGACAGGAAAAAAAGATTATAAAAGATGAATCAAGCACTCAGATCTTGTTTTCTAAATATCCTTCTTCAATTAGAGGAACCAAGGCTGTACACGGCAGTGGATGATTCAAGGGTTGGGACAGGGAAAATAAAAGATGATCCTGGTGCATCTCATGGTGCCAGTAACTAAGTAAGGAAATACTCAAGAAAAACAGGATGGGAGTATGTGAAAAGATACCAAAGCTGGAATGTTTGAAAGACAAACAGTCAGTGATAGCAATGGATTAGAACCCAAAGAATAAACTTAATATTTATAATAAATGAATAATTAAACACTGTAGGGGAGAAGGAACAATTCTTCATTGAAGAAGAATTCCAAATAGTAAATATAGAGGAATGAGAGAAATGGAAAAACACCATTAGAATACCACAGTAATGACTGCCTCAGGCATGATCCAGTAAGGGATACTAAAATTAATGGATAAAAATTTAAGGAAATATTTGTATATCTCAAAATATGTCCTCCAAAATACATTACAAAGGAAAAACTGAAATTTTACAGTGAAGATACTTCCTTACCCAATGATCAAAGTTAGTATCATATCACATATGGTATCACATATTGATACCATGCATCTGTAATATGATGTTCTAAGAAGGGCACATCACCTCTATGGTATTCTTCCCCCAAAATGTGTAACCCCAATCTAATCAAGAAAATATCAGACAAACCCAAATTAAGAGATATTCTATGAAATATTTGACCAGTACTTTTCCTAGGGTATGAAAGACAAAGAAAGTCTGAGAAATTATCACTGACCAGAGAAGACTAAGGAGACATGACGACTAAATGTAACATGGAACTCTGAGTTCGATCCTGGGACAGAAAAAAAAAATAGTAGAAAAACTGGGAAGGCCAAATAAAGTTCGTCATTTAGTTAATAGTACTGTATTAATGTTAATGTATTAGCTTTGATATCTGTACTATGGCATGCATGACGTTAAAGAGATGCTGCCTGGGTGAAGGGTATATGAGAACTTTCTACAATCTTGGCAACTTTTTAAGTCTAAAATTATTAAAAACAAAACAAAACAAAACATGTATCAGAGAATCAGAGAAGTACATAGATTTGGGAAGTTCTTTCCCACATCAATATTAATATTGAATAGCTCCATGAATGCATTTATTCATTTCATAAATAAATATATGACAGCCTACCATGGGACTGAAATATAAATATTATAGAAAAAACAACAAAGCAGGTTAAGTGGTGTAGGGAGTCCCAGTATAGGTGGGAAAAGATTGGTCTTTTATGGAAAGATCAAAGAAGAACTTTTCTTAGAAAATGTACAAAAATGTATTATGTGTTCAAGAAGTATGATGTATATAACCTACTTTCAAATGTTCAGAAAACAGTGAATAAACAGGCAGATGAATGGATGGACTGACAGACAGATGCTGGATAGATAGAATGATACAGTAAATATGGCAAAATGTTAAAATTGGTAGATCTGGGTACCTGGGGGGCATGTGTAAGAGTTCTCTCTATGGGTTTTGTATTATTTTTGCAACTGTGCTGTTAAAAAGTTAAAAGAAAAAAGTCAGCCATCAGTCTTAACTGTTGTTCCTTTGAAAGTAATATGTCCTTTTCCTCTGGGTGCTGTAAGACTTTCTCTGTCTCTGGTTTTCAGTATTTTTATTATGATGTACTTATGTGTAGTTTTCTTCCTATTAATTCTGCATGGGGTTTGTGATGTTTCTTGAATACGTGTCTTGATAACTTTTACTAGTTCTGGGAAAATCTAAGCTGCTATCTTTATATATTTTTTAAAGAAATGTCCACAAACGTACAGTCCAACCATATTATGCAATCAATGACTCATAATATCATCATATAGTTGTGTATTCTTCACCACAATCATTTTTAGAACATTTGCATCACTCCAGAAAAAGAAATAAAAGGAAAAAAAAGAACTCACGCATCCCATACCTCTTACCTCTCCCTCTCATTGACCAGAGTAGTTCAGTATACCCAATTTTTACCCTTTATATCTCCCCCTATTATTAATTTATTTATTATCCTTATATATATATTTTTTTATCATCTGTCCATACCCTGGATAAAAGGAGCATCAGACAAAAGTTTTCACAATCACACAGTCACAATGTAAAAGTTATATAGTTATACAGTCGTCTTCAAGAATCAAGGTGACTGGAATACAGTCCAACAGTTTCAGGTGCTTCCCTCTAGCCACTTCAATACACCAAATACTAAAAAGGGATATCTAAATAATGTGTAAGAAAAACCTCCAGGATAATTTCCTAACTTTGTTTGAAATCTCTCAGCCACTGAAAGTTTATTTTGTCTCATTTCTCTCTTCCCTCTTTTGGTCAAGAAGGTTTTCTTATTTCAATGATCTGGGTCCTGCCTCATTCCTGGGAGTCAGGTTCCATGTTGCCAGGGAGACTTACACCCCTGGGAATCATGTCCCATGTAGGGGAAAGGGCAGTGAGTTCATTTGCCAAGTTGGCTTAAAGAGAGAGGCCACATCTGAGCAACAGAAGAGGCTCTCTAGGGGTGGTTCTTAGGCATAACTATCAGTAGGCTTACCCTCTCCTTTGCAGAAATGAGCTTCATAGGGGTGAGCCCCAAGATCGAGGGCTCAGTCTATTGAATTGGCTGTCCCCACTGCTTGTGAGAATACCAGGAATTCCCCAGATGGGGAAGCTGAATATCTCCTCCTATCTCCCCAGTCCCCCATGGGGACTTTGCAAACACTTTTTCATTCTCTGCCCCCAATACTGTGGAATATATTGGGGCATCACATTAACCTGTACAACCAACAAGATCTTACATCCTATTCAAAATTCCATATAATTATGGTGTTCAAGTAAACTGACTGTACAAGTTAAATTAGATAATGTGCTACCAAAAATATAAATTTTGCACCAAATTAACCTCTCTTCCTTTGATCTTGCACAGGGGTTGAAATTTGAAAATATGGGCCATATCATCCTTTACCCAGTATTCTGATTTACCTTAGTCCTATACAGATCAGCTTCAGTCATATCTCTAGACAAAGACTGATCACTTTTTCAGCTTTTTAAACAGTTGCTGAATTGGGTAATACTGACTTCCATAGTTTCAGTGTACTAACTCTGTGTCTCAGATGTCACATAAATACCTGCAGTTCCAGGGAATGACCAGGTTATATACAAATAGCTCAATATCTCAGAATTTAGAAATATCACAGTTACAACTCCTAAATGTAAGTGACTGCTATAAGAGCTTACAATCTACGAACCTTTACAACAGGCCCTAACCTGATAACTTCAATTTCAATTCTCTGAATTTGTATATTATAGTTAATCCATATAACTGAGGCATGATAATATTTGTCTTTTTGTTTATGATATTTTATTCTAAGCTATTATCTTTGCAACTATTGTTTCTAGGTAAGAGTCTTTCTCACTTCTCTGGAATTTCAATACAAATATGTTACACCCTTTCACTCTGTCCCACAGGTTTCTCATGCTTTTTTTGTATTTGTATTCTATCTCTCTGTGCTTTAGAGTCTATTTTCTTCCGACCTATCTTCCAGGTCGCTAATTCTCTCCTTAGCTATATCTAATCTGCTATTAAAGCTATCCATTGATAGATTAATTTCTGCTACTGTAGTTTTAATTTCTAATATTCCCATCTCATTATTTTTATATTATTGTGCTAAAATTCTCTATTTTATCTACTTTCTTGAACATATTAATCACAGTTGTTTACAGTCCATAACTGATAATTCTACTATCTGGCTCTCCTATGCATGTTTCTCGTTGTCTGCTTTATTCTCTTGATTTTCAGACAATTTTTGTCTTTTAATAAGGCCTGGGTATTTATTTAAATGTCCCAGACATTATGCATAAAAATTTAGATATCAGGCTCCAAATGATATTATCCTTTTCTAGAGAAGTTAAACTTATATTTGTGGCAGGCTTGTAAGATAAGGGTAGATCCCACTATAATCTAATGGCTTATAGTTGGAATTCAGTGTGTATGCAAGCTGTTTCGTTCATCCAACTGCAAGGGGTTGCCCCTCAGGGCTCAAAATTGAAAACTGTGGGTGTTTCTCATGGCCCCTCCTTGGTAAGCCCTGAACTCCAACTTCCTTTTTTTTCCTTCCCGGTGAAAACTTGCTCAATTTATTAGCCACCATTTTAATTTTCAGAATTGATTTCTACCTTAAGGTAAAGCAGCGTCAAATGCCAGGTTCAATTCTCTTGCTATTTCTTTTCATCTAGCACCACAAATGCTACTGCCTTTGTAACTCTCCAGTGACTTCCAAGAGATAAATATATACATATATATATATACTTTATATAAATATATATATTTTGAAAGATTTTCCAAAAATGAAATTGGTCTAAGACAACTTAATCACCCATTTTCAGGAACAGAAATGCCCAAGAGGTCAGTTTTAGATCTTTGTAGTTTGAAATGTTCATTAGTCACCCAAGTGGACTTGTTAATCATCAAGTAATACACATAAACCTGGAATTCAGGCTAAACACCTGGAGAGTAGATACAATATTGGGAGTCACTCTATTAATGTTATTAAGAGCTGTAAGAATAGATGCATCGATGGAAGAACAGATGGATGGAAGAAAAAAAGATGGAAATTGTACAAGACGTTCAAGCAAGTGAGGAGATAAGGAAAAAGGTGTGGATGCAAGGGAGGAAGTAGGGGAAATAGAAAGGGGAGCACAAACAAGAAGAGGACATACTCAGAAGAAAATAAGGAAGAAAGCATGGAAAAAGAAGAACTTGGGAAAAAATGACGATATAAGGAATACTATAAAAAGAGTTAGGTAGAAATATGAGAAGGAGAGGTAAACTGGGAAGAAACAAGGTAGGAAGGCAATGCAGACACACATACACACACACACACACACACACACACACACACAAAAGGGGAGAAAGAGTAAGGAAGAAAAGTTGGTGGAATATATAATCTTCGGTAAGAGAGACCTTTGGAAGGATGACAAGTATGGGTCTCTGGAAGGATGAAAAGCAAAGACCAACCAGTCTTTGGGATGAAAGGGTGGCCAATCTTAGAAAGGATGGGTGGATATTCACATGTCAATTAGGAAGAAAAGAGGGAGGAGTGACAGAAGAAAGGAAAGTTGGAAAGAAGGAAAGGGAAAGACAAAGGGTTCGATGAAGAGGGTCAACAAGAGATCAATGTGAGTACTCAAAATTGATAAAAATGAAGGAAAAATCCAATTGAGATAACTACTATTATGATACGACTTTCAATGATTTGAAAAAAGAAGGAAATATTTCTTAAATTACAAATAAAGAGGGTTCCAGATCTATTATGCACCACAAACTCTAATTTCATATGTCTGAATATCTGAAAATAAGTAGTATCCCCTGATCATATAGCTAGCAGATGATGCCATGTTCACCATGCGCCCTTCCAGTTGAGAGAGAAGCCCTGATTGTGTTCACCATGTGCCTTCTCACTTGTGAGAGAAACCCTGAACCTCATTGGTGAAAACGCCTCCCAGGGAGCTTCATGAAACCGGAAGCCAAGAGAGAAGAAGCTAGCAGATGATGCCGTGTTTGCCATGTGTCCTTCCAGATCAAAGAGGAACCCTACCGTGTTCACCATGTGCCTTTCCAGATGAAAGAGAAACTCTGACTGTGCTCGCCCTTCCATTTAAAGGAGAAACCCTGAACTTCATCAGCCTTCTTGATCCAAGGTATCTTTTCCTGAATGCCTTAGATTGGACATTTCTATAGACTTATTTTAATTGGGACATTTTCTCAGCCTTAGAACTGTAATCTAGCAATTTATTAAATTCCCCTTTTTAAAAACCATTCTGTTTCTGGTATATTGCATTTCAGTAGCTAGCAAACTAGAACAGAGGTCAACAAGAGATCAATGTGAGCACTCAAAATTAATAAAAATGAAGGAAAAATCCAATTGAGATAACCACTATTATGATACAGTTTTCAGTGATTTGAAAAAAGAGAGAAATATTTCTTAAATTCCAAATAAAGAGGGTTCCAGATCTATTATGGACCACAAAAAAACTCTAATTTCATATGTCTGAATATCTGAAAATAAGAAGTGTCCCCTGATTATATAGATGTTACATGAAATAAATCAGAACACTAGAAGGGTATTTAATGATAACATTGTAAACCACAACATTCTTATTTTGGTAAAAATTAAAATTTAGGCCTATATTAATTTCTACTATCTTTATAGTCTTACTGCTTTTATGGTCTTTTTATGATAAATTTCTAGTGACCAATAAAATGTAGAAAAGAAGAACATAACTGAAGCACTTTCATTCATTCATTTCTTTCAATAATCATTTGTGTGTTTTCTTTTTATTTTTTTAAATACCAAAAAAACACCAAATAAACGCAAACATTCCTATTTTGATCATTTTGTTCTACATATATAATCAGTAATTCACAATATCATCACACAGTTGCATATTTATCATCATGATCATTTCTTGGGACATTTGTATCTATTCAGAAAAAGAAATAAAACGAAAACAGAAAAAAAAAATTATACATACCATACCCTTTACCCCTCCTTTTCACTGATCACTAGCATTTCAAACTAAATTTATTTTAACATTTGTTCTCCCTATTATTTATTTTTATTCCATATGTTCTAACTCATCTGCTGATGACGTAGATAAAAGGAACATCAGACACAAGGTTTTCATAATCACACAGTCACATTGTGAATGCTATATCATTATACAATCATCTTCAAGAAACATGGCTACTGGAACACAGCTCTACATTTTCCGGCAGTTCACTCCAGCCTTTCCATTACATCTTGAATAACAAGGTGATCATTTGCATTTTCTTGAGATACAAAAATAAATACAGATTTCCTAGTCTTAAGGGCTTCCAAATTTTATGAAAACAAATTATATTATTTATAAAGTATAGTTAAAGTTTGTGGAAGTAAGAAAACACAAAGGAGCTGATAAATCTTTCAGGGAGGGCCAAAAAGTTTCACAAAGATAATATCTAATATGGGCATTTTACTTTGTAATAACAGCATCAGATGTTCTTTAACAGAAGTATATAACATCTGGAATTGAATTATACTAGTACAAGTCTATGTAACTTATACCATAGATATTTTTAAAATCATAAAGTATTGTTAATTTAAGCCTCCTACTACATCATAACTCAAAAAGAACAGCAAAATCAGGCTGAAGATCTATTTTGAAATTTGGGGGATTTACATGGAATTAAATAAAATCTGTCAAATATCTGTATACAGGCAAACTGTCTTAGAGGTATATTATAATAGCTTTCTGTAGTGCCCAAAAGAAATTTCCCTTCTAAAAAAAATATATTTTTTAAATGCTGAAAACTATTTTTGAGATTTACAACCTAAAATGTATGCAACTATCCCAAGTTTGTCAAAAGTTCTTCCTGATGACAACATGATATGACTGCAGCAAAAATGAAATCAGGAGGGCCACTGAAGGGAACCTCAGTATCCTGACATAATTAGATTTGTGATTCGTTCCCAAAATGACAGTATCCCACCACAATATTTATTTATTGAACAAATTTTTATTGAGAATCTATTATGTACTAGGTTCTGTACATAGGGACATGTACAGACACAGCTGTGACATTTTTGAGAATGGCTAAATTTCTACCATTGCATAGCTTACATTCTAGAGAGAGGGGATGGAGACAAGATAATAAAGAAAAAAAAGTAAATAAGTGGCAATAAGTGAATACAGGATGAAAGAGGGAATAAGGATTTAGTATATGAGACAATGGAACATTTGTAAACATATCCAAAAGAAAATGAGGGAGCAAACTGTGCTAGTAGAAAAACATTCTGCGCAGAGGGAACAGCAAATGTATAAGCCTTATACAGAATAAACATAGCATTTTAAAAAGAATACTAAAGAGGCCAGTATGGCTGCAGCATAGAGACTGAAAGGCAGAGTGGTACAAGATTAGGCTAGAAAGTTATCAAAGTCTAGTGATGTCTTGTGAACTATTATAAGAACCTTTTGCTTTTTACTCTTTTTTTAAAAAAATTCTAAATGTATGCCATTAGAGGATTTATCTTATTTATTATTTAAAAGGATCATAAGAGGCTGAAGGGGGTAAAAGGCAGAACCAGGGAAACCAAAAAGAAAACTATTGCAACATTCTATGTGGTGGCTTGGACCAAGATTGTAGAAATGATCCCAGCTTGGATATATTTTGAAAGTAGAGTTAACACAATTAATATATTTAAAATAAAAATACAAACAAAAGCATGCAAGCAAAACAACAAAAAAATTACAAATCAAAGGGTTTAGGGGATAAGAAATGGTAAATTTGAAAAAGAACAAAAGAAAACCACTATACATGAAAAAAATACATGAAATAAAAGCAATGGATACAGTTAATAGGATAATTAATTAAATAGAAAGCTGAACGAAACAAATGTGACAGAATGACATACAGAGAAATAAACAGAGAAAATGTGAAGAAGTAAACAGAGATGGGAAATGGAGTGGAATGGCCTCAAAAATGACTAAATGGAGTTCCAAATGGAGAATGAGGTACAATTTTTTAAAAGTTAAAATATTTCAGAACTAATAAAAGACACCCACTCATAAGGAGCCCAAAAAATCCCAAGAGGAATAAAAGAAACTAATATAGAGATTCATTATGGAAAAACCACAGAACAAGTTGGAAAAAGGAAAGATTTAGACAAAATTAAATAGCATACTACTTTTAAAAAACTAATAGTAGGAGTGATAGCTGACTGTAACTACATCTCCCATGAGCTGACAGTCATAGCCAGTGTAAATATTATTCGAGAATAAGGAGAGAAGACCTTGCAGGACAAACAAATTTAAAAAAAAATTTTAGTACTGTATTCTGTTTACGTGTGCAGATGAACAAAACTTGAGAGTTTACCACTACAGAGAATTCTAACAGATATACCTAAGATAAAAGAAAAGTGATTCTAGATGGAAAATTTAAGATGCTAAGAGGTATAAATAACTTAGAAAGTGGTAAATATGTAGGTAGACAAACACTGACCTTATGAAAAAAACGATATTGTATAATTTTTTAAAAGACATAATTGTTTTATATTACGTCAGGAGGAAGCTAATTGGAGTTTAAAGGTATAAGGTCCTCGTATCATCCAATAAAGAGATGCAGTTATTAACTTCAGACATGTCTGTGTCCATAGTTTAGTGTTTCTAGGTAACAATAAAAGAGTATTAAAGCAATGTATAATTTCCAAATGAATACAAAGAAATATATTAAATTTAAAACATTTTAAAAGAAGGGGAAATAGAAAAACAAAACAGATAAAAAGAAAACAAAAAAGATGGTAGGTAATTGGTAACTATAAAAAAAAACCATAAGTAGGCTAAATAATGGTTTTAATAATTAAAAAAAAAGACTATCAGACCAATTAACAACAACAACAAAAAACCCCCAAAATGTGCTGTTCATTAGAAAAAGCTAAAACAAAAGGCTCCAGAAAGATTTGAAACAAATGGATATTTTTTTAAAAGTCACCATAAAAATATCAAAAATAGTTGTTGGAACTGTATTAATTACAAACATAATGGCCTTTAAGGTCTTACAAATACAGTAGGTCTTGTTCATAATGACAAACTCTTTAATTCACTAGGAAAATGCAATATTTATCTAATAATAATAATATACACATTTTATATGCACAATCCCACATTTCATAATGATAAGACCTAAAAGCTTCAATTCACCAGGAGGATATATATCTAATACTATAATCTCAAACTGTATAAAGTTAAAAGTAATAGAACTTCAAGGAGAGACATATTTATGGCTAAACTGGAGTACTTTAACACTTGCCAGATAATAACTGAGATAACAAGTAGATTAAAAATGAATAATAATATAAAAGATTTGGACAGTACAACAACCTTGATCTAATGGAAAAACAAGAATATTCCGCCTAATAACAACAGTACTACTGGAGAGTAGTATACACACAGAACATTTTTTTTTAACTGACCATATATCGAGCCTAAGAAAATTTCAAAGAACGGAAATAACAAGGAACATATTCTCTGATGATAAATTCAAGCTAAAGGTAATATTAAAAAGATAATTAGAAAAGTTTTTTATATTTGGAAATAAAGAAAAACACTTTTCAATAATTTATGGGCAAAAGAAAAAAATCAAAATAAACATTAGAAAATATTTTAAACTGAATAATAATGAAAATATTGCATTATAGAGACTTGTGGACTACAGCTACAGTAGCAATTAGAGTGTTACCATATGTCATGGTCAGGTACATGTGTTAGCTTGGCCAGGTGGTGGTGCCCAGTTGCCTGGTCGGGCAAGCACTGGCCTGTCTGTTGCTATGAGGACATTTCATGGACTTAAATCATGATCACACTGGCTGCATCCACAGTTGATTGCATCTGCAATCAGCTAAGGTGTCTTCTGCAATGAGTGATGCTTAATCTAATCACTGGAAGGCTTTAAAGGAAGATTCAGAAGAGACAATCACTCTTCCTTCATTAGCCAGCCAGCCTCAACTGAGAGTTCATTGAGGACCTTCGATGGAGCTGCCAGTGCGTGGCCTGCTCTAGAGACTTTGGACTCTACATCTCCTCAATTATGTGAGACACTTTTACAAATTTTACATTTACCGATATCTCCTGCTGATTCTGTTTCTCTAGAGAATCCTAGCTAATACACCATTTAACAACAAAAAAGAAAGGCTAAAATTTAATAGGCCAGAGACAGACCTCCAGTATTGTAGTGAAAGGAGCTTGACTAAGCTACTCTTCAACAAAACCGATGAAAACTATTTTAGAGCCTCTAGAAATGGTTCTAAGGGAAAACAGAAAATCTATGAAAATTCAGTAAGAAAGGTGACAGTCTGTGGTATCTGAATAGAAACCACTTTCCCTCCTTCCCCTTTTCAGCTCAGTAAAAGGAGAGACTGCCCCAGACTGCTGCAACCCAAGAACAAAGGACTTACTCTCTCCCCAGATCCCAGCTGAAGAGGTTTGTCCTTGGGTGGAGCAAGATCTCAGAATGTATCCTCCTGCCCACAGCTGCCTGTTACTGAGGCTAAGAGTGACTGAATTGAGAGGTAAGGTTTCCTGTCTTCTGCCCAACCTGCTTGTGGGACAGAAACTCTACCTCAGACATGGTGAGCTGAAAATACTGGGGTCCCAAAAAATATTCCTCCAAGTTTGTGAGGTGCTGGTTCCTTACTAGGAGAGGCAGATGAAGAGGACTTCAGGCTACTGCCTGCTCCTCTCTACCTAGCTGAGATGCTACAGTAGAGGTATAAGAGAAAAAATCACACTTTCTCCACCCCAAAGTCTAAAGCTCTGACTCAGAGGATTTGCCTGGGGAGAAGAGCAGGCCTTAAAACACATAGTTCTAATTTCTTTTGAAAGGAACTGACTTCATTTATAAAATAGCAGGGAGAAATTTAAACCTAAAGAATTCTCAACAACAGTGGAAGATGTGGGGAAATTGGGAGAAGATTCAGGGACCTAATAAAGATGCAGCCTAGACTGTAGACCAGGTAGTTTGCAGGCTAGTTTTCAGAAGAGAAACAGGGAATAGGACAGCTGAAAGGAGCCCTCCTAGGATCAGACAAATACCAAACTACTTCCTTGAAGGAGCCACAATTTGACGGGATTAACCTATAGTGTTTGCTCTAGGAAATTGTTTAAAGCAATAGATCAGTGGCCAAGAATTAGTTGAATTTAACCATGAGGTGTGGTCAGAAAAAGAATGGAAGAGAACCCTACCAGTACCACTTCAACCCAGGCTAACTATATGTACACCCAAGGCAGTGCCTCACCAAGAGGCAACATCACAGATGTTGCTAAAGAGGCTTTGCCAAAAGAATCCAGTTGTAACCAACAAATCAGTATTTAAGGGATGATTTTGATTACTGAATCATTATATAAATATTTCTTTTTGTTTTCTGGGATACTGGAGAAGACAGGGAAATATCTAAATTCTCTGAATTGTAATGCAGCTGCCTTGGTATCTGATAATGGTTGTATACCCCTTATCTTCTGCCCCTGTGATTATAAAAACCTTGTGACTAACCTTCATCTGTACCTAGTTATCCAGTTTTTCAACTTTAAAGTTTTGTAATCACTAAAGACAGACCCCTAATGTTTGTTAATGAAGGGTCTTAAGTCCACCAGGAACTAACCCACTCCAAGTCCAAAATTATCTTGATGACCAAGATCAGATTTAATGTAAGTGGGCCCACTTGATACGTGCAGTAGCTTAGACTTTAACCTACAAGTCACCTATATCTCATTCTGCCATTTTCTTTCATACATTCTATGACTAAGCATGTAATCAATCTGTGCATGTTCAATAATTAGATCACCTCATCATCACCTGGGACCACTGTACTCATTCATTATCCTAAACCCTGCCTGCCTTTTTGCTAGTAAAACTACCTGAATTATTGCAGTTCAGGGAGACAGATTTTGGGCCACTAGGCCATCTGCTCTCCAACTACGTGCATAGTAATAAACCCATTATCTCTTTGAAACCCTGGTCAGGAATTGGTTAGTGAGTGTGTCGGTACACTGGTGTCCAATACACCAGACAGCAAAAAAGGAACATTTATATAATGATTCAGTAATCAAAATTATCTCTTAAACCCTAAATTATCAGTAACAGCATTCAAAAAGGGAATATTGATAGAGAGAGTGAAATTTTTAAGAAGAACCAAATAGAAATTGTGGAGCTGAAAATTACAATAGCTGAAGTAAAATATTCACTAGAGGGACTCATCAGTAAATCCGAACTGGCAGAAGAAAGAATTATCAAACCTGGAGATAAATCGATAGAGATTATGGAAGTCAAAGAACAAAAGGGGAAAAAAGAAGAAAAAAGAACAGAGCCTCAGAGAAATGTGGGATAGTATTAAGTGCACCAATATGCACTTAATGTAAGTGCCAGAAGGAGAGGAGAGAAAAGAAGGCAAAGAAAAAATATTAAAAGAAATAATGACTGTGAACTTCCAGGAAGATGGCCGATGAGAGGAGCTTGAGATTAGCCCTGCTCCATGGAAAAGCTAGAGAAGGGACAGGAGGGCGACTGAGGCAGCAATTTGGGAGTGTGAATGACCTGGGAAAGCCTTTGGCACCACATGTGGCAGGCCCTGGTTGCAGAGGCCCAGGAATTGAAAGGCAGAAAGCTAGAGCCTGGAGCCTGGCGCGGAGGCACAGAGCCCACAGGAGTGCACGGATGGGTACACAGGACTAGGAAGTAAGCCAGGCCATGTCCCTTAGGTGCACTACCCTCACTGGCATTGCCCCATGACCTGCAACTCACCCCACACCCCTGAACCCCCTCACCTGCTCTCATTTCCCATGCTCCAGACACCCACACCCCAACATTTCCCAGTGCACGTACCAGCCCCACAAAACGACCCCAAGTGCAGCCCAACCCACCTCTCCTACATCCCTCCCAAGCACTACCTCCCCTTCCCTGTTCCCTGCAGGCTGTTACCAGCAAAAAAGGTTGCAGGCACTAACCTCTATATCTAGGCTACCCCTGCTCCCCCGCCCCCCACCCATAGTGTAGCACAGCTTCACCTCGCCCTCCCTGAGCTCAGTGCATCCATTTACTGTACTCCCAGGCCCACGCATGTGCATGGGCCCCCAATCGTGTCATTCAGCCCTGGGAACTGCATGTTACAGAAGTCCTAGAACAGCGCATGCGCACAGCCCTCAACCTCACTTTCAAGCTCTGAGAAAGTGCCGACCTGCACAGTCAGGTCACATCTGCCCCCAACCCACAAAGGAGTAATGCTGACATGCTGACCTGCTGCCACAGCTCTACACGTGCACAAAGGGCCCTGTGCCTTAGACAAATGCACACCAGGGTTATATCCCACAGACCAGTACACCCACAAAGCTACATCCTCCCTGGCTGCTGGGTACCCACATTCACAAGCACCAGGATAACATTCCTAACCTGTGCCCATACCTGCCCTGAAACAAACCACTGCCCTGAGTGCTTGATCCCGTGCCCTGCTCCCTGCTGTACAACCATCCCACAAACACAAGGCCTTGGACTACTGAAAGAAATCAACTCCCAAAATAAATCAATCAAGATATCTACATGTGACAAAGACAACAGATGATCACTAAGCATATCACAATGCAGACAGATATAGCCCTGCCTAATGACCAAATTAAAACACCTGAGGAAACACAGACATTGGAATAACTAATCAAAGATGTCATACAACACTACTGAATAAAATAAGCGGGATAGAAAATGACATAAAGAAGCTCAAGAAGACAGCAGAAGAACACAAAGAGGAATTTGAGAGAATAAATGGATAAATAGCAGAAATCACAGAGATTAAAGACTCTGCTGACCAAATAAAAAACATACTAGAGGCACACCACCAGATCTGAAGAGACAGAAGAAAAAATAAGTGATATAAAGGACAGGATAACTAACTTTGAAGACTCAAAACAGCAAATGGCAAAAAAGATGAAAAAAATTCATTGGGAACTCAGGGAAATGACAGATAAAACAAAGCACACAAACACAAGAATCACTGATGTCCCGGAAGGAGAAGAGAAGAGTAAAGGGCTAGGAAGAGTAGTTGAGGATATAATGGGGGGAAACTTCCCAATCCTCATAAATATGCAAGTCAAAGAAACCCAAAGAACTGCAAACAGAATAAATCCAAATAGGCTTTCCCCAAGGCACATATTAATCAGTCTGTCACACGTTGAAGAGAAGCAGAAAATCCTGAAAGTGGCAAGAGAAAAACAATCTACTACATACAAGGAAAATCAAATAAGACTGAGTGCAGACCCCTGGAGACGAGAAGGCAGTGGTACAATATATTCAAAATTCTGAAAGAGAAAGACTTTCAGCCAAGAATTCTGTACCCAGTCAAACTGTCCTTTAAAATTGAGGGAGAGATTAAAGTTTTCACAGACAAAGTCCTGAAAGAATTTGTCAAAAAGAGACCTGCCCTACAAGAAATATTAAAAGGAGTTTTGCCAACTGAAAAAAAAAGGTGAGGGAGGCCTGGAGGAGGGCACAGAATTGAAGACTACCTTTAAGGGTAATTTAAACACTACAAAGAGAAAAGGGAAAAGAATATATAGATCTGATAAATAAAATAAAAAAGATAAGATGGTGGAATCAAGAAATGCCTTTTCAGTAATAACTGAACATTAACGGACTAAACTTACCAATTGAAAGATACAGATTGGCAGTATGGATTAAGAAACATAATCCAGCTACATGCTGTTTACAAGAGACTCATCTTAGACACAAGGATACAAATAAATTGAAAGTGAAAGGATGGAAAAAGTCTTCCATGCAAGTTGTAACCAAAAGAAAGCAGAGTGGCTATACCAATATTGGAAAAAATAGACTTTAAATGTAAAGACATCATAAGAGACAAAGAAGGACACTATATACTAATTAAAGGATCAATTCACCAAGAAGATATAACAATCATAAATGTTTATGTTCCCAATTAAGGTGCTCCAAAGTACATGAGACAGACATTAGTAAAACTGAAGGGAGCAATACGTTTCAACAATAATAGTAGGAGACTTCAATACACCACTCTCCTCTACAGATAGAACAACCAGACAGAAGATCAATAAGGAAATAGAGACGTTAAATAACTTGATAAATGAATTAGACCTAACAGACATATATAAGTCATTGCATCCCAAAGCACAGGTTATACATTCTTCTCTAGTGCTCACAGAACATTCTCCAGGATAGATCATATGCTGGGACACAAAACAGGTCTTTATAAATTTTAAAGTATTGAAATTATTTAAAGCACTTTCTCTGATCACAATGCAATGAAGCTAGAACTCAATAACCACCAAAGAATGAGAACATTCACAAATATATGGAGATTAAATAACACACTCTTAAACAATCAGTGGGTCAAAGAAGAAATTGCTAGAAAAATCAGCAGCTATCTGGAGATGAATGAAAATGACAATACAACTTATCAGAAGTTATGGGATGTGGCAGAGGCTGTTTTGAGAGGGAAATTTATTTGCCTTAAATGCCTATATTAGAAAACAAGAAAGAGCAAACCTGGAGGAACTTGAGAAAGAACAGCAAACTAACCCCAAAGCAAATAGAAGAGAAATAACAAAGATTAAAGCAGAGATAAATGAATGGGAGAACAAAAGAACAGTAGAAAGAATCAAAACCGAAAGTTGTTTCTTTGAGATCAATAAATTTGATGGGCCACTAGCAAGACTGACAAAGAAAAAAAGAGAGGCTGCAAATAAACAAAACCAGAAATCAGAAGGGTTGTGTTACCACAGACCCTGAAGAAATAAAAGAAATCATAAGAGGATACTATGAACTATATGCCAACAAACTAGATAACCTAGATGAAATGGACAAATTCCTGGAGACACACAAACAAGCTACACTGACTCAGAATGAAATAGAAGATCTCAACAAAACCAATCACAAGTAAAGAGATTCAATCAGTCGTTAAAAATCTTCCTATAAAGAAAAACCCAGGGGCTTCAAAGGGGAATTTTATCAAGCATTCCAGAAAGAACTACCATCAATCCTGCTCAAACTTTTCCAAAAAAATGAGGAAAAAGGACCTTACCTAACACATTTTATGAAGCTAATGTCATTTTAATAACAAAACCAGATGAAAATGCTATAAGAAAGGAAAACTACAGGCCAATCCTCCTAATGAACAGAGATGCAAAAATTCTCAAAATATTAGCAAATCAAATCCAACAACACATTAAAAGAATTATACACCATGACAAAGTGGGGTTTATACCAGGAATGCAAGGATGGTTCAACACAAGAAAATCAAATAATGTAATACAGTACATTAACAAATCAAAAGGGAAAAATCACATGATCATCTCAATTGATGCTGAAAAAGCATTCAACAAAATTCAGCATCTTTTTCTGAAAAAACACTCCAAAAGATAGGAATCAAAGGTGACAACCTCAATATGATAAAGGGAATATACGAAAAACCAATAGCCAGCATCGTACTTGATGGAGAAAGACTAAAAGCCTTCCCCCTAAGATCAGGTACAAGACAAGGATGCCCACTGTCACCACTATTATTCAACACTGTGCTAGAAGTTCTAGGTAGAGCAATCAGGCAGGACAAAGAAATAAAAGGCATCCAAACTGGAAAGGAAGAAGTAAAACTCTCATTATTTGTAGATGATATGATACTACACTTGGAAGAACCTGAGAAATCTACAGCAAAGTTACTTGAGCCAATAAACAAATTCAGCAAGGTGGCAGGGTATAAAATTAATGTGCAAAAATCAGTAACATTTCTATATACAAGCAATGAGCTAGCTAAGGGTGTCAGTGAAGGAAAAAATTCCATTCAAAATAGCAACTAAAAGAATCAAATACTTAGGAATGAACTTAACTAGGGACGTAAAGGACTTGTACACAGAAAACTAGATAACATTGCTAAAAGAAATCAAAGCAGATCTAAATAGGTGGAAAGACAGTCCCTGCTCATGGAATTATATTACTATATTAACTTAAATATAGTTAAGATGTCAATTCTCCACAAATTGATCTACAGATTCAACACAGTACCAATCAAAATTCCAACAACCTACTTTGAATATCTGGAAAAGGTAACTACCAAATTCATCTGGACCCCGAATAGCTAAAAGCATTCTGAAAAAGAAGAACGAAGTGGAAGGATTAACACTCCCTGACTTTAAAGCCTATTATAAAGCCACAGTGGTCAAAACAGCATGGTACTGGCACAAAGACAGAAGCACTGATCAATGGAATTGAATCGAGAGCAGAAACAGACCACCGAATCTATGGTCAACTGATTTTTGACAAGGCCCCTAAATCCTCTGAACTGGGACAAAATAGTCTTTTCAATAATTGGGCATGGAAGAACTGGCTATCAATAGCCAAGAGAATGAAAGAGGACCCCTATCTTACACCCGACTCAAAAATTAACTCAAAGTGGATCAAACTCTTAAATATAAGAACTAGCACCATAAAGGTTCTAAAAGAAAATGTAGGGAAACATCTTCAAAACCTAGTAATAGGAGGTAGCTTCCTAAACTTTACACCCAAAGCATAAGCAACACAAGAAAAAAAATAGATAAATGGGAACTCCTCAAAATCAAATGCTTTACATTTTAGAGAAAGACAAAGAGTGGAAATAAGAGCAGTTTTCCCAAAGATTAAGATTAACTAAAGGGGACAATTATATCCCCTTTATATCAGAGATTAAGTTTTAAAGTAGTTAGGACAAAAATTCTACTGACTGTGTAGATATTTAAGAGGAAGGACAGATTCTTTCCTCTGCACATCTGCATTGTGAAGTTGCTACCATATCACATTATAAGTGTCCTCCCATTTTCCTCTTAACAATCATCCTTTAAAATTCAGCTCAAATATGGCCTCATTAACAGTGTTGCAGATCATATTGTTATGCTTATCAGTTTTGTGTTTCAAATTTAAAAGCAAGAAATTAAGGGTTTATAACTTAAAAAAAAATCAAATGCTTCTGGACCTGAACAGACTGTGTCAAAAAGTTGAAGAGGCAGCCAACTCAATGGGAGAAAATATTTGGAAATCACATATCAGACAAAGGCTTGATTTCATGTATATACAAAGAAATCATACAACTCAACAACAAAAGAACAAACAATGCAATTATAAAATGGGTTAAAGATATGAATAGGCATTTTTTTGAAGAGCAAATACAGATGGCTCAAAAGCACATGAAGAGATGCTCATTTTCACTGGCTATAAGGGAAATGCAGATCAAGATACAATAGGTACCACCTCACACTTATAAGAATGGCTGCTATTAAACAATCAGGAAACTATAAATGTTGGATAGGATGTGGAGAAACTGGGACACTGAGGCACTGCTGCTGGGAATGTATAATGATGCAGCCACTACGGAAGACTGTTTGGCAGTTCCTTAGGAAACTAAATATCGAGCTGCCATACGACCCAGCAATAGCACTACTTGGTATATATCCAGAAGAGCTGGAAGCAACGACACAAACAGACATTTGCACACTGATGTTCATAGCAGCATCGCCAAAAGATGGAAACAAACCAAATGCCCATCAACAGACGAGTAATATACATCGTATGTATATAACACAATGTGGTATATACATATGATGGAATATTATGCAGCATTAAGACAAAATGACATCCTGAAGCACATGACAAGATGGATGAGCCTTGAAGACATAATGCTGAGTGAAATCAAACACAAAAGGACAGATACTGTATGACTCCACTTTTATGACCAGCATAAAGGTGTAATTCCACTTTTATGACCAGTATAAAGGTATAATTAGAGACTTACAGAATACAGAGGATGCAGAGACACACAGAAGCTAGAGATGGGTGAACCATTAGCTAATGAGATTGAACTCCAATGTAAGGGAATAGATAGGAGTGAAGGTGTTTCTCTAGTGGGTCTAGAAGTAATATTACCATATTGAAGATGAACAAGATTGAAAGGGGTGGTATAGACCTACATGTCCCACTGACTCACACTAGAAATATGAATGAGTTCTTGTAAGAATCACTTCAAAGATATGATTCTGGTATAAACAGTGTTTAAGTCCAGGGTACAGGGGGGAAAACTGCTATTGCATGCTATGAACTATGTTCAAAAGGAAACCATCAGCACTACCACAGCAACAGCAGAGGTAATAACGGGGTGAAGGACAAGAGTTAAGAGGAGGTTTAGATTTCCTATTTGGTGAGGGTGTATTTATTGGTTTTCTGTCTCTTGGGAACAATGAAATTATCTAAAATTGAGAATGTTGATGGACTGCGGACTTTGGGTCCTCTACATGACGCTCGATCATCTTTTAGGTGGCTGAAAGATGCACTGACCGAGAAGTAAAATGGTGAACAATGGTGTATACTTACGAATGAAGGCTGTGCAGCTACAAAAAAAGGAACAATGTCATGAGGCATGCAGCAATGTGATTGAACATGTGGGACATTTGGTGAGACAAAATAAGCCAGAAACAAAAAAACAACAATAGCATGGTCACCTTTAGAAAATGCTTATAAGGGAAAACAGGGGCCTAGATTGTAAGCTTTTTGAGCAGACACATTAAGTCTGGAGTGGTGATTATTATTCCTGGATTTTGAGAAACTGTTTTATATATATACCCTGATATTTAGCAATAAGAACGAAGCTGAACAGGTTGGGGTTAAAGTAATTCAGAACATAGGGATAAGGAAGACAGTATCTATATTTTAGAACCACACATACTCTATGTGACCAAAGGAAGAAAAGTTTATTTGATCTGGAACTGAAATTTTTTATAGTGCATAATCTAATTCAACCTATCTGTATAGCACATTTGAATAACTGAAACACAGAGAGCACAGAATGAGAAAGCGGTTTACAACATTATCATTAAATACCTTCCTAGTGTTCTGATGTTTTTCATGTAACATCTATATAATCAGGAGACACTTCTTATTTTCAGATAGTCAGACATATGAAATTAAGAGTTTTTTTGTGGTCCGTAATAGATCTGGAACCCTCTTTATTTGGAATTTAAGAAATATTTCTCTCTTTTTTCAAATCATTGAAAGCGATATCATAATAGTGGTTACCTCAATTGGATTTTTCCTTCATTTTTATTAATTTTGAGTGGTTACATTGATCTCTCATTGACCTCTGTTCTAGTTTGCTAGCTACTGGAATGCAATATACCAGAAACAGAATGGCTTTTAAAATGGGGAATTTAATAAGTTGCTAGTTTACAGTTCTAAGGCTGAGAAAATATCCCAATTACAACAAGTCCATGGAAATGTCCAATCAAAGGCATCCAGGGAGATACCTTGGTTCAAGAAGGCCAATGAGGTTCAGGGTTTCTCTCTCAAGTGAGAAGGCACATGGCAAACACAGTCACAGTTTCTCTCTTGGCTGGAAGGGCACATGGCGAGTAAGAATCATCTGCTAACTTTCTCTCCTGGCTTCCTATTTCATGAAGCTCCCCAGGAGGTGTTTTCCTTCTTCATTTCCAAAGGTTGCTCGCTTGTGGGCTTTCTGCTTCTCGTGGCTATGTCGTTCTCTGCTCTCTCTGAATCTCCTTCTTTCTCCAAAATGTTTCCTCTTTTATAGGATTCCAGTAAACTAATCAAGACCCACCTAAATAGGTGGAGACACGCCTCCACCTAATCCACTTTAACAACTACTCTTGATTAAATCACATCTCCTGGGAGATGATCTAATTACAGTTTCAAACATACGATACTGAATAGGAATTAGAAGAAACGCTCCCTTTACAAAATGGGATTAGGATTAAAACATGGCTTTTCTAGAGTACATATGTCATTTCAAACCAGCACACTGGTGGACTGAAAAATAATTGTAATGCTTTTCGTGGAAAGAAGTTAGGAACCAGCAACTGGGGCGGGGGGGGGGGGGTGATGGGAGAAAAGGCCTAATGTCAGTATGCGGGGTTGACCCTAATTTTCAGGATCTGGACTCAGATATTGGAGGCTAGTGAACTTTGAAGTCTTATTATTCACCAAATAATATCATAAGGAATCTATCCTCCATTACTCTGCCACTGTCTTGCACTTAGTAATGGAGGGCAAGAATAGAAGAAAAAGTGAGATGCTTACTAGATTGTTGCTTTCCTACAAATCCTACTGTTGATAATAGTGGAAATGATAGAGAAGACAATTGAAAGGGCCTAAACTCAACAGTCTTTTGTCATCAGGATTTGAGGAAACGTCATGCTTAAGCCTAACACAGTACTCCAGTGACAGGAAGTCCCGAGCTTGTGCCATGAACTTGCTTCCTTCAAAATTAGCTAACTATTTGTCTTATTATTTTTTTTAAGCCACCCAAAGTTTGTCTGCCCAATTTCCTAAAATTTCCATTGGTTTTCTATGTTTAATAACCTTAAAAATCAAGTAATATCTTATGCATCATGTTCTCTGAATACAACTCAGCTTTTATAGCCTTATGTGCTGGCCCACCATTTTTATGTGGTATTCACAAAGGATGTTTCCCTGAACAGAAATTTTTCTACTCCCATAGCCCAGAGACCTAGCTGTTGTAACTATAGGGAGTTTCTACTAGAAAAGTTTAAAAATTGTCTACCCATAAAGGGTTTAGTCTAATTCCTTCAGTTTGAACCCTGGAGCTTATGAACAAAACTCCATCAGTCCTCCTTTTAATATTAATTTTTCACATAATTTATGATATTAAGCCATTCTCCTCTTTCCCAGCTACGTCTGGGCCATCTGCCTCTTTCATTTATTTCCCTTACTGTCCTCTGCCTTGCTTTACAATGTCCCTTTAAATTGTGGAGACAAGCTCTCCATTCAAGAAACACACAAGGGCTTGAACAGTGGCAAGAATAGAGGAGGGTTAGAAACAACTGTCAATAGTGTGGTTAGTGGAGTCACCAGAATCACATGTCAGGGGGACAATAGAATCTGCTTCAGTTAGTTATTTCTGAAGCATCTGCTGCTGGTAGGTGTCCCTCATGTGGCATGGAGTACCCAGATAGCTGTACACTGTGGGGGTGAGTAGAGTTTCCCAGGTCCTTCAGGGCTAACTACGGCAAGAAAGCCTGGTAGTGGTTTACACCAGTCTTTCCTGGCCATTCTAGGAAGATCCTCTTCACTGCTCTTTGAAACACTTCTGGGTCACTAATCACCTCAGCCCTCTCTACTTTCTCCTGCCTTACATCCATACAACCTCTGGTGTGAGCAAGGACATGGACATGTGATGGTCAAATCTCAGAGACTATTCAGAGGATTTTTCTTCCCTGCCTGAGAAGTTTCTCACTGAAGGCATGGAGTTGGTTCCCAGGGCATTTGCTTCCCTTCGGGCACGCTGCCCAGTTCTGGTTTCTGACACAATTTTTATGTCATAGGGTGCCACCTCTGGAAATGAAATGGAGAAATAAGATTCAGCCTTATTTATGATTAAGATCAGAGCAGAAATTAATGAAATAGAGAACAGAAAACCATCAGAGAGAATCAATGAAACCAAAAGCTGGTTCTCTGAGGACATCAATAAAACTGATAAACCTTTTAATAGTAAGATCATGAAAATCAGGACTCAAATTACTAGAATCAGAAAAGAAAGAGAGTACATTAGTGCTCACGTTTGAGAAATTAAAAGGGTTACAAAGAAATAGTATGAACAACAGTACACCAACAAATTGGAGAACTTAGATGAAATAAATACTTAGAAAGACCCAACTTACTGAAACTAAATGAAGAAACAGACAACCTGCACAGACCTATAAAAATGTGAAGAGAATGAGTTAATTAAAAAAAAACACACACAAAGAAAAGTCCCAGTCAATATAGCTTCATCAGTGAACTCAACAAAACATCAAAAGAATTAATAACACTCTTAAAAAAAAAGAAGAGGAATGAACACTTTCCAAGTCATTTCATGAAGCCAGTATTACCTTGAAACCAAACCCACACAAAACATCACAAGAAAACTACAATCCAGTATCTTTTATGAATATAGGAGCAAAAATCCTCCACAAAATATTAGCAAACCAAATCCAGTAAAATATAAGAATTTTACACATGACAAAGTGTGATCTATCTGTGCTGGTTTGAAAGGATGTCCCCTAAAAAAGCCATGTATTTTTTTTTGTTGTCATTTAATTACTTTATCAATAATATTTATTCTTTAAAATTTATTAATTAAAAAATTAACAAACAAAAACATTAACATATCATTCCATTCTACATATATAATCAGTAATTCTCAATATCATCACATAGTTGCATATTCATCATTTCTTAGAACATTTGCATCAATTCAGAAAAAGAAATAAAAAGACAACAGAAAAAGAAATAAAACGAAAACAGAAAAAAAAAGATTATACATACCATACCCCTTACCCCTCCCTTTCATTGATCACTAGCATTTCAAACTAAATTTATTTTAACATTTGTTCCCCCTATTATTTATTTGTATTCCATATATATACTCGTCTGTTGACATGGTAGATAAAAGGAGCATCAAACACAAGGTTTTCACAATCACAAAGTCACACTGTGAAAGCTATATCATTATACAATTATCATCAAGCAACATGGCTACTGGAACACAGCTCTACATTTCAGGCAGTTCCCTCCAGCCTCTCCATTACATCTTGGATAACAAGGTGATATCTACTTAATGCGTCAGGATAACCTCTTGACTCTGTTTGGAATCTCTCAGCCATTGACACTTTGTCTCATTTCACTCTTTCCCCTTTTGGTCGAGAAGGTTTTCTCAATCCCTTGATGCTGAGTCTCAGCTCATTCCAGGATTTCTGTCTCACTTTGCCAGGAAGGTCCACACCCTTGGGAGTCATGTCCCAGGTAGACAGGGGGAGGGTGGTGAGTTTGCTTGTTGTGTTGGCTGGAGACAGAAGCCACATCTGAGCAACAAAAGAGGCTCTCTGGGAGGTGACTCTTAGGCCTAAATTTTAAGTAGACTTGACCTATCCTTTGTGGGGTTGTTTCATATGAACAAACCCCAAGACTGTGGGCTCAGCCTATAGCTTTGGTTGTCCACACTGGAAAAGCCATGTTTTAATCAGAATCCCATTTCATAAAGGGAGAATACTGTATGTTTGAAACCGTAATTAGATTATCTCCCTGGAGGTGAGATTTAATCAAGTGTAGTTGTTAAACTGGATTAGGTGACGACATGTCTCCACCCATTTGGGTGGGTCTTGATTAGTTTCTGGAGTCCTATAAAAGAGGAAACATTTTGGAGAATGAGAGATTCAGAGAGAGCAGAGCAGAATGACATAGCTACAAGAAGCAGAGTCCACCAGCCAGTGACCTTTGGAGATGAAGAAGGAAAATGCCCCCGGCGAGCTACATGAAACAGGAAGCCAGAAGAAGAAGGTAGCAGATGACGCTGTGTTTGCCATGTGCCCTTCCAGATGAGAGACGAACCCTGACGTGTTCACCATGTGCCTTTCCAGATGAGAGAGAAACTCTGACTGTGTTTACCATGTGCCCTTCCACTTGAGAGAGAAACCCTGAACTTCATCAGCCTTCTTGAACCAAGGTTATCTTTCCCTGCATGCCTTTGATTGGACATTTCTATAGACCTGTTTTAACTGGGTTATTTTCTCGGCCTTAGAACTGCAAACTAGCAACTTATTAAATTTCCCTTTTTAAAAGCCATTCCATTTCTGGTATATTGCATTCCAGCAGCTAGCAAACTAGAACACTATCCAAGGGATGCAAGATTAGTTTAACACTAAAAAATTAGTATAATACTTATCAATATAGTAAATTTCATATTTATCTCAATAGACACAGAGGAAGCATTTGAAAAATCCAACACTTTCATGAAAAAAACATTCAACAAACTGAGAAAAGAAGGGAACATCCTCAAATGAATTGAGAGAATCTGTGAAAAACCCAAAGATAACATCATATTTAATGGTGAAAGCCTGGATTTTATCTCAAAGATACAAATTTCCATTCCTGTGGACCAAGACTAGGATTTCCACTCTTGCCACTTCTATTCAACATTGTACTGGAGGTTCCAGGTAAGGCAATTAAGTAGGAAACAGAAAAGGCATCTAGACTGGAAAGGAAGAGAATAAATATCCATATTAGCAGATTGCCCCATCTTTAATGTAGAAAATCACACAAAATCCACTAAAAACTATTTGAATTAATAAATGATTTCAACAAGAGTGCAGGATACAAGATCAATTACTTGTATATTTCTAAACCCTTGTAATGAACAATCCAAAAGTGAAATTTAAAAAACAATTTCATTTGTTATACTATCAAAACAATAAAATGCTTAGGAACAATATTTTTAAATGTTTATTGCAGTAAGATATATGCAACTCAAAATTTCCTATACCATATTCATTTGTACAATTCAGTAGTATTAATTACTGTGGTAGTTAGATTCAGTTGTCAACTTGGCCAGGTGGAGGCACCTAGTTCTGTTGCTGTGGACATGAGCCAACGGTACGTGAATCTCATCTGTTGCTAATTACATCTGCAGTCAGCCAGGAGATGTGCCTGCTGCAATAAATGATGTTTGACTTAATTGGCTGGTGTTTAAATGAGAGAGCTCAACGTAGCACAGCCCAAGCAGCTCAGCATACCTCATCTCAGCACTTGCAGCTCAGCCCAGGCCTTTGGAGATGCAGAAAGGAATCACCTCAGGGAAAGTTGTTGGAATCCAGAGGCCTGGAGAGAAGGCCAGCAGAGATCATCCTGTGCCTTCCCATGTAAGAAAGAACCTCAGATGAAAGTTAGCTGCCTTTCTTCTGAAGAACTAATGAAATAAATCCCCTTTCATTAAAAGCCAATCCATCTATGGTGTGTAGCATTCTGGCAGTTAGCAAACTAGAACAGCATGTGTCAAAACTTCATTCCTTTTTACAGCTGAATAATAGTCCACTGCATATATACATACACTATATTTTGTTTATCCACTCATCTGTTAATTGACACTTTGGTTGCTTCCACATTTTGGCTCCTATAAATAATGCTACTGTTGCAAAAGTGTACAAATATCTGTGCATCGGAGCAAGTCCATGATTTCAATTCTTTTGGGCATATACCAAGAAGTGAGATTGCTAGATAATATGGTTTAAAGAATACACTTAACAAAACAAGTGCAAAACTTATACTCTGAAAACTAGAAAACACTGAAATTAAAGAAGGTCTAAATAAATGGAAAAACATTCCATGTTCATGGATCGGAAGACTTAATATTGTTAAAGATGGCAATTCTCCCTAAACATAAAAAAATTAACTCAAAATAGATCAAAACGAGCTCAAAATGGACCTAAATCTAAGAACTAAAAGTATAAAACTCTAAGAAGAAAACAGGGCTAAAACTTCATGACATTGGCTTTGGTAAAGGAGTCTTAAATATGACATGAGAATCATGAGCAACAACAAGGAAAAAAGAGATAAAATGGACTCCATCAAAATTTAAAACTTTTGTGCTTCAAAGGACAATGTCAAGAAAGTGAAAAGGCAAACTAGAGAAGGGAAGCAAATATTTTCAAATCATATATCTGACAAGGGATTTGTATCTAGAATGAATTAAGAACTCTTAAAACTCAATAATAAAAAGAATAACCCAACTTAAAAATGGGTAAAGGACTTGAATAAAGGTTTCTCCAAAGAAGAAATTTCTCCAAAGAAGAATGGTCCAGGAGAAAGTGAAAAGATGCTTGATATCATCAGTCACCAGAGAAATGCAAATCAAAACCATATTGAGATACCACTTCACACCCATAAGAATGACTAATGTTAAAAAAAAAAAATAAGTGTTACAGAGGTTGTGGAGAACTGGAACTCTAGTGTATTGTGGGTGGAAAAGTAAAATGTACAGCCAATACTGAAAACAATATGGAAGTTCATCAAAAAGTTAAAATACAGAATAACCAAATGACACAGCAATCTCACTCCTAAGTACACACAAAGAAAGTGAAAACAGGGTTCCAAATAAAGAGTTGAAGAGCAATGTTCATAACAGCATTATTAGCCACTCTCAAAAGATAAAAACTGAAGAGTTCATCAACAAATGAATGGATAAACAAAATGTAGTACATAGATGCAATGGAATGTTATTTGGTCCTAGTAAAAAATGAAATTCTGAAACATACTACAACATAGAAGAACCATGAAAACATTATGTTCAGTTAAATAAGCAAGGAACATGAGGATAAATATTGTTTGGTGCCACTTATATGAGACATCCGGAAATAGCAAATTCACATAGACAGGAAGTGGATTAGAAGTTACCAGAAAATGGAGAGTAGGGGAAAAGTGGAGTCATGCTTGATGGATATAGTTTTTATAAGCAAATAATTTAAAAGCACAGTAAAGAGTGCACAGGTGGTTCAGTGGTAGAATGCTTGCCTTCCATGTGGGAGACCAATGTTTGATTCCCGGTTCATGTCCCCCGACCCCCCAAAAAAACACAGTGAAAATTAGGATTGTGTCTGTCCAAAAGAAAAACACAAAATAATGATTGCTTAATCAAGAGTGAAGTTTATCAAACTCCCAATGTCTGGAGTTTGGCGATCCAGGGCTCATATGGCAAATTCATGAAATTACTAGGGACCAGAATCCTTCTAAAACTGTTCTCCCATCCGTACAAGGCAGCTTTCTAGGGGCTTCTCTGAAGTATCTCTCAACTACTTATAATTCATTCAATATGGTCACCCCTAGCTGCAAGGAATATTAGGAAATGCAGTCATTTAGATAGGAAGCAACAGGCAAGAGTAAACTCAAAGTTCAGCTACTAAAATCAGAGTTCAGACGTACAATCAGTTTCTGCCCTAAGAAATTAAAAATTAGATTGGCCTCAAATTTCTCCACCACAAAATTCAGTACTAGAAGAAAATGAAGCAATGTCTAAAAAGGCATGAGGGAAATAAAAAGAGAACAGGTAGGCTTTCTCAAACACAAAAGAACTTGAGGGATGGGGTGGAGGTGGCATACTACTGAGCAATGAAATAAAGCCACATAAAATATAAATGGCAGTAAAAAGGATGGTGAGCTCTGAATTCATCTAAATATAAAATTAACTAGGAGTTATGGTTTACAGAATAGAACAAAATGGTATTATAAATTTCAAAAAAGTAAAAATAATCTAGACGAGAGCAGGTGAAAGAAATATAAGAAGGTAAAGAGATCCCATGCTATGAAAGAGAAGGAAATAGACACTGTCTGAAAAGAAGATATTTATTCCCAATATCTCATGTTTCCATACAGGGAAGCAATTTCTACTTCACACCCAAGAGGGACAAATAAAAGTAGAAGAAACACTTTCTAGTTATCTCTACCTCCCCATTATGAAACATAGATTTAAAACAAGGAACTACACTTGCTTAGCACAGTGCCTGTAAAATCTTCATTTTGGAGATCACAACTCCCTGGTCCTCCATGCAGAAGCATTACAGACACAGTATCTGTTCATGCTGTGGTTGACTAGCACAGCCTATGACTAAAGGGTGGATACATCTGTTGAACTCAAGGATAAAATGGCAAAAAGCTCATTCTGGCTACACATTCGTATGATGCAGTATGCATTAGTAACCCCTGTGACTCTCAATTGGTTCTAAAAAGGAAAGGTAAAGGAGTTGTTATTGTCCCTCTTGAATACCAACTTAACGATAAAATAAAATAATTCCAAATTAATATTTTTTTCAAAAATTTATCTGAAGTTAATAATTCCTGTATTTTACTTTCTTCTGTTAAATACAAGCAAAATAATTATTTTATTTTTAAATGATGTATATGATTCCTTCATTTTTGTATATCCATTCATCCTTCTGTCTTTAAATATACATAAAAGATATCTGGAATAATATTAAAGACTGTAATTTCTATATTAGTAGATTATTTTTCTAGCTACCTTTATTCTAGTTTGCTTGGTATTTATAATAAGCACAGAGCATTTTTACAGAAACAAGTCACTCCTTAAAATGGCCTAACTTTAAGACATTCAAAAAGGAATCAATGTTTTATTCTCTTTATAAATAGTACAGCATTAAAAGAGATGAGCAGAAGTGACATCATCAACATGGCAACATAAAACATCCCCTAAAAAAATTTCCCCACAGAATTAATCAGTAAAAGGACAAATTCCACTTGATTAGAATTCTGGAGTATGATAGAGACTGGAGAAGGACTCCACAAATGCTGAACTGAAGAAATATAAAAAGAAAAACTTAAATCAGGTAGGAGAGTTATACCTTGAACACAACAGTCCAGACTCCTCCCCCTCACTCATCCTACACAGATTAAGAATCACACAGAGAGAGCATGGCTCAAGATCCTCCTGCAGAGGATGCAGACTATCAAGCTACACACAGTAGCAAGTTAGAACCCCATACCTACGGAGACACAGGGACCCAAACCCGGAGAACCAGGGTGGAACTCAAGCAGCTATGGAGTGCCACAAATAAAAGTGCCCCCAGGGAAAAAGGAGGCCATGGCAGAGGGCTGGCAAGCTGTAGCCCAAGGGCAAACCTAGCTCACCTTCTGCTTTGTGAATAAAGTTTTATAGGAACACAGCCATGTTCATTAATTTATGTATTGTCTATGGCTGCTTTCATGCTACAAAGAACTGGGTAGTGATGTTGCGCGAAACAGAGACAAGGCTGGATGCAAGCCTCCAGGAACGTTATGCAAAAACAGAACAAACCGGCTCTGAAGTTTCAGGAAGTAGGTTTTTACTCATCCATGGCCATAGGGCTCAGCCGAGCAGCCACTGAGAGTCTGAGCTCCAAACAAAAGGTTAACATCAGTTTTTATAGACAGGATGACACGTTCAAGACAAGGTAAACAACTGACTGGTTTAAATCAGGAAGGGCATGGAGCTGGGTTTACAGAAGCAGATGAGCAGTTAGGGGATAAGACAGGAATTTGTCTTATCTTGCCTATGTGCAGTTTTACCTGTTCTTGGGGCAAGCATCCTGTTTATGTGTAGTTCTGACTGTTCAGAGGAATTTGGGGAATTTTTAAAGAGGAGGTAGTTTAAATGTGTAAAGAGGGGTGAGGAGCCCACCTGCTGCAAAGAGGGGTGAGGGGCCTACTTGCTACAGTGAGACAGAGATTGTGTGGCCCACAAAGTCTAAAATATTTATTATGTGGCCCTTTACATAAAAAGTTGATACATTACTGATATTTAAGAAAGTTGTTTATTATTTTACATTTTTTAATTGAGGGAAAATTTGCATAATATAAAATTAACCATTTTAAAATGTGCAATCCACTGGCATTCAGTAAATTTCCTATGTTGCTAAAATAATCTTTATCTAGTTCTAAAACATTTTCATTACCCTAATAGGAAATCCCATACATATTAAGCATTCATTCCCCATCTCACCCTTCCCCTAGCCCCTGGTGACAACTAATCTGCTTTCTGTCTCTATGGATTTACATATTCTGAATCTGTCATATAAATGGAATAATACTATGTAACCTTTTGAGTCTAACTTCTTTCACTTAGCATAAGGTTTTCAAGGTTTAGCCGTGCTGTAGCATCAGTACCTCATTCTTTTTCATGGGTAAACATTATTCCATTGTATGGATATATCACATTTGTTTACCTATTCATCAGTTGATAAACATTTGAGTCGTTTCCAATGTTTGGTTACTGAACAGAGCTAATTTTTTGTTTGATAACCTGTTTTCAATGTTTTTTAAATATATATCTAGGAATGGAAATGCCAGGTCACATGGTAATTTTATGTTTAGCTTTTTGGGAACCACCAAACTTTTCTCCACAACAGTTGCGCCACTTTATACTCCCATCAGCAATTTACAAGGGTTTCAATTTTTCTACATCCTCTCAAACACTTCTTATTTTCTGTTTTTTTTAAAAATTATTATTTAGCCATCCTACTGGATATGAAGTCGTATCTCACTGTGATTTTGATTTGCATTACCCTAATGATTAATGATGTTGAGCATCTTTTCATGTATTTGATAGCACTGTCTGCATTTTAAAATACACACTTGTTTTTAAACTACAAATAGAAAAAAGACAACAATCCTAAGAGTGAAATGGGCAAAGACTTTTATGAAAAGACAATTTACAGAAGGAAAAAACCTCCAAAGCTAACATGTATTAGTAATTAGAAAAGTGCAAATTAAAACAATGAAATTTCACATTATAATTAATAAACTGGTGAAATTTAGAAAGCTGTTTAAAAAGTGTTGGGATATAAAGATATAGGAACCCTCATGCATTGCAAATGGGATGTAGACTGGTTCAGCCATTATGGATAACAATCTGGCATTTCTTAGTCAAATCAAGAATAAGGCTATCCTCTTACCCAGTAATTCTACTCCTTTGTATATATGTTACCAAGAAATACTTACATAAAATAAGGTACAAGAATGTTCACAGCAACATAATTTCTGATGGCAGGAAACTGGACATAACTGGGTACCCATAACTAAGAAAACTGGTAGATAAATGTGGTGGATGCCCCACAGAGTACTATGCAGCTGTTAGTAGCAATGAACTATAAGTACTAATAATATGAGCAGATCATAAAAACATAGTGCTTATGAAAAAAAGTAACAGAATAAGATATCCAACACAATAACTTTAAAGTAAATTAAAAATAAATGAGGGGGCACAGGTAGTTTAGTGGTTAGAATGCCCGCCTTCCTTGTGGGAGACCCGGGTTCAATTCCCAGACCCATGTACTCTTCCCCAACCAACCCCCCCCCCCAAAAAAGTACACAAATCAACAATTGCCATTTTGTAAGGACACAGAATCACAAAAAAGAAACATAAATTAGAATATTTGTTTATAGGGAAAGAAAATTCAAATAGGTATAAAAGGGATTAAAGAAAAAGAAGAAAGGGAAAGGAGGAGAGGAAAAGAAGAAGGGAGGAGGGAGGCAGGAAGAAAACAAGTGAGAAGCTTACATAATCTAATGATGATGTGTCTTGAACAAAGGATTAACTTAATCCTCTGCACCTAAAGTTAAGAAAAATTGTACTAAATCATGGCATTGAATTCTCTTATCAATAACATACCTTTTTAGTTGATTTCCCTATTTCAGATAAACAATCACACCATATAAAAATAACAGTAATTTTATCTTCTCGTTTTTAGACTTCTTATACTGCATTAGTCAGTACCTCCAGCACAATGACATGCTGACAGCAAGCATTTGTGATGACAGCAAGCATGTGTATCTTATTCCAGGATTTACATCAATTCTCCTAAAATTTACCCATTAAGCATGATGCTGGAGTTTGAGCTCATTTTATATATAACCATACTAAGGAGGTAGCCTTCTATTTCTGGTTTACTACTAGTTTTTATTAAGAATGGGTGCTGATGAGTTACGAGGTTGGAGCCTATTGTAAAGGGTCCAAGATTGTAAGCTCTTACAACAGTCACATACATTCAGAAGTTGTAACTGTTCTTTCTAGATTCTGAGATACTGAGCTGTTTGTATATAACCCGTTCATTCCCAGAAACTTCAGGTACTTATGTGACACCTGAGACTGAGAATTAGAGCTCTAAAGCTATGAAAGTCAGCAGTACACCATAAAGGAATTGTTTAAAAAGTTGAAAAAGGGATTAGACTTTGACTAGAGGTATGAATGAAGCTGATCTGGATAGGACTGGGGTAGATCAGAATACAGGGTAAAAGATGATATCGACCATTTCTAAAACTTCAACTTCTGTGTGAGACCAAAGGAAGAGATGTTTAGTTGGTACAAAACTTATATTTTGGGTAATGCATTACCTAATTTAACTTGTATGGTCAATTTGGTTGAATACCATAAGTACATGGAATCTTAAATAGGGCATGAGATCTTGTTGGTTTGTCCAGATTAGTTTGACGCCCTGAATTATCCCAGAGTAATATGGGCAGTGAATAAAGAAGTATTTGCAAAGTTTCCTTGGGGAGCTGGGGAGAAAGGAGGAAATATTAAACTTCCCAGTTCAGAGAATTTCTGATATTCTCGCAAGCAGTGGGGACAACCAAATCAGTAGGCCAAGCCTTTGATCTTGGGGTTTGCCCCTATGTAACTTATTACTGCAAAGGAGAGGCTAAGCCTACTTAAAATTAGGCCTAAGAGTCACCTCCAAAGAACCTCTTTTGGTGCTCAGATGTGTCCTTTCTCCCTCTCTAAGCCAACTTGGCGGGTAAACTCACTGCTCTTCTCCCTATGTGGGACATGACTTCCAGGGTATAAATCTCCCTGGCAACACAGGACAGAACTAGGATGAGCTGGGACCCAGAATCCTGGAAATGAGAAAGGCTTCTTGACCGAAAGAGGGAAGAGAGAAGTGAGACGAAATAAACTTTTAGTGGCTGAGAGATTTCAAACAGAGACAAAAGTTTATCCTGGAGGTTATTCTTATGCATTGTATAGATACGCCTTTTTAGTTTATGGTGTATTGGAGTGTTGAGCTGTGTTCCAAAGCCTTGATTCTTGAAGACAACTGTATTTGATTTTGATTGTGAAAACCTTGTATGTGATGCTCCTTTTATCTATGGTATGGATAGATGAGTTTAAAAATATGGATAGACTTCCGGAGAAGATGGCGGCTTAGTAAGACGCACGGGTCTTAGTTCCTCCTCCAGAAAAGCAACTAAAGCAACAGAAACAATACAAAACAGCTCCCGGAGTCACGACAGAGACCAAAAAAGACAGTGTACCCCATTCTGGAACGGCTGAACGGGTAGGGAGAATCCACTGCTGTGAGATACCCGAGGGGTGCACGTTTTCCTGGCCGGGGTGGCTGGCAACTGGGGTCCCCTCCACGCACGTGGCTCCCCGGTCTGACTGGGAACATTGGATAGCGGGGCCCTCCCGTCACGCTTGGCGTCTCGGGCCAGCTGGGCAATTTGGACCGGCACTCCCCCAAGCCACGGCCAGCGACCCCCGCCTCCACGCGCGGTTTCCCGGGCCGACTGCCCCGCAGACAAACGACCGCCACGAGCGCCACCTACTGGGCAGGAAAAGAAAAACAGAGCCCAGAGATTCCACAGAAAAACCTTTCAACCAGCTGGGTCCCACACCCAGGGAGATCTGATCAAATGCCCAGACACCAGCAGAAAATAATGGATGACGCTCGGAAAATTGAAGATATGGCCCAATCAAAGGAACAAACCAATAGTTCAAATGAGATACAGGAGCTGAGACAACTAATGCTGAATATACGAACAGAAATGGAAAAACTCTTCAAAAACCAAATCAATAAATTGAGGGAGGACATGAAGAAGATATGGGCTGAACAAAAAGAAGAAATAGAAAATCTGAAAAAACAAATCACAGAACTTGTGGGAGTGAAGGACAAAGAAGAAAAAATGGAAAAAACAATGGATACCTACAATGGTAGATCTAAAGAGACAGAAGCTACAATTAGTGAACTGGAGGATGGAACAACTGAATTCCAAAAAGAAACAGAAACTATAGGGAAAAGAATGGAAAAACTTGAGCAGGGAATCAGGGAACTGAATGACAATATGAAGCGCACAAATATACGTGTTGTGGGTGTCCCAGAAGGAGAAGAGAAGGGAAAAGGAGGAGAAAAACTAATGGAAGAAATTATCACTGAAAATTTCCCAACTCTTATGAAAGACCTAAATATACAGATCCAAGAAGTGCAGCGCACCCCAAAGAGAATAGACCCAAATAGGCGTTCTCCAAGACATTTACTAGTTAGAATGTCAGAGGTCACAGAGAAAGAGAGGATCTTGAAAGCAGCAAGAGAAAAACAATCTGTCACATACAAGGGAAACCCAATAAGACTATGTGTAGATTTCTCAGCAGAAACCATGGAGGCTAGAAGACAGTGGGATGATATATTTAAATCACTAAAAGAGAAAAACTGCCAACCAAGACTCCTATATCCAGCAAAATTGTCCTTCAAAAATGAAGGAGAAATTAAAACATTTATAGACAAAAAGTCACTGAGAGAATTTGTGACCAAGAGACCAGCTCTGCAAGAAATACTAAAGGGAGCACTAGAGTCAGATACGAAAAGACAGAAGAGAGAGGTATGGAGTAAAGTGTAGAAAGAAGGAAAATCAGATATGATATATATAATACAAAAGCCAAAATGGTAGAGGAAAATATTATCCAAACAGTAATAACACTAAAAGTTAATGGACTGAATTTCCCAATCAAAAGACATAGAATGGCAGAATGGATTACGACCCAGCAATACCACTGCTAGGTATCTACTCAAAGGACTTAAGGGCAAAGACACAGACGGACATTTGCACACCAGTGTTTATAGCAGCATTATCTACAACTTCAAAGAGATGGAAACAGCCAAAATGCCCATCAACAGACGAGTGGCTAAACAAACTGTGGCGTATACCTCCGATGGAATATTATGCAGCTTTAAGACAGACTAAACTTATGAAGCATGTAATAACATGGATGGACCTAGAGAACATTATGCTGAGTGAGTCTAGCCAAAAACTAAAGGACAAATACTGTATGGTCCCACTGATGTGAACCGACATTCGGGAATCAGCTTGGACTATATCATTGGTAACAGAGACCAGCAGGAGTTAGAAACAGGGTAAGATAATGGGTAATTGGAGCTGAAGGGATACAGACTGTGCAACAGGACTAGATACAAAAACTCAAAAATGGACAGCACAATAATACCTAAGTGTAATGTAACTAGGTTGGAACACTGAATGAAGCTGCACCTGAAATATGGTTTTTTGTTTGTTTGTTTGTGTGTTTGTATCTTTTGTTTTTGTTTTTTTCTTTTTCCTTTTTATATATATATATATTATTAGTATTATTATTTTAATTCTCTTCTCTATATTAACATTCTATATCTTTTTCTGCTGTTTTGCTAGTTCTTTTCCTAAATCGATGCAAATGTACTAAGAAATGATGATCATACATCTATGTGATGATACTAAGAATTACTGAGTGCATGTGTAGAATGGAATGATTTCTAAATGTTGTGTTAATTTCTTTTCTTTTTTTTGATTAATAAAAAAATTAAAAAAAAAATATGGATAAAAAATTAATAAATAATAGTGTGGATAACGGATAAAATAAATTGGGTAGATGGAAATACAAGTGGTCAATGAAAGGAAGGGGTAAGGGGTATAGGATTTATGAGCTTTTTCTTTTTTCTTTTTATTTCTTTTTCTGGATGATGCAAATGTTCTAAAAATGACCATGGTGATGAATACAAAACTATGTGATGATATTGTGAGCCACTGACTGTACACTATGTATGGACTGTATGTGCATGAAGATTTGTCAATTGAAAAAAAAAATGAATGCTGGATTTTTCAAAAGTCTTTTCAGCATCTATGGAGATGATCATATGGTCTTTTTTCTTTACTATACAATGATATATATTAATATATTTGCAACACTGAGTTATCCTCGCATGTTTAATATGAATGTAGGCTATACGTCTAAAAATAAGCTTCCGGATTCTATTTGGTAAATCTAACATTTGATTCCTAAATAGTATCGTTGGGCTGTAGATTCCTCCTCTTTCATATGCTCTGGAACAGTTTAAAAAGCACTAGAGTTACATATTCCTTAAAAGTTAAGTAAAATCCAACTATGAAACTATCTGAACCTAATGCTTTTTGTGGTGGTAACTCTTTGCCAATATTTTTAATTCCTCTGTAAGAGCTATATACTTTGAAAGGATCAATAAAACAGCAAAACATCTGGAAAGTCTAATTAGGAAAAAAAGTGAGAAAAATACAAACATCTATTAGTAATATGAGAAAGAGACTACAACTCCAACTGTGATTATTACAATAAAAGAATATAGTACTCAACCTTGGCAATATATATGAAAATGGAAGACCAATGGTAGAAATTTAAAGAAAATATAAATTATCAAATTGACTGAAAAGAAAAGAGTAAACTAATAAATACCAATGTATTTAAAAGTATGTAAAAATCATCTAAGTCAGCAATTGTTTTGCTACAATAAACAGAAATGTACCCAAACTAGGTCAAGAAAAGAGAAAGTGCTAAAAGAATACATGAGTAGATCTCATGGTACCTGTGCTCAGAAAGTAGTCAACTGTCAGGATTCCAGAATGTTAGAAACATAGGACATGTGATCATTTTTGTTCAGCCCAAACAAGAACAGTCTCTTTTCTGTTCCTTTCTATACATGTGGTCATTCTTTTTTCTTTCTACAACTAACTTTGTATGCTAAGATATGTAAACTTTTTAAGACTTTTCAGTGCCAAGGCCCAATATCAACCAACTTGAATTTCTGCATCTCCTTTCCAAATTCCAAATTGGTCCAGCTTGGGTCAAGTTTTCAATCTCTAACCCAATGGACTATACACAGGAGAAAGAGAAAAAGTAGGTTATAGAGCTACAAGCTGCTAATATGGAAGCCAAATTCATCCTTTCAGGACAGGTTTTAATGTGGGCAATTTCTGAGTAAGATGTGTAGGCTAGATAGGCATCCAATGAGATACCTACAAAAAATATATACCACTCCTCCCCACTGACTTTATACAAAGGACTTTATGTATGAATTCTAGCAAACCTTCATGGAAGATATAATTGTTGTTATTTATACCATTTAAAGCATAAAAGGATAATCTTACGAGGTTATTAATAAGATCCCATTATCAAAATCAAACTAAATAAGTTCCCATAGGAGAACTCCACGAATTTATATTAAATAGATATGCCAAAGTTTATGTATAAATATGCAAGCATATTCATACACATATGCATTATGTATGCATTCTTATTTTCATATTTTTAAGCTATTAATAGTGACATCCTCTTAAAGGTAACACCATAGAAACATTCTTCATATTGTTTGAATTATTTACAATGACTATATTTTTCATGATATATACATTTTGAAAATTAAATAGCCTAGAAACAGACTGCAAAATATAAAACATTTAGTATATGGTTAAGATAACATTTCAGTGGAAAAATCAGTCAATAAATAGTACTGGAGTAACTGACCATCATTTAAGAAAAAGAAACTAGAGCTTGACCTCATACTATATGTCAACTCTAAATTGAATAAAGATTTTAATGTGTAAATGAAAATATAAATGCATTATAAAAATATGTAGACAAATATTTATATCACCTTTGAGTGGGAAAGATACTTCAAAGTCTCAGTGATAGGAACCATAAAGGTTTGAGTGTTAAAAAAATAACATTTTTTTTCAAAAATCATAGACTGCCATTTCCTTTTATCTCCTCATGAAGTCTTTCAGTATTCTCATCCATTTCCCTAATTTTAATTATTACCCCTCAAGATTATTTCCAATTATATATTCCACCTACTTCCATCTTTCCCACCTAGCTTCAGTCCCTACTAACCTGGATTTCCTGCTGTTACCTTAATTTCACTATACCTAAAAGCAAGCATATCACCATCCTAACCCCCAAATTAAATTAGCTCTTTCTGACTACTTTATCTTCCTTACTAAGATCTCAAATCTTAAATCATCTTTGACTCCTCCTTTTCCAAAATCTCCATGTCACCAAACCTTTATTCTTCCTTTTTAATATTTCTCTTTCACTCAATCTTTCATTTCTATTTCCACTACATCACACAAAATTATGACCCTCCTTATAAAAACTAATAACACTAAGGGCGGGCCACAGTGGCTCAGCAGGTAGAGTTCTCGCCTGCCAGGCCGGAGACCTGGGTTGGATTCCAAGTGCCTGCCCATGCTAAAAAAAAAACCAAAACACAAAAACTAATAACACTTAATCCTATAATAAAAAAGTATTTTAACGTCCAAATTAGAATCTGACCTCCTACCATAAGTTAATATCTATGAAAGGATCATCTACCACAATTCTCTAGCATGTATATAAACAACAGCACAGTACGTTATTAGTCACTTTATTATAGTCCTTTAACTCCTGCTAGCCTATAACATTTAAAATAGCAAAACTAAAAACACAAATATCATTAAGATCTTTGCTGCTGTTATTGTTACGGAGGGGATAGAACTGGGATAAGAATTTTTAAAAATTGCAAAAAACTATATTAAATAGAATTCTACTAAATTCTATTATTAAATAGAACCCCTTTAAAAAAGAGCTTATTTCTTTCATCTCTAGAAAATCTTAATATCCAATTATTAAAAAATACTTTAAACCAAATAAAACGTATGAGAAGTTTTAAACATCTAAAAACCTAGTTATATCTTCTATATTACTAATAATTTTTGCTATTATCGTCATAAAATCATACCATTTTAGAACTAGAACAAATTTAGAAGTTAGCAATTATGTACTTAAAATACAGTAAAACTTCTAGCAATATTGATTTTATCAATTCACTTAAATGACCACATGCCCTTGATACCCTCTATAAAAGATGGCCATGTCTAATTTCAGCTTGAGAAAAGTAGGCTATGCTTCCTATTACATCTGAATACTCCTGTTCCAATCAATTAAAACCTATACATACTAAGTTAGTTGTTTTTGAAATCTATCTATACCAGATGAACGTCTTACTTTAATCATATAATGCAATCAAATTTTGTGTGTGCTGATTAAATCAGTGTAGAAAGAGAAAGGGGATTTTAGGAAAACTAAAATGAATGTTTAAAAAGGGCTGATAAAAGTTGAATCACCAAAAAAAAAAGTTCTCTTATTAGTTAGTTGTTGGTAAGACAGCTATAATAGATTGTGTGTTAGTTAGATTCAGTTGTCAACTTGGCCAGGTGAGCATACCTGGTCTTGTTGCTGTGGACATAAGCCAACGGTACGTGAACCTCATCTGTTGCCAATTACATCTGCAGTCAGCTAGGAGGTGTGTCTGCTGCAATGAGTGACATTTGACTTAATTGGCTGGTGCTTAAATGAGAGAACTCAATGTAGCACAGCTAGCAGCTCGGCATTCCTCATCTCAGCACTCGCAGCTTAGCCCAGGCCTTTGGAGATGCAGAAAGAAGTCACCCCAGGCAAAGTTGTTGGAACCCAGGGGCCTGGAGAGAAGACCAGCAGAGACCATCCTGTTCCTTCCACGAAAGAAAGAACCTCAGTGGAAAGTTAGCTGCCTTTCCTCTGAAGAACCAACAAAATAAATCCCCTTTTATTAAAAGCCAATCCGTCTCTGGTGTGTTGCATTCCGGCAGCTAGCAAACTAGAACAGATTTGGTACCAGGAGTGGGGTGCTGCTGCGGTTTGCAAATACCAGATATGTTGGAACAGTTTTTGGATGGCTAAAGGGAAGATTTTGGAGGAACTGTGAAGAGAATGATGGAGAAGACCTGGAGTGCGTGAAGGGACTGTTGGTGTAAATGGAACCACTGCCAATCTTGAGAAAGGAGGACACAAAAGGGAAAAATTGGAGTGTGCAGAGTAAGAACCATGGAAGCTCGGGTCTGAAGCCAAGAAACCTCGGCCAGGAGAGTGGACCCAGCCATATAAAGGGAGAGGGTGAGTTTACCCTGAAGGGCGATGATGAGTCTCCCCTCTCATTGCAGTCGAATAGTTGTGCAGCCTCAGGCCTTGGAAAAGGCATAGCACGCTCCTTGGGAGACTGGGAGAGCCTGGCTGCCACCATGTGGAGGGGTTGAGCATGTGCCCCAGAAATGGCAGAGAGCCCAAGGGTGGCCCTGATGCCTGGAGAGAGTGGAGCCCAGAAGTGGTCTCTTCGATGTTCCCCGAGGTTGATTTGGAAAGAGGCCAGCCACTGCATAGGCCCTTGGAAGGGGTGGGACTGCCACTTTCTACAGCTGAAGGATAAATGACTTTCAGACTTTGAAATCCAATGGTGTTTGCCTGCAGGTTTTCCTTCCAGTTTCTCCCTGTGGATCCTGTGTTTATCCTCCTTTGCATATTGGCATCAGATAATTTGTTTTGAGATTCACAGGCCCACAGCAAGAAAAGAAGATTTTGCACCTGTTTTAAGTGATGCTTGAAGTTGCCAAGTTGACAAGGGGTGGACATGTGTTAGTTAGATTCAGCTGTCAACTTGGCCAGGTGAGCATACCTGGTCTTGTTGCTGTGGACATAAGCCAACGGTACGTGAACCTCATCTGTTGCCAATTACATCTGCAGTCAGCTAGGAGGCGTGTCTGCTGCAATGAGTGACATTTGACTTAATTGGCTGGTGCTTAAATGAGAGAACGCAATGTAGCACAGCTAACAGCTCGGCATTCCTCATCTCAGCACTCGCAGCTCAGCCCAGGCCTTTGGAGATGCAGAAAGAAGTCACCCTGGGGAAAGTTGTTGGAACCCAGGGGCTTGGAGAGAAGACCAGCAGAGACCACCCTGTTCCTTCCACGTAGGAAAGAACCTCAGAGGAAAGTTAGCTGCCTTTCCTCTGAAGAACCAACAAAATAAATCCCCTTTTATTAAAAGCCAATCCGTCTCTGGTGTGTTGCATTCTGGCAGATAGCAAACTAGAACAGATTGGAAGGAAAAAATGTAAAAAATCTAAAGGAATTCTGTACTCATATTTGCTTTACAAGGGTGTTTAAGTTCTATTAACTTAATGAAAATGATGGACAATATCATTACTATGGATATAAATTATGCATGAGAGTCAACATGAAATTTCACCAGCAAAATCAGCAGAATAATACTCAGTTATACATTCAATCCACAAATACAGCTCACCCACCCTGTTATTCCAGGGCAGCAGTTCTCAAACTTTCTTCTCAGGCCTTCGTACTCTTAAAAATTAATGAGTTCCCCAAAGAGCTTCTGTTTTATAGGTAATACCAATAGTTTTCACATGCGAAATAAAACTGAAAAAAATGTAAATACAAACATATAAAAGCTCACATTCCATTAGCCACCATAGCAATAATGTCATCACACAGCATGTAGCTTCTGGAAAACTCAAATGTACACTTGTGAGAGAATGACAGCGAGAAAGTCAAATAATGTCTAAATATTATTATGAAAATAGTTTTGACTTCATGGGCACCCTGAAAGAATCTCAGGGACTCAAAACCCTATGATAGGATACAAGAACCAATACAGATCCCTCTCTTATATAATTTAGTGAAGGAGTCAAGAGATAAAAAAAAAAAATCAATAAATACACAATTTCAGGTGATGACAAGCATCATGAAAAATAAAACAGGGTAAGGGGATACAGAATGAAAAATGGGAGGCTGTAATTTATTGTGATATAGAGAAACCATGGGAGGTGGGGGAATTGGAGACAGAATCAAGCTCAGGATGATGACTACGAATCCAAGTAAAAATACTGGATATGTGAGTCTGGAACTCAGGTTAGAGGTCAGGACAGAAGAGGCAAAATAAGAAATCATCAGATATTCAAATGTGGGACTAGATGAAATCACCTAAGGAATAAATATGGATAAAGAAGTGAGCAGAAGAACTGATGTCTAGAATTTTCCTCTATATCAAAAGCTGTCAAATTAATTTACAACTACCATGTATTCCTAATGGTGTCATATAAAGAGCTTTTTTGGTATTTTGCCTTTCATATAGGACAATGATGCAGAAATAATGTTCATCAAGAAGTATTTTGGAACGTTTTGGAACTCCTCTCAAACCCATAGCTCACCCCTTACTCCACAACACACACACACAACATAAACTTCTCCAGTAAACATTCGCTATCTCTACCCCTATTCCCACCTCACCCAGATTGTTTCTCCTTTGTGCTCACATGATTTCTATGGTGGTGCTATTTAACACTGTATATCCTAATTAGTGGCATGAAAGTCTTCTTATGGGTAGGAACCAAGATCCTTGCATTCCCAATATTTGCAACGTGCCTGGTAGATAGCAGGCTCTGAAGGAATGCTCCCTGAAATAAATGAAGGGGAAGCGATTTACTCAAAGTCAGTCCCAAAGCCATTTAGTAAAGCAGCAATTAGAATTTAGGCTTTAGAACAACCAGATAATCTAAACTCACTTCAGTCTGTGATTCAAAGAACTCCACATTGGGGCCTCAATTTATCTATATATCTTATTTCCCACTGATCATCTTGTCAACCTACTATGGTCAGTATTGACCATAAGCCTTATGACCTGCCCCAAATTCACTTTTCCTCCACCTATCCTGAACCTATGTATCCAGCTCATGTCTTACCTCTCTCATTAAAACCCTTTTAAACAATCCAATCTTCAATTCCCCACCTACACACAGATACTTTCATCAACACCCCCATACAACCTGATTTCTGTCCTTACAACTATTTTGAAGTTGTTCACTTGAAGGTCAACAAAGGCCTTTGTAACTGTTAATATATAATTTCCAAAATGGTAAAACATGACAGATATAAAATACATATATGGCAAGGATTTTATTTAACTCATTAATTAGCTAGTAAGCTATTAAAACCTGTTTAAGTGAGAACCTGAATTATAGAGCTTGATATTCTTCATTGCACAAAACTCATTTGTATTGAATGAACAGGACTAATTTGCACTGGAATGGGCAGGAAACGTTTTCACTACTACCAGTTTTCTACAACTTAAAACACGTATCCCTACAGAGTTATATAACAGCCCAGGCAATCAAAGACAAAGATGCACATCCCTGAATCATAATTATATAATCCCTGGAGGGTCCTCTTCTAGACAAAATCCAACATTCCACAAAAAGATACTTAGTAATTTCTTTTGCCCAGTCTTTGACAATTTTTCTGCATAACTGTAAAAACTGATCCTAACCTGCTATCCTCCAGCCCCATCACTAGGTCCTATTCTTAAATTTAGTATTATTCAAGGTTTTGATTTGGGCCTTATTCTATCTGATTTCATCCAGTCATGTTCACCTATTACTTCTATAGGTATGACTTCCATATCCACAGATCTAATGTCTACAAGTAGATTTGAACTACTATTTTCTCCATTTTCAATGCTGGTATTAGTGTCTCAAATTCAGCAATTTGAAAAAAAAACTAAGCTCGCTCCTTTCCTCATCTAAATATATCCTGTTCCTGTGTTCTCTAACTTACTAACTGCCACAGAGGCACAAAGCATGAGAATCTCACATTAGTCTCTCACTCTCTTATATGAAACCACCTTGTTCGGTCAATTGCCTAACCCACTGCTACGCCTCTACAATTTCTCTTCTGCATCTTCCCCTTCCCTCAGCTTTTTCCCTAGTTCAAGCCCCTATTATTTTTCACCTGAATTTGTTGATAAAGTCTCCAAACTGTTACATATTTTTCTCTCTTCTATCACTTACTCAGTTTCCAAAGTTAACGTTTCTCCAAACAGGGGTCAAAAGCTTTTCTGAATTGGTTCCACTTTCTGATCTCAATCTCTTATATAACAGGCATCTGTTGTTTTAGTACATCCATCTACTTTCTATTCATTCTAATTCAGTTACTTCCCAGTCTAGCTGATCACACCCGTGAGACACACAACTCAAGCTCAGACAATCAGAAGCGCACAATGACTGGTTCAGGAATTGGCCCCAACAGAGTCACTAAGTACCATAATACTTTTGCTTTGATTTCTAGAGCAGAGACATATGCTTTTTATGCTGTCACTGATATTGTCATTTCTAACTTTTACCACCAGAGGACAGCTTGTCTGAGAAATCAACCCAGAAGTGAGGTTCTGAGATGCAAAGAGAAAAATTGGGTCCTGGTGATACCCTTTCAGTATTTGCATCAACCCATATCTGAAGCCAGCTTCCCTTGGATTTTTCAATTACATCTGATATAAACTGTCTTTTTCTTAAGCCTGTTTTGCAACTAATCAGCAATCAAAAGAATACTAACACCTCCTACCTATGATTCAGAGTATTAACACCTCCTCCTATGATTCAGTTACACCCAGTCTCCTTACCAGTATCAGAACATTATGCCTTTCTTCATGTTACTCCCTCTAGAATTTTCTTGCCTCTGCCTGGAATTTCCTTCCTGCCATTCTTTGCCTGCTACTAAGATATAACTCACATTTCAAGGCTCAGCCCAAATGCCTCAGTAAAAAAATCTCCCAAGACTGCAGAAAGAAGCAGAAAGCTGGACATTACATATAGATTTTAAACCACACTATGGATTTTTAAACTTCAATCTAAGGGTAAAGAAATGCTATTGAAGGGTTTTAAAGAATACATGACATCATCAGGTTTGCAATATGTAAAAATTCTCTGGTTACTGTGCAAAGAATGAACTGGAGAAGGGTAAATGGATAATGATTATTAGTATGATGGTATGGGCTAAAGTAGCAGTGAGGATAAAAGAACGTATTTCTGTGATTGCTTTAACTCTGGAAGACCACTCCCCCCACCCCCTTTATACTATTAACTTCCCTAAGGAAGGGAAATTATTTGTTGACTACCATTTTATCCCCAGATCTAGCAAAGTGATGGGCACACAGAAAGGACTCAAATATTTGTTGAATAAATGAAAAAACAATTAACAATCTAACTTGTAAGTTGTTTGAGCAACTGGGAAAATAATATCATTTATTAAGATAGGTAATACACACGCAAAAAAATAATAAATAAAAATAAAATAAATAAATTTAAAAAGATAGGTAACACAGGAAAAGTCAATTTGATTTTCTTGGTTTGTTTTTGAGCACTAGTTAAAGAACAAGTTAAGTCTGAGGTAAAGTAATACATTCAAATAGAAATATTGAGTAGGCAGCTGGATATACAGGAGACCTATATATATATATATATATATATATATATATATATATATATATATATATATATATATATAGGGTTATATATCTGGGGAGTAAAGAAAGAGATCTGGGTTGAAGGAATTGATTTGACAACTGGGGTACATAAAAGGTAACCAAGTTTATGAGAAGAGATGAGATTGCCTAGGAAGGATGTAAAATGAGAAAGCGTTGAGATTAGAGGCTTAAGGGCCACTTAAGGGCTGATGGGAAGAAGAGAAACCAATCCTGAAAGGACACTAAAAGCTCTGGCAGAAAAACTGTCATAGGAAGGTACACCAACCAAAGCCAAGGGAAGAAGGGGTATATGTGGTAATGTGTCAAACATCATTGTTGTTGTTTTTAAAAAGCCAAGTAGTGAAAAAAATTTAAGTATCCTTTGGATTTAACAGTACCATGGTCATCAATAATCTTGGTGAAAACAGTTTTGGGTGGAGTAGGTGTGGGTGGAACTGCAGACTAATTTGGAGAGGGCAGAAGGGTGACTAGAAGATAAATAAATGAAGTCAGTCAGTGTTAGACATCTTTTGCAAGAAATCTGGCTATGGGTAGAGCCACAAGAAAACCAGAAGACGCCGCCATGTTTGCCATGTGCTCTTCCAGCTGAGAGAGAAACACTGAACATCATCAACCTTCGTGAACCAAGGAAAAAGAGATTAAGTTTCTGACTGCTGAAATTGATCAGTTGAAAAACTGGCTGTTTAGAAGCTTCTTCAAATTTGGAGCAATTGCGAGAAGAGAATTTAAAATTAAAGCATTGAAGTATTGACTGAATATTCTTTGAAAGAGTTTTCAAGTAGAAAGGAATAAACCAACCAAAAATATTATTAACACCAATAGCTGCCTACAAGAGGTCTTTGGTTGTGTCATTAAGACTGCATATCCAGATTTGGAAAACCCTCCTCTGATAGTCACACCAAGTCAACAGTCCAAGTTCGGAGACTATCAGTGTAACAGTGCCATGGGTATTTCTCAGATGCTCAAAACCAAGGAACAGAAAGTTAATCCAAGAGAAAAGGCTGAAAACATTTCCAAACACCTTCCAGACAATGAATGTATTGAAAAAGTTGTAATTGCTAGTCCTGGTTTTATTAATGTTCACTTAAGAAAGGATTTTGTATCAGGACAACTGACCAATCTCCTGGTCAATGGAGCTCAACTACCAGCTCGTGGAGAGAATAAATAGATTGTAGTTGACTTTTCCTCTCAATATAGCTAAAGAAATGAGGTAGGATACCTCAGGTCAACCATCATAGGAGAGAGCATGTGTCGCCTCTTTGAATTTGCAGGGTATGATGTGCTAAGGTTAAATCACGTAGGAAATTGGGGGATTCAATTTGGTATGCTCATTGCTCACCTGCAAGATAAATTTCCAGATTATCTAACTGTTTCACCTCCTACTGGGGATCTTCAGGCCTTTTATAAGGAATCCAAGAAGAGATTTGATACCGAGGAGGATCTTAAGAGGCGAGGATATCAGTGTGTAGTTCTGCTCCAGAGCAAAAATTCAGACATCATAAAAGCTTGGAAGTTCATCTGTGATGTCTCCCACCAAGCATTCAATAAAATCTACGATGCATTGGATATCTCCTTAATAGAAAGGGGAGAGTCCTTCTATCAAGATAGGATGAATAACATTGTGAAGGAATTTGAAGCTCAAGGTTTTGTGCTAGTCGATGATGGCAGAAAAATTGTGTTTGTACCAGGGTATTCTGTACCATTAACCATAGCAAAGTCAGATGGAGGTTATACCTATGATACATCTGACGTGGCTGCTGTTAAACAAAGACTATTTGAGGAAAAAGCAAACATGGTTATCTATGTAGTGGACAGTGGACAATCTTTGCATTTCCAGACAGTGTTTGCCACTGCTCAAATGATTGGTGGGTATGACCCTAAAGTAACTAGAGTGTCACATGCTGGATTTGGTGTTGTGCTGGGGGAGGACAAGAAAAAGTTTAAAACACATTCAGGTGAGAAAGTGCACCTCATAGGCCTTCTGGAAGAAGGACTAAAACAATCCATTGACAAATTGAAGGAAAAAGAAAGAAACAAGGTCTTAACCCTAGAAGAACTGAAAGCTGCTCAGACATCTGTTGATTATGGCTATATCAAATATGCTGATCTTTCCCATAACCAGTTGAATGGCTACATCTTTTCCTTTGACAAAATGCTAAATGATAGGAAACACAGCTTCCTTGTTGTATGCTTTTACGAGAATCAGATCTATTGCACGACTGGACAATATTGATGAAGAAATGCTCCAGAAAGCTGCTAGAGAGACTAAGATCATTTTGGACCATGAGAAAGAATGGAAACTAGGCCGATGCATTTTACGGTTCCCTGAGTTTCTACAAAAGATTTTAGATGACTTATTTCTTCACACTCTCTGTGATTATATTTACGAGCTGGCAACTACCTTCACAGAGTTCTATGATAGCTGCTATTGTGTGGAGAAAGATCATTAAACCAGAAAAATGTTAAAAGTGAACATGTGGCATATGCTGCTGTGTGAAGCAGTAGCTGCTGTCATGGCCAAGGGGTTTGATATCCTGGGAATAAAACCTGTCCAAAGGATGTAATTCTTCTTAGGTTTGAATACCGTATTTTTACCAAAGTGGCCACAGCACTGTTTGCTTTTTCACAATCATGTGGATACAACAAAAACAAGTAAAGAAAATTTGTCAAGAAAAAAGAAAAAAAAAGAAATCTGGCTATAAAGAAGCAAGGAAACATAACTGCAGAAGTGCAGGACAAAGTCAAGGGTAGGTTTTGCACCTTAAAGAGAGGATAACAACGAAGAAAAGGTGAGAGAATAAAATATAAAAAATAAGCAAAGTCTTTAAAATAGAGAACAATGGGACTGGTTTCAAATAGAAGAGCAATATCTCTTCCACTAAAATGATACAGTAGAAAGAAAGAATGGGTAGAGATGTAGGTACATTTGTAGAGATAGGTAAGAGTTCACATGTGCTGGCTTCAACTGTGTAATGAACATGTTGAAGTTTAAGCACTAAAAGTAAAATAATCTGTTCATTTAAAACTATTTTTCTAAATTATGAGTTTAAGATACACATTAGCATCTAAAATAAATGAAGTAACTGTCTCACCCCTAAATCTTAGCTTTATAAGAAAAACTGTATCTCCAAATTTTATCACCAATATGTACTTTTCAAAAGGTAAATGTATTTCAAAGATAATTTTTTAAATTACCAATAAAAATAAAAATGAAAAAATTCATTTATTATAATTCAATTTGGAACAATACATAAAATGCTTTACTCTAAATATCAAAAATTTCTATAAAGGAAGAATGGCTAGAGTGAAATGTCTGAAACTGTAAAGCTGTGTTCCAGAAGTCATATTTCTTGAAGATGACTGTATAATGATAAAACTTTCACAATGTGACTGCGTGACTGTGAAAACCTTATGTCTGATGCTCCTTTTATCTACTGTACAGACAGATGAGTAAAAAATATGGATAAGAAATAAATAACAGGGGGAACAAAGGTTAAAATAAATTGAGTAGATTCAAATACTAGTGGTCAATGAAAGGGAGTGGTAAGGAGAATGGCATGTAAGAGTTTTTTCGTTTTTCTTTCTTTTGCTGGAGAGATGTAAATGTTCAAAAAAATTATCACTGCGATGAAAACACAACTATGTGATGATATTGTCAGCCACGGATTGTAACCATGTCAAGAATGTTTGTATATTTGTTCGTTGTTTATAATAAAAATATTTTAAAAAATTATCTAATAAGGATAAAATGATTACCGTTGAGTTTTCCCAAGAATATCCTGTGGTATAATTTACAATTAATTATATTCTGGTAAAATACCAGACATTTAAGGCATTTATCAAACGTCCTAAGTACAAGACACTATGCTAGACATTAGACTTAAACCATATGACCTGGCAAGTCCACTCTTAGATATATACACCAAAGAACTGAAGACAGGAACTCAAATACTTGTACACCGATGTTCACAGCAGCATTATTCACAATAGCCAAAAGGTGGAAGCAACCAAAGTATTAATCAACAGATCAAAGGATAAACAAAATGTGGTATGTACACACAATGGAATATTATTTAGTCTTAAAAAGGAATGAAATTCTGATACACACCACCACATGGATGAACCTTGAAAACATTATGCTACGTGAAGTAAGTCAGACATGAAAGGACAAATATTGCATGATTTTATGTATATAAAATATCTAGAATAGGCAAATTCAGAGTCAGATGGGACTAGAGGTTACCAAAGGTTGAAAGGAGGAGGGAATGGGGAGTTATTGCTTAATGGGTACAGAGTTTCTGTTCCGGGTCATGAAAAATTTTGGAACTAGACAGCAATGATGGTTGCACAATATTGTGGATATAATTAATGCCACTGAATGATACACTTAAAAATGGTTAAAATGATAAATTATATATATGTATTTCTCAACACAAAATAGGAAATTAAATAAATACCATAGTCTATTGTAAACTGCTGAAGCATTCAATAGATTTTCTATTTCATATAACAAACTCTGGCAGATCCAATTTAACAGTTTAAGTGTCAAAATTTTTATAAAATGTAAAGAAAATGGCATAAAAATTTAGAAGACAGGTTAATCACTCCAGTCAAGGTGATCAAGAATGGTGTTATGGAAAAAATGGCATTTGGGCCAAGACTTGAGAGGGTAGTTAGAATTTTTTTTAAGTGTAAAATGCAATGGTTTTTAGTTTATTTACAAAGTTGTGCAACAATCACCAAAATAAATTCTAAAACATTTTCATCACCTCAAAAAGAAATTCTGTGCCTTAGCTATCACCACCCTTACCTCCCCCAAGTCATCTCCCCATCCCCTTCAGCCCTAAAAAAATCACTAACCTACTTCCTGCCTCTGTAGATTTGCCCATTCTGGACATTTCATATAAATGGAATAATAATAGATGGGGTTTTGTGACTGGCTTCTTTCACTTAGCATGTTTTCCAGATTCATCCATGTTGTAAAACATATCGTACTTCATTCCTTCTTACGGCCAAATAATATACTATTGTTTGGACAAACCTCATTTTGTTTATTCATTCATCAGCTGATAGACATCTGGGTTGTTTCCACCTTTTGGTTATTATGAATAATGCTGCTATATACATTTTTATAAGTTTTTGTGTAGTAGATATAAATTGGAGGTAAGTGAAGAGATTAAAATATTTTAAATCATTCAATCCCCAAAATGACAATCCAAGATATTTTTCACTGGGCTGAGATCAACAAGACAAAGTGAATTTTCAGAAAGCTAAATTTATTCAAGTCAAAGAACTATCTTTTACTCTGTAATAATGTCCTCAAAACTTTTTTTTTAATGTTAAAGCATCCTTTTAAAATGAAATGCTGCGGCCAGAATAGGGAAGATGGCGGCTTAGTAAGACGCGCGGATCTTAGTTTCTTCTCCAGGACACCTACTAGGGGAGTAGAAACGATACAGAAAGCGCCCAAAGCCACAACAGAGATAAAAAAGACAGCGTACCCCATCCTGGAACGGCTGGCTGGCTGAGAGAAGCAGCTCGGGTGAGATCGCCGAGGCGCGCGGGCCTTACCGGGCGGGGTGGCAAGCGGCCGGAGTGACTCCCTTCCCCCTTCCCGGGCCGGCTGGGAGAATTGGAGAGGTGGTCCCCTGAAACCAAGGCGGCTGGCGCCCACACCACGCGCAGCCCCCGGACCAACTGAGAGAATTGGATCGGAAACCCCCAGGCCGCGGAGAACGGTGACGGGTGGGGGAGGCCCCTTCCAAACCCGTGACTCCCGGGGAACGTGCACTCTCTCGGGCGGGCCGCTGCCGCTGGCGCCCTCCCGCCACGCTTGTTGCCCAGGGCTGACTAGGAAATTCGGACGGGCTCTTTCCCTGGCTGCGGCGACCAGCAACCCTCCCTGCGTTCGGACCGCGGGCCGGCTCAAGCCGCTTCGGCTAGCGAACCCCCAGGACGGCGAGAGTTTTCCAAAGTTTAAGGTCCCACAGCACCTTTTACTGGTGGGACCCGCAGACAAACGTGTGCCACGAGCGCCACCTACTGGGCAGAATAAGAAAAACAGAATCCAGAGATTTCACAGAAAAATCTTCCAAACTTTTGGATCCAATACCCAGGGAAATCTGTCTAAATGCGCAGACGCCAACAGAAGATAACGGATCACGCTCAAATAATTGAAAATATGGCCCAGTGAAAGGAACAAACCAATAGTTCAAATGAGATACAGGAGCTGAGACAACTAATGCTAAATATACGAACAGAAATGGAAAACCTCTTCAAAAACAAAATCGATAAATTGAGGGAGGACATGAAGAAGACATGGGCTGAACATAAAGAAGAAATAGAAAAACTGAAAAAGCAAATCACAGAACTTATGGAAGTGAAGGACAAAGTAGAAAAGATAGAAAAAACAATGGATACCTACAATGATAGATTCAAAGAGACAGAAGATAGAATTAGTGATTTGGAGGATGGAACATCTGAATTCCAAAAACAAACAGAAACTATCGGGAAAAGAATGGAAAAATTTGAACAGGGTATCAGGGAACTCAAGGACAATATGAACCGCACAAATATACATGTTGTGGGTGTCCCAGAAGGAGAAGAGAAGGGAAAAGGAGGAGAAAAACTAATGGAAGAAATTTTCACTGAAAATTTCCCAACTCTAATGAAAGACCTAAAATTACAGATCCAAGAAGTGCAGCGCACCCCAAAGAGATTAGACCCAAATAGGCGTTCTCCAAGACACTTACTAGTTAGAATGTCAGAGGTCAAAGAGAAAGAGAGGATCTTGAAAGCAGCAAGAGAAAAACAATCCATCACATACAAGGGAAACCCAATAAGACTATGTGTAGATTTCTCAGCAGAAACCATGGAGGCTAGAAGACAGTGGGATGATATATTTAAATTACTAAAAGAGAAAAACTGCCAACCAAGACTCCTATATCCAGCAAAATTGTCCTTCAAAAATGAGGGAGAAATTAAAACATTCTCAGACAAAAAGTCACTGAGAGAATTTGTGACCAAGAGACCAGCTCTGCAAGAAATACTAAAGGGAGCACTAGAGTCAGAACCAAAAAGACAGAAGAGAGAGGTATGGAGAAGAGTGTAGAAAGAAGGAAAGTCAGATATGATATATATATAATACAAAAGGCAAAATGGCAGAGGAAAATATTATCCAAACAGTAATAACACTAAATGTTAATGGACTGAATTCCCCCATCAAAAGACATAGATTGGCAGAATGGATTAAAAAACAGGATCCTTCTATATGCTGTCTACAGGAAACACATCTTAGACCCAAAGATAAACATAGGTTGAAAGTGAAAGGTTGGGAAAAGATATTTCATGCAAATAACAACCAGAAAATAGCAGGAGTGGCTATACTAATATCTAACAAGTTAGACTTCAAATGTAAAACAGTTAAAAGAGACAAAGAAGGACACTATATACTAATAAATGGAACAATTAAACAAGAAGACATAACAATCATAAATATTTATGCACCGAACCAGAATGCCCCAAAATACGTGAGGAATACACTGCAAACACTGAAAAGGGAAATAGACACAAATACCATAATAGTTGGAGACTTCAATTCCCCACTCTCATCAATGGACAGAACATCTAGACAGAGGATCAATAAAGAAATAGAGAATCTGAATATTACTATAAATGAGCTAGACTTAACAGACATTTATAGGACATTACATCCCACAACAGCAGGATACACCTTTTTCTCAAGTGCTCATGGATCATTCTCAAAGATAGACCATATGCTGGGTCACAAAGCAAGTCTTAACAAATTAAAAAAGATTGAAATCATACACAACACTTTCTCGGATCATAAAGGAATGAAGTTGGAAATCAATAATAGGCAGAATGCCAGAAAATTCACAAATACCTGGAGGCTCAACAACACACTCTTAAACAACGAGTGGGTCAAGGAAGAAATTGCAAGAGAAATTAGTAAATACCTCGAGGCAAATGAAAATGAAAACACAACATATCAAAACTTATGGGATGCAGCAAAGGCAGTGCTAAGAGGGAAATTTATTGCCCTAAATGCCTATATCAGAAAAGAAGAAAAGGCAAAAATGCAGGAATTAACTGTTCAATTGGAAGAACTGGAGAAAGAACAGCAAACTAATCCCAAAGCAAGCAAAAGGAAAGAAATAACAAAGATCAGAGCAGAAATAAATGAAATTGAAAATATGAAAACAGTAGAGAAAATCAATAAGACCAGAAGTTGGTTCTATGAGAAAATCAATAAGATTGATGGGCCCTTATCAAGATTGACAAAAAGAAGAAGAGAGAGGATGCAAATAAATAAGATCAGAAATGGAAGAGGAGACATAACTACTGACCTCACAGAAATAAAGGAGGTAATAACAGGATACTATGAACAACTTTACGCTAATAAATACAACAATTTAGAGGAAATGGACGGGTTCCTGGAAAGACATGAACAACCAACTTTGACTCAAGAAGACATAGATGACCTCAACAAACCAATCACAAGTAAAGAAATTGAATTAGTCATTCAAAAGCTTCCTAAAAAGAAAAGTCCAGGACTAGATGGCTTCACATGTGAATTCTACCAAACATTCCAGAAAGAATTAGTACCAATTCTCTTCAAACTCTTCAAAAAAATCGAAGTGGAGGGAAAACTACCTAATTCATTCTATGAAGCCAACATCACCCTCATACCAAAACCAGGCAAAGATATTACAAAAAAAGAAAACTACAGACCAATCTCTCTAATGAATACAGATGCAAAAATCCTCAATAAAATTCTAGCAAATCGAATCCAACAACACATTAAAAGAATTATACATCATGACCAAGTAGGATTCATCCCAGGTATGCAAGGATGGTTCAACATAAGAAAATCAATTAATGTAATACACCATATCAACAAATCAAAGCAGAAAAATCGCATGATCATCTCAATTGATGCAGAGAAGGCATTCGACAAGATTCAACATCCTTTCCTGTTGAAAACACTTCAAAAGATAGGAATACAAGGGAACTTCCTTAAAATGATAGAGGGAATATATGAAAAACCCACAGCTAATATCATCCTCAATGGGGAAAAATTGAAAACTTTCCCCCTAAGATCAGGAACAAGACAAGGATGTCCACTATCACCACTATTATTCAACATTGTGTTGGAGGTTCTAGCCAGAGCAATTAGACAAGAAAAAGAAATACAAGGCATCAAAATTGGAAAGGAAGAAGTAAAACTATCACTGTTTGCAGACGATATGATACTATACGTCGAAAACTCGGAAAAATCCACAACAAAACTACTAGAGCTAATAAATGAGTACAGCAAAGTAGCAGGTTACAAGATCAACATTCAAAAATCTGTAGCATTTCTATACACTAGTAATGAACAAGCTGAGGGGGAAATCAAGAAACGAATCCCATTTACAATTGCAACTAAAAGAATAAAATACCTAGGAATAAATTTAACTAAAGAGACAAAAAACCTATATAAAGAAAACTACAAAAAACTGCTAAAAGAAATCACAGAAGACCTAAATAGATGGAAGGGCATACCGTGTTCATGGATTGGAAGACTAAATATAGTTAAGATGTCAATCCTACCTAAATTGATTTACAGATTCAATGCAATACCAATCAAAATCCCAACAACTTATTTTTCAGAAATAGAAAAACCAATAAGCAAATTTATCTGGAAGGGCAGGGTGCCCTGAATTGCTAAAAACATCTTGAGGAAAAAAAACGAAGCTGGAGGTCTCGCGCTGCCTGACTTTAAGGCATATTATGAAGCCACAGTGGTCAAAACAGCATGGTATTGGCATAAAGATAGATATATCGACCAATGGAATCGAATAGAGTGCTCAGATATAGACCCTCTCATCTATGGACATTTGATCTTTGATAAGGCAGTCAAGCCAACTCACCTGGGACAGAGCAGTCTCTTCAATAAATGGTGCCTAGAGAACTGGATATCCATATGCAAAAGAATGAAAGAAGACCCATCTCTCACACCCTATACAAAAGTTAACTCAAAATGGATCAAAGATCTAAACATTAGGTCTAAGACCATAAAACACTTAGAGGAAAATGTTGGGAGATATCTTATGGATCTTACAACTGGAGGCGGTTTTATGGACCTTAAACCTAAAGCAAGAGCACTGAAGAAGGAAATAAATAAATGGGAACTCCTCAAAATTAAACACTTTTGTGCATCAAAGAACTTCATCAAGAAAGTAGAAAGACAGCCTTCACAATGGGAGACAATATTTGGAAATGATATATCAGATAAAGGTCTAGTATCCAGAATTTATAAAGAGATTGTTCATCTCAACAACAAAAAGACAGCCAACCCAATTACAAAATGGGAAAAAGACTTGAACAGACACCTCTCAGAAGAGGAAATACGGATGGCCAAGAGGCACATGAAGAGATGCTCAATGTCCCTGGCCATTAGAGAAATGCAAATCAAAACCACAATGAGATATCATCTCACACCCACCAGAATGGCCATTATCAACAAAACAGATAATGACAAGTGCTGGAGAGGATGCGGAGAAAGAGGCACACTTATCCACTGTTGGTGGGAATGTCAAAGGGTGCAACCACTGTGGAAGGCAGTTTGGCGGTTCCTCAAAAAGCTGAATATAGAACTGCCATATGACCCAGCAATACCATTGCTAGGTATCTACTCAAAGGACTTAAGGGCAAAGACACAAACGGACATTTGCACACCAATGTTTATAGCAGCATTATTTACAATTGCAAAGAGATGGAAACAGCCAAAATCTCCATCAACAGAAGAGTGGCTAAACAAACTGTGGTATATACATACGATGGAATATTACGCAGCTTTAAGACAAGATAAACTTATGAACCATGTAATAACATGGATGGACCTAGAGAATATTATGCTGAGTGAATCCAGCCAAAAACTAAAGGACAAATACTGTATGGTCCCACTGATGTGAACGGACATTCGAGAATAAACTTGAAATATGTCATTGGTAACAGAGTTCAGCAGGAGTTAGAAACAGGGTAAGACAATGGGTAATTGAAGCTGAAGGGATACAGACTGTGCAACAGGACTAGATACAAAAACTCAAAAATGGACAGCACAATAATACCTAATTGTAAAGTAATCATGTTAAAACACTGAATGAAGCTGCATCTGAGCTATAGGTTTTTGTTTTGTTTTGTTTTGTTTTGATTTTACTATTATTACTTTTATTTTTTTCTCTATATTAACATTCTATATCTTTTTCGGTTATGTTGCTAGTTCTTCTAAACCAATGCAAATGTACTAAGAAATGATGATCATGCATCTATGTGATGATGTTAAGAATTAATGATTGCATATGTAGAATGGTATGATCTCTAAATGTTGGGTTAATTTCTTTTTTTCCGTTAATTAAAAAAAAAAAAAAGAGAAGGGATAATTGGAGCTGAAGGGATACAGACTGTACAACGGGACTGGATATAAAAACTCAGAAATGGACAGCACAATACTACCCAATTGTAATGCAATTATGTTAAAACACTGAATGAAGCTGCATGTGAGGTATAGGTTTTTTGTTTTTGTTTTTTTTGTTTTTTTTTCTTTCTATTATTGTTTTAATTCTTATTCTGTTGTCTTTTTATTTCTTTTTCTAAATCGATGCAAATGTACTAAGAAATGATGAATATGCAACTATGTGATGTTATTAAGAATTACTGATTGTACATGTAGATTGGAATGATTTCTAATTGTTTTGTTAATTATTTTTTTAATTAATAAAAAAAAAAAAAAAAAAAAAAAGAAATGCTGCATGAAAAAAGTTAGAATGGACATAACCCAAGATCCTTAAAGACTGAGAGATGGATCAAAGCAGAAGGAGTTGTAATAGAGAAGGTAGGATTTAACAAATGAGTATAAGTACTGAATCATCATATTGCTTTTTTTTTTTTTTTTTTTTTTTTTTAGTCTCTAGTGTCTTGGAGTAACTAGAAAGAAAAACCTGAAATTGTGGAAGTGTAACCATATCCAACTTTGAAATCTGTTCTATAACTAATTGCTAAAATGTACTTTGAAATTCATTGCGTTTTTGTATATATATTTCACTATAAAAACTGTTTAAAAAATGTCATATATAGTGTAGCCTTTGGTCTAGCTGCTTTCAGCTGGCAAAATACATTTAAGATTCATCCATGCTGTTGTGTGAATCAATGGAGTGTTCCTTTTTTATCACTAATAGGTATTCCATTGTGTGCACATCACAGTTTATTTGTCCATTCACTTGTTAGGAGGCATTCTGATTGTTTCCAATATTTAGCAATTATAAATAGAGCTGCTAAAAATTTTTTGAAAAATGGAATGATGCAAACGCATTTAGCAGGTAAAATATATTTCTTAAATTTTGCTTTTCTGTTAAATCCAAGTCTAGAAAATGTTATGGATAGAAGGAAAATTCGTAGGTCAAGGACCGAACATGGAAACATGCAAGAAACCTAAAGAAAAGCAGGAGGGTTTGTTTGTTTTTTCCCTGAATAGTTGAGGTCACATATGAAAAGAAAAAATGAGATTACAAAGGTCAAAAGGCAGATTTTGAATGTCAAGGTAAGGAATTTGGGCTTTATCCTATAGTCAATAGGGAAATTAATAAAGTTGTTAAAATATAAAATTACAGACATCAGGATGTCACTTCATTCAACAAAAAGTAATTGAGTTACTAAAACGCACTCAATCTGGTGCTATGAGAACAGATTGAATATAACTCAGTCCCTGCCTCTTTAGGATGTGAAGTTTAATGACACTATTTCTGCTAATGAAAAATTGTTTTACATATAGTTGCTGTATCATTTCCTTCAGCATACAAACATACTGTAATTTCTTCCATCTTAAAAAGAATCTTCAACTTCACATCCCCCTCCAGGAACCACACCATTTCTCTGATCCCCTTATAGTAAAAGTTCTCCAGAGAGCTGTCCATGTGAGTTGTCCCCAACCCTCTCCCTACCTCTCTTTGTTCCAAAATGGCTCTTGTTTCTGACACTACTGAAACCACTTGAACTCTCAACAAGATTACAAATGACCTCAAAATGCTAAATTCAGTTTTTAATTGCAGCCCTCATCTTCCTTGACCTATCAGCAGCATATGAAATAGGTAAAGCACTCCATCTCAAACTTAACCAGGCCCAAGAGGACTCAATCATCCTCTTAATGACTTCTCTGACTTCATTTTCTTAGCAAAGTGCAACTCTATCCCACTAGCTTATCAAGTTAAAAATCTTGAAATTATTCCTAACTACTCTTTTTCTCACACCAACATATCCAATTTGTCAACAAACACTGGGGGTTCTGCCTTCAAAATACACCCAGCATTTGAATTCTTCTCACCACTTCCTCCATTATCACCACAGTCCAGACCCTTATCATCTCTCTCCCAGAAGAACGCAATAGCTTTCTAAATGGTCTTCCCGCTTCTTGTCCACCTCCAGCCCCCAGTCTTGTCTGTTCTCAGAATCACAGCAAGAGAAATTCTTTTCAAACTTAACTCAGATCCCGTCTTCCTACTTAACTCAGTAAAAGTACAAATCTTGACAAATGTCTATAAAGATCTATTCAATCTGGTCCTATTACATCTCTGACCTCTTCTACTACTACTACTTTTCTGCTCACTTATACTGTCACCTAATTTTTTCCCCTCCAGTCAATACTGACTCCTCCCATTTTCCCTCCAAAGGCAAGCATGTTTCCTCCTCAGGCTCTCTTTCTTACGGTTCCGTCGGCCTGGAATGCTCTTTCCTTACATATCCACATTCCATTACCTCCTTCATGTCTTTGTTCAAATATCACCTTTTCAATGAGTTTCCCCCAATCAACCTATTTAAAATTACAAAGCCCATCCCTATATTCCTTATCTCTTTTTTCTGCTCTTTTTGCCCCCATAGCATTTACCACTACCTAAAATATTACGTATTTCACATTTTGGGATATACGCTCAAAGAAGACAAGAATTTCTGTTTCCTTCATTGCTGTATCTCTGGCATTTAAAGCAGTACCTGGCACACAGGAGGTGACCACTATTCTATTCGTTAGATGAATAATTTTATTTCCACCAGGAGGTCCAACAATCACCTAGCCTGATACTTCAGGAACAGATAATAAAGCTTCTCTTAGATTTCTTTCAGATCTCTGGTCCCTAGAAGGATTATACTTTGCCTAGAAAGAAAAAGTGTGCTTTGTCTGGTCAACCACAAGGAGGAGTTGAGAAGAACACTGAGTATAGAGAAACCAGATAATGATGCTTCTCTTGCTTTTCCTACAGCAACCTGAAGGTGGAAGAAAACTGTATTTGGAGACGACTGTACTGAATGAATGATTTTTTTTTCATACTATGAATTACTTACACAAACGTAAACATTAAAAACAATGATCCTTTTGAAGGCCACAAAGAGGCCCAGGAAATCAATCCCGAGGCCACTAAGGACTGAAAAGCTGTTTAACTCCACCGCTGCTAAGTCTCCCTAAACTCAGGGGGAAGAGGTCCCATGAGCGTAGTGACACAAAGATGAAGGCCAAGCTGACTCTCTGGCCAGAAAAAATACTGTCAATTATATTTGATACGAACATAAAGCACCTACAATTCTTAAATAGTACAAGCAAGGCGCTCCCAGGTCAAGACTCTCGGATTCGGCTGATCGCTTATCAAGTCCGGATTCATCAAACACCGGAATTAATTTTCCCCAGGATTCACTCACCGCCACCTGTTGATCCCCACGTTGGAGGAGCCGGCGAACCAGGGGTCCAGTATGTAGACGCAGCGGATGGTGTCGGCGCCCTGAATGCATTCTTTCAGCGCGGGGTTGTCGTGAAGCCGGAGCCCCTTTCGGAACCAGTGCACCGCGTTCACTCCCATCCCGGCGACGAGCCCCTCCAGAGAGCGATTTAAGCAAGGAAGATCCAGCTCATAACCTACACCTTCGCTTCCAGGAGAATCGCCGCCCCCAAGGAGCGAGGAAAGGGCGGTGGAGGGGACAGAGGAAAAAATTACTCCGAGGAGGAGACCGGCGGAAACTGCGCCGGAGGCGCAGCTGGAAGACGAATGGAGGTTGCCCAGTCAGCGGTGTCCGGGAGTGACACCTTTTAGGGCCCGACGCCGGCCGCAATCGCCTAGACGACACGCATACGTTCGAGGGCCTCGGATCCCCGGAGTGTGAGCAAGTTCCAGGAGCTCGAACCGCCACGATGGCCGGAGCCGGCACCGGCAGTCCCAGGTGGTTGGTCACGGAAACCTCGCCCCACCGAGCCGGCCCGTGAGGAGAAAATGGCCCGCCGGAGGCGAGTCACCGCGAGGAAGGAGAGAGGGTTCAGCCATTGTCAGCAACGCTGCCTCTCGGCGGGGGAAAAACCAGCAAAGACGAAGGCCGGGGTCTAGACTGCTGGACGGTAGCCGGTGGGCTACCGATCCCGAGGCTGCCCGGGTGACTCCGCCGCCGCCGCCGCCGCCGCGTCAGCGGCCTCGGCCCCGCCCCTGACTCATCATTGGTGGGCGCTCTCCCCATGTGACCACCGGCACCTCACGTTTCTGAAGTGTGTTTACTACACCGGCTCTGGTTGAAGAATCTGTTCGCGGTTCGGGTGCTTTTAAGGGTGTAAGGTCCCTCAGCCCCAAAGCTGTCGACTCTCGTCCAGAAGTTGGGCTCCCTGACTCAGGCCCTGTACTCCGCTTTTTGGTCGCCGTTCCCTGGAGGCGCCAGCAGCAATCATAGGCCCCATGTGAGGGAAGACTAAACCTCGCCCCAGAGGGCCGTGAGCCACTACCATTGGCTGAGACTCAGTGGGACCCGGATGAGCACGGGGATGCGGGAAGCTCGCGGGTGCGCGCTTCGTTCTGAAAGGCGCGCGTGCGCTCTCACGGCGTCCTGTAGAGTAGAAGGGCGGGGCAGGGCCGGTACGCGCTCTAGGGTTCGTGGCGTGGTGCTGGGGATCGCCGGAATGCAGTTTCGAGTGTTTTGAGTAGGTGGTGGAACCAAACGAGGAACGAGGGAAGGATGGGGTGGAAGGAGAAGAGTAGTAGCCTCTACTTAGATTTAGAGCCCAAACCATGTGCTTCAGTCCAGCTTCGGTCAGAGAGCCCTCCTTTGTGAGTGTCGATTGGCGCAGCGACCAATTTCCTGTCCCTCACGGTGCGGCATCCTTGGACTTTTCTCGGGAGAAGGGTTAATAACAGGGCGGGTACCAGTATTCCTGTTCTTAACTAGCCTTATTACTATCCATCACCACATCACCCCTGATCTCTTAAAGTTGGTATGGCTTACTTTTCATTCTTGTCTACCTTTCCAGCGATAATGAACCGCAGGCTGTAGTATTTCCTTAGCCCTATGATACGCCTGTATTCATTCAACAATTACTTACTGAGACATTATTTACTAGACACTGCTCGAGGTGCTGGGGATACAGGAGAAAATATAACAACACAAAAATCCCAGTACTCCTGTAGTTTACCATGTCTCTTAACTTTTGAACTTGCAATTTTTTTCTCTATAAAATGCCCTTCTTTGGAATTGGCTCCTTACTAGAACGAACTTTGAGCTGCCTGGAATATTTCTGCACATCTTTCTATGTAATTAGTGAAACTATGCTTGTCTCTCAGGGCAGATTGAGGCCTCTTCCCAGCTGTCATACATGCGTCTGATGCATACGTTACACTATCCTGATGAAGATTAAATGAAAAGTGCCTACTGTAATTTTTAGCACGAAGTAGGTATTCAGTAATTGTACTTATTATCATAAAAGTGTCTCTCTGATTCCCACCAAAATGTGACTTCTCAAGATGAAGATCCCTGACTAGTTTTATTTTTTTTTTTTGTTTCCTCAATACCAAGAACAGAGTTTGACACATGCACTCAACTGTTTATTGAATAAGTGAATGAATTTTGTTTGTCACTACTGTGGTGGGCAAGATAAAAAGGAGGAAGGAAACTGCAATAAAGTAAATTCAGACATTTATGAAGCCAACTCTTACTTCTGTTGCCTTAGGGAAAGTAATTCTTTCTTTGGTTTCTATAAGACCATTTAAAATTGTGTATGTATGGAAACCTTTTGTTTGCTATAAAGTATTAAGCAAATACTAGTATTTGTATCGATGGGGAGGAGCCCTGGGTAATTCCTTACCACTCTAAAGCTCCAATGGCTTACCACTCAGAAGTTCTCACCACAGAGCCCTTACGTGGATTCCCTGGTGTTCCAGGGCTTATCATACTTTAAAAAATACAATGTTTTACATTTCATGTTAGGCTGTTTGTGAGTAAGCAAACTGTCTAAAGAGAAAAGAATTGTTTTTGAGCATCCCAATGAAAAAGTGGGAAGTGAAAGGAATATTGATCCACATAGAGTTGATTTGGGTTTGTGAATTGTTCATTCAATAAAAGATATTTTTAACAGACAGCTGTGTGTGGGTGTAGGTGTAACTTTCATTTAAACATTACAGTGCTACTTTAATATAAAAGCATCAGTACTGTAAAGTGTGCATTGCTCAAAGACCGAAGGTTTTTTTTGGCACATGGGTGATTATTTTAATATATCTTTGTTTTGGTGGAGAGTTACCATTTAATCATAGCTATAACTTGTTGAGCACCTACTGTGTGCTGGGTGCTTTATATCAGCTATTATTAATCCTCATAATAATTTTATGAGACACTTTATTATTAATAATAACATGCCCACTTTGCTGATGGAGAAACTAAAGCTCAAAAATATAAATAGTAGTACAATCAGGATGAAAAATCAAGACTATGTTTTGGTTTGCTAATGCTGCTAAAATGCAATATAACAAAAATGGATTGACTTTTGCAAAGGGTATTTATTAAGTTACAAGTTACAATTCTAAGGTTGTGAAAATGTCCAAATTAAGGCACCAACAAGAGGAATCCTTCACTTAAGAAAGGCCAATTTCCAGGGTTTCTCTGTCACGTGGGAAAGCACATGGAGACATCTGCTGCCCTTCTGTCCCAGCTTCTGGTTTCAAATGGCTCTCTCAGCATCTCTGAACAACTGTGTCTAAGCTTTCATCTCTATGCTCTGTGTGTCAGTTCTGAGCTCTTTTTCTCCACGAGCTCTTTTAAGGACTCCAGTAAACTAATTAAGACCCACCTTGAATGGGTGAGATTACATCTCCAACTAATCAAAAGGTCCTACCCACAACTGGGTGGGTCATATCTCCATGGAAACAGCCTAATCAAAAGGTCCCACCCAAACAATAGGTCTGCCCCACAAGATTGGATTAGTATTAAAAGAACATGGTTTTTCTGGGGTACATGACAGTTTCAAACCAGCATTTGTATAAACCCCAAACTGTTTCCTTATCATATACTAAATCTCACTGACTCCCTCTTCCCTTCTCTTTGAGAATTAGCATTTATGTATGAGGAGTGAAAGAAGTGAGAAATGGAGTGAGTGAGCGTTCTCATAAGTCACTTTTGAAATTCTGGTTGACTCTGGGTCTAAGAAGAAGAGACTGGCTTCTATCCCAGCTCTGCTAGTTAGTTGATGGTCTTGAACAGGTTACCTAGGCCTCCATTCATAAATTGAGGGGCTCGAACTAGATGATTTCTATGTTTCCTCCGTTGGGGATTGAATCATGACACCTACAGAAGGCATGCTCAGGTCCCAACCCCTGTTCTTTGGGTGTGGACTAATTTGTAAATGTCGGCTTTTAAAGATGTTATTCGTTAAGGTATGCCAAGCTGAATGAGTGTGGACCTTCATCCAATATGTCTGAAGTCCTTATAAGCAAAGGAAGTTGGACACACAGGGAGAAGCCACAGGAAGGCAAGAAGCTAGAAGTCAGTGGAACCCAGAAGAAAGAGAAGATGCTACCATGCGTCTTGTGAGGGAAAGCCAAGGACCCCCCGAGATGCCAGCCAGCTTGAATATACTGGCCCTGAAACTGTGAGCCAATAAATTCTTGTTGTTCTGCCAACCAATTGTATGGTGTTTATTTTAGCAGCTTGGAAACTAAAACACCTATATAATTTTAAAATTCTGGAGTTCTATGAATACAATCCTGCCATGGGCTCAAAAATGTCTAACAGTCCTGTGAAACATTCTTTTAATTGCCAACAATGTTAGAAAAATCACTATCTCTATGATTTCATGAGCACTCTTGATAGAAGTATGTCAGCCTCTAAACTGAAAGCCTGTGTTCTCTCTTGACCCCATCTTGCAGAGGTGTCCTTCACGGACATTCCAGAAAGGGGTAGTAGTGCTGCAGCTGTCCACTTTCGGTTGGTACCTGGATATCATGCAGAATCATCTGTAAACCAGGCCCAAGTTTTGGGATATGTTAACTGAAGAAGTAGACAGTTCAGAACCAATCCATTCAGTTGTGATTTGATGTGAATTTTAGGCTCTCAGCCTTTGGCCGAGTACCCACATGCTGGTGTCTTTGGGATGTGGATTTAATTCTGTTAAAGAATACTTACTTTCTAAGAAGGTACAATTATAACTCTCATATGAATATAAAATAAGCATATGTAAAGAATTTCATTTAACTCATTAATTAATGAGAAAAGCAGTTAAGATGTTACAATGGGTTAAAAGGAGAATCTAAAAAACAGTTACATATATAATCCATTTGTATTACCTAGTGTTCTCTAGAGAAATAGAATCAGCAGGAGATATCCGTAGATATAAAATTTGTAAAAGTGTCTCACATAACCGTGGGAATGTAGAGTCCAAGATCTGTAAGGCAGATCACAAGTTGGTAACCGCTAAAGGTCCTCAACTAGCTCTCAGGTGAGGCTGGCTAGGCAACCGTGGGAATGTAAGTGTCCGAGGTCTGTGAGGCAGGCTGAAAATTGCTGAGTCCAGTGAAGGGTCTCGACAACTCCTCAGGAAAAGCTCACCGGCTGAGACAGGAAGAGTGACTCTCTCTTCTGAATCCTCAGTAAAAGCCTTCCAGTGATTAGATTAAGCACCACACATTGCAGAAGACCCTCCCCTTAGCTGATTACAAAAGCAATCAGCTGTGGATACAGCTAACATTATCATGATTTAAGTCCATGAAATGTCCTCATAGCAACAGACAGGTCAGCACTTGCCCAACCAAATGACTGGGCACCACCATCTGGCAAAATTGTCACATGAACCTGACCATGACTGTCCACCCCTTGTAAACTTGGCAGCTATACACATCACCTTAAACCATACTTAATCTTTAACTAGAAAGTAATAACACACATTTTTTCCTTGCCTAGCAATACTCAACTGTCCTACGTACAACCAGAAATGCATTAAATCTCCCCAAGTAGGGTGTAAGTCCTTGGGTAATATTCACTCTTAAGCTTGATATCTTACAACTTAAATACTATAACATAAATAAAACAGCATTAAAATCTTTGTTTCTATAACTGATTACGTGGTCATAGTTCATATTTATCACTACCTTCTTCCACTACCCATTTCATATTCCCTTTACCCTCAGCAAGCACTTTAGCTGGCTATGGTTCTTTGCCTGGGGGTGACCAAAACCTTCATTCCTGATTTTGAGAGCCACTGGTAGTCCTACCTGAGTTGGGTTGTTAAAGTTTCCATTGATTTTAATCACATGGCATGGTAATACTAAAAGACACCCTAGGGAATCTCATATATTCCAGGAAAACTCTTCTTTACCTGTATTGTGTAGTCACAGTCCTATTTTCCCCTGATAGTCAGGGTCACTTACTACAGCCAGTAAAGTAATCCCTTTCTTGGCTTGTTGATCCAGGGGCATGAGTAACCCCAAGTGACCAGGTGGCAGTCTTAGATTCCAGTTCAATGGAATCAGTGTTGTTTCTTCTGGTGGAAGTACTCCTGCTTTGGGAACTAAAACCTGCAGACCAGCAGAGCTCAGGGTTGCAGGGACAGGAAGCAAAAATTTTCCTAGGGTGTCACTAGGGGTAATGGTGAGTGGTACCACTCCCATTTCCATCCCTTTGTTCTGGACCCATGGATCCTGGCTATGGGAGAAACAGCACCACACAGCGGATGCTGGTTCGAGCATATACAGCCTCTTAGAGAACATTACCCCAGCCCTTCAAGGTATTGCCACCTAGTTGGCACCATAATTGAGTTTTCAGAAGGCCATTCCACTGTTCTAACAATCCAGCTGCTTCTGGATGATGTCGGGAACATGGTAAGACCAGAGAATTTCATGAGCATGTGCCCATTCCCACACTTCATTTGTGTGAAGTGTATTCCTTGATCAGAAGCAATGCTGTGTGGAGTACCATGATGATGGATAAGGAATTCTGTAAGCCCACGATGGTAGTTTTTGCAGAAGCTTTGCATGCAGGGAAAGCAAACCCATCCAGAGTATGTGTCTATTCCAGTTAGAACAAATTGCTGCCCCTTCCATGATGGAAGTGGTCCAATGTAATCAACCTGCCACCATGTAGCTGGCTGGACACCTCAGGGAATGGTGCTATTTGGGGGGCTGAGTGTGAGTTGCTGCTGCTGGCAGATTGGGCACTCACAGTGGCAGTAGCCAGATCAGCTTGGTGAGTGCAAGCTCATTGCTGAGCCCATGCATAACCTCCATCCCTACCACCATGACCACTTTGCTCATAAGCCCACTGGGCAATGACAGGAGTTGCTGGGGAAAGAGGCTGACTGGTTTCCACAGAACAGGTCATCTTATCCACTTGATTATTAAACCTTCCTCTGCTGAAGTCACCCGCTGGTGTGCATTCACATGGAATACAAATATCTTCTGTTTTTAACCCACTCAGAAAGGTCTATTCACATACCTCTTTCCCAGACCTCTTTGTCACCAATTTTCCAATCATGCTATTTCCAAGTCCCTGACCATCCAGCCAAAGCATTAGCAACAGCCCATGAGTCAGTATACAAATGCACCTCTGGCCAGTTCTCCTTCCAAGCAAAATGAAAAGGTGCACTGCTCAAAGTTCAGCCCACTGGTAGGATTTCCTCTCACCACTGTCCTTCACAGACATCCCAGAAAGGGGTAGTAGTGCTGCAGCTGTCCACTTTCAGTTGGTACCTGGATATCATGCAGACTCATCTGTAAACCAGGCCCAAGTTTTCTCTTCCTCAGTCAATTCACCAAGAGGAGCTCCCTGAGAGGCCAAACTCTGGTCTGGGAAAGAGAAGTTAATGTGGCAGGAGTGTAGGCCATGGGCATTTGGGCCACTTCCTCATGTAACTTACTTAGTCCTTCAGAATCTGCTCTGACCCAATCTTGTATATACCATTTCCATTTTATAATGGAGTGCTGCTGCGCACGCCCAACTTTATGGCTTGGTGGGTGTGCTGGTTTGAAAGGAAGTATTCCCCCTAGAAAAGCCATGTTTTAATCAAAGTATCATTTCATAAAGGTAGAATAATCCCTAGTAAATACTGTATGTTTGAAACTGTAATCAGATCATCTCCCTGGATGATGTGATTTAGTCAAGAATGGTTGTTAAACTGGATTAGGGGACGACATGTCTCCACCCATTTGGGTGGGTCTTGATTGGTTTATTGGAGTCCTATAAAAGGAAATATTTTGGACAATGAGAGATTCAGAGAGAGCAACACTACGAAGCAGAGAGTCCACCAGCCAGCGACCTTTGGAGATGAAGAAGGAAAACGCCTCCTGGGGAGCTTCATGAAACTGGAAGCCAGGAGAGAAAGCTAGCAGATGACGCCGTGTTTGCCACGTGCCCTTCCAGATGAGAGAGGAGCCCTGACTGTGTTCAATCTTGGGCCCTTCCACATGAGAGAGAAACCCTGAACTTCACTGGCCTCCTAGAACCAAGGTATCTTTCCCTGGATGGATGCTTTTGACTGGACATTTCTACAGACTTGTTTTAATTGGACATTTTCTCAGCCTTAGAACTGTAAACTAGCAACTCATTAAATTCCCCTTGTTAAAAGCCATTCTGTTTCTGGTATATTGCATTCCAGCAGCTAGCGAACTAGAACAGTGGGTCAGAAAACACCCACATAAGATAGGCAACTCAAGTCTCATGCTAACTTGGTGTCCCATGGTTAAGCATTCAGTGTCGACTGAGGCCCAGTAGCAAGCCAAAAGCTGTTTCTCAAAAGAAGAGTAGTTATCTGCAGCAGATGGTAAGGCTTTGCTCCAAAATCCTAAGGGTCTGCATTGGGATTCTCCTATAGGGGCCTGCCAAAGGCTCCAAACAGCATCTCTATTTGCCACTGACACTTCCAGCACCATTGGATCTGCTGGATCATATGGTCCAAGTGGCAGAGCAGCTTGTACAGCAGACTGGACCTGTCACAGAGCCTCCTCTTGTTCTGTCCGCGACTTCTCACTCAGCTCAGGGCCTGGCTGCCGTCCCGTGCCTTGCCTCGCTGGTGCGACGAAGAGCTCCCGGGTCGACGGGCCCAGGCGCCGCGCTCCTCCCGCCCGGCGGCCTCCGGTCCGCTCCAGGCAGCGGGTCTCCGGCCCGACCCCGCCTGCAGACGTCCGGCAGGACCCACCATGGGCCCCAGGGCGGCGAGCCGCGCGGAGGACACAGGTAGAGGCGCTGCGCTCCGAAAGGAAATGCTGACCCAGAAAGAAAAGGAACTGGCCTCGGGACCGCACGACGCCTCAGCTGTTCGGCAGACCGACACACCAGGAGGCCCAACCGGCGAGAGCCGGGCCGGAGAGAGAGAGAGAGATAGACGCAGACAGACTAACCTTGGTGAAGACACGAGTCCGGAACACGCAGCGGTTGTGAGTACAGATCTTTACTGGGGTTAAGCAAGCTTTCTCTAATACTGGCTCCACGCGGGGGAAGACACCCCACGGGGGAACAACCTCTATGCGGCCGTCAGGTACGGCTCCTTGTGGGTTATTCCCCCACCTCATCCGGGTAACATCTTATATACATAATCGGGGTCCAATGGGCTGACGCCACGTATACAGTGGTGATAGGTGGGCACGGTTGGCGGATATGTACGTCATACACGGAAGCAGGATGTGAGCGCCATCTTGGCTCACTCGATGGGCGGGGGGAACTCTGGAGCAGGCTGCAGCGCGTCCACTAGGCCTGACCCGGGTGGCGGCTCTCCACATTGTTCCACTCAAAATTAGCCTCCATTCAAAATTAGTTGCTTTTCTGGTCATTTGATAAATGGGCCAGAGTAGCACACCCAAATGAGGAATATGTTGTCACCAAAATGCAAAGAGATGAATAGGCATTGTGGCTTTTTTTTTGGCTGTAGGGGGGACCAGATGCAGCAACTTATCCTTCACCTTAGAATGGATATCTCGACATGCCCCACACCACTGGACACTTAGAAATTTCACTGAGGTGGAAGTCCCCTGTATTTTTGTTGGATTTATCTCCCATCCTCTGACACACAAATGCCTTACCAGTAAGTCTAGAGTACTTGCTACTTCTTGCTCACTAGGTCCAATCAACATGATAGCATCATTATAATGGACCAGTGTGATGTCTTGTGGGAGGGAGAAATCAAGGTCCCTGTGGACAAGATTATGACATAGGGTTGGAGAGTTGATACACCCCTGAGGTAGGACAGTGACCTTGTCAGATGAAAGCAAACTGTTTCTGGTGGTCCTTACTAACAACTATTGAGAAAAAAAGCATTTGCCAGATCAATAGCTGCATACCAGGTAGTGGGGGATGTATAGATTTTCTCAAGCAATGATACTACATTGGAACAGCAGCTGCAATTGGAGTTACCACCTGGTTGAGTTTACATAATCCACTGGCATCCTCCAAGACCTGTCTGTTTTCTGCACAGGCAAAATAAGAGAGTTAAGTGGGGATGTGGTGGAAATCACCACTCCTGCATCCTTCAAGTCCTTAAGGGTGGCAGTAATCTCTGAAATCCCTCCAGAAAATCCAGTATTGCTTCTGATTCACTGTTTTGCTAGGTAGCAGCAGTACTATTGGCTTCCATTTGGCCTTTCCCACTATAATAGCCCTCACTGCAAGAGTTAGAGAGGCAATGTGGTGATTCTACCTGTTGTTCAGTATGTCTATTCCAATTATACATTCTGGAACTGGGGAAGTAACTACAGAATGGGTTTGGGGGCCCACTGGACCCACTGTGGGATGGACCTGAGCTAAAACTCCATCCATCACCTGACCTCCATAAACCCCCACTCTGACTGGTGGACCAGAGGGACGTTTTGGAGCCCCTGGAATTAATGCCACTTCTGAACCAGTGTCTAATAATACCTGAAATATCTGATCATTTCCTTTTCCCCAATGCACAATTTACCCTGGTGAAAGGGCATTGCTTTCCTTGGGGAAGGCTTGGAGGAAGATTAACAGTATAAATTTGAGGCAGTATAACAGGGTTCTGCCCCAAAGGGATCTGGCCTCCCCTTCATTCAAGGGGCTCTGGGTCTGTAAACTGTCTCAAGTCTAGAAATTGATTAAGGGGCTGTGACTGTGTGTTTTCATAATTCAGGTTAGACTTCTGTTCACTTGACCTAGAACTCTTTGTTTATACAGCTCAAACAAGAATTTAGTAGACTACACTTCTATTGTATTTCTAGGTACCCCATGATTTACTAGCCAACACCACAAATCTCTGTGAGTCAGATTATTTTGATTCCTGCTTTGAGTTTGCTATCTATTATAATAGCCACATCCGCCCTGTCTTTGGTGATTAAGTGCTGCCACTGCCTTCTGCCAACTCGTGATCCAGTCATCCCCATTGTGTTTAAGGATTCCAGCTCAGTGACAGCAGTTCCCACAGTAATATCTGGTCTACAGAGAAGGGCCAACTAGAGAGCTTCTCATTATTTTGGTAAAAGGTGCATCCTCTGGACATTCCTGGGGTGTAAGAGCAGGCTTTGCATGATAAATCCACTCTAACATTCCAATCTCTCTAAGCCTCTGGATCCCCTCATCTACATTATACCTGGGCAGTTCTGGCATTTCAACCTCAGGTAATGTCAGCCACCTTTTGACCCATGTTTCAACCAGTAATCCAAAAAAAAAAAAAGCTATTGCCTTTTCTAACCTCTTGAGCTATGACATTGAATACAGAATCTCTGCTTAGTGGGCCCATATCAATAAATTCAGCGTGATCCAGCCTTATACTCCTTCCACCGTTATCCCACACCCTTAAAATCCATTGCCACACATATTCCCCTGATTTCTGTCTATATAAATTGGAAAATTCACACAGTTCTTTTGGAGTATAATGTAGCTCCTTATGTGTGATACTTTGTACCTCACCTTTTGGGGCCTGTTGGGACTTTAGTCTAGTTATAGGTCTAGAAGAAATGAAGGGTGGTGGGAATGGATCATGAAAAGAATTGGAAATATCTTCCAAGCCATTCGCTTCAGGGCCTTCATTTGCAGTTTCATCTGGTGAAACAGGATTAATCACACTAGGGCTAATCCCTTCAGGTGGAGTTTGGATGGCCAACTCCTCAAGGCAGGCTGGAAGTGAGGTGGCTATGTCCTCAGGGCAGACTATTATAGGCTTATCTAGAGAAGACTCAGCATGACCTAGGGTTTCAACCTCACCCCCAACATCATTATCAATCCATATGGCACCATCCCATTTTTCAGGGTCCCACTCTTTTTCAATCAATGCCCTCACTTTAACAGCAGACACCTTGCAAGATTGAGATTCCAGTTTACGTTGTAAAGTCGCTACTCTAACAATAAGATTCTGAGTCTGATCTTCAGAGATCTCAAATCCACGGCTATAGGAATAAAATTTTCCTCCAGGAAATTCGTAGAAACTTCTACATTTGTCAGACCATGCTTAAGTTTCTCATTTGAAGCCTTAAGTCCATCCCTTTCACTCATCAACATATCCAGTGTATCTAAAAACAACCAGCCAACACCTCTATATTTCCTACTTCCACAAAACTCTGTAAAAGTGTCAGAAACATTATCTCCCAGAGCCTGGCTTCATACAAACAAAGCATTGGAAGAATTGAATGGTGATATTTTGACTATCTCTTTTGCCAACTCACTCCATGGCTTGGCAGTGTCATTCTGATTATGGGAATCAGAGTCCTTAGTGCCTTTGAGTCCAGTCAGAGTAGAAAACTATTCATAAAAACCCATTTTTAAGATTTTATTTCTTAAGAACCACTCTTGGTACCAAGTTGTGTTAGTTAGGGTTCTCTAGAGAAACAGAATCAACAAGAAATATTCATAAATATAAAATTTAGAAAAGTGTCTCACGTAACCATGGGAATGTAGAGTCCAAAATCTGTAGGGCAGGCTGTGATGCTCACGATTCTGATGGGGGAGTCTGAATGAACTCCACAGGAGAGGCTCACTGGCTGAAGCAGGAAGAGAGCCTGTCTCTTCTGAATCCTCCTTAAAAGGCTTTAGTGATTAGATTAAGCAACACTCATTGCAGAAGACTCTTCCCTTGGCTGATTGCAAATGGAATCAGCTCTAGATGCATCCAATGGAATCATGATTTAATTCTATGAAATGTCCTCATATCAACAGACAGGCCAGCACTTGTCCAACCAGACAAACTGGTACCACCACTTGGCCAAGTTGTGAACGTGACCATGACACCAGGCTTTCTCTCTTTCCCCCTTCCCACTTTAAATAAAATGGAGTCTCACAGTGTCCAAGGTACTCAGTTCCTTCTCTGAAGCAAACACATGCCCATCAGTAAGATAGCAGATAAAGACAAAAACTTGAAAATAATGTCCAATTCAATCAAGCAGTGAAAAGATTAGTTGAATCCAACTAAAGTGGAGAAGACCCGTAGAATTAGATAATGGTTTGATATAAACCCAGAAGGCAGATTTGCAAAATCAACCATTTCAGTTGGAAAGGTTTGGACTTGTAAGTGACCAATATTTTTTAAGGGTTGAATGCATTTATTTTTGGTGCTGGAAAAATCAACATGGAATTCAGACTCTGCCTTAAGCCAAAGCTCTCTGGCAAGAAGTCAACCCAGCTTGCTTGGGATAGGAACATCAGCTAATTTTGAGATGATATAATTAATCCCTCAGTTGTAGTATGTACTTGTGTTTTAGCCTTAGGAAAATTTAGAATTAAATGTAGAAAAATCAAGAAACAGAGCCCACAGTATTAATACCTTCATATTAAATTTAGGAATAATCTGGTTATATCTGGCATATGGTATTTATAATGTTAAAAATAATTAGGTGCATGAGAGGAGAAGGGACATGAGAAATTAGCCTTCTGATCCTAACTTGATATAATGGAGTAATTGACTAGATTTGTAATTTATCACTGAAAGGTGTAAGAAGATTTTTGGTTTGCAAACGCTATAGTACAAGAATGTTCAAGAGATTTGTTATGTTTATGAACTTAATTTAGTTATTAAGTATTAGAGAATGTTTTACTTGTCAGGGTAGGTGATGTGTTTAAAAATGAAAATTGAATATGCCAAATTTATGAATGCAGTTTAAAATGTTTAAGGGAAATTTAATTAAACTATGCTTGTAAATTTAAAAAGAATCTTTCTGTACGTATCACCAATGCCCCACTCTTCCTGTGGTGTTCTTTCTGTGAGCACCAAATTCACAGCAGACTTTTCTCTTTTTTTTCTTTAATCATGTACATTATTAGCAAGATTGGAGAAAAGGGAAAAGGGAGCATTCCTGGCTGCAAGGATATCGGGAGAAGGGAGCGGGAAGGAGACCTTCTGAGACTATGAGGCAGACTCCGCTGTATCAGCTTTTCCTACCAGGCCATTTATGTATAAGAAACATGCATTTATTGTGCCTGTCTACACTGAGGGCTCCCTTAAATAATGCAACAGTGTTTTTCCTACAATTTTCATTTCAAATGTAATTTATTTCAGCTACACTGTGAATTAAATAGGCTTAGGGAACTAGCCTGGAAATGAACTGTTGATAAATTTGTTTTGATTAAAACTGAATTCCATAACATTTTAGAACACAAAGCATTTACAACTTTGAAGTCAATTGTTAACTTTCACAGATAAGAGAAAAGTACAAGAATATCCAGGGGGAGTATAATGATTTAGTTACGAATGACTTTCCCTGAAAAATAATGACACATCCTTTTATACATAGCCAATTTTCAGAGTACATCACAGAGAGTGTATGCTTATGTTACTGCTCTGATTATAGTTTTTAAAGGCTTATCACTAATTTTAAGCATTATTAGCGAGTTTGGCCAGGTGATACTGTGAAGTATTAACTGAAGTGTTTTGTCTTCTTACCTCTTTCTAAAATTTGAATTTGTTTATATTTACCATAAGGTTCTTTCCCTCACACAGACTTTACCATTTCACTTGCCCTAGAGGGAAATAGGCTCAGTAGGATCAATACAACAAAGACTCAAAATCTTGGTTTTTAGATAAAAACAAAACAAAACAAACAAACAAAAAAATTCAAACAAAAACTCAATTTTTAAAAAAACATTTCATTGTAATAACATAAGATAACCATTGTTTGAACTTTTTATTTTGAAATAATTTAAAACTTCTTGGACAGTTGCAAAAATAAAAAAAAGTTTTATAATATAATACAAAGTTTGTTGGAGTTCCATACAAAGAACTCCAACATACCCCGACCTCCCCAGATACCAAGATCAACCAATTTTAACATTTTGCAATCTTTGCAGGATTGTTCTACCTATTATCTTACTGTTTATCTATTTTCTAAACACCTGAGAGCAGGTTATACACATCATACTCCTTGAATACATAATACTCCCATGTGCACTTCTTACCAACAAGGAAATCCGTTTATGTCATCGCCTTAAGTGCAGTTACTGAGTTCAAGAAATTTAGCACTAATATAAAGCTTACATTCTATATTCCATTTTTTCTTATGTTCCAGTAATATCTTCTTGAGCTCTTTTTCCTACATTCTTAGATCCCATTCATTATCATGTGTTGCATTTAATTGTCATTATCTCTTTTATTTGCTTATTTGTTCTTTTTTTCTTGCTTTTTTCCTTTCAATGTGGAAGTATATATACAATATAAATCTTTCCATCTGGATCCCTCCCAAGCATATCATTCAGTGGGAGTAAACACATTTACAGTGTTGTGGTACCCTCCCCATCATCCATTACTGTATGTTTACCTTCACCCCAAATAGAAACCCTATACTCATTTTGCATTAACTCCCCATAGCCCCTAGCCCCAATCCTGGCATTCTGCATTCTACTATTCATCTCTATAAATTTGCATATCCATTGTTTTTGGTTTGTGAATACCTTGGAGCTTAAATTTAACATCCTAAATCCATAGCAATCTCATTTCCTTTGATACTAATGTAACAACTTCTATAGCTTATATAAACTATGTTCCTATACCCCTCTGTCCCTCCACTTTTACGTAGTTCTTATAATAAATTATATATTTATACATTATGCGTCCCAAACCATTGGTTTACCATTAAATTTTGTACATTTGCCTTTTAGATCCCATATATATCAAAAAAGTGGAGCTACAAATAAAAAATACAATAGTACTGGTATTTTTATTACCCATGACATTATCCTTACTGGAGATCTTTATTTCTTCATGTGGCTTCACTCAATTGTCTAGTGTCCTACGGAGCCTTTAGTGTTTCTTAGGGCTGCTCTAGTCGTGGCAAAGTCCCTCAGCTTTTTTTTTATCTGGATATGTCTTAATCCCTTCTTAATTATTTTTTGTATGCTGTATGGCGGGGTCACATTTCATTATTTTTCCATGTGAGTATCCCATTATTGCAGCAACATTTGTTGAATTTTCATTTATTTGTTTTGCTTGTTTGTTTTTTTGGGGATGTGCCTGAACCAGGAAGTGAATCCATATCTCCCACATGGCAGGTAAAAATTCTACCACTGAATTACCTTTGCACTCCTCCTCCTTAATTTTTTTTAACTTTTTATATTAATTAAAAAAAATTAACAAACAAAATATTAAAATATCATTCCATTCTACATATACAATCAGTAATTCTTAATATCATCACATAGTTGCATATTCATCATTTCTTAGAACATTTGCATCGATTTAGAAAAAGAAATAAAAAGACAACAGAAAAAGAAATAAAATGATAACAGAGAAAAAAAAAGATTATACATACCATACCCCTTACCCCTCGCTTTCATTTACCACTAGCATTTCAAACTAAATTTATTTTAACATTTGTTCCCCCTATTATTTATTTTTATTCCATATGTTCTACTCTTCTGTTGATATAGTAGCTAAAAGGAGCATCAGACACAAGGTTTTCACATTCACAGAGTCTCACTGTGAAAGCTATATCATTGTTCAATCATCATCAAGAAACATGGCTACTGGAACACAGCTCTACATTTTCAGGCAGTTCCCTCCAGTCTCTCCACTACATCTTGAAAAACAAGGTGATATCTACTTAATGCATAAGAATAACCTCCAGGATAACCTCTTGACTCTGTTTGGAATCTCTCAGCCATTGACACTTAGTCTCATTTCACTCTTCCCCCTTTGGCCGAGAAGGTTCTCTCAATCCCTTGATGTTAATTCTCAGCTCATTCTAGGGTTTTTCTCAGTCCCTTGATGCTGAGTCTCAGCTCATTCCAGAATCTCTGTCCCATGTTGCTAGGAAGGTCGACGCCCCTGGGAGTCATGTCTCATGCAGAGAGGGGGAGGGTGGTGAGACTGCTCGTCATGTTGGCTGAAGAGAGAGGCCACATCTGAGCAACAAAAGAGACTCTCTTGGGGGTGACTCTTAGGCCTAAATTTTAAGTAGACTTGACCTATCCTTTGTGGGGTTAAGTTTCATATGAACAACCCCCAAGCCTGGGGGCTCAGCCTATAGCTTTGGTTGTCCACACTGCTTGTGAGAATATCAAGAATTCAACTTGGGGAAGTTGAATTTCTCCCCACTCTCACCATTCCCAGAAGGGGGCTTGCAAATACTTTTCCAGTCACTGATCAAATCACTCTGGGATTCATCGGGGCATCACTCTGGACAAACCAACAAAATCTCATGTCCTACCTGAGACTCCAAGTACTTATGACATTCAATCAAACTATCTACATGAGTTATATTAGGAAATGCTCTAGTCAAAATATAAATTTTGTAACAAAAAAACATTTTTCGCTTTAGTCTCACACATAAGGTGACATTTTAAAGTACTAATTATCATCTATTTTTAGCACCCTGCAATAATGACATTCCTTTGTTCTTCCTCATGCAAAAACATTTTTAAAATTTGTACATTGTACATTTCACTATTATTATACACTCTAGGCATTCCTAGATTATACCATCTCGATCTTTACCATCTATCTTTCTTTCTGATTTCATTTATGTCCCCAGCTCTCCTCCCTCTATCATTCTCACATGTAGCTTCATTCAGTGTTTTAACATAATCACATTACAGTTAGGTAGTATTGTGCTGTCTATTTCTGAGTTTTTATATTCAGTCCTGTTGCACAATTTGTATCCCTTCAGTTCCAATTACCCAATATATCACCCTATTTCTATCTCCTGATGGTCTCTGTTACCAAGGAAATATTCCAAGTTTATTCACTAATGTCAGTTCATATCAGTGAGACCATACAGTACTTGTCCCTTTGTTTCTGGTTAATCACACTCAGCATAATGTCCTTAAGGTCCGTTCATGTTGTTACATACTTCATAACTTTATTCTGTCTTACAGCTGCATAATATTCCATCTTATGTAAATGTCACAGTTTGTTTAGTCAACTGTCTGTTGATGGACATTTTGGCTGTTTCCGTCTCTTGGTAATTGTTAATAATGCTGCTATAAACATTGGTGTGTAAATGTCCATTTGTGTCCTTGGCCTTCTGTCCTCTGAGTAGAGACAGCATATAGATGGGTCCTGTTTTTTAATCCATTCTGCCAGACTATGTCTTTTGATTGGAGAGTTTAATCCATTAACATTCAGTGTTATTACTGCATGGGTAGTACTTTCTTCTACTATTTTGCCTTCTAGATTTTATATGTCATATCTAATTTTCCTTCTTTTTACCTTTACTCATGGTCTTCCTTTCTACACTCTTCTCCACACCTCTCTCTTCTGTCTTCGTATCTGTCTCTAGTGTTCCCTTTAGTATTTCTTGCAGAGCTGGTCTCTTGGTCACAAATCCTCTCAGTGATTTTTTGTCTGAAAATGTTTTAATTTCTCCCTCATTTTTAAGGACAGTTTTGCTGGATATAGGATTCTTGGTTGGCAGTTTTTCTCTTTTAATAATTTAAATATATTATCCCACTGTCTTCTCGCCTCCATGGTTTCTGCTGAGAGATCTGCGCATAGTCTTATTGGGCTTCCCTTTTATGTGATGGATTGCTTTTCTCTTGCTGCTTCCAAGATCCTCTCTTTCTCTTTGACCTCTGATATTCTGATTATTAAATGTCTTGGAGTGCGTCTATTTGGATCTATTCTCTTTGGGGTACGCTGCACTTCTTAGATATGTCATTTTAAGTATTTCATAAGAGTTTGGAAATTTTCAGTGATAATTTCCTCCATTAGTTTTTCTCCTCCTTTTCCCTCCTCTTCTCCTTCTGGGACACCCACAACACATATATTCGTGCGCTTCATATTGTCTTTCAATTCCCTGAGTCCCTGCTCATATTTTTCCATTTTTTTCCCTATAGTTTGTGTTTCTTGTCAGATTTCAGATGTTCCATCTCCAGTTTTGAAATCCTATGTTCTGTCTCTTGAAATCTACCATTGTAGGTTTCCATTGTTTTTTTCATCTCTTCTACTGTATCTTTCATTCTCATAAGTTCTGTGATTTGTTTTTTCAGACTTTCAGGTTCTTCTTTTTGTTCTTTCCTTGCCTTCTTTATATCCTCCCTCAATTCATTGATTTGGTTTTTGATGAGGTTTTCCATGTCTGTTTGTACATTCTGAATTAACTGTTTCAGCTCCTGTATGTCATTTGAATTGTTGGTTTGTTCCTTTGACTGGGCCATATCTTCAATTTTCCTAGTGTAATTTGTTATTTTTTGCTGGCGTCTAGGCATTTAATTACCTTAATTAGTTCATTCTGGAGATTGCTTTCACTTCTTTTATCTAGGGTTTTCTTGCTGGATGAATTTGTTGTCTATCTGTTCTTTGACATTCCGTTCAGCTGTATCTGGACCTTTAGCTTAAGTTTTGTTACAGAGGAGATTTTTTCAGTTCTTGCCCTTCTTGTGTGGTGCCTTCCCCCCCACACACACACTTAGGAGGGTCTACTTAGATATTATAGACCCCAGCCAGATTTTCCCAGACCCACGGCCTCCTATCAGGAGGAAAGAGTCACCTTCATCGGTTTTCCCTGAGGGTGAGACCCAGTGGGTTGAAAGACTTTCCTGTGAAGTCTCTGGACTCTATTTTTCTTATCCTGCCCTGTGTGTGGCGCTTGTCTGACTGCAGGTCCCACCAGCATAAGATGATGCGGTATCTCTAACTTTGGCAGACTCTCCCTGCTGGGGGCATGGTGGAGACAGAGGAGAGGTTGTAGGCTGGTTTTAATGGCTTCAAATTACCAAGCCCTGGTGTCTGAATTCCTTGATGGAGGGATTCCACTTGAGTTGGGCTTCACCCCTCCCCTGGGGAAGGCACAGGCTCCAGACAAGCCCCCAAAAGAGCTCACTCCTGCCTATGACTGGGGCAGTTGCAGCCTGAAAAGTCCTGCCGCTGTATCCAGAGGTAGTCAAACCTTTGTAGATACACAGCCACAAAAACCTTTGTTTCCTTCTTTTTTCCCCATTTTCTGTCAGTCCTGCCCCCTTGGTGCTGGAGCAAAAATGAGCAACCTCCACTTTGATCAGGTTCATCTAAGCTGGGGGCCTATTTTTAGTAGTCAGAATTTGTTAATTAGTTCCACAATTGGCGTTTGATTGTGCCCAATTCCTGCTGCTGGTAAAGTCCTTCCCTTTCCCCTCTGGGAAGTGGCCTATGGGGGAGGGGCGCTGGCTGCCACAGCTTTGGGAACTCACGGTTTTGGGGATGGTGCTCGCAGTCGGTCCAGCTGGTCCAGACTGGGGTACGCTGTGTGTCTGGTCACTGACGTGGCCCCAGGAGCTGTTCTGTACTATTTCTGGTTATTTAGCAGTTGTTCTGGAGGACGAACTAAAACGTGCACATAGTTAAGCCACCATCTTGCCCCGAAAGTGTCCCTCCTTAATTTTTGAAAGACAGTTTTGTCAGATACAGAATTTGTGGTTGGCAATTTTTGCTTTCAACACTTTAAATATGTCCTCCTACTGCCTTCTTGCCTCTGTGGTTTCCAATGAGAAATAAGCCCCTAAACTTATTGTATGTGACATGTTGCTCCTCTCTAGCTTTCAGAATTATCTCTTTATCTTTGGTATTCGATAATTTGATTATAACTTGGTACAGTAAACCCAAACAATTTGGGTTTACTCTGTTTGCAGTTCATTGAGCGTCTTGAATGTGTTCATTCATGTCTTCCATTAAATTTGGGAAGGTTTCAGCCATTATTCCTTTGAATATTATGTCTTCCATCTACTTCTGGGGCTTCCACAATGCATATATTTTTACATTTGAGGGTCACACAGAATCCTCAGGCTCAGTTCACTTTTCTTCATTCTTTCCTCTTTCTGTTCCTCAGATAGGATGTGTGCTGGTTTGAAATGAAGTATGTCCCCTAGAAAAGCCATGTTTTAATCTAAATCCATTTCATAAAGGCAGAATAATCCCTATTCAATACTGTATGTTTGAAACTGTAATCAGATCATCTCCCTGGAGATGTGATTTAATCAAGAGCGGTTGTTGAGCTGGATTAGCTGGAGGCGTGTCTCCCCCCATTTGGGTGGATCTTGATTAGCTTCTGGAGTCCTATAAAAGAGGAAACATTTTGGAGAAAGAAAGAGATTCAGAGAGAGCAGAGCAGAACAACATAGCCACAAGAAGCAGAGTCCAGTAGACAGCAACCTTTGGAGATGAAGAAGGAAAATGCCTCCCAAGTTGCCTCATGAAACAGGAAGACAGGAGAGGAAGCTAGCAGATATACCATATTCGCCATGTGTCCTTCCAGATGAGAGAGAATTCTAACTGTGTTCACCATGTGCCCTTCCACTTGAGAGAGAGAGAAACCTTGAACTTCATCAGCCTTCTTGAACCAAGATATCTTTCTCTGGATGCCTTAGATTGACTATTTCTATACACTTGTTTTAATTGGGACATTTTCTCGGCCTTAGAACTGGAAACTAGCAACTTTTTAAATTCCCCTTTTAAAAAGCCATTCCATTCCTGGTAGCATTCTGGCAGCTAGCAAACTAGAACAGGATGATTTCATTTGTCTCATCTTCATGTGCACTGAGTCTTTCTTCTACCAATTGCAATCTGCTGTGGAAGACCTCTAGAAATTTTAAAATTTTGTTACTGTGGTCTTCAACTTTGTTTGGTTCCTTTCCTTTCTTTCTTCTTTCCTTACTTTCTTTTTTCTCTTTCTTTCTTGCTTTAAACATTTTTTATTGTGAAATCTAACATATATACAAAAAAGCAGTAAATTTCAAAGTACTTCATAACAAGTAGCTATACAACAGATTTCAGAGTTTAATATGGGTTACACATCCACAATTTTAGATTTTTTCTTCTAGCTGCTCCAAGACACTGATATAATGTTTCAGCAGTCATACTTTTTAATGAAATCCTAAAAACTCCTTTTCCTTCGATTCTTCTCCCAGTCTTTAGGGATATTTGGGCTATACCCATTCTAACTTTTTCATCTTGGAAAGGGGTGTCAATATTATGGGATGGGGGATAGAACTAGTTGATGTTCTTGGATAGGCTGGCCCTTCTGGGTTTCAGGACTTATCTGGCTGAGGAACCATCTGGAGGTTGCAGGTTTCTGGAAAGTAATCACAGCGCATGAAGCTTTTGTAGAATCTCATACAAAGCCCTAGGTATTCTTTAGGGTTGACAGGAAAGGTTTTGTTTGGGGTGTGACAAAACATGTTAATTAACAGTATCTAGCTGAAGGTTGCATAACAGTACTTCCGGAAAACCTCTTGACTCTATTTGAACTTACTTAGCCACTGATACCTTATTTTGCTACATTTCTTACCCCTTTATTTTGAACAGGAAGGCATTATCGATCTTATGGTACCAGGGTCAGTCTCATCCCTGAGAGGCATGTCCCACATTGTCAGGGAAGATTTCACCTCTGGATGTAATGTCCCACTTAGGGGGGAGAGTCATGATTTTCCTTGCAAAGTTGGGGAGAGATAGAGAGACAGACAGACAGACAGACACCACATATGAGCACAAAAGAGGTTTCCTGGAAGTAACTCTTAGGCATAATGATAGATAGGCTTAACTTCTCTGCTACAGAAATAAGCTTTACAAGAGCAAGCCTCAAGATCAATGGCTTGACCTATTGACTTGGGAGTCCCTAATGTTTGAGACAGTATCAGGGGTTTCCCTGGTGGTAAAGCAAAAAAGTTACATATTTTTCCTCTCATCCCTCAGGGGAGTTTGACAATACTTTTTAATTATGTATTCAACAAACCCAGGATGTATTCAGTTATCACATTAAGCTAAGCAGAATTACAAGCCCTCATTCCCATTCTGGACTCCATGTGTTTGGGTTGTTTAGATGAGCTAGCCAGACAGGTGGAGTCAGAATATGTGCTACAGAAAATGAAAGTTTTGGAAAAAATAAACCTCTCTTCTTTTGGTCTCATATAGCAGGAGAAGTTCTAAAATATAGACAAGGTTCTCCTTATCCCTATATTCTGATTAACTTTAGTTCCAACCTGATCAGCTTCATTCTTATCCCTAATTGAAGACTGATTGCTTTTTTAGTTTCTTTAATAGTCATTGAATGTAAAATGCTGTCTTTTAGAGCTGCAGAACTCTAACTCGGAGTCTTAGGTGTCATGCAGGCAGCTAAAGTTCCAGGGAGATACCGGCTTATACATATATGGCACAGCATCTTAAAATCTAGAAATAACATTTACAGCTCCGGGCTAAATGTGACTGCTGTAACAGCTTACAATCTAGATTCTAATTTTCTTAAAAGCATTTTCTAAAAGAGACCATACAGTATTTTCTCCTTTGTTTCTGGCTTATTTTGTATCACATAATATCCCCCAGGTTGATTCATCTCATTGTATGCCTCATGACTTCATTCCTTTCTGTTATTGCACAATATTCCATCGTATGTATACACCACAGTTCACCATTCTACTTCTCAGTTGATATATCCCTCAGCCACCTCCTTCCATTGGGCATCATTGGTGATATCCAAAGTCAACCATCCATGTCTCATATTATCCTCATTTAGTTGTATAATCATCAACACCCTCAATTTTAGACAATTCTCATTGCTCCAAAGAGAAAAATAACTTATAAACACCCTCATCAAAGAGAAAATCCAAACCTCCTGTTCTAGTTGGATAGCTGCTGGAATGCAATACACCAGGGACTGATTGGCTTTTAATAAAAGAGATTTATTTCATTAGTTCTTCAGAGGAGAGGAGCTAACTTTCAACTGAGGTTCTTTCTTACGTGGGAAGGCACATGATCTCTGCTGGCCTTCTCTCCAGGCTTCTGGGTTCCAACAACTTTCACTGGGGTGATTTCTTTCTGCATCTCCAAAGGCCTGGGCTGAGCTGTACTCGCAGCTGAGATGAGGTATGCTGAGCTGCTTGGGCTGTGCTACATTGAACTCTCTCATTTAAGCGCCAGTCAATTAAATCAAACATCATTCATTACAGCAGGAACACCTCTTAGCTGACTGCAGATGTAATGAGCAACAGATGAGGTTCACGTATCATTGGCTCATGTCCACAGCAACAAAACTAGGTACCTTCACCTGGCCAAGTTGACAACTGCATCTAACTACCACCCCTTGTCAACTTGGCAATTACACGCATCACCTTAAACAATATCTAGGTGCAAAAAATTCTCTTCTAGCTGTGGACCTATGAATCTCAAAACAAGTTATCTGGCGCCAATATGCAAAGGAGGACAGTCACAGGATCCATGGGGAGAAATTGGAAGGAAAACCTGCAGGGCAAACACCATTGGATTTCAAAGTCTGAAAGTCATTTATCCTTCAGCTTTAGAAAGTGGCAGTCCCACCCTTTCCAAGGGCCTATGCAGTGGCCCGCCTCTTTCCAAATCAACCTCGGGGGACATTGAGGAGACCGTCTTTTTCTTGGCTCCACTCTCTCCAGGCATTGGGGCCACACCTGGGCTCGCTGCCATTTCTGGGGCACACACTCAACTCCTCCATGTGGTGGCAGCCAGGCTCTCCCCAGTCCCCAAGGAGCTTTCTGTACCTTCTCAAAGGCCTGAGGCAGCACAACTCTTCCACTACAACGAGATGAGAGACTCATCCTCTGCCCTCAGGGCAAACTCACCCTCTTCATGTGTACGGATGGGTCCATTCTCCTGACTGAGGTTTCTTGGCTTCAGACATGAGCTTCCATGGTTCTCAACTCTGCAAACTCCAATTTATCCCTTTGTGTCCCCCTTTGTCCAGATTGGCAGTGGTTCCATTTACACCAACAGTGTCTTTAAGCACTCCAGGACTTCTCCATCACGCTCTTCTCAGTTCCTCCAAAATCTTCCCCTTAGCCATCCAAAAAACCATTCCAACATATCTGGTATTTGCAAACCACAGCAGCACCCCACTTTCCAGTACCAAAATCTGTTCTTGTTTGCTAGCTATTGGAATGCAACACACCAGAGATGGATTGGCTTTTAGTAAAAGGGATTTATTCCATTAGTTCTCCAGAGGAAAGGCAGCTAACTTTTAACTGAAGTTCTTTCTTATGTGGGAAGGCACACGATCTCTGCTGGCCTTCTCTTCAGGTCTCTGGGTTCCAACGATTTTCATCAGGGTGATTTCTTTCTGCATCTCCAAAGGCCTGGGCTGAGCTGCAAGTGCTGAGATGATGTATGCTTAGCTGCTTGGTCTGTGCTACGTTGAGCTCTCTCATTTAAGCACCAGCCAATTAAATCAAACATCATTCATTACAGCAGGCACACCTCTTAGCTGAGTGCAGATGTAATGAGCTACAGATGAGATTCATATATCATTGGCTCATGTCCACAGCAACAGGACTAGGTACCTTCACCTGGCCAAGTTGACAATTGAATCTAACTACCACACCTCCCCTTAACTTTTGTCCTTCTCCCCCAATTATTTACCCCTGGTGTTATTGTAGTGCTGTTGATATCTTCCTGTTAAATATAGATCATAACATGCAATAGCAGTTTTCCACTATACCCCTCCATTATTTACTCTTTCTACAAGATTCAGATTTTTGAAGTAGTTCATGCAAGAATTTATTTATAGGTGTACCACCCATTTCATTTATGTTCACCTTTGGTATGGCAATATTATTTATAAGACCCACTAAGGAACTGCCTTCACTCCTATCCATTCCCTCACATTTAAGTTCAACCTCATCAGCTAACCATTTGCCCATCTCTAGCTTCCGTGTATCTTTAGGTCCCCTATATTCTGTATTAAAGTCTCTGTGTTTACCTTTACCAAGGTCATAATAGTGAAATCATACAGTTTCTATCCTTTTGTGCCCAGTTTATTTCACTTAGCATTATGTCCTCAAGGTTCATCCATCTTCTCATGTGCCTTAGGACCTCATTTCATCTTACTACTGCATAATATTCTGTTGTATGTATATACCACATTTTGTTTATCCACTTGTACATTGATGGGCACTTGAATTGTTTCCATCTTTTGGCAATTGTGAATAATGCTGCTATGAACATTGGTGTGCAAATATCTGTTTGTATCATTGCTTTCAGCTCTTCTGGGTATTTTCCAAGTAGTGATATTGTTGGGTCATAGGGCAACTTGATACTTAGTTTTCAAACGAACTGCCAAACTGTCTTCCATAGAGGCTGTACCACTATACTTTCCCATCTGCAGTGCGTAAGTGTCCCAAGTTCTCCACATCCTCTCTGACATTTGTAATTTCCTGTTTGTTTAATAGCAGCCATTCTTATAGGTGTGAGGGGATACCTCATTGTAGTCTTGATCTGCATTTCCCTTATAGCTAATGAAAATGAACATCTCTTCATATGCTTTATAGCAATCTGTATTTGTACTTTGGAAAAATGTGTATTCATATCTTTAGCCCATTTTATAATTGGGTTGTTTGTTCTTTTGTTGTTGAGCTGTATGATTTCTTTTTTTATATAACTTTTTTACTATATAATATAACATATATAAAAACAAAGAAATAAAAAAGCAATAGTTTTCAAAGCACTCTTCAACAAGTAGTTACAGGACAGATCCCAGAGTTTGTCATGGGCTACCATACGAGCCTCTCAAAAATCTAGAAGGAAATTTTTTTTCCTTCTAGCTGCTCCAGAATATAGGAGGCTAGAAGGCTTACATAATTTTTCTATCATCACAATCGACTTTTTTTTTAATGAAAAATAACATATATACAAAAAAGCAACAAATTTCAAAACACAGCACCACAATTAGTTGTAGAACATATTTCAGAGTTTAACATGGGTTACAATTCCACAGTTTTAGTTTTTTACTTCTAGCTGCTCTAAGATAATGGAGACTAAAAGAGATGTCAATTTAATGATTCAGTAATCATATTCATTTGTTAAATCCTGTCTTTTCTGTATAACTCCATTGTCAGTTTTGATCTTTCTACCCCACTCTTTAGGGTGTTTGGGCTATGGCAATTCTAACATTTTCATTTTGTAAGGGTCTGATATGGGGTAGGGTGATGAAAGTAGCTGATGTTCTGGAGAGGCTAGGCCCTCTATATTTCAGGATTTATCTGGTCCAGAGACCCATCTGGAGATTGTAGGTTTCTGGAAAGTTACTCTAATGCATGGAACCCTTGTGGAGCCTTATATATTGCCCTAGGTGTTCTTTAGGATTGGCTGGAATGGTCCTGGTTGGGTTTGGCAGGTTATGATAGGAAGCAATGTCTAACTGAAGCTTGCATAAGACCAACCTCCAGAGTAGCCTCTCAACTCTATTTGAACTCCCTCTGCCACTGATACTTTATTAGTTACACTTCCTTCCCCCCTTTTGGTCAGGATGGAATTGTTGATCTGATGGTGCCAGGGCCAGACTCATTCCTGGGAGTCATCTCCCACATTGCCAGGGAGACGTTCACCCACATAGGGATGTGTGTATTATTTCTTTATGTACACAGGATATCAATCATTTATCTGATACATGATTTCCAAAGATTTTCTCCCACTGAGTTGGCTGCCTCTTCATCTTTCTGTCAAAGTCTTTTGAGGTGCAAAGTATTTTGAGGCACAGAAGAATTTGATTTTGAGGAATTCCCATTTATCTATGTTTTTCTTTTGTTGCTTGTGTTTCTTCTAGGAGTTTCATCATACTGGCTCTTATATCTAGGTCTTTGATCCACTTTGAGTTAATTTTGTATAGAGTATAAGATAAGAGTCCTCTTTCATTCTTTTGGCTATTGATATACAGTTCTCCCATACCCATTTATTGAAAAGGCTATTTTGTCTGAGTTCAGTGGATTTGGGGACCTTGTTGACATTCAATTGACTAAAGATTTGGTGGTCTATCTCTGCACCCTTAATATGATTCCATTGGTCAATACTTCTATCTTTGTGGTGGCATCATGCTGTTTTGACCACTGTGGCTTTGTTATAAACTTTAAAGTCCGGAAGTGTTAATCCTCCTACCTTGTTCTTCTTTTACAAGATATTTTTAGCAATTCAAGGTCTCTTTCCCTTCCAAATGAATTTGATAATTAGCTTTTCCAAGTCTTCAAAGTAGGTTGTTGGAATTTTGATTGTATGAGATTAAAGGGAGAAATGTTTATTTGGTGCAAAAGTTATATTTTGATTAGTGCATTTCCTAATTTAACTTGTATGGTCAGTTTAACTGAACACCATAAGTACATGGGACCTTGAATAGGGCATGAGATTTTGTTGGTTTGTCCAGGTTAGTGTGATGTCCCAATAAATCCCAGCGTGATTTCAACAGTGAATAAAGAAGTACTTGCAAAGTCCCCTTGGGGGAATGGGGAGAAAAGGGGCAATATTCAACTTCCCCATTTGGAGAATTCCTGACATTCTCACAAGCGGTGGAGACAACCGTATCAATAGGCCAAGCCCTCAATCTTGGGAGTCACCCCTATGAAACTTATTCCTGCAAAAGATAGGCTAAGTCTACTTAAAATTATGCCTAAGAATCACCTCCAGAGAACCTCTTTTGTTGTTTCAGATGTGGCCTTTCTCTCTAAACCGACATGGCAAGTGAACTCACCACCCTCCCTCTCAGTCTTTATCATCTATCTTTCCTTCTGGTTTAATACATGCTCCCATCCCTTTTCCCTCTATGATTCTCACATTCAGCTTCATTCAGCGTACTTACATCATTGTGCTACAATCAGGTAGTATTGTGCTATCCAATTCTGGATTTTACAATCAGTCCTGTTGTACAATCTGTATCCTTTCAGCACCAATTACCCAATTTCTACCCTATTTCTATCTCCTGATAGCCTGTTTTCTTAACTGAAATTCTCCAAGTTCGCTCAATAATGTTAGTTCATATTAGTGAGACCATACAGTATTTGTTCTTTTGTTTCTGGCTAAGTTCACTCAGCATAATGCCTTCAAGAGGATGCTGAATTTTGGGGGATCAAATGCTTTTTCAGTATCAATTGAGATGATCATGTGGTTTTTTCCCTTTCTATTTTTAATGTGCCTTATTACATTAATTACTTTTCTTGCACGCTCCTGGTACAAACCCCACCTGGTCATGGTGTATACTTCTTTTAATGTGTGGTTGGATTTGATTTGTTGGTATTTTGTAGAGAATTTTTGTATCTATATTTATTAGAGGGATTGGTTTGTAGTTTTCCTTTCTTTTAGCATCTTTACCCAGTTTTGTTATTAGAGTGATGTTAGCTTCATAAAATGAATTAGGTAGTGTTATTTCTTCCTTAATTTTTTGGAAAATTTTGAGCCGGATTGTATTAGCTTTTTTTGGAATATTTGATAAAATTCCCCTGTGAAACTGTCTGACCCTGGACTTTTCTTTGTAGGAAGATTTTTTGATAAATGATTGAATCTCTTTACTTGTGATTGGCTTGTTGAGATCTTCTGTTTCTTCTCAAGTCATCATATCTTGTTCATATGTTTATAGGAAATTGTCCATTTCACCTAAGTTGTCTGGTTTGTTGACATATAGTTGTTCATAGTATTTCACAATTTTTGAAATTTCTTCAGGGTCCAAGGTAACAAACTCCCTCTCATTTCTGACTTTGTTTGCATCCTCTTTCTTTTTTTTCTGTGTCAGTAGTATATGTACTCCTGCTTTCTTTGACATCCTTTCACTTTCAATCTATTTGTATCCTTGTGTCTAAATTGAGTCTCTTGGAATCAGCATATGGCTGGATTATGTTTCTTAATCCATTCCACCAATCTGTATTTTTTTGTATGTGTGATAATTATTATTTTTATTAATTTTACAGATGAATAAACTAAGGCTCAGAAAGGTCATGTCACCCATCCAAGGTTGTATAGCTAATATGTGGTAAAGTTGGAATTCAAACTGTCCAAAGCATATATACATATATTTTCTTTTTTGCATGGGCAGGCACTGGGAATCAGATCTGGGTCTCTGGCATGGCAGGTGAGAACTCTGCCACTGAGCCAGTGTTGCACCTCCCTAAAGCATATATTTGCAATCACTGTGCCGTATTACAGAATTTATTCTTCAAAGTCTCTAACCATTTTGGGGGAGGTTTCTGAGATAACTTAAGCATTTATAGAGAGTCCTTTTGATTGTCCTGGGGCATCTGCTGATTGCCTGTACTTTGCAGTGACGCTTGTGCCAAGATTCCTGATACCCTGATGCTGCTGACTTTGCTAAGGAGGAACCAAGCTCCCTTGTTGAAGACTGTCCTTACTAACCATGCAGAAGTATATTCATGTCATCCAGGTGCCCCTCAATCTGTATGTTTAATTGGTGAGTTTCATCTATTAACATTCAAAATTATTATTGTAAAGGCATTTCTTGAATCTGCCATCTTATCTTTTGATTTTTATTTGTCTGATGTATGTAATCTTTCCCCACTTTGTCTTTTTATTCTTTGAGTTACCCTTACTGGTACTTTTCAATTCTGTGCCTTCCTCCAGATCTCCCTTTTCTGTCTATTTTTCAGTTGACAGAACTCCCTTTAGTATTTCTTGTAGGACTGGTCTCTTATTGACAAATTCTCTTAACCTTTGTCTGTCTGTGAAAATTTTAATCTCCCTGTGCTGGTTAGAAGCTATTATGTACCCCAGAAAAGGCATGTCCTTTAATCCTCATTTAATATTGCTGGGTGGGATCTTTCTGATTGTTTCCATGGAAATGTGACCCATCCAATTGTGGGTGGTGACTTTTGATTAGATGGTTTCCATGGAGATGTCTCTTCATCCATTCCATGTGTGGTTGCTTACTGGAGCCCTTTAGAAGGGAATCATTTTGGAAGAAGGCTCAGAACCAGTAGAGCCCACATAGCCAGAGATCATTGGACACACAGAAAGAAAATGCACCTGGTGAAGTGGTTGAGCAAGCTTGGAGAGATAGCTAGCAGATGTTACCATGTGCCTTTCCAACTGAGAGAGAACCCCGAATGTCATTGGCCTTCTACAGCCAAGGTCCTTGCCTGGATGCCTTAGGACATTTTATAACCTTGCCTTAATTTGTACATTTTCATGGCCTCAGAACTGTAAACTTGCAACCTAATAAATTCCCTCTTTTAAAAGCTATTCTGCTTTTTGGTATATTGCATTCCAGCAGCTCTTACAAACCAAAACACTCCCTGCTCTCTTTTTTTGGGTGGGGGGGTGCATGGCCTGGGAATCAAACCCGGGTCTCCCACATGAAAACCCCTGCTCTCTTTTGAATTGTAATCCTTTTAATGATATTTCAGAACAAAAAAAAAATGTCAGAGTTATATGGCATTTTTATCTAGTATAGAACACAGGAAATATTTACCAACAGAAAATAGTTCTACAGCCCCAAATAGAATACTTACAAATATTTGCAAAATTAATTATTATGGCTCTCAAGAAGTCTTGTACTTGAAGTGACAGTTTACAGGGATGGAAAATTAAAATAGAAAAAATTTTATTAGAAAGATAATGATTCATAATTTAGCCCTTGCTGAAAGTATTTAATAAGAAAGTGGAGATATTTTCATTCCCAGATAATTGTCATATAGTCTCTCCTCTCCCTACTTCTACTTCATTCTTTTGTGTCACTTTAGTACGTTTATCCTCTGAGTTATCTGTGTGCACTTTTTTCTCTTCTATACTTATCTGTGCCATGGTTTCTCTAGACATTTCTTCTGTTCCACTCTTCACTGAGGCTTTTCTGTGGTGATTTTCTAATCTACCTTTGCTTGTAGCTACCATGACTTTTTGGCTTTTCCTACTCCTCTTATCCCTGCTTTTGCTTCTGCTGTTCCTCTCATTTCTTTCAGATCCTCTCTTCTCTCGACTACGATGACAACTTCTGGACTTTCTGTAAGAATCAGAACAGCTCCATTTTCTGTTTTTCCTAGAACTCTTCTGTTTTAAATACCCAAGCTATTCCCTGGCTTTTACCTTGTTACTGTAATTGCTACAAAGTTCTTCATAAAATTTCCTCTTTTTTGACTTGTCCTTCTCTTCAGAATTACTGCTATTTCCCAGACACTTATTTCTCTTTTTTTTCTTCTTTTGTAATTTTGTTTCTTTATTGTCACTTTCACTCTCACTGCTGGTTTCTGAAGTCTCACTGGAGGGAGAGGAAGAAGTGGATGCGGAGGATGGTTTATTTTTACATTTTTTTTGTGTTTACTTATGTTCTTCTGATCTAAACCTCTCATTTCCTCACTGATAGTGAATAGATACATCTCTCTATCTGCATTCTCCCTAGCACATGTTTCTCTCTCTTCATTTTAAAAGTTTTATTCACATATCATAAAATCCAGACTAATTGTATATACAAATCTTTGCTACCAGACTGTATCAGAAGACATTTCCTTTTCTTCCACTCAGAATCCACACCCCTTTCCCAATTTCCCAGCCTGTTGACATTCAGTTTTGGCATAATGCCTTTGTTACATTCAGTGGAAGCAGTTACTGGTGACACTAGACCCTACCTTACAATGATTGTATTTTTTCCATCTACTATTTTCAACACCCTGCAATACTGACATTCATTTGTTCTCCCTCCTGCAAAAATATTTCTTAATTTGTATATTTAATCACCATCATTGTACACTATAGGCTTTCCTATGTTATATGATGTCAGTCTTTATCCTCTATCTTTCTTTCTGGTTTCATATGTGCCCCAGACCTTCTCCTTCTCTCATACTCACATTCAGCTTCATTCAGTGTTCTTATGCTATTGTGCTATAATCAGGTAGTATTGTGCTATCCATTTCTGAATTTTTACAAATCAGTCCAGTTGCACAATTGGCATTCCCTCAGCACCAACTGCCCAATTGCTATCTTATTTCTATCCTGATAACCTGTGCTCTTGACTTCAATTCTCCAAGTTCATTCATTAATGTTAGTTCATATTAGTGAGACCAGACAGTATTTGTCCTTCTGTTTCTGGCTAATTTCACTCAGCATAATGTCCTCAAGGTCCATCCGAATTGGTACATGCTTCATGACTTTATTCTGTGTTACAGCTGGGTAATATTCCTTTGTATGTATATACCACAGCTTGTTTAGCCACTCATTCATTGATGGACATTTGGGCTGTTTCCATCTCTTGGCAACTGTAAATAATGCTGCTATAAACATTGGTGTACAAATGTCTATTTGTGTCCTTGCCTTCATGTCCTATGAATAGATACTTAGCAATGGTATTGCTGGATCACATGGCAATTCTATACTTAGCTTCCTAAGGAGCCACCAAACTACCTTCCACAGCGGTTGTACCATTTTACATTTCCAACAATGGTGGATAAGTGTGCTTCTTTCTCCACGTCCTCTCCAGCACTTGTTGTTTTCTGTTTTTAGGATAATGCTTATTCTAGTGTGTGTCAGATGATATCTCATTGTGGTTTTGATTTGTATTTCCCTAACAGCCAGTGAAGTTGAGCATCTTTTCATGTGTCTTTTAGCCATTTGTATTTCCTCTTCTGAGAACTGTCTGTTACTGTGTTTTGCCCATTTTTTTAATTGAGTTGTTGTCTTTTGTTGTTGAATTGAAGAATCTCTTTATATATTCTGTATACTAAACCCTTATCTGATATATAGTTTCCAAATATTGTCTCCTATTGTCTAGGCTGCCTTTTTACTTTCTTGACAAAGTTCTTTGATGTGCAAAAGTGTTTACTTTTGAGAAGTTCCCATTTATCTATTTTTTTCTTCAATGCTCATGCTTTGGGTGTAAGATCTAGGAAACCACCTCTTATTAAAAGCTTTATAAGATATTTCCCTACATTTTCTTCTAAAAGTTTTATGGTCTTAACTCTAATGTTTAGGTCTTTGATCCATTTTGAGTCAATTTTGGTATAAGGTGTGAGATATAGATCCTCTTTCATTCCTTTGCATGTGGATACCCAGTTCTCCAAGCACCATTTATTGAAGAGGCTGCTCTGTCCCAGGTGGGTTGGCTTGACTGCCTTATCAAAGAACAATTGCCATAGATGAAAGGGTTTATATCTGAACTTTATATCTGTCTTTATGCTAGTACCATGCTGTTTTAACCACTGTAGCTACATAATATGCTTTAAAGTCAGATAGTGTGAGACCTCCCACTTCATTTTTCTTTCTCAAGATATTTTTAGCTATTCGGGGTAACCTGCCTTTCCAAATAAATTTGGTTATTGGCTTTTCTATTTCTGCAAAGTAAGTTTTTTGGATTTTAATTGGTATTATATTGAATCTATAAATCAATTTGGGTAGAATTGACATTTTAGCTATATTTAGTCTTCCAAACCATGAACACACAGTATGCCCTTTCATTTATTTAGGCCTGCCATGATTTTTTAAAGCAATTTCTTGTAGTTCTCTATATATAGGTCTTTTGTATCCTTAGTTAAATTTATTCTTGAATATTTCATTCTTTTGGTTGCAATTATAAATGGATTTTTTTTCTTGATTTCCTCCTCAGATTGCTCATTACTAGTTGTCATGGTCAAGTTCATGTGTCAACTTGGCCAGGTGGTAGTACCTGTTTGTCTGGTTGGGTAAGTGCTGGTCTGTCTTTTGCTAAGAGGACATTTCATGGAGTTAAATCATGATCACGTTGGCTGCATCCACAGTTGATTCCATTTGTCATCAGCCAAGGGGAATGTCTTCTGCAATGAGTGATGCTTAATCTAACCACTGGAAGTCTTTTAAGGAAAATTCAGAAGAGACAGGCTCTCTTCCTGCTTTGACCAGTGAGCATCTCCTGTGGAGTTCATCTAGACCCTCCATTGGGATTGTTAGCTTCACAGCCTGCCCGAAGGATTTTGGACTCTATGTTCCCATGATTATGTGAGACACTTTTATGAATTTTATTTTTATGAATATTTCCTGTTGATTCTGTTTCTCTAGAGAACCCTGATGAATACACTAGTGTATAGAAACTCTACTGATTTTGGGGTGTTGATCTTGTATCCTGCCACTTCGCTGTACTCATTTATTAGCTCTAGTAGTTTTGCTGTGGATTTTTTTGGATTTTCAATGTATAGTATCATATCATCTGCAAATAAGAGAATTTTACTTCTTCCTTCCAAATTTGGATGCCTTTAATTTCTTTCTCTTGTCTAATTGCTCTGACTAGAACTTCCAACACAATGTTGAATAACAATGGTGACAGTGGACATCCTTGTCTTGCTCTTCATCTTAGGGGGAAAGCTCTCAGTCTTTCCCCATTGAAGATGATGTTAACTGTGAGTTTTTCATGTGTTCCCTTTATCATGTTGAGGAAGGTCCATTTTATTTCTATACTTTGAAGTGTTTTCATCAAGAAAGGATGTTGAATTTTCTCAAGTGCCTTTTCTGCATCCATTGAGATGATCATGTGATCTTTCTGCTTTGATTTGTTGATATGATATATTACATTAATTGATTTTTCTTATGTTGAACCATCCTTGCATACATGGAGTAAATCCCACCTGGTCATAGTGTATAATTCTTTTAATGTGCTTCTGGATTTGATACGCAAGTATTTTGCTGAGGTTTTTTGCATCTATATTCATGAGAGAGATTGATCTGTAATTTTCTTTTCTCATAGTATCTTTGTCTGGCTTTGGTGTGAAGGTGATGTTGGCTTCATAGAATAAGTTAGGTAGCTTTCCCTCCTCTTCAATTTTTTTAAGAGTTTGAGCAGGATTGGTACTTATTCTTTCTTGCATGCTTGGTAGAATTCATATGTGAAGCTGTCTGGTCCTGGACTTTTTTTTTGGAAGTCTCTTGATGACTGAGTCAATGTCTTTACTTGTGATTTGTTTGTTGAGGTCATCTATTTCTTTTTGAGTCAATGTGGGTTGTTCATGCCTTTCTAGGAAGTTATCCATTTCATCTACATTTTCTGGTGTATTAGCATACAGTTGACCATAGTATCCTCTCATTACCTCCTTTATTACTGCAGGGTCAGTAGTTATGTCTCCTCTTCCATTTCTGATTTTATTTATTTGCATCCCCTCTTTTTCATTTTGTTACTCTAGCTAAGGGTCCATCAATTTTTATTGATTTTCTCAAAGAACCAACTTCTGGGTTTGTTGATTTTCTCAATTGTTCTCAGGTTTTCAATTTTAATTATTTCTGCTCTAATCTTCATTATTTCTTTCCTTTTGTTTGCTTTGGGGTTAGTTTGCAGTTCTTTCTCTAGGTTTTCCAAGTGAACATTTAATTCCTCCATTTTTGCTTTTTTTTATTTAATTGTATTAGTTAGGGTTCTCTAGAGAAACAGAATCAACAGGGAATACTCACAAATATAAAATTTATAAAAGTGTCTCATGTGACTGTGGGAATGCAGAATCCAAAATCTGCAGGGCAGGCTGTGAAGCCAATGATTCCAATGGAGGGTCTGGATGAACTCCACAGGAGAGGCTCACCAGCCAAAGCAGGAAGAGAACCTGTCTCATCCGAATCCTCCTTAAAAGGCTTCCAGTGATTAGATTGAGCATCACTCATTGCAGAAGACACTCCCCTTGGCTGATTACAAATGGAATCAGCTGTGGATGTAACTGACGTGATCATGATGTAATTCTATGAAATATCCTCATTGCAACAGACAGGCCAGCACTTGCCCAACCAGACAAACAGGTACCACCACCTGGCCAAGTTGACACATGAACCTGACCATGACATTAATATAGGCATTTAGGGCAATAAATTTCTCTCTTAAAACTGTCTTTGCTGTATCCCATAAATTTTGATAAGTTGTGCTTTCATTTTCGTTTGCCTCAAGATATTTACTGATTTGTCTTGACCCACTGGTTGTTCAAGAGTGTGTTGTTTAGCCTCCATTTATTTGTGAATTTTCTGGCCCTCTGCCTGTTATTGATTTCCAACTTCATTCCTTTATGATCCAAGAAAGTGTTTTGTATTAGTTCAATCTTTTTTAATTTATTGAGGCTTGCTTTGCGATCTAGCATATAGTCTATCCTTGAGAATGATCCATAAGCACTTGAGAAAAATGTATCCTGCTGCTGTGGGGTGTAATGCTCAGTAAATGTCTGTTAAGTCTAGTTCATTTATTTTATTATTGAATACAATAAATGTTTCTTTATTGATCCTCTGTCTAGATGTTCTATCCATTGATGAAAGCAAGGAATTGAAGTCTCCAACTATTATGGTAGATGTGTCTATTTCTCCCTTCAGTGTTGTCTGTTTTTGCCTTATGTACTTTGGAGCACTCTCGTTTAGTGCATAAATATTTATGATTGTTATGTCTTCTTGTTGAACTGTTCTTTTTATTAATACATAGTGTCCTTCTTTGTCTCTTTTAATTGTTTTACATTTGAAGTCTTATTTGTCAGATTCTACTCCTGATCTTTTCTGATTGTCATTTGCATGAAATATCTTTTCTCAACCTTTCAATTTCAACCTATTTTTTCCTTGGGTCTAAAATTAGTCTTCTGTTGACAGCATATAGATGGGTCCTGTTTTTAAATCCATTCTGCCAGTCTATGTCTTTTGATTGGGGAATTTAATTCATTAACATTTAGTGTTATTACTGTAAAAGCAATATTTTCTTCTACCATTTTGCCTTTTGGATTTTATATGTCATATCTAGTTGTTGTTTTTTTTTTTTTTAATCTTTTTACCTTTATTGATATTCTTCATTTCTACACTCTTCTCCAGACCTCTTTCTCCTGCTTTTTCTTATCTGCCTGAAATGCTCCCTTTAGTATTTCTTGCAGAGCCAGTCTTTTGGTCACAAATTGTCTCAGTGATTGTCAGAAAATGTTTTAAATCTCCCCCTCATTTTTGAAGGACAATTTTGCTGGACATAGAATTCTTTGTTGGAAGTTCTTTTCTTTTAGAATCTTAACTATATCATACCACTGCTTTCTCACCTCCATGGTTTCTACTGAGAAATCCATTACATAGTCTTATTGGGCTTCCCTTGTATGTGATGGATTGCTTTTCTCTTGCTGCTTTCAAAATTCTCTTTCTCTTTGACATTTGACAATCTGATTGGTAAGTATCTTGGAATATGTCTATCTGGATCTATTCTGTTTGGGGTATGCCATACTTCTTGGATCTACAATATTATGTCTTTCATAAGAGATAGGAAATTTTCAGTCACTATTTCCCCCATTAGTCTTTCCCCTTCTTTTCCTTTCTCTTCCTCTTCTGGGGCACCCACAACACATATATTCATACACTTCACATTGTCATCCAATTCCCTGAGACCCTGCTCATATTTTTTCAATCTTTGGATTTTGGTTTGTGGGACTGGGTATGTCAGCTACCCCTGTCCACAGCCAACTTGGAAGTACATGCTGGCTAGGTGTGGTGCAGGGCATGGTGTGTAGGGGCATAGCATGAGGTAGGGTGCAGGGCATTGTAGCGCAGGGTGGGGTGCAGCACAGTGAAGCAAGGTTGCTGTGCGGGGCATGGCATAGAGGGCATGGGGATGAGGGGTGGGGGGCACACAGGGTGACTGGTGCGGGACATGGGGGTCAGGGCACAGGGGTTGCACAACTGAATGGAGCACAGGGGCCTGGGTAAGCAGGGAGCATGGGGTGTGGGGAGTATGTGGGTGCACAGGTGCACAGCACACATGGGGACAGGGCATGTGGGAACGGGGCATGAGGCCAGGGCAGGGGAGGGGGTAGGTGGGGGTGGCATGTGTGGGTGTATGGGGCAGGCGTGGGGTGCAGAGCATATGTGGCTTACTTCCTCATCCCCACCTCCCTTGTCCGTGCACTCCTGAGGGCTCCAGCCCTCCATATGGAAATGGCAGCAGTAGCTCTCTGCACTAGCTGGATGGTCTCTAAGAGCAGGGAAAGCAAATTTACTGGCTTCCAGGTTCCCCAAGGTAGCTCTGGGCAGTGGAGCTGAGGGTGCTGACATCCCAAGCTAGCTGTGGTGGCTGCACTTTTCTTGGTGTGGCTTCCTGTCCTTGGGGGAGTCCCAATGGAGCACTTGTTCTCTGTGTCTCAATTCCTCAGCTTTTCCATCCAGGACTTTCCTATGTAGTATAGAAGATACTCTCAGTCATTTGCACCCTGCAACTGCTGCCCCGATTGTTTTTTCTGTCACTTCTCTAGTTGTTCCTTGGAGCAAGAGTGATCTCACCCTAGACTATTCCACCATCTTTCCCAGAACTGTTCTTAATTTCCCAGAACGTTTCATCATTTCCATCTCTTTATTGATATCCTCTTTATGTTCATCTATCACTTTCTGAATTTCCTTTAGTTCTTTGTCTAAGCTTTCCTTTAGTTCTTTGTCCAAGCTTTCCTTTATCTCTTTGAGTCTTTGTCTGAGATATCCCAGGTCCAAGCCTGCTCATTGGTAGTTTCTAACATTTTCATCTCCTTTGCATGAGCCATCACTACCTGTTTTTATGGTTTTTAATCTTTTGCTGAAACCTGGACATTCTGGTACTTTGGTGTGTCATCACTGGAATTTAGACTTTGAAGTATCTGTGTCTTAAGCTTATATCCAGCTAATTTTATGGCTTTCCTTGAATGCCAGGAGCTAACCAAAAATAAAGGAGAAGGTGAAAAATGAGAGTACTTTTCTCAGTCTTTGAATCTTGATCTGTGCAAGTCCTCTCCTTCAGCTCTTACCCATAAAAAGAGTTTGGAGAATAGCTCCAGGCCAAAGCATAGGGTCTTCCTGATCCTTTCTGAACGTACCTCTTGTCTTGGGCATGTGCAGATGGCCCTAGGAATTCCTGCATTTACATTGTTCCAAATGTCCCCCCTTCCCTAGGAAACAGTTTCTGCATGGTCCTGAGCACTTCCCTGTGTGTCCTACAGCCAGCAGTCCCTTACCCTGGGCAGCACAATGTGACTGCTCTCCTACAGTGTTCTTCAGGAGAGTTCTGTGAGTAACTTTCTTTTTTTTTACATGGGCAGGCATCGGGAATCGAACCCGGGTCCTCGGGCATGGCAGGCAAGCATTCTTACCTGCTGAGCCACCTTGGCCCGCCCACTGTGAGTCACTTTCTACACAAGTTCTGGGGTGATGTGTCCCTCCGGCCACAACCAGATGGATTGGGCCAGATGTACATGTTCTCAGCATGTGCACAAGTGTTACTCTTCTCCCTCTGGAACAGGAATCTGCACACGAAGTCAGTGATGGGATGGGAGAGGGCCAGCCAGGGCGTCTCCACTTTTAAGTGCCCTTTTCCTTGATTCATTGTTTGCCCTGTTCCTGCAATCCTTTAATTTTTTTCCTGGAGCTTTTAGAAAGATGTTCCTGCCAGTCCTTACTGGCTGTTCAGAGCGTCTGTAGGGGTACGGAAGCTTGAAGAGTCTCACTGCCGTCTTGATCAGGGTGGGGTGATCCTCATCAGTTTTTAGGGCATAAGGTTGAAAGGTTTGGATATTTTTTGCTCAGTCATTTGTGACATCAGCCTCTCAATTGCACAAAGATCCCGTGGGCAGGAAGAAAGAAATCACAGAAAGAGGATGAGGTTGGACAAGAACTTAGAATGTTATCCTTTAGGATGCCTGAGACTAGCTGAAAACAGGTGGAAGGAGGTATAATTGAGCCCCTTGATGTATTTGGGGAATTCAAAGGGAAGAACAAATACTCCATTTCTGCATGGAACCCTGGCAGAAAGGTTTCCTACCTGGAACTCTGGAACCTGACAGAAGCCTCTTTTCTGCTCGGAACCCTGGAAGAGCTGGAAGCCGTTATACCTGTACTGCGGGATAAGGTAGCTACTAGCTCTTGCAGCCACTGAGCCCTGGAAATGTGCCTACTCCAAATTGGAATGTGCTATAAATGTAAAGTACATATCAGATTTTGAAAACTTAGTGCAGAAGAAGACTATAAAATGTCTCATTACTAATTGTTTATATTGATTGCATGTTAACATAATAATATTTTGGACATATTGAGTTAGATAAAATATATTCCTAAAATTAATTTCACTTTCAGCCATGTGTTGAAGGACAACATCAGGAGTCAAAAATCATGTTAATAGTATGTACCCTTGATACAATGGGACCTTGAAAATGGGACTTGACCTCTACAAACTTCTTCCTCTTAATTCCTACCCCCAATCTAATCATGAGGAAAATAGACAAATTCTGGCAGACAGGCATCCAACAAATATTCCCAGGAGAAATAAAAAACACGGCAAGGTCATTAAAAAAAAAGAAAGTCTGAGAACTGTCACAGCTTAGAGGAGTCCCAGGAGACATGATGATTAAATGTAACTTGGTATCCTGGTTGGGAACCTAGAACAGAAAAAGGACATTAGGAAAAACTAAGGAAATCTGAGTAAAATTTGGTCTTTAGATAATAATAATGTGTCAAGATTGATTCATTAATTGTAACAAATATATCATTCGAATGTAAAGTGTTAATAATAGGGGAAGCTGCATGTGGGGAGGCAGTATATGGGAACTTGTTGTAGTATCTGCTCATTTATTATGTCAACTTAAACCTGTTTAAAAAATAAGTCTATTGATAATAATAATAGTATTAATAATAAAAGTCAGGGGACAGGTAACATATAGAGGGAAGGACTGGGCTGAGATTGTGCCAGGGCAAGTGAAGAGGCATATGAGGTATTTTATTGTCTAGCTCCACCCCATCAAGCACAGCTGCTGGGCATGTTGCCATTGAGTTACTAAGCTTTTCCTTCTCTCCTCAAGAGCGAAAGGACTAAAGACTCCTGGTTCCTGGACTAAAGATTTGTTTAATGGTGAAGATATGATTTTTCAAGGCAATTTCACAAAGGAAAGCTCCATGCACTATCTGTAATAAAAGTTGCTCCCTGACTATTTAATGAAGCAGACCCAAAGTTATTGCCATCACTTATAGTTTTCATTCCTAATATTTTTGCAAGTACTTGTTGCCTTGCACCATCCCTTGAGAAAAATTTGTCTTTAAACCATGGTTCCAGAAATGTGGCAATGGACCAATTTAATTGACTTCCGAGGTAACATATTTCTCTAAATTTCTGTCCGCACCTCAGCTTTTGCGTCATGTGCACCAATTTTAGCAGCTTTCCTGGAAAAGGACCATCTTTTACAGTCCACGTCATATAAGAAATACTTGCTCTCGTAAGGAACATTGCTTCAGTTATTTCTTCAGCAGGTTCTGGCATATGAACCATTTTCTCTGCAGACAACCTCTGGTGATTAATAAACCCTGCTACATTGCTATTTTAATCTGTACAGCATTAGGCTTTCTTTTGTTCAAGCAGCCTTTATAAATGTAGTAGTTGCCATCTCATCTTGTTTAAACATCCTGTATAAATACATGACAAAGCAATTCCAAAATCCCTTGTCTGCCTTGTGGTTTGTCTTTGGCTGAAGGAAGATGATGAAAGTGGCCTGTTATCTCTATGTTTATAGCCACAGAGTTTCATTATACTGTGCACTAATCACTTTCTGAAAGCACAACTGAAGACCCATTGCCTAAAAGGAATTAAATAACGCAACGAAAAAGTATAGTTTTAAAGTTTATTTTATTTAATGTTATAAATGCTAAAGCACCAAAGAATTCTGCAAAGATGAGAATTATGATATAATCTACTCTTTATTATCCTATCTTGGATTATTTAAAATTTTATAAAGCTTTGTTAATTCAAGAAAGGTATAGCATTATTCTTGAACTTATCCAGAAAATACTACCCCTATGTAGATATTAGAACATTCTTAACACCTTTTTCATAACATGAAGAGCGTTCACAATCATTGTTAATTATTTTAGCATTTTACTCTTGCAAATTAAAAATATGTATTTATACTTCAAGTGAATATCCACTTCAAGTGATAGGAATTCGAAATTCGAAAGACACAAAAGTTTAATTAAATTCTGACAACATCTAAAATGCTTACCCATATTTAAAAGTACATATTCAGATATTAATAATAACTCTGACATACCTTGTTCTATTACTGACGTAGGTATGCTGATTAGATTTAATAGTAATTTTGCAACACTTGCTCATTGATCACATGCAGGTCAGGGAGGCCAGAGATGATATTCAAGTTGGCATTATGCTACTCAGCCTTCCAAAAATCAGATTTTGGCCAAATATCATGACTCAAGCTAAACTCTATTTCCAAGGAACAGTGATTGAAAGGAAGTACAGACATTTAGACAGGAAGCAAAAGCCAGTTACAACAGGCAGAAATGATTTATTGCTCAGATGAATGGGGTACAGTAGATTGAACTATGCACTCCAATTTAGGCATATTTAGGCATCTTTTTATTTTTTAATATTTAAATTGATAAAACAACATACAAACATTCTTAATAGATAAACATTCCCTACATGGTATGTAATCGATGGCTCACAAATCCATCACATAGTTGTGTATTCATCACCATGATAATTTTTTAGAACATTGCATCACTCCAGAAAAAGAAATAAAAAAGAAAAAATGCATACATACCACACTCCTCATCGCTTCCTCTCATTGATCACTAGTATTTCTGTCTACCCAATTTATTTTAACCTTTGTTCCCCCATTATTATTTTATTTTTTATCCATATTCTTTACTCTGTCCATACCTCAGCTAAAAAGAGCATCATACACAAGATTTTCACAATCACACAGTCACACTGTAAAGCCATATCATTATACAATCATCTTCAAGAAACAATGTTTCTGGAACACAGCTCTATAGTTTCAGGTACTTCCCTCCAGCCACTCCAATACACCATAAACTAAAAAGGGATATCTATATAATGCATAAGAATAACCTTCAGGATAACCTCTCAACTCTGTTTGAAATCTCTCAGTCACTAACACTTTATTTTGTCTCAATTCTCTCTTCCCCCTTTTGGTCAAGAAGGTTTTCTCAACCCCTTGATGCCATATCTTATCTCACCCCAGGATTTCTGTTCCAGATTGCCAGGGAGGTTTACACCCCTGGAAGTCATGTCCTACATAGTAGGGGGAAGGGCAGTGAGTTCATTTGCCATGTCATCTTAGAGAGAGGCCACATCTGAGCAACAAAAGAGGTTCCCTGGGGGTGACTCTTAGGCCTAATTAAAAAAAAATTTTTTTTAAACAGAACAACACACAAACATGAACCTTCTTACCGTATGATCATTCCATTCTTGGTATATAATCAATAATTCACAATATCACCACATAGTTGTATATTCATTTCTTAGAACATTTGCATTAATTTAGAAAAAGAAATAAAAAGAAAAAAGAAAAACACTCTACATGCTATACCCCTTACCCTTCCCTCTCATTGACCACTAGTATTTCAATCTACTCAATTTATTTTAACCTTTCTCCCCCATTATTTGTTTATTTCTTATCCATATTTTTACTCATCTGTCCATACCATAAATAAAAGGAGCATCAGACACAAGGTTTTCACCATCATACAGTCATATTGTGAAAGCTATATCATTATATAATCATCTCCAAGAAACATGGGTATTGGAACACAGCTGTACAGTTTCAGGTACTTCCTCTAGCCACTCTTATGCACCATAAACTAAAAAGGGGATGTCTATATAATGCATAAGAACAACTTCTAGGACAACCTCTCGATTCTGTTTGAAATCGCTCAGCCACTGACACTTCATTTTGTCTCATTTCTCTCCTCCCCGTTTTGATTGAGAAGGTTTTTTCAACCCCTTGATGCCAAGTCCCGGCTCATTCTAAGATTTCTTTCTCACATTTCCAGGGAGGTTTACGCCCCTGGGAGTCATGTCCCATGTAGGGAGGGGGAGGGCAGTGAGTTTGCTTGTCGTGTTGGCTGAGAGAGAGAGGTCACATCTGAGCAACAAAAGAGGTTCTCTGGGGGTGACTCTTAGGCCTAATGTTAACTAGGCTTAGCCTATCCTTTGCTGGGGTAAGTCTCACAGGGGCAAACTCCAAGATTGAGGGCTTAGCCTATTGATTTGGTTGTCCCTACTGCCTGTGAGAATATCAGGAATTCTCCAAATGGGGAAGTTGGATTTTTCCCCCTTTCTTCCCATTCCCCCAAAGAAACCTGCAAAAACCTCTTTATTCACTGTTTAAATAACTCTGGAATTTATTGGGGCTTCACATTAACCTGGACAAACCAACAAAGTCTCATGTCCTATTCAAGGTTCCATGTACTTATGGTGTTCAATTAAACTGTCCAAATAAGTTAAATTAGGAAATGCACTAGTCAAAATATAAATTTTGTACAAAATAAACATTTCTTGCTTTAGCATATTCTTAATCTGCATTCTTGTGCATTTTAACCCATCATAAGCAGGACCCCTTGAAAATATCGTTTTAGTTAAGGTGTGACCCAACTGAATGAGAGTGGGCCTTAATCTGGGTTATTGGGGTCCCTTATAAGCAGAGAAAATGCAAACAGTTAGAGAAAGCCACAGGGAGGAACCAGAAGCTGGAAGTCAATGGAGCCCTGAAGAAAAAGGAAAATATTTTGCCATGTAACACAAGACAGGGATGCAAGCTTCTCTAGTTTGCAAGCTGACAGAATGAAATATACCAGAAATGGAACAGCTTTTAAAAAGACAGATTTATTAAGTTGCAGTTTATAGTTATAAGGCCATGAAAATGTCCAAATTAAGGCATTCAGGGAAAGATACCTTGGCTCAAGAAGGCTGATAATGTTCAGGGTTTCTCTCTCAGCTGGAAAGGCACATGGTGGTATCTGCTAGTTTTCTCTCCAGGCTTCTTCAACCACTTCCCCAGGGGCATTTTCTTTCTTCATCTCCAGTGGTATCTGGCTACATGGGCTCTTTAGCTTTTTCCAGAATGGTTTTCTCTTAAAGTGCTCCAGTAAGCAATCCCACCTTGAATGGATAGAGACACATCTCATGGAAACCATCTAATCAAAGGTTATCACCCACAATTGGGTGGGTCACAGCTCCATGGAAACAATCAGAAGGATCCCACCTAGCAATTCTGAATGAAGATTAAAGGACATGGCTTCACTGAGGTACACAAGATTTAAACCAGCACACAAGCCAAGGAACCCCAAGTATCTCTGGCAGCTAGCACCAGAATGTCACAGACTTTGAGGAGAAAGCATTGCCTTGCTGACTCCTTGATTTTGGACTTCTCCTAGCTCAAAACCACAGGCCAATAAATTCCTGTTGTTTCAGCCAACCCATTGTTTGGTATTTGTCATAGCAGCATGGAAAACTAAGACACGGGGAATATAGAGTTAGGCTAGGAATAGGGATTCGGTGATTAAGGATATAGAACTCTCTTATCAGTTAAAGGAAGCTTAGATTAAACCTACTAACTATCATGCCAATGCTAGGTACTTTTCACATACAACCCAGATGTCTGCTAGCCTGATGGGCCCCACTAGTTAGTGGTCACTCTTCCACCTATCCCCACCCCAATCAGGGACCTCTATTATTTCCAAAAGACTCACATGTTCCAACTGTTAGTTGGTACCATGTGTCATGGAGAAGAGCCACCACTGCCACCACCCACATAGGACTGCCCAAGACCTACAGGGACCTGACTAGGACCCTACCTCTGGGTGCTGTGAAGCCTTCAATCCTGGGGTGCCTGAGCACCTAGTGGGATAGGTAGTTTCTTCCATGATGATTTCCAAAGTAACTCTGCTTATTCCCAGAGATCCTTAAATCCTTCTAGAATAACTTCAACTGCCTCTAAACTCCTCTCATCTGGAGGCTCAAAACTAGATACTGTTTGTTCTAGTTTGCTAGCTGCTGGAATGCAATATACAAGAAACAGAATGGATTTTAAAAAGGGAATTTAATAAGCTGCTGAGAAAATATCCCAATTAAAACAAGTCTATAGAAATGTCCAATCTAAGGTATACAGGGAAAAATACCTTGGTTCAAGAAGGCCGATAAGGTTCAGGGTTTCTCTCTCAAGTGGAAAGGCACATGGTGAACATAGTCAAAGTTTTTCTCATCTATAAGGGCACATGGTGAACACAGCTTCATCTGCTAGCTTCTTCTCCTGGCTTCCTGTTTCATGAAGCTCCCTGGGAGGCATTTTCCTTCTTCATCTCCAAAGGACACTGGCTGGTGGACTCTGCTTCTCGTGGCTATGTTGTTCTGCTCTGCTCTCTCTGAATCTCTCATTCTCCAAAATGTTTCCTCTTTTATAGGACTCCAGTAAACCAATCAAGACACACCCAAATGGGTGGAGACATGGCGTCACCTAATCCAGCTTAACAACAACTTTTATTTTTGATTGGAATTTTTTTAAAATTTTAAATCTGCAATTCCATGCAGCTCTTTTCCATGTCCACATCCCATAAAATAAAAGGATTCCTGTTAATGGTAATGATAGAAACAATAACAAGGCCTCCTTGTTTTAGTTTGTTAACGCTGTCAGAAATACCAGAAATGGGTTGGCTTTTATAAACGGAATTTATTAAGTTACAAGTGTACAGTTCTAAGGCCATAGAAAAGTATCCATAGGAAGATACCTTGACTCAAGAAAGGCCAATCTGGGAAGGCACTTGACTGGTGTCCGCTGGTCCTTTGGCTTCTGGTTTCAAACAGTTTCCCCCGGGGTGTTTTCTTTCTTCATCTCCATATGTCTCTGTCTGTGTTTAACAACAACTCCTGATTGGGTTACATCTCCAGGGAGATGATCTAATTACATATTCAAACATATAGAATTGAATAGGGATTATTCTGCCTTTATGAAATGGGATTTTGATTAAAACATGGCTTTTCAAGAGTACATACATCGTTTCAAACCAGCATACTGTTTCTCTAGCTTTTCGGGTTCTTTTCATGTACCATTCAGTTCTTCCTGTCACGAAAAGATCTCTGTCTCTTCTCCCATTTTTTTTTAAACCTCCAAATGCAGACACAGAGAAATCAATATTAATGTTTTAGAGAGTGGGGAGTGGAAATAGGATATCATCTCTAGTCATTTGAAGATTTGGATGAACGGTGTTCTTGTCTTCTATTGCTTTGTAACAAATTATCTCATGCTTAAAGGCTTAAAGCAGAACATTCAAGCAGCTTGACTGGTACCTCTGCTGAGGGCCTCACAAGGCTGAAATCAAGGGGTCGCTTAGAGTGGGCTCTTATCTAAAGGCAAAGAATCCACTTTCAAGCTCATTCTGGTTAGCGGCTGAATTTGAATCTTTCTAGTTGAAGGACTAAGATCCTTGCTGGCTGTAGGCTGAGGGCTGCTGTCAGCAACGTCAGGCAGCTTGGGCTCCTTGGCATGTGGCTCCTCCAGCTCCAAAGCCAGCAAGAGCATCTCAAGTCACCCTCCTTCTTCAAATCTCTGATTTTACCTTCTGCCATCAACTAGAGAACCCTCTATGTTTAAGGAGCTCATGTGATTAGATTAGGCCCACCCAGCTGATCTCTGTTTTGGGGGAGTGTTCTAGTTTGCCAGCTGCCAGAATGCAACACACCAGAGATGGATTGGCTTTTAATAAAAGGGGATTTATTTTGTTAGTTCTTCAGAGGAAAGGCAGCTAACTTTCCACTGAGGTTCTTTCTTATGTGGGAAGGCACAGGATGGTCTCTGCTGGCCTTCTCTCCAGGCCTCTGGGTTCCAACAACTTTCCCTGGGGTGATTTTTTCTGCATCTCCAAAGGCCTGGGCTGAGCTGTGAGTGCTCAGATGAGGTATGCTGAGCTGCTTGGGCTGTGCTACATTGAGCTATCTCATTTAAGCACCAGCCAATTAACTCAAACGTCATTCATTGCAGCAGGCACACCTCCTAGCTGACTGCAGATGTAATCAGCAACAGATGAGGTTCATGTACCATTGGCTCATGCCCATAGCAACAGAACTAAGCACGTTCACCTGGCCAAGTTGACAACTGGCTCTAACTACCTCAGGGAGTGGTATCACATCATATTCACAGGTTTCACCCATGCTTAAAGGAGAGGAAATGTGCTGGTTTGAATCTGTTATGTACCCCAGGAAAGTTATGTTCTTTTAATCCAATCTTGTGGGTACAGACCTTTTGATTAGGTTGTTTCCATGGAGATGCGACCCATCCAATTCAAAGTAGGTCTTAATCTTTTATTGGAGTCCTTTAGGAGAGCTCACAGAGATAGAGAATTTAGAAAGAAAACACCCCAGGAGAAGCCAGAAAGAGTTGCAAGAAGAGAGCCATTTTGAAACAACCCAGGAGAGAAGGGCCAGCAGACATCTCCATGTGCCTTCCCATGTGACAGAGAAACCCCAGGTGCCATTAGCCTTTCTTCAGAGTTGAGGTATCTTCCTTTGGATGCCTTCATTTGGACATTTTCATGGCTTTAGAACCATACATTTGTAACCTAACAAATCCCCTTTGTAAGAGCTAATCCGTTTCTGGTATATTGCATTCTATCAGGTTTAGCAAATCAAAGCGAGGGATTATACAAGGGCAAGGGTCATTGGGAGTTATTCTTAGAAATAAGCCTAGAAGAAATGCATATCAGAATCAGAACAGAATACACAGATTCATATTCATGTCCTCTCTATGGCCCTGAAATTCTGGTTTGGTTGAGCTGAACACACCCTAGGAATTAGTATGTTTCGTGGGCACCCAGCATGATTCTGAGGTGGTCTTTTTTGGAGAGCATTGGGATATCACTCAATAGCTGCAAAGGGCCTGACAAATTTACATCATATTTTATCCTATTGATAAAGCTAAGAACTCAGGAAGCATGGTTTGAGAAACTGCACTCTTCATCATTCTTCTAGAAATAGGTTAATACCAAGACAAAGACCTAAAGTTTTTAGAGATCCAGGCAGGTGGACTTGAATTTAGAATAACCCAGACAGGGGTAATGGGCAGGAATCCAAATTGAGGGAACTAGTAGATGTATTTGATACTTGTAAATGTAATTTCTCTTGGATGGAGTTAGATTGTATGTACTTCATATACCTTTAATTACTTAGAGAGGTCAGCGGAATAATGGCCCCCAAAATATCCACATCCTAATCCCTAGAACCTGTGAATATGTTGTATTACATGATAAGGGTGAAATTAAGTTTCAGATAGAATTATGGTTGCTAATGAGCTGATCTTGAGATGGGGAGACTGTCCTGCATAATCTGCATGGATCCCATGTAATCACAAGGGTCCTTTTAAATGGAAGTTGGAGGCAGAGGGTCAGAGTCAGAGAGATGCTTCTGGCTTTGAAGAGTGAAGGGTGCCATGAGCCAAGGAATGCAGGCAGCCTCAAGAATATGGAAAATCAAGGAAACAAATTCTCTAGAGCCATCAGAAAGGAGTATAGCCTGGCTGACTCTTTAATTTTAGCCCAGTGAGGCTCATTTCAAACTTCTGACTTTCAGAATTTGTTAAGATAATAAATTTGAGTTTGAAACCACTAAGCATATAACAAGAGTTGTTATAGCAGAAATAAGCAATTAATTCACTTAATAAGTTGAATGTAACAATTAAACATTTTTGTTCAATGCCAATTTTGTTCATTATTTTTAAAATTTCAATTTTAGTGTTATTTTCATTTAGAAATTGTGGGTTTACAGAACAATCATAAATAAAATACCGGATTCCTATACACCACTCCACCACCAACAGCTTACATTATTACAGACATTATACAGACAATGAATAATTGTCTGTTATTATAATTGTACTATTAATTTAAGTCCATGGCTTAATATAAGTTTCACTATTTTTGTAGTATAGTTCCATGGATTTAAAAAATATTAATACTGTTCCATACATACAATCAGACATATTTCCTTTTAATCACATTCAGATATACATTTCAGTGCTGTTCATTGTGTTCACAATGTTGTACTACCATGAACAACTTCATTACCAAAGTATTTCCATCATTCCAAATAGGAACCCTGTACATTTGAAGCCTTAACTTCCCATTCCCTATCCTCTGGTAACCTATATTCTAGATTCTGACTCTATGAGTTTGCTTATTCTAATTGTTTCAAAATAGTGAGTTCAGACAGTATTTATTCTTTTTTGTCTGGTTTATTTCACTCAATATGTTGTCTTCAAGGTTCATCCATGTGTTGCATGTATCAGAACTTCATTCCTTTTTACAGCTCAGTAATATTCCATCATATGCATATACCACATTTAAAAATGGTTTATTATTGATACATAGTATATATTCGCATACCACGTAATCATCTGAAGTGTACAATCAGTGGTTCACAATATCATCATATAACTGCATTTATCATCACAATCGAATTTTTTTGTGTGAAAAATAACATAAATACAATAAAAAGCAATAAATTTCAAAGTACATCACCACAACTAGTTATAGAACAGATTTCAGAGTTTGGTATGGGTTATAATTTCATAATTTTATTTTTTTACTTTTAGCTGCTCTAAGGTACTGGAGACCAAAAGAAATATCAATATAATGATTGTTTTAGTTTACTAACTGCCAGAATGCGATATACCAAGAAACAGGATGGCTTTCAAAAAGGGGAATTTATTAAGTTGCTAGCTTATAGTTTTAAGGCCATGAAAAGGTCCCAAATAAAGCAAGTCTATAAAATGTCCAATGTAAGGCATCCAGGGAAAGATACCTTGATTCAAGAAGGCGGATGACGTTCAGGGTTTCTCTCTCAACAGTAAAGGTGCATCTTCTCGTTTTCTCTCCAGGCTTCTTTGTTCATAAAGCTCCCCCAGGGTCATATTCCTTCTTCATCTCCAAAGGTCTCTGGTTGTGCAGGCTCTGTAGCTCTTTCCAAAATGTTTCCCTCTTAAAGAGCACCAATAAGTAACCCCACCTTGAATGTGTGGAGACACAGCTCCATGGGAATTATCTAATCAAAAGTTACCATCCACAATTGGGGGGGGGGGTCACATCTCCATGGGAACAATCAAAAAGCTCCCAGCCAGCAATATTGAATGAAGATTAAAGGACCTGGCTTTTCTGGGGTCCATCACAGATTTAAACTAGTACATTGATTCAGCAATTATGCTCATTTCTTAAACCCTACCTTCTCTGTATAGGTTCACCATTACCTTTGATCTTTCTCCCACTCTTTAAGGGTATTTGGGTTATGCCACTCTAACTGTTTCATGTTGGAAGGGGCTGTCAATAATATGGGGTAGGGAGACGGATCTAGCTGATATTCTGGAGAGGCTGGCCTCTCTAGTTTCCAGATTTATCTGATTGAGAGACCACTCTGGAGGTGGTAGGTTTTTGGAAAGTTACCCTAGTGCATGGAACCTTTGTAGAATCTTACATATTGCCTTAGGTGTGCTTTAGGATTAGTTAAATGGTTTTGGTTGGGATTTGGCAAGCTATAATAGGTAGCAATGTCTAATTGAAGCTTGCATAAGAGTGACCTCCAGAGTAGTCTCTCGACTCTATTTGAACTCTTTCTGCCACTGTGCTGGTTTGAAAGAATTTATGTACCGTAGAAAAGCCATGCTTTAATCCTAATCAATCTTGTGGGAGCCACCATTTCTCTTAATCCCTATTCAGTACTATAGGTTGGAATTTAGGTTATCTCCACAGAGATGTGATTCAATCAAGTGTGGGTATTAAACTTGATTAGGTGGAGATGTGTCTCCACCCATTCTATGTGGATATTAGTTTACTGGAATCCTATAAAAGAAGAAGTATTTTGGAAAAAGCATCAAAATGCCACAGAACCATGAAGCAGAGTCCACTAGCCAGAGACTTTTGTAGATGAAGAAGGAAACTGCCTCCCGGGGAGCATCATGAAGCAAGAGGCCTGGAGAGGAAGCCAGCAGATGCCACCTGTTTGCCAGGTGTCCTACCAGCTGAGAGAGAAATGCTGAATGTCGTTGGCATTCTTGAACCAAGGTATCTTTCCATGGATGCCTTAGATTGGACATTTCTATAGACTTGTTTAAATTGGGACATTTTCTCAGTCTCAGAACTTTAAACTAGCAACTTATTAAATTCCCCTTTTTAAAAGCCATTCCATTCCTGGTATACTGCATTCCAGCAGTTAGCAAACTAGAACAGTCCCTGATGCCTTATTTATTACACTTCTTTTCCCCCTTTTGGTCAGGATGGAATTGTTGATCCCACTGCACCAGGGCCAGACTCATCCCTGGGGGTCATCTCCCATGCTGCCGGGGAGACATTCACCCCTGCACGCCAATATCCTGCATAGATGGGAGGCAATGATTTCACTTGCAGAGTTAGGCTTAGAGAGAGAGAGAGAGGCCACATCTGAGCAACAAAAGGGGTCCTCCAGAAGTAACTCTTAGGCATACCTATAGGTAGGCTAAGCTTCTCCACTACATACATAAGAGCAAGCCTCAAGATCAAGGGCTTGTTCTATTGGTTTGGGTGTCCCTAATGTTTGACACAGTATCAAGGGTTTCCCCAGGGATAAAGTTCAATAGTTCCATATTTTTTCTCTCATCCTTCAAGGGACTTTGCAAATACTTTTTTATTATCTGCTTAATATATTCTATGATGTATCCAGGCATTACATTAAACTATGCAGGATTAAAGGACCTCATTCTTATTCTGGGCTCCCTGCATTTCAATTGTTCAAATGAGCTACAGTATATTTAGTTTCCAGACAAAATAAACCTTTCTATTCTTTGGTCTCAAAGAGTAGGTGAGGTTCTAAAATATAGACAATGTCTTCCTTATCCCTGTGCTCTGAATTATCTTAATCCTGATCTGATTGCCTTCATTCTTATCTCTAAATACCAGGTTACATATATATGCCTCTCAAAATCCAGAAATAATAATTACCACTCCAGACTAAATGTGACTGCTAATTTATTTTAAAATAAACTTATTTGCCTAAAGATATTTGAACATTAGGTGTGGTTTACATTGATTACTGGAAATTACTGATTTACATTGGTAGTTTGTAAGAGAAATTTCATGTGGAGATGCAGAAGAATATTTGTTGAAGTTCATAAAACAAATATGAGTATTGCAAAATACATAATAGCCATTATGCAGTAATAAAAATACACTATCAAGGAGACATTACGCTGAGTTCCAAGCGACAACTACTAGCAATGTAGTTCAAGCATTGCTTGTTAGATATAATATTATGCACTTCTGCTGCCAATGGTTGACAAAAGAATGTCTGTGATTGTAAATAAAATGTATTACTTGCGTAATCATTTTTTTCTGACCTTATTTATTCGTTTTTTCATTTCCCAGCATTTCTTTTGTGCCTGGTGTGTGTGTGTGTGTGTGTGTGTGTGTGTGTGTGTGTGTGTGTACGTGTGTGAGTGTGTGTGTCAGAGCTTGCGTTAGGAGCTAACAGTACTAGAAAGCATGACTTCAGGATTTCATGGACTAGTTAAGGGAGATAGACATATACACAGAAAGCAATACATAATTTCCATGTTTTCAGACTTTGGGATATCCTTTGGTGTATTTATTATACACTTTTTAGATTAAACATTTGTATTAGTTTGCAAGCTATCAGAATGCAATATACCAGAACTGGAATGGCTTTTAAAAAGAGAATTAAAAAAAAAGAGAGAGAATTTAATAAGTTACAAGTTTGCAACTCTAAGCCTATGATAATGTGCTAAAACATCCAGGGAAAGATACCTTAATTCAAGAAAGGCGGATGTGTTTGGAACACCTCTGCTCCTGGGCTCCGTTGCTTTCAACCTCTATTCCTGTGGGGGCTGGTTTCTCACTTTGCTTCTCTGGGGCTGGCTTTCATCTCTCGGCTTCCCTTGGTTCTCTCCAGGTTCTGGCTTGCTTAACATCTCATGGCAGCGTCTGCTAGGCTCCAAGCATCTCCAGACATCCATGTCTCTGTTCTCCAAGTTCTGGCATCTGTGTCAGCTGTCGGCTCTGTCATTTCTAACTCTCTCCAAAATATTTCCTCTTTTAAAGGACTCCAGTAAACTAATCAAGACCCACCTGAATGGGTGGCATCATATCTCCATCTAATCAAAAGGTCACACCCACAATTGGACTTGCCAAATCTCCGTGGAGATAATCTATTAAATGTTTCCACCACAATATTAAATCAGGATGAAAAGAAATGGCTTCCCTCACAAAATTAAATCGGGATTAAAGCATGGTTTTTTTGGGGTATGTAATACTTTCAAACTGGCACAGCTTTGAACCCATGACTTTAAATTTAGCAGTACTTTACCTGAAAAGGTGTCTGGAGGTTGAAGAAAGATATGCTAAGTATGTTATTTTAAAATGTATATAGCACACTGTTTTGTTTTATTTTTTAATTTTTTTATGCTGTATGGCAAGGGTCACATTTCATTCTTTTTCCATGTGAGTACACCCTTATTGCAGCACCACTTGCTGAATCTTTGTTTAGTTGGTCTTTTGTCTGTTTACTTGGAAAGTGCGTGGGCTGGGAATCAAACCCTGGTCTCTTGCACGGCAGTCGAGAATTCTACCACTGAACTATCCTTGTACACCCAGCACACTGGTTATTAATAAGTCTACTCCTGTTTCCCAACTTCTTGGGCATTGTGAAATGTGGGAAGTGTTATCATGGAGATGGATCACAGAAGGAAGCAGTAATCCTGACCAGACACATGAGGAAAGTCTCGCGTTGACCTATGAGCTGGGACTGGTAGAATCTGTAGGAAATCAAATGCTTTAGTAAAAGTGGAACAAGGACGGTCTAGGCAGAGGGAACAGCCTGTGTAAAGGCACAGGGCCATGATGTATACAGGACGTGAGAAGTCTTAACTGTACCTGGGAAACAGAGTATGTGAGAGGAAGACAGAGGAGATCGACCAAGACCAGTTTAGAAAAGATTGTGTATACTAGAGTAACGACTGTGGATACTTTCTAGAGCTAAAAGGGTGTTAATGATACTTTTGAGCAGTATAAATCAGGACTGACCTGATTTATATTTTAAGAAAAAAGGCTTCTCTGGTAATAGGTGGAATGGGTTAGACCAGGCAGGGAGACCATTCTAGGTTAGAAATATGTAGCAGGTAAAAACAGAGAAAAGGGAGCAAATTTGAAAGGTAATGGATGGGGGATGTTGGATCCCCCATGTTCCACTAAATGTAACCCCCCAGAACCAAGGTGGATAACAGAATTAGAAAGTAGTGATTGAACATGGTGCCATCTGGTGTCAAATTAATGGATGAAACCTTATACTATAACACAGTGTCTTTATCATAATGAGGTCGAAGTAAGGGTAAGAAGCAGAGGTGGTAGGCTGGGTGAATGCCTTACGCAGACCGGATGCAAGTGACTGGGGGTGATTACTGCCTTATTGATGAATCTGATGAATTTTCAATACTTTGGGCAAAGATCAATTTATTGTTTTCCTCCCCATTCTACCCTTGGTTCAAGAAGCTTTTCCCAGGGAGCCTCACAGCTTGTTTCCTTACTCCCCTCAGATTTCTGCTGAAGATGGGGAGGAAAAATTACTGGTGAAAACTCAGAGGTTGAAAAAATAAATCCAAGTTGTACTTTTGTCTAGTGTTTTTGGAAAAAAAAAGGACAATGAAATTACATCTCTCTGTTTTAAAAGTGCAAACATTTATTATTTCTGCTATTGTGCAATCTTCATTCATCATATTCCATCCAGTTTTTAGGGTCTTAATTTTTGCTTTTTATTGGCTACTGAATATATATAAAGTAATAGCTATAAGACATGTGTAAAGCTTAGAGAAATAACGCTACCATGAACACTCACATATCCATTGCCTAGTTTAAGAAGTAGGCCATTTCAGTCCCTTTGAAGCCCATTTTGTGCATCTCTTGGATTCCATCCCTCTCCATCCTTCCCTGAGGGAGTCACTGTCTTGAATTTTGTGTTTATCATTCTGTTATTTTTCTTTATGATTTTATCAAATATCCATCTCTAATCAATGCATTGTTTAGTTTTCTGTATTTTTGAGCTTCATATAAATGTAATCATGCTGAATCTAGTCTTCTGTGGCTTACTTTTGTGCCCACATTTTGTTTTTGAAATTCATCCCCATTCACTCATGTTTATCGCCACACAATATTTCATTTAAAGAACCAACCCCAAGCTATATTCTTTCTCTTATCAATGGATTTTGGGGAATTTCATTTTTTTTATTTTTACAAACATTGTTACTAAAAATATTTTGTCTTCTGATATATTTATGTGCAAGGATTTCTTTAGAGAATATGCCTAGAAGAGAAATTTCTAGATCATCAGATACGTACATCTTCAGAATGATTAATTAATGTCAAACTGTTTTCCAAACTGCTAGCATCCACTTCTGGAGCCACTAGAAGAGTATTTGAGTGCTCTTTTCCCTCATCTCTAATCAAATCAGATATTGCAGAGTTTTTAAATTTGCCAATCTGGTGGATATTAAACAGAATCTCATTTTAGTTTTGATGTGCATCTCCCTGAATAGTAATGAAGGTGAGAATCTTTCCTCATATTTATTTGCTATTCTTTTTTCCCCTCTCTGAAGTGCTGTTCATTCTTTTTGCCCATTTATAAATTATTCTGCTTGTCTTTTCCTTATTGATATTTTGCAAATCTTCATATAGTCTAGTCTATAGTCTTTCATCAGTTGTGTGTGAAGGAAATATCTATTCCCAGTTGGTAGTGTTTCTTTTTATTATTATTTTTTCATGGTATTCTGATGAACAGAAATTTTGCATTTACTATAATTGAGTTTCATCATCTTTCCTTTTATAGTTTGTGCCCATTTGTGTCTTGTTTCAGAAATTCTTTCTTATTCCAAATCTTGTTTGTCTTCTGCCTTAATTTCCCAGCTATTATGACAAAAACCACACAATGGTTAGTTTTATCGATGAAAACTTATTGGACCATGGTTTTGAGGCTAGAAGCAGTCTGTGATGATTGGGTTCTGGAGTCAAACTGGCCAGGTGATGATGCCCAGTTGTCTGGTCAGGCAAACACTGGCCTAACCATTGCTGAAAGGGTACTTCATGGCGAGGTTGATAAATAGGAAGTGTATTAAATCATCAGTCAGTTGATTACAGCTGTGGTTGATTACATATATGATCAACTAAGCACATGTCTCCCACAAATGAGATAGTCCAATCAGTTTAAGGCTTTTAAGGGAGAAGAGAGATCCAGATTGTTTCACTTCTTCTTCAGCCAGCGAACCTCTCCTGTGGAGTTCATCCAGACCCTTCATCGGGGCCGCAAGTTTCACAGCCTGACCTACAGGTTTTGGACTCTTCCCTTCCCACAGTTGTGTGAGATATCTTTATAAATATTATATTCACAGATCTCTCCTGTTGGTTCTGTTTCTCTAGAAAACCCTGACTAACACGAAGTCCCAAAGATTTTTCAATGGGGACTTATTGGTACATGGTTTTGAGGCTAGAAGAAGTCCAAAAGCAAGGTATCAGTGAGGCTATGCTTTCTTTCTCAGCAATCTGGGGCTTGCTTGTTGGCAATCCTTGGATTCCTTAGTTTTTATCTCACATGGCTATGTCCTCTCTCTTCTCTGCTGGGTTCCTGCTGATTCCTTACTTATCTTCATGGCCCTTTCCAGTAATCAGGATTAAGGCACCCTCTCATTCTGTTGGGCTGATCCTTACCTAAAATAATACCTTCAAGAGGTCCTGTGTTTCAGTGGGTTCACAGCCACAGGAATGCAGATTAGATTAAGAACCTGTCTAAGTTGTGGTACATACTTCAATTTAACACATCTTCCAAAAAAACTTTTTCCTCTGGTTTGCCTTTCTCTTGTTTGTTTTCTAAAACTTTTATAGGTTTGTTTTCTATATCTGAGTATTTGATCCACCTGGAATTTATTTTTATGTGTGGTATGAGGTTGGAGTCTGTTTAGCTCGACAGCAGGAATTTATTGCAGCACATTTTCAGAGGCTAGAAGGCTTGCTTCCTCCTGGGGTCAGTATCTTCTGGCTGGCTGACAATCTGTGGGCTCCTTGGCTTTTCTGTCATATGGCAATGCATATGGCAGCATTTTCTTCTTTCTATTCTGGGTTCTGTGGACTTTCAAGTTCTGGCTGCTCCCCATGGCTTCCTCTCTGTGCCTGATTTCCTTTGTTTACGAGGACTTCCTATTGGATTATGGTCCAACCTCAATCAGTTTGGGCACACCTTCACAATTAACATCTTCAAAGGTCCTATTTAGAAATGCATTCCCACTCACAAGACCAGTGGTTGGGCCTGAACATGCATTTTCGGGGGAATATGTTTCAATCCCCAGTAGAGTCTAATTTTATTGTATTCAATATGGACAAACATTGTTAAGGCTCTCCATTTCTTCCTAGGCTAATTCCAGTTGTGTTAGATAATCTCAGAAGATAACTCTGACCAATTCCTTCCCTCCTTGACTGTTATCCACTCCATCCATTAACAGGTAGGGTAGGGACTACTTTTCTTCCCCTTAAAGAAAGCGCTTGATCTAGTGACTTGCTTTAACAAATAGAGAATGGTCATGTGAAGGAGAATTGAGACACTCCAGCCAAAAGTCAGCACCAAGGCCCCAGACATGTGAAAACTGTCTTCTTGGACCTTCCAGCCCAACCCGGCCCATCCACTAGCTGTAGATGCATGACTGAGTTGAGATGAGACCAACAGAAGAGCTGGCCAGTCAATAGGAAACTGTAAAATGGTCATTATGCTAGTCTGAAAGTGTTGTGTACCCCAGAAAAGCCATGTCCTTTAATCCTGATTCAATATTGTGTGTGTGTGTGTGTGCGCGCGCGCGCGCGTGCTTTTGATTAGATTATCTCCATGAAAATGTAGTGTGCCCAATTCAAAGTGTGGCCTTTGGTTAGATGGAAATTTGACCCCACCCATTCTAGGCGGGTCTTAATTAGTTTACTAGAGTCCTTTAAAAGGGAGACACATTCTGGAGAAACCTCAGATGCAGACTCTTTTGAAGAATAGTTGCTTCAGAGTTTACAGAGCCATGAATGTTTGGAGATACTTGGAGTGCTGACAGAGAAAGCAGATGCTTAGACATGGGTAGAAACCAGCAGACATCGCCATATGCCTTCCCGTGAGATGCTAAGCCAGCCAGAATCCAGAGTTGTGTCCTGGAGGAACTAAGTGAAGACCCACAGATGCTTAGAGAGGAAACCACTGGCATCAGAAGCTGGAAGCAGTGGAACTGGGAACAAAGACTAGCAGATGCCAGTCACATGCCTTCCTAGCTGACAGAAGTGTTCTAGATGGCATCAGCCTTTCTTGAGTGAAGGTAACCTCTTATTGGTGCCTTAATTTGGACATTCTCATGGTCTTAAGAACTGTAAACTTACAACTTAATAAATTTCCTTTCTAAAAGCAGTTCCATTTATGGTATGTTGCATTCTGGCAGCTTTAACAAACTAACACAGTCAGTCTTTTAAGATGGTATGTTTTGGGGTATTTGTGACATAGTAATAGATAACTGCCCTGTCATAAATAATTTCCATACATGTAAGAATTGGTTTCAAGATGATTTATTCTGTTTGTTGGTCAATTTTGTCTCAATTATTTTCTGCTAGGGCAAGTATTTCCACCTTGTTCTTTTTCATGAGTGTCTTGGCTTTGCGTGTTCATACAATGTTGCCAAATTACACACACACACACACACACACACACACACACACACACAAACCTCTACATTAAATTGTTGGGATCTCAGTTCAATTTGGGGAGAAGGGATTTTTTTGCAACATCAAGTCTTCCAATCCATGAACATGATCTTTCTCCATTTATTTGGTCTACTTTAATGCCACTTAAGATTATATTTATAATTTTCTCCATAAAGGTCTTAGACATCTTTTATAAGATTTATTTTTATGTACTTTGTTTTTTGTTGTTGATATTGTAAAACCTCATTATTAGGTAACGTATAAATGCAACTTACTGCTGTATACTGATTTTGTATTCAGCAACTTGTTAAGTGCTCTTACTAATTTTTAAACTTTATCTTCAGATTTTTAGAGTTTTCTATGTTGACAATCCTATTATCTGTGAACAATAACAGTTTTGTTTCCTCCTTTCAAAACTTATATATTTTATTTCTTTTTCTTACCTTGCTTCATTGGCTAAGACTGCTGGTACAATGTTTAATAGAAGAACTCTTATTCCTGATCATAAAATAATATTTTTATTTTCACCATTAAGCATATTTTTGCTATAGCTTCTTTATAGACAAACTTTATCAGGTTAAAAAGTTTTCTTCTATTTCTTTTTACTTTAATGGAAAGAAATTTTTTACAAACCAGGATAGGATGCTTATTTTTATTAAATATAATTTTTTCTCCTTAACTTGTTGCTGTGGTATATTAATTTAAAATATATTCTAATGTTGATCCAATTTTGAATTCCTAGAATGAAACCAACTTTGTAATGATGAATTACGTTTTCTGTCCATTGTTGGAATCAGTTCACTCATATTTTGCTTAGGATTTTTGCATCTGTGATCATTTGTGAAGTTGACCCATAATTTTTCATTCTTATATTGCTCTTGCCTGGCTTTAACGCATGTCTTGCTTTTGTTGATATTATAAAATGAGTTGGAAAGTATTTTTAAAGCCTGGAAAAATTTGTTAAAGACAGGATTTATTTGTTCCTTAAATATTTCATAAAACCTGCCTGTAAAACACATGGGCATGATATTTTTTGTGGGAAGATTTTTTATTATTTATTCAATTTCTTTAAAGCATATGTGTCCTGGAGTCAGTTTTGACAACTTATATTTTTCTAGGAATTCATCCATTTCTAGAAAATTGTTCATAATATCCTCTTCTTATCCCATTAATCTTTAATTATATCCCTTTTTATGATCTAATAGTATTTATTTGTGCTTTCTTTCTATTAATTAGTCTTTCCAGAGATTTGTCAATGTTATTAGGCCTTTTAAAAAATCTTTTAATTTTGTTGAGCTTTGTTTTGTGTTTGTTCTCTGCTCTTATATTTATAATTTCTCTCTTTCTACTTTCTTTGGGTTTATTTTGTTCTTTTTCTAACTTCTAAAGTTGGAGGCTTAACTCATTCATTTTTAACCTTTATTCTTTTATACTATATGCATTTAAGGTACTATAAATGTCCCTCTAAATACTCCCTTATTTGTATATCTCTAATTTTGACAAGTGGCATTATTGTTCAGTTCTAAATACTTTCTAACTTTAATTATGATTTCTTTGATCCATGAGCTATTTAGAAGCGAATTTTTCAATTTCCAAATCTATGGGTTTTTCCCTGGGTTTAAAATTTTTGAAAATTAAAAGATGTAAATTCCTAAAACAATTTTTTTAATGAAAAAAATTGATTTATAAATGAATTGCATCGAGGTCAGAGATTGTGGACACCAATTCTTTATACTTTGTAGAGGCTATATCATGGTTAGTACACAAGTCATTTCATAAGTTGCTCCATGGGGCTTGAAAAGAAGGAATGCATATTTTCCCGTTGTTGGGTTCAATGCCTATGGAGCGGTTAGAGTAAGTTTGCTTATGGTTGTTTAAATCATCTTTGTCCTCACCCTCTTCTTCGTCTGCTTGACTATAGATCTCTCTTTTATGTTTAACTTCTTGGCTGGCTTTGGGAATTTGTGTATACCTACATCTGCACTGCCCCTTCCCTCTGTATGACTCTGAAACTTAGCCAGTGGTCTAGTTCACCCTTGTTAGGTTATGTGCAGAAACAAACAACCCCCCAATCTCCTTGGCTCCCAACCATAAATGCTTACTTCTTGTTCCTATTACGTGTTATCATTAGGCCAACACTGTTCCATGTCCTCACGCTGGAAAAGTAGCCCAAACCTGGGCCTGGACTGCTTTGCATCAGAGGAAGGAGAGCCATACAGAACTACCTGAAAGCTTTTAAAGCTTCTGCTTGGTTGGGGCCTCTAACCCTTTCACTCACGTTTTATTTGGCAAGCAAGCCACATGGCTGAGCCTGATGTTAGGGGGATGGGGAAATAGAACCTTATTACAGGAGAGAGGAGAGAATGATCAGAAACAATAAGGCAATCTACAACACCTGCGTTTTTGTTGTTTTGAATATACACTACTCAGAATTTCTAAACCAGATCTCTGGTAACTAATTCAGGGCTGCCCATTGCCTGGCCCCAGTTACAAGGTCCATCCAGGTTGAAACAGCTGAGCCAGATGACAATTATTTATGCTTTGGTTATATATGCTGTACTGCCTTTTGCATGCATTTTTGTCTCATTTTAGCCATTAGCTTGAAGAATGAAAAACTCACATAAACACATATATCTAGTTTTGCTTATAATTTACGGGATTAAAAAAAAAACTACCAGAATTTTATGGATGAACCACAGCCCAAGGGCCCCTGCTGTTTTTGCAATTGCCTATTAACTTACCTGTATTCCCTACTAGACTGTACGGTAAGGTAGGTGTTGTCTTTTGCTCACTATTGTTTCCCCCTGGCTAGCACAATGCCTTGCAGTTAATAAAATTATGTTTTATTTTATTTTAACAGTTGATAAAAATTTGTTAGATGAATAAACAAACTAAACTGGAAGTAGAATATAAGGCCCAGATCCCAAATTGAGTGAACAAGGTCTAGCTGGTAAAGGCAATCTATGCTCATTAGAAGCCTTTGATGAACTAGAGAAAACGTTAATGCTAAATCAACAAAGTCCTCAGGGATAGTCTGTCTTTCTCTATAAAGCCAGATGACCAACAGAAGCCCTGGACAGAATGAAATCAGCCTCTATGTTGGTGGAAGTGAACAAGTTCCTTTGCCCTCAGTCCTTTTAGGATTCACAGTCGGCACCTGTCAGCTAAATAATGACTGTCTTTATTTTCTGTCGTACCCTGCGAGAGCAGCACCCTGTGAGAGCCCAATAAAAGTTGTCAGACTGGATGAATGAATGGATGCTGGCAGTGAGAAATGCCATGTCAGTTTTCCATCTGAGAACCTGCCTCGCCCATAGACACAGAAGCACCAGCAGCTGTCATGCCTGAGCTCTGCCGTGAACCTGCTGCCTGCCTTTTGGTGAACTGTTCCCACAATACAATGTTTTTCCACATCGTGGCAGGCTTTGCACCACGTAGGGCACATTTTCTCTTTCATCACCCATGATCAAGGGTGGATAGGATGTGCTTATTTATTTGTCTGTGCAATAAAGATCTACCAGGCGCCTACCCTGTGCCAGGTCTTCACGCTACAGTGGTGAGCAAAACACAGTCCCGCCTCTTGGAGAATTCTACTGGGGAGGACAGTTAATTCAATGAGTAATTTCTCAGACTTCTGATTTGTATTATGCTAACTGAAGTACATTGTACTGCGAGGGCAGGTGTCCTGGTTTGAAACTGTTGTGTACCCCTGAAAAGCCATGTTGTTTAACCCTGATTCAGTTTTCCCGGGTGGGATCTTTTTTTTTTAAATTTATTTATTAATGTAAAAAAATTTAACAAACGAACTAAAACATTAATGTATATAATCAGTAATTCACAATATCATCACCTAGTTGCATATTCATCATTTCTTAGAGCTTTTGCATCAATTCAGAAAAAGAAATAAAAAGACAATAGAAAATGAAAACAGTAAAAAAAAAGATTATACATACCATACCCCCCAACCCTCGCCCTCATCGATCACTAGCATTTCAAACTAAATTTACCCTAACATTTGTTCCCCCTATTGTTTATTTTCACTCCATATGTTCTACTCGTTTGTTGACAAGGTAGATAAAAGGAGCATCAGACACAGTGCTTTCACAATCACACAGTCACACTGTGAAAGGTATGTCATTATTCAGTCATCCTTAAGAAACATGGCTACTGGAACACAGCTCTACATTTTCAGGCAGTTCCCTCTAGCCTCTCCATTACATCTTGAATAACAAGGTGATATCTACTTAATGCATAAGAATAACCTCCAGGATAACCTCTGGACTCTGTTTGGAATCTCTCAGTCATTGATACTTTGTCTCATTTCACTCTTTCCCCTTTTGGTCGAGAAGGTTTTCTCAATCCCTTGATGCTGAGTCTCAGCTCATTCTAGGATTTCTGTCCCATGTTGCCAAGATGGTGAACATGGGATGTTCCATGTTGCCTGGGAGTCATGTCCCACATAGATAGGGGTAGGGTGGTGAGATTGCTTGTTGTATTGGCTAGAGAGAGAGGCCACATCTGAGCAACAAAAGAGGTTCTCTTGGGGGTGACTCTTAGGCCTAAATTTTAAGTAGACTTGACATATCCTTTGTGGGGTTAAGTTTCATATGAACAAACCCCAAGACTGGAGGCTCAGCCTATAGCTTGGTTGTCCACACTGCTTGTGAGAATATCAAGAATTCAACTTGGGAAAGTTGCATTTCTCCCTGTTCTCACCATTCCTCGGAGGGGGCTTTGCAAATACTTTTCCACTCACTGATCAAATCACTCTGGGATTCATCGGGGCATCACTCTGGACAAACCAACAAAATCTCATGTCCTATCTGAGATTCCAAGTACTTATGGTGTTCAATCAAACTATCTACATAAGTTATATCAGGAAATGCACTAGTCAAAATATAAATTTTGGGACTTCAGGAGAAGATGGCGGCTTAGTAAGACGCGCGGGTCTTAGTTCCTCCTCCAGAACAGCAACTAAAGAAACAGAAACAATACGAAACAGCTCCCGGAGCCAGGACAGAGACCAAAAAGACAGCGTACCCCATTCTGGAACAGCTGAACAGGCAGGGAGAATCCGCTGTGGTGAGATACCCGAGGGGCGCACGTTTTCCCGGCCAGGGCGGTGGCGACTGGGGTCCCCTCCACGCATGTGACTCCCCGGTCTGACTGGGAACGTTGGATAGCAGGGCCCTCCCGCCACGCTTGGCGTCTCGGGCCAGCTGGGCAATTTGGACCGGCACTCCCCCAAGCCGCAGTGGCCGGCGACCCCCCCTCCACGCGCGGTTTCCCGGGCCGACTGCAAGATTCTGATTGGCAAGTTAAAGGAGCCACAGCATCTTTTACTGGTGGGACCCGCAGACAGACGAGCACCACGAGCGCCACCTACTGGGCAGGAAAAGAAAAACAGAGCCCAGAGATTTCACAGAAAAACCTTTCAACCAGCCGGGTCCCACACCCAGGGAAATCTGATCAAATGCCCAGACACCAGCAGAAAATAATGGATGACGCTTGGAAAATTGAAGATATGGCCCAGTCAAAGGAACAAACCAATAGTTCAAATGAGATACAGGAGCTGAGACAACTAATGCTGAATATACGAACAGAAATGGAAAAACTCTCCAAAAACCAAATCAATAAATTGAGGGAGGACATGAAGAAGACATGGGCTGAACAAAAAGAAGAAATAGAAAATCTGAAAAAACAAATCACAGAACTTATGGGAGTGAAGGACAAAGAAGAAAAAATGGAAAAAACAATGGATACCTACAATGGTAAATCTAAAGAGACAGAAGCTACAATTAGTGAACTGGAGGATGGAACATCTGAATTCCAAAAAGAAACAGAAACTATAGGGAAAAGAATGGAAAAACTTGAGCAGGGGATCAGGGAACTGAATGACAATATGAAGCACACAAATATACGTGTTGTGGGTGTCCCAGAAGGAGAAGAGAAGGGAAAAGGAGGAGAAAAACTAATGGAAGAAATTATCACTGAAAATTTCCCAACTCTTATGAAAGACCTAAATTTACAGATCCAAGAAGTGCAGCACACCCCAAAGAGAATAGACCCAAATAGGCGTTCTCCAAGACACTTACTAGTTAGAATGTCAGAGATCAAAGAGAAAGAGAGGATCTTGAAAGCAGCAAGAGAAAAACAATCTGTCACATGCAAGGGAAACCCAATAAGACTATGTGTAAATTTCTCAGCAGAAACCATGGAGGCTAGAAGACAGTGGGATGATATATTTAAATTACTAAAAGAGAAAAACCGCCAACCAAGACTCCTATATCCAGCAAAATTGTCCTTCAAAAATGAAGGAGAAATTAAAACATTTATAGACAAAAAGTCACTGAGAGAATTTGTGACCAAGAGACCAGCTCTGCAAGAAATACTAAAGGCAGCACTAGAGTCAGATACGGAAAGACAGAAGAGAGAGGTATGGAGTAAAGTGTAGAAAGAAGGAAAATCAGCTATGATATATATAATACAAAAGCCAAAATGGTAGAGGGAAATATTATCCAAACAGTAATAACACTAAAAGTTAATGGACTGAATTTCCCAATCAAAAGACATAGACTGGCAGAATGGATTACAACCCAGCAATACCACTGCTAGGTATCTACTCAAAGGACTTAAGGGCAAAGACACAGATGGACATTTGCACACCAGTGTTTATAGCAGCATTATCTACAATTGCAAAGAGATGGAAACAGCCAAAATGTCCATCAACAGACGAGTGGCTAAACAAACTGTGGCATATACCTATGATGGAATATTATGCAACTTCAAGACAGACTAAACTTATGAAGCATGTAATAACATGGATGGACCTAGAGAACATTATGCTGAGTGAGTCTAGCCAAAAACTAAAGGACAAATACTGTATGGTCCCACTGATGTGAACCGACATTCGAGAATAAACTTGGAATATGTCATTGGTAACAGAGTCCAGCAGGAGTTAGAAACAGGGTAAGATAATGGGTAATTGGAGCTGAAGGGATACAGACTGTGCAACAGGACTAGATACAAAAACTCAAAAATGGACAGCACAATAATACCTAAGTGTAATGTAACTATGTTGGAACACTCAATGAAGCTGCACCTGAAATACAGTTTTTTGTTTGTTTGTTTGTTTGTTTGTATCTTTTGTTTTTGTTTTTTTCTTTTTCCTTTTTATATATATATATATTTTTATTAGTATTATTATTTTAATTCTCTTCTCTATATTAACATTCTATATCTTTTTCTGCTGTTTTGCTAGTTCTTTTCCTAAATCGATGCAAATGTACTAAGAAATGATGATCATACATCTATGTGATGATACTAAGAATTACTGAGTGCATGTGTAGAATGGAATGATTTCTAAATGTTGTGTTAATTTCTTTCCTTTTTTTTGATTAATAAAAAAAGTTAAAAAAAAATTTGTACTGGGTGGGATCTTTTGATTAAGTTGTTTCCACGGAGATGTGACCCACCCAATTGTGGGTGGGACCTTTTGATTAGGTGGTTTCCATAGAGTTGTATCTCCACCCATTCAATGTGGGGTTGCTTACTGGAGCTCTGTTCTAGTTTGCTAGCTGCTGGAATGCAATATACCAGAAACAGAATGGCTTTTAAAAAGGGGAATTTAATAAGTTGCTAGTTTACAGTTCTAAGCCCGAGAAAATGTCCCAGTTACTTCAAAGCATTCTAAGACTTCTCTATCAGGCTTCTCACAACTCCTCCGGATTCTTCCCCTTATCTATTTAAAAACCCATTCCAACATGTTTGGTATTTGCAAATCACAGCAACACCCTACTCCTGGTAACAAAATCTGTTCTAGTTTGCTAGCTGCTGGAATGCAATATACCAGAAATGAATGGCTTTTAAGAAGGGGAATTTAGTAAGTTGCTAGCATACAGTTCTAAGTCTGAGAAAATGTCCCAATTAAACAAATATATAGAAATGTCCAATCAAAGGCATCCAGGGAAAGATACCTTCATTCAAGAAGGCTGATGAAGTTCAGGGTTTCTCTCTTATGTGAGAAGGCACATGGCGAACACAGCCAGGGCTTCTCTCTTGGCTGGAAGGGCACATGGTGAACACAGCATCATCTGCTAGCTTTCTCTCCTGGCTTCCAGTTTCATGCAGCTCCCCAGGAGGCGTTTTCCTTCTTCATCTCCAAAGGTCGCTGGCTAGTGGATTCTCTGCTTCATGGTACTGCAGCATTCTCTGCTCTCTCCAAATCTCCTTCATTCTTCAAAATGTTTTCTCTTTTATAGGACCCCAGAAACTTATCAAGACCCACCCAAATGGGTGGAGACATGTCATCACCTAATCCAGCTTAACAACCATTCTTGATTAATTCATAGCTCCAGGGAGATGATCTGATTACAGTTTCAAACACACAATATTGAATGGGGATTATTCTGCCTTTATGAAATGGAATTTAGATTAAAACATGGCTTTTCTAGGGGACATACATCCTTTCAAACCAGCACAAGCCCTTTTAGAGGAAACCATTTTGGAAAAAGCTTCAGAGACCACACAGCCAGAGACCTTTGGAGATGCAGAGACCTTTCGTGATACCCCTGGGGAATCCTTACGAAAGGAGAAGCCGGGAGAGAAAGCTACCACATGTCACCACATGACTTCCCAGCTGACAGAGGTGTTCCAGATACCATCAGCCTTTCTTTCTTTTTTTTTTTTTTTACATGGGCAGGCACCGGGAATCAAACCCAGGTCCTCGGGCATGGGAGGCAAGCATTCTTGCCTGCTGAGCCACCGTGGCCGGCCCCCATCAGCCTTTCTTGAGTGAAGGTAACCTTTTGTTGGTGCCTTAATTTGGACATTTTCATGGACTTAGAACTGTGAACTTACAATTTAATAAATTCCATCTTAAAAACCCGTTCCAGGGTGGGCCACGGTGGCTCAGCCAGCAGAGTTCTTGCCTGCCATGCTGGAGACCTGGGTTTGATTCCCAGTGCCTGCACATACAGAAAACAAAAAAACAAAAAAGCTGTTCCATTTCTGGTACGTTGCATTTCAGCAGCTTTAACAAACTAAAACAGCAGGTAAAAGAAAATGAACCAAATGTAGCTCCAGGAACCAGAGAAGGTCTTCCAGGGAAGTAAGGTTTCAGATGAGCTTTGAACGATGAATAGTTATTTAGACCAAGAACGGGGTGGAGTGGAGAACTGGAAATTCACTATTTGTAAATCTTTGTGCTTTTAATGAACAGAGTGAAGAGACAGTGGTGTGTGTGTGTGTGTGTGTTAAAATCACAGGCTCTGGGCTAGACCTCCTGGGCTCTACTTCTCATTCTACCATTTACTAGTTCAATTTCCTCTTCTGCACAAGGCAGAGAGCAACTGCACCTGTCTCAGGGTTATTGGGAGAAATAGCTGAGTTAATCATGTAAGTTAAGGCCTCGAGGAAGCATGCGATGCCTGTTGGCCTTAATGCTATTTCCTGGAATATTCAGCAATGCCCTTTGCACCTCACCTAATTTTTTCCAGATTGAAACATTCTCTACCTGTGAAACATGAGTCACCTAACAGAGCTACGCTACCACAGTAGAATCCAGGCTGCTGAGCTTAGTTTCTTTTTGGCTTTGGTTGTTGTGGATGTGTCCACTGTGTACAGTGGAGACTGCATATGGGAATGATGACATGAGGTGCACACGTGGTAGTCACATGGTGCTGTTATAGGTCACATAATGGAATGCGTTTTTCCTGTTTCCATATGTAGGCCCAGAGATAAGATGGCCACCTTGATAGAAGTAGAGCTCTGGGACCTCGAGATAGCAAATCACAAACTCATTTCAAAGTTATCAATACACAGATTTTTGTAGTATCTCATGGTATTAAATCAGCTTTCATTGCACCATTTTCTTTCAGTTGACAATTTTTTTTTTTTTGGTTTACAGGAGAGATTTATTTGAAGAAATATTACAACATATAAAAACTACACAAAGTCTTAATTTCCACTCATTCAGTGGTAGATTTAATATAATGCATAATAAAAAGTCCTTCTGTCTCAGGGTTGCACAATGTCTTAAGTCACACAGCTTTCCTGGACTCTTTAGTGATGATCTTTGTGGTTATGTTTTGGGAAGTGCTTTGAAGTCCCTTTCCAATAAAGGGTGCACTAAAACAGTTGTTCAGGCCATAATTAAAAAGTCTCAGGCTTTTCTAGAGGCTAGAAGCAAAACCCCCTGCAAAATATACAAATAGACTTGACAGAAAAAAAAAAACCTGAAAAAAAAAAGGCACAACTTACAAATTGCAAATTATTGCTGTTTTCCAAAATTATACTCTGTTCCAGAATACTTGTCAAATGCCCACATGAGCTTGGAGTATTGTAGGGTTTAATTTTCTAACTTGCCCATTACCCACTTCTCAGCAATCTTTTTGATTTTCAATGAATTCCATAGGTTTCTTTATAACTCTTGTAAAAATAAAGTCAGATTCTATCCCAGTTTTGTTCGCATTTAAATACAGACATACAGAAAAAAAAAACTGTAAAATATTTCTAGATTCTAGAATTAAGGGAAACCTTTGCTTTTGTTGTTCTTGTTTTTCTGCATCTGTTTCATAAAAAAATCCATGCTGTAGCTTTTCTAAGTGAATTTAGAAAATAGTACTTAGTTCTAAGCAATTCCTTAGGAATATCATTCATTTATTTTAAAACAAAACATTTATATTTAAAACAATCAAAAACTTAGCTGATAAAAGAAATACTAGGTTTTGTAGGAAAATTCCTCAGTCCCCTTATGTTTTGCTTGAAAAGAGTTAATATACAATATTTACAACTTGACTTTTTATGGTTCTTGAGAGACCTTGTCTTGGATTGATTCATTATTGAGCTGGAGTTAAAATTTTGGGAAAAGATAATTCCACTGCTCAGCAGGCCAGTGGCTTTCAGACTGGCTACATTAACTCCACCTACTGCCAACCTAGCCAAAGAATCAATAAAAGCTGGTGGAATAAGAGAAGTCATAAATTTGATTTCTATTTCCCAAATCACTTCATTCTGGGCTGACCTCATTTTGCCAGTCTGATTTGATCACAGGGTCATTTTCCGATGTGTTGCACCCGGCAATCTGAAATGCACAACGTGTTGGTTACAATCTGATCCTGGGGGAGTATTTGCTCACGTTACAAGCAGCTCCCCAATTTGACATAATCATTCTGAAGGGCAGTTGCCCCTCAGGGAAGCCCTCGGGCTAAAAAAAAACAAAACAAAACCCTGGGAGGCGCCCATCCCTGTCCTGGGGTGCATTGACAAAACTGGCCGAGCTCAGGGGCATTATGTAGGGGTGTCCTGGATCTGCCCCCACCCCCGGCTCATTTCCAGTCAAACCTTTAATAATTTACAAGGAGTTCTTTGTGCCCCCAAATGGTTTCATATTTATGATAGCTCTTAATATAAGGGAAATACTCAATCCAAAGATTCTTTTGAAATGTTCCCCTTAGCCTTAGAATAATCAGTTTTGTAATAACATTCTTTCTACCACTCAGAATGTTAAAACTACTTTGAAAGCCACAGAGCTCATTGGGTTTAATTTTAGAGCCTGGAAAGGACCAAACACACTAGTGATTTTGTCTCATAAGTGAAGAAACCGAGGCCCTAAGGGAATTTCCTGGACTAGCCCCAAGTCATATGGGCAAGTTTCTAAGAAAAACTGGGATAAAAACTGTGAGCCTTCTGAAACCCAATGCCCTCTCCACTGCTCATTCTGCCCTTCTAATCTTCCTACTAAAATGCTGGCTCGGGAAATGCTATTGTTGATATCTTTACTAACAATGAAAAGTAACGCACCCTACACTTTAAATGGCAGTCGGCAAAAGTCAGGGCCAATATTTCAATCCAGTTCTTTCCGACATCAGAGCCCAAGAGTTTAATTATATAGTACCGTCCCTGGATTTCTCAATACTTTCTTTTCTTGGCAAAAAAATATAAAACTATTTTTGAAAGTCCTGTGGCCTTGAAGGCTTAAATTATCCCACCGTATCTAACTAGCCTGGTTATCAGGCCCTATGTCTCATGATAATGCTCTCCTCTTTCTCCCTGCTTCTCGCTCCCCTCCCCCTCCCCCGCCTCCGCCCTCCCACCCCCGGGCACACAACAAAATCAGAAATCCTTCTAAAACGTCCCTTTTGGTTTTCAGTAACTAACCCCTTAAGCCTCTCTTACACTAAATTCAGCTCTTTCAGGATGTAATTGTAGCAAAACCAATACAGTCCCAAAAATGGTTTCAAGCACCACTAGAGTGGTAGTTGCTAAGGACAACACTTAAAGGCCAGGGATGGCTGGGCAGAGAGGACTCTGGGAAAGACAAAACCGCCCACCAGGTCCAGGCCAGCCTCGCACATCATAAATAACCTCTTACACATGCTTCATTGCCAGCTCCAAATGGGTTTTGAGTGTATTTGGTTTGTTTTTAAAGAGGGTGTGAGCTAAAGGCTGTCATTTAAAATTACCCAGAACCCATGTCACAAGAACAGGTGGGCCCAGATTTAAAACATAATAAACTAAAGGCTGAACTGAACCAAAGCAAGACATTCTGGAGCAATTATTTTGCTTTAGAAAAGGATTACACTTGGGACTCCTTAAAACAGTGATCTCACTTACTGCAATGAAAATGTAAATCTCTCGATCCAAGTTCGGTTAGCACACATGACCTTTCTGAAAAATGCTTGTTTTATTAAGCAAGGAATGCCTTGTAAAGAAGAACCAATTAAAGGTTTGGTTCTTTACTACAGATACTGAATGAATAAGGCCTGCAAAGCACTCTTTCCTGTTTACTTCTAAACGTTAAAGCTGCAAATAAAGCACCTCTATGGGAGCTTTTATTTTTTAAATATTACTCTAGACTTCTCTCCTGTAACACTTAGGAAAGCACAAAATTAGGTAGCAAACCCTTTGAGAGCGCATCTTATCTGATGAAAAAACACTTCGTCAGTAGATGGCGCTCTAAGAATGAGATTGCCATACCAGCCACTGAGGCCTGAACGGAACGCAAAACCTCACCAAATGTCAGCCCCACCCTGTCTCCTGCGTCTGTGTGAAGGAAATAGCTTTGCCCTGCCCTCTTAGAGGGCCCCTCTCCCCAAGCTGTCCCACTCTGCATCTCCGTGTGAGAATTCTCATGTGTGAGAATAATGAAGTCCCCATTATAACATTCTTAGAATCCTAATATTATGTAGTGGATTTGTTTGCAGCCTCTTGGTTCTGGAATGACAGCATTTGTAAAGCTTGTAGGAACCTTGAAAATCGCCTTCAATGCTCTCATTTTCTTGGTGGGGAAGTCGCCACCCTAAAATTTAAGGACTGATTGCTCAGAGTCGCCCAGCTAGTTCTTAGTTCATCCAGGACAAGAACCCTAGTGGGCTGGCTCCAAGTCCAGTGCCCCCCAGCTGTTTTGGTGACCCTTGCGGGGCATGGTGAAGAGTGAATGTTGCTGGCTCTGCATGGGAAGCCCGGTTGGGGCCAGGGTTCAGGCTGACCTCATTGACTGAGAGGGAGGGTTAAAACATCTAGGAATTTCTTTCTCCATGCTTTATACTCACGATGGCCATCCTGGTGGGACAGCCGTCTTTCTCTCCAATTTTTTTTTTTTTTTTTTGCTTTTGTCAAAATAAAACTTTATTTAGAAAGTCATTTGAAAGACATGGAGTAAGGAAACCTGTCTCAACTGGTGTCAATTACGACGTCGTCTTCTTGCCAACCCCACCAACAGTACATTGGCATGCCGAAGAGTCACGTTCTTTGGGAATTCCTACTTTTAGCTTCCTGGAGAAGTGATCTTTCCCCATAAGGCATCTTCAGTATTTTTTTTTTTTTGGTAGACGAGAACGTCATTTCCACGAAACAGTGTGTCAGTTTTAAAAAACATCAAGGTAGTCCTGATAGGTTCAACAAAGTGGGAGGGCTTGGCCACAAACCCACAAGTGGAAATGGCATCCGGGAACATGGTCCTGTTCAAAGATGCTCTGTCTTTGCATCATATATGCTCATCACCAATCCAAAGCGTGTGCAGCTCACAGTTCCTCCTCCCGACCTTGACCTTGAGGGGAAGTAAATCTCTTTGGTGTTGGTTTTGTCACGATGTATCAAGCAAATAGCCCCACTCCCTGTGGGCTCAGGACCACAATGTGACAACCCAGAGTGGAGATGGAGCCATCCTTTAACAAGATCACTGCAAGCTCTCTTTGCTCAGCACACATAGGCCCTGAGGTTCCACGTGTTGAACAGACTGACCTCTGAGAAGTCTGGCTGTTGTCTCCTGAGATGGATGGGCTCAACAGGGTCCCCTGTGGACTGCGGCACTTGCCACTGCTCGGCTAACAGTGGCATCATTTTTTTTTTTAATTTAATTTATTTTGTATTATCAAACCAAAACAACATACAACATGAACATACTTAACATACAAACATCCTGTGTATGGTGTACAATCAATGGCTCACAATATCATCACATAGTAGTATATTCATCACCATGATCATTTACTAGAACATTTGCATCACTCCAAAAATAGAAATAAAAAGAAAAAAGAAAAAACTCACACATATCAGACCCCTTACCCCTTCCTCTCATTGACCAGTAGTATTTCCATCTACTCAGTAGAATTTAACCTTTGTTCCCCCTATTTTTTTCTATACCCCTCACCAGTCCCTTTCACCGTTCATGAGTATTTCAATCTACTCAATTTATTTTAACATTTGTTCCCCCTATTATTTATTTATTTTTAATCCATATTTTTTATCCATCTGTCAATATTGTAGAGAAAACGAGCATCAGATGCAAGTTTTTCACAATCACATAGTCACATTGCAAAAGCTATATTGTTATACATACGTCTTCAAGAAACATGGCTACTGGAACACAGTTCTACAGTTTCAAGCACTCCCCTCTAGCCTCTGCAATACACCTTAAATTAAAAAGGGGATATCTATAAAATGCATAAGAATAACCTCCAGGATAAGTTTGGAATCTCTTAGCCACTGACTCTTTTGTCTCATTTCTCTCTTCCCCCTTTTGGTCCAGAAGATTTTCTCAATTCCTTGATGCTGAGTCCCAGCTTATTCTAGGATTTTTGTCCCACGTTGCCAGGGAGGTTTATGTCCCCGGGAGTCATGCCCCATATAGAGAGGGGGAGGGCAGTGAGTTTGCTTGCCACATTGGCTGAGAGAGAGATAAGCCACATCTGAGCAACAAAAGAGGATCTCTGGGGGTGACTCCTAGGCCTAATTTTAAGTAGGCTTAGTCTATCCTTTCAACAGTGGCATCTTGGAAGCAGCTGCCTGGGCGGATCCAGGGAGGTGGCTGCCCTGCCCCTCTGGCTGCCACGCCCTCCAGGCCCTGCTGTGCCCTGCCCAGACTTTCCAAGCTAATTTTTTCAAATAATTTATTTCTGTCAATCAAACCAGCACTTTCCCCATCACCCAGATTCAAAGCCCTAGAGTCCCTCTTGGCCACTCCTTTTCACATGGATTCAACATGTGCCTGGAAATGTTCTCAGCTCCAGAGTATGCAAGTGAACAAAACAGACCAAATTCTCTGCTCTCATAAGGGAAATATGAGAAATTAAATAGAATGAATAAGTTAATCATATAGCATGTTCATGTGAGGAAAAAGCAGGGAAGAGGGTATAAAATATTAGTGAGGGAATGAAAATTGGGTAAGGGAAAGCCTCACTGAGATAGCAATTGTTTTGCTAAGACGGAAGGAAGGGAGGGAAGCCGGTCGCGGAGCAGTCTACAGGAAGAGCTCTTCAGCAAAAGGGAAGAGCAGGTGTGAAGGCCCTGAGCCCAGAGCCGGCCTGGAATCTAAACTATTACCAAGTGCAGGTTTTCTTTTTCTTTTATCAGTATGTTTTTCCTCTTCCCTAGTCATTCTCCAAGCTCAGGTTCTTAAAATTCTTGTCTAACTGCTGTCCTCACCCTCAGTGTCCTCCCCAGGCTGCCCTCTACTGCCAGATCTTTCAGATAAATTGAGACGTGTCACCTAATGTGCTGTGGTCCCTGGATTGCATCCTGGAAAAGAAAAAGGACATTAACAGAAAAACTAGTGAAATCCAAATAACGTCTGGAGTTTAGCTAACAGTAATGTACCAATGCTGGTTTCTTAGTTGTGATAAATATAAGATATTAACAACAGGGAAAACTGGGTGAGGGGAATACGTGAACTCTCTATACTATCCTTGCACTTTATCTGTAGATCCAAAGTTATTCCAAAATAGAAGGTTTTCTTTTAAGATGCTATTTTTTGATATGTCACTCATCTGCTCTGGGATCTTGAAGGACTCCCTAGTACATTTAGGATGAAGTCAAAACCCCTGAACCTAGCATTTAAAGGAACTTACAGATAGTCAGATACTATTCAACAGTTATTTTTTGAATTAACCACAGTGTTCCAAACACTGTTAGACATTGAATGGTAAAGAAAATGACACGGCCTCCCCCTCAGGCAGCTTATAGTTTGGAGGGGGCCTCCAGCAAGGAAACAAGCAACTGAATTACAAGGTGATGGGTACTAGGATAGCGGATAGAAAACGTGCAAACTGCAATGGGAACCCATAGTAGGGGCTAGGGGAGACATCCTAGCTTAGAAGTGATGTCTAAGCTGAAACTGAAGAGATGGATTGGAGTCAGCCAGATGCAGGGATTTGTGGGCAGTAGGGTGAGAAAGGGATAACGAGAAAGTTCCAGCATGCTGCAGAGACCTACTGACCCCCAAGACTCAATCTCCTTTTGATCCAGACTAGTGGGCTTATTGTCCTTGGAATCCACATTGTCATTCCACTTTTGTGGCTTCTCTGATGATTCTTTGCTTTACCAGACCTCGTCTCCCAAATCCAGACAATCTTTTAAGACCCAGTTAAAATGTCATTTCTTACTTGAAGCCTTGGGAAATAGCCTCAACCTCTTATACTCATTCTCTACTTTGAAGTCCTATAACAGAGACCATGCCTCTCATTTTCCATTTAGTAATCTTCTAGCTTGATTTGTTACTTCTCTTGGTCTGGGTGTGCATGGCCAAAACTAGTATCACAAGCCACAGAAAGCAGGAGCTGTGTCTTAGCTACCTGCCCACACAATGCTTTGCAGATTGTTATGCTGGGTGCCCTGTGAAGACGAGGTAGCTTCTTTGACCACCAACTGAAAGTGAGAAAATCTCTTCCATAGGAAACGTGCAAGGATTACATGAGATACTATAACTAAAGCCCTTAGTTCAGGGTCTGGGTGCATTGTCACTACCTAACAAAAGACATATTGATTCTGTGGTCCTCGGAGAAAGCATTGGATTTCTAGTTCAGCTTATTTGCTTTGTGACCTTGGACAGGTCATCTCATATAACTCTTGGGCTTCTCTTATCTGTTAAGTGGAATAATAATAACCAAACTTGCAGTCTGGTTTTGAGACTTAAATTTATAATAATTTGTGTGTAATCACCTATTTGAAGCATCTCAATCCATTTGGGTATAATAAACATGAAGCAATTTTATTTTGCCCAGTCACTGCTTCCAACTGTGTTATGCTGCATTCTTCTCTTCCCCTGGGTCAGGTTCCCTTGGCAATATCTTAGAGAGATCTAATAACTTTCTAGTCATCTTGGTGATGCCAAAAGTCTCATTTCAGAGTTTAAGACACAGTTTTGCTCATTTCTATGACCCCGATATCAAGGTGGAAGAAAAGTTCTGTCCTTCCTCACTTTTCTCATTCCTGGCAGCAGGGCAGATCACTCCTTCTGCCTCCCTAGGGACTTGAAGAGGAGGGCCAGAGATGCCTGAAAGGAACTGGTCTGCCCCCTCTTCTCATGAGCTCCCCTTAGTTGAGGGCAGGGAGGAGGGGTGGGGAGGCAGAGGCATTCTCCTGTGACTGCCCACTAAGGGGCAGTGTAAGGAGGCATCTTGGGCTTCTCTCCGGTACCATCTGTTTCTATTGGAAGTGAGTTGAGTGGCCTCTGCTGAAGCGGTGGTCTCCCTGCAGGTGGAATGTGTGGGATTTTCAGTCCATCACTGAGCACCTCTTACCCTGGCTGGGGTCCTGTCATTTGACCCAGCAGTCATCTGGGCTGTTTAAATGTTCCTGCTCTTGCTCCTCCCAGTGGAGCCACAGAAATTTCCAGGGTTGGAGGGGGGTTCGCGCTTATCTTCTTCCCACCTGCACCTGCACCGTGGATGCTTCCAGTCTTGTGGGTCTGGGACTATTCCACCATCTTCAGAAATAGTCAAGTGGGTTCCAGTCTTTTTCCAAATGCCCCCAAATCTAAGGCTGCACACATTGATTATCCATTCTTCTCTCTCCTAGTGGGGAGAGGAATGAAAAGATTAATGGGCTATCCCTAGGCCTCCAGAATGCTCTCCAAGACTCTCTCACCACAATCTTTTGAGGACAGCTTGATGGGGAGCCCAGTGAGTGCCACAACTCAGCAAGCAGCCCTCTAGGACTGGGGTGTTCTTTTCTTATAAGTACCCTTACCCTTCCCAAGAGGTTTTCCTGGGTCAAGGGAATGAATGGCCCTCACCAGAAATGTTACATTTCCTTTCAGGCTGATGCTCTTTTTGCCTCCCCAATTCTCTTCTGGTGGTTGAGGAGTCCTATGTGAGGGGTGACAGGTGGTAGATGGACATGGTTGTGCCAGTTCTAGGGTGTCTCCAGGAAGCTCCACAGAGAATGAACTGATCCCAATGACTGGTGGCTCCTGGGAAGCTCCTTGAACTTAGAATAGAAGAGTATCTAATACCCTTTGGCCTCAGCTTTGGGCCTCAGCCTTGATTCCAGGACAACTGCAAAAATCCCACTCAACATCTAGCTCCATACTTGAAAGTGCTCTATGAACAATGCAACCTTTTACAATGAAAGTCATTAGCCTCCACCCTGCTTGTGTTATGATTTAGGCACTGTGTATTTATTCTCTACATATTTTTTTCAGGCTCCTGCTGTGTCCAGGTGCTGATCTGGGCTCTGGAATATAGAGTTGAATAATACAGACAAAATCTCTGCAATCTTGGGAGATGAGCAATAAACAAGTAAGCAGATATACAAACCAGAAAATTTCAGATTTTACTAAAGAATATGAAGGAACTAGAGTAAGGTGCAGAAGAGAGGTAGGGAGTCTCGACAGAGAGGACTAAGTTAGATTGGATGACCAGGAAAGGTTTTAGTAAGGGAGATGATGTCTGAGCTGACAAGATGGAGCTAAGAGTGGGACAATATGGGGATGGTGTACTCCCAGGAGAGAGACTAGTAAATGCAAACAGCCTAAGGGGGATTAAGTGTGGTAGGTTCCAAGAACTGACAGAAAGTTGGTGTGGGTAGAGCTTCGAGAGGGAAAGAGGCAAGAAGATGAGTGAGAAGGTATGTAGGGGCCAATATGTATAGGGCCTTGTAGGGAATAGTCAGGAATTTGGCTTTGTTACCATGTGCAAAGGGAAGCCATTGGAAAATAGTAAAGCACTGAGGAGTGACACAGTCTGATTTATGTTATAAAAGGTCATATCCCTGAGAAAGAAGAATGGATTAGGAGACAGTAAGAATGGAGGTAAGGACCAGTTAAGAAAGCTGACATTAACTGATCTAGGCAAGAAATTGCAATGACCAGGACCAGTGCACACAGACAAAAGTGAATGGATTTGTGATATATTTTGCAGTTATAGCTGACAAGGATTGTGGAGTTAGGAGGTAGCCTGAAGGAGAGGGAGAATCAAGGATGGAACCTCGGTTGAAAGTTTGAGCTTCTGAAAGAATGAGTCATTTATTAAGACAGAAGGGATTGGGAAAGGAGCAAACTTCTGGGGGAAAACTGAAAGTTCTCTTTTGGACTTACATTCAAAATGTTGAGTAGGAAGTTGAGTAAATGAATTTGGAGTTTGGGTTGGAGATGTGAGGGATAGTGATAAAACTTTAGGCGTCCTCCTAAAATCTAGCCTATTGATGGAGGGCCTAGGACCCAGCCTAGGAACACTCCAACACAAAAGGATGGAGCAGAGTAGGAAGAGCCAGAGGAAGAAACTGAGAAGTGGTCAATGAGGAAATTCAGGAGAGATTGGTACCACAGAAGACAAGAGAGAAGAGAGCTTCAAGATGTAAGGGGTGTTAACTATGTTTGGTACTTCAGAGAGGTCAAGTAATATGGGGGTTAAACAACAAAACAATATTTAGATTTTGGTGACCACAAAAAAGAGCATTTTCTGTGGGGTGAGTGCAGACAGAAGCCTTCTTGAGATGGGTTGAATTGACATTCAGATGTAAGGAAGTAGAAAGCACAATAATGGAACACTATTTGAACTGAGATGGTCTTTATATTGGTTTGCTAAGCTGCCAGAATGCAATATACCAGAAATGGAACAGCTTTTAAAAAGGGAATTTATTAAGTTGCAAATTTGCAGTTGCAAGGCCAGAAAAATGTCCAAACTAAGGCATCCAGGAAAAGATACCTTGACTCAAGAAAGGCCAATGTCTGTCACATGGGAAGGCATGTGACTGGTGTCTGCTGGTCCTTGTTCCCAATTCCATTGCTTCCAGCTTCTGATGCTAGTCATTTCATCTCTAAGCATCTGTGGGCCTTCACTTAGTTTCTCTGGGACACAACTCTGGGTTCTGGTGTGCTTAGCATCTCATGGGAAGGCATATGGCAATGTCTGCTAGACTCTGCCCATGTCTAGACATCTGCCTTCTCTGTTGACACTCCAAGAATCCCTGAATACCCATATCTCTGTCAGCTCTGAAGCAACTGTTCTCCAAGCATCAGCAACTGAGTTTTCTCCAAAATGTTTCCCCTTTTAAGGGACTCTTAACTAAACTAATCAAGACCCATCTTGAATGGGTGGAGTCACATCTCCATGGAGGTAATCTGACCAAATGTCACAGCCACAACTGGGTATGTCACATTATCCATTGAAACAACCCAATCAAAGTTTCCCAACCTAGACAATAGGTCTGGCCCACAAGATTGGATCAGGATTAAAACATGGCTTTTCTGGGGTACATAATAGTTTCAAACTGGCACAGTCTCTTTGTTGGTCTCCACCCTCATTTTCACTGGAGTGCTTTGTTAAGGCTTTTCTTCCTATTTGTAATGTATTTTCTTCTCCATTCTACCTTTCCAGGTTGAACTTAGAGGCTTACTTAAATTGAGCATATTGGCCCCAAACAAATAATGGCAAGTTGCAAAGAAAAATCTTAGAATTGGTCTATATCTAATTCCAAATTCCATATCCTTAACCACTATATTATATAGTACATAGGCATATTTGTAAACCATTCTCCTCCAATCCTTATTTTAATAACATATAATGAGCATTTTCTCATAACATTAAAAACTCCTCAAAACATAGTTTCTGTGACCTCTGTATGGTTTTTTTGGCAATTGAAAACAGTGTGTGGGCAACATCTTTTTGCACATAATTTTTGTCCAGCTTTCCAGTTATTTGCTTAGAATGTTTTTGGACTGAAATTACTGGTTAAAGATATGGACATTTTTAAAGCTCTTGGCTTTTTTTTTTTTTACACTCATAAATGTCCTTTATTCAATTAAACACAGAATTTAACAATTCATAGAATGCCTACTACTAGCAAAATACTATGTTTATTTCTTCGAGGGATACAAAGATCAAATTTAGATCTTGCCTGGGTCTCATTTTCTTTCAATATTCAGGATGATCATTTTTACCATTAACACAACAACCATTTATTGGCGTCTATGATCTAATTTCCTTTTCCTTTTAATAAAATGGTTCAATGTTTTTGTACCATTAGCTGCTCCAAAATAATACTAGAAAAGCATCCTATAATGTAGATTTACATACCTGAAGATGTGCTCTAGACAAAAATAAGCATTGGACGATAAGGCAATAGGCCAATAAAGCAAAGCATAAGATAGAAAATACAAATAAACATTTATTGTCCAAAATTAAGGCTATTATATTCCACGGCTCACTAAGGCTAAAGAAAGACTGGATAATTTTTAAGTTCTTCACAAAAATTTTGCTTTCACTATGTCCCGTCACTGTTAAAAACAGCCTGATCAAAATGTTATCAAACCAAACACTATAAATAACACCAAGTCCTCTAAAGGAGACTTTCCCAAATGTTATTTCTTAGTGTAGGTGATCTTCAAGGCATGGGATGATGTGATCGTAAATCCTTCTAAGCATCCGTGGCCACACCAGCCTGCCCATCATTTTCAAATTCAATAAAAGCAATGTTATGTCTTCCAGGTACCAAACGGACTTCTTTAAAACCAGGGAACTGATTAAACAGCATGGATAACATCATCTCATTAGTATCTTCTGGTAAATTATTAAAGAATAAATTATAGTTTAGAGGATAATCAGAAACCTGAGGATTTGATGTTGTATTTCCTTGGTTGTTAGTTGAATTTGGTGTTCCCAGACCAGTTCCACACTTTTGGCTTTTTTTCCTTTCTTTTTACTTTCCTTTGTCAGCAAATGTGCCATGCATTTTACACATTATATCAGAATCTGTTTTTGCATACTGGATTCACAGTGGTTTACCATAAAATGAAATCCTTGTAGATGTCTCTAGGCATTTGTGGATGAGCCAGGTCCTTGGATATAACAAAGGCCCACCCCCCTCATCTTTATAGTCTTTAAAGCTACAATAGCTACCACATGGTCAAACTGAGAAAACAGGACATACAGGGATCTCTTCGATTCCTTTTTAATTTTGTCATTCATTTTGTTGTTATCAATTGTAGGATAGTGTCTGATATCCATGTTTTCATTTAAATTGTCCAAATAACCCGAGGACTGCATGGGCTCTCGTGCAGTGGGTTCTTGATTCTTAAGGCCAGGTTTCTTTCCATAGTGTTCTCTAACTCTCTAATTTAGGCCACCTCTTGTCAAAGAGATTATATGATTTGTGTGGTCAGGCATCATTTCCTGATATATGCAGAGCCTCTTGCATCACAGATTATAGCTTAGAGTATATACCAGGATTTATAGTATATAGTTGATTTGGTTGGACTCGAGCTGAACCAAGTAGCTTAGGATGCCTTATTCTGTGTGGAGGAAAGGAGACTTGGGTGGGTAGCAGCTAGACAAGATGAGGGAACTATTGAGCTCAACCAGCTTTTGACCCTTGTAATAAAGTAGGAAAAAAGTGCACATAAAACTGGAAGTATGTCAAACGTTTTCAGTGGCTGTCTCTAGCAGGAAGCTATCCCAGACACTGTCAGTTGGCTTTTCCTATGCCCATATCCCACCCCTCATCCCTGATCTCTACAGCCCATTTGCAACCCTTGTCATTTACCTCCCTGCAGCCAGCTGTGGCCACGTTACACAGTCCTGTTCAATGAGATGAAAATAAAGTCCACTGGGAGGGGTTTTCAGAAAAGCCTTTGTTTTTTATTTAAAAAGGGCCAGATTTAGCTGACATGCCTTTTTTCTCTTTTTTTTCATTTCTTCCTCCCTTCTTGCTGTTTAGACACCATATGATGACTAAGGGTGCAGCAGTCTCCTTGAGACCACAAAGGGCCACACATGAAGTAAAACTTCTGCTTGGTAAGGCTGGTGGGGTGTAGTATAACAGCTCTAATAGAACATACTGCTTTCAGTATGCACTGTTTCAGAAGTATTAAACTAGTAATCCTTCTGATAGTCCTATGAGCTGGAGGCTATTCTTTTCATCTCCACTTTACAGAAAAGGAAACCGCAGAAAAGAAAGGTTAACTAGCTTTCCCAATGTCACTCAGCAAGAAGTAGCAGAACCAAGATTTGGACCCAGAGAGCCTAGTATCAGCATCACTGCATGTAACTACTGCACTGTACTGCTTGCCTAGATAAATAGACTGAGCCTGGGTTCCTCGTGGCATTTTTTAGCAGTTGCACCTTCTCTGGATTGCCTGTGCGTGTATTTCTATGTATGAAAAAGAAACCTCTATTTGCTTGTATTTCTTATATGTGAAAAAAAAAAACAAAAACCTCTGTTTGTTTAAGCCACTATTATTCAAGTTTTCTGCTATATGTAGCAGAATACAATCCTGAAGCCAAAACAATGGTGTAGTTAGTACTCCAAATCACTTTTATGTGGCTTTGTAGTCATCATATTTTCCTCTCTAGACTTTAGCTTAATGAAGCAGGGGCCACGGAAATCCTGCTTATTATTGTACCTTCGACCCTTAGGTGCCTGATACATATTAGATGTTCAATAAATATGCTTTGAACAAATGATGACTAAGCCAATAAATGGATGGTAGCTAAGATTGCAATAAATTTAATCTCTTGATCATGCTTTACTTAGCATCACACTAATTTGCATCCTCTGCAGATAGGTGAGCTAAGAGACAGGACAGAAGTCCTATGGTTCATGGTCATGCCAGTCTATCCTGGCATAAAAAATCTGCTATGAATAAATCACCAAGTCTGTGAGCTGTTTCAAGATGAGTGCTTTTTTTTCCTTTGCAGGCTTCTGTCCTCTTTCAGTCCTGTCTTTAGCTCTCAGTTTCTTTCTTTTAATTCTATACCACCTCTAAGAGCAATTTATCCTTTTGATTTATATATTCTTTTCTTCTTCCTTCTTGCTCCTTATTTCCCTGGATATTCTGCATGATTCCTTTCCACTTCTGATAGAGTGATTTCTCTAAGGTATAGAGAACTGTTTGCACCCCTATAATGTACCCTGCTCGTGCCATCCTCGCCACTCATTTCAATTTCCTAGTGTGATTTATCCAGCAATCAGGCCATTTCCCAAAATTGGCTTTGCAGAAAAGCCTAATGTGTTTGCCATACCCCTTCAGGGACTCCTTCTCATTATTACCCAGAGAAGCTCAGGTCTTCGTTTTGCTGACCCTTCATTTGGACCAGATCAGCTGCATGAGCTGTTTTGTTTAATACCAAATTGAGCCATTAATTCCCACAGTAGCATGCAGTATGTGGAGGGAGCCATGTGCATCCTCTAGGCAGGAGGGGGTCTGCTTCTTCCCCTCAAACTTCTTGTTTTCATACCCTGCAATGCAGTGGGGAGAACACTAGGGACAACGTCACCTGGACTAGGCTCGCCTCTGCTTGAGACCTTGGTCTTGAGCAAGTGCCTGACTCTTTTTGGGCTTCAGTTTCCTTATTCCCAGAGAATTGAACTCAGCGAAACCTGAGAAATCATCCAGCTCTGTATTTTATGATTTTGTAAATAAGAAATGACAAAATAACTTAAAAAATCAATATTACAGAGGTAACCTCATTCATCTATTAGGAAAAAGGCACAGGGTTTCCTTATAAACATTTATTATGAAATTAATCAGAGATTTGATTGTATAGGTCTACTTCAGAAAAATAGATATCAAGGATAAAGAAACAGGTTATGTCAGGATTACAGATTCAAGCTTAGATTACTGGAAGGAATTAAGAACATAGGGGTCAAGTCCAAACCCTCACTTGGACATGTGTTTTCATTTCTGAGGCAGCTTAACACATATACTATGAAATAGTTCGTCTTAAGCACTGGGAATTTTTTCACTTATTGTTAAAGTCTGGGAAAGTGTCCAAATCAAGGCATCATCAAGGTGATACTTTGTTTCTGAAGACCGGCTGCTGGTGATCCTTGGCTCCTCTGCCACATGGCAAGGCATATGGCGGCATCTGCGCATCTCTCACTACTTTCCTGGTTTTCATTGATTTTTAGCTTCTGGCTTCTCTCTCTCTCTCTCACCTCACCCCCCCCCCCCCCATTTATTCCATCTATAAAGGACTCTAGTGAAAAGATTAACACCCATGCTGAATGAGGTGAGTCATACCTTAACTGAAGTAACATTGCCAAAAGGCTCTACTTGCAATGGGTCCACACCCACAGGAATGGATTAAATTTAAGAATATATATATTTTTTCTTGAGGTATATAAAGCTCCAAACCACCACGATGAGGAAAAGGGAAAAGGTCTTCTAAGAGGTGAACTTTGTTTTTGTCTTTCCTTGTTCTGACAATTGGGTTCTCCCTTGTTTCCTGACCCCTGCATTCTACTCTACTTCCTCTCCCCCAACAAATAAATATTTTACAATTATAAGTCAAAATAGCACATATTTTTTGGTAGGAGATTTATAAAATTACAAAAAGTATAGGTTGTTTCTGTGTTCTCTCACGATTATATTATGGTATGTTCAGCTTTCCTGGGCTATAGCCATCTAACTGTGGTCCCAGGCCATCGTCCACAAGCCATCCTCTCCTCCACGGTTCCTTCCAGGCATGATGCCAATGGGTAGACCACGTGAAACAACATGGATTTGAACCATATGATTTATTATTCATATGGACTCCTGAAGTCAGTACAGAAATGAGGGCACCACAAGGGTCACAGCAGCTCTTGAGTGCACAGGTTCATTCTAAGCTATTTATGTGTGACTCACATGTGTTCTCTAAGCTACACAAAAGCCCTTCCACTTCCCTTCCTGAACTTTTTCAAGGAGGAGCTAGTTAGAATCCATGCGACTTTCTTTATTTCATTGCATGGATTTATCTCATCATGAGGTAGAGATCTGGTAACTGAAATAAGGCTGTCCATGGCTATGCTTGTCCATAGAAAGCCCCTAAGGAGCAGAAAAAGAAAACTCTTGGCCTTGAAGTGCAGGTGCAGAAAATAGGTTACCCAGTACAGAATTTCAAGGCCTGGAACCTGGAACTTAAGCTTAGGTGAACTGACTGGTTGAAAAGCAGAATTCCTGCCTTGTGTAGTAGTATTTATTGTTTCTGGTTTGGTTGTGGCTGGGTGTGTAGAAGGCTTTCATCCTACAATTCTGTGCTCCTTTGACTTGCAGGTGCTTCACTCATCATAGGCTAACTTCAGGACTTCTCTTTGAGATGAGAGGAGTGGAGAACTAAATCCACTCCTCTGCATTCTTGTCCTATTAAAGCTCTTTGTGTGACCTTAGAAGTAATCCTAAGTAAAAAGAACCTTGAACTGAATTTCATGTGTCATTCTCTCTAGAATCCAGATCAAACTTTATGGTTTGGATAAGCACATGAGATAACTGCAAGGTGAGCATCTTTCAGGTTCACATAGACATGCTGCTCCATTTTGGTCAAACTGTGGTTGCTCTTGGCTACTTCACCTTTGTGGTCATAAGGATGCAGACATTTCTGCAGTTTCCATTTTCTACCTCTATAGACTTTGACTATAGACTTTGTCTGTTTTTTTTAAAATAAAGTATAGACTTTGTCTGTTTTTCTACAAGGTCTCTATGTCCTGTTCACATTGCCTTGATTTCACGAAGTCCGTATCTACTCTTTATTCCTGTATACTTTCCCCTCTGTAGTATGATTGATTCCTCATCTGATCAACACTGCTTACTCAACAATGCAAAGAAAAACAGCAAAATCACCTGTAATTCTACTATTCAGGAAAACTCCTATTAGTATATTGGCCTGGGCAACAAAATGAATATTAGTGCCATTTACTCAGACTGGAAGATTGAAGGAGCAGCAAGTTCAGGGATGGGTGTTGGCATGTGGGGAAAACCAAGAGTTAAAGTTTGGACAAATGTGAGATGCCTATTAGCTATCCAAGTGCAGAAGTAGGAGTAGGCAGTTTGATATAGAAGTATGGAGTTCAGGACAGAAATTCAAGTTGGAGATAGACCTTGAAAGTCATCAGAACATGGATGGAATTTAAAACATAGGAAAGTGCAGGTGCAAAATAACAGAGTAGAAAGTTTTACAAATCATTCCCTCCACTAGAAAAATGAAAGAGCTGGAAAAAAAGAGATTAATTAACTAGGTAGTAACCCTGGAACCAGAATGGACATTTAGAACACCGCAGGAGTGCCAGAGGAAGCATGAGGCTGCCAACAATTCAGCTTTTGTAGGTAAAGACACAAACCAGTGGCCAGCCCCCATTAGTCAGCCTTGTAGTAGTGGGTGCAGAAATGGTTGTGGCTGCAACAATGCGGCCAGGTTTCTGGAAGGGGCCAGCTGGGGCCAGAGCTGGCAGAGGAAACCTCCTTTCCTAAAAGTTGAGGTTGAGATTTGAGGGTTGAGGTTGGTCTGGAGGAGCCACGAGGGACCAGCTTTGGCCCTCTGGGCAGTAGCACTTCCAGCTTCCCACCAGTATCCACCTGAATATAAAGAGATAGTGTTTTTTTCTCCTGTGTGTGGCCATTTCCTGACTTGGCAGATCCCTGAGGGCACAGAAGAGACTCAGCCCTCTCGGATGCAGCGACTTCTGGCCTCACAGCAACATCTACCAGGACGTAAAGACCAGTGCATTTTTTCAATGGCTAGGTTTCTCCTTTCTCTGTCTTGTGTTGTTTAGTCTGGCAGATCCCTGGGTGCCCAGAATAGATACTAGCCTCAGTTTCTCTCAGATGCAGCATCTTCTGGCCTTATACCAGCATCTACAGGAACATAAAAACCAGTGCATCTCTCTTTCTTCTCCTCCTCCTTCTTTTTCTTCTTCTTCTCCTCCCTGCCTTCCTCCTCCTCCTCCTCCTCCTCCTTCTCCTTCACCTCTTCTTCTTCTTCTTCATGGTTTTCTTTTTCTCTGGTTGGGTCTGGAGTATCCCCGAGGGTTAAGCAGAGATACTGGCCTAGGTTTCATCTTAGAAAGCAGCAGCTTTTTGCTTCCCACTGGTACATAACAAGAGACTTGTAGAGACCATGCATATCATTATTTTTAGGCTTGTTTTTCTTCTTGATGTGTATGTATGTATGTGTGTGTGTGGGGGGGTTGTCTATTCATTAGTGTTTTTCTCTTTTTTTCTTTCCCTGTTTCTTTCTCTATCTGTCTTCCTTTCCTTCCATTTTTTTTCTTTTTGTTCTCAGGCTAGTGGATTGAATGAATGACCACAGCATAATACTCAGAAAGTCCAGTTTCCAACAAAAATTGAAGAAGCATACTAGAGGCTACAGAAAAAAATAGCCAAGTCACATGAAAGAAATAATCCAATGGAAAATATTCTGGAGGAAACATGGTCTCTGAAATTATTAATCAAAGATCTTAGAGCTCTTATAAATAGCATCAATGAAATAAAGGAAAACATGGACAAGGAACTAAAGGAAATCAGGAAAACAATATATGAACAAAATGAATTTCAATAATAATATAGAAGTTATAAAGAAGAACCAAATGGAAGTTCTGGAACTCAAAAGTACAATAACAGTAGTTAAAAATTCAGTAGAGGACTCAAGAACAGATTGGAGGAGGCACAAGAAAGGATAGTGAACCTGGAGGCCAAACAATTGAAATAGTCCAGGTTGAGGAGCAGAAAGAAAAAAGAATGAGTAAAATAGAACAGCTGAGTCTGAGGAATCTGTGGGACACCAGGAAACATACAATGTACACATTGTAGTAATCCCAGAAGGAGAAGAAAGAAATAAGGGAATAGAAAAAATGTTTGAAGGCATATTGGCATAGAACTTCCCAAATCTGGCAGATCCCTGAGAGCCCAGAATAAATACTATACAAATCCATGATGCTCAAGGAACACCAAGCAGGATGAACCCCAAGTAGCTCTATGCTGAAACACATTTGCTCAAATTATTCAATGCAAGGACAAGGATAGAACCCTAAAGAAAGCAAGAAAGAAGCAGCATGCCCCATAGAAGGGATCCTTAATAAGAATAATCGCTGATTTCTCAGTAGAAACCATGGAGGCCAGAAGGCAGTGGGAGATGTACTTAAAATGCTGAAAGGAAAAGCCTGCTACCAAGAATAATCTACCTGGCAAAGTTACCCTTCAAAAATGAGAGAAAAATTAAGACATTTCCCAACAAATAAAAACTGAGGGAGATCCTTACCACTAGACCTGTTCTATAGGAATTATTAAAGGGAGTCTTCCATGTTAAAAGGAAAGAATATTATATCTAGACAGTATCTTGATGCTGGATGAAAAAATAAAGATCTCTGATGTAAGTGGCAATATGGATAAATATATATATGTATATTGTTATGTCTGTCTGTCTGTCTGTCATATATATATATATATACACACACACACAAGTTTTATTTCATTTATAATGCTATCTTTTACTTCACATGCACAAAAAAGTATAAGTATTTGTTACTGAGCATGCAATACATAAAGATGTAATTTGTGACATGAATAACATAAAAAGGAGGGAGGGAGGGTTATAGATACTGTGTATGGGTAGACTATTGAAGTCAAGTTGGACTCAACACAAATTATATTGTGATAGATTTAGTATGCTAAATATAATCCCCATGGCAATAATAAAGAATATCTAAACAATCTACAGAAAAGGAATGGATAAGTGATTCAAAATGGATTATAAAAGATCATCTAACCAAAAAGAAAGGCAGTAATGGAGGAAAGGAGGGATAAAAACGGTATAAGACTGCCATGCAGGAGACATGGGTTCAATTCCTGCCCCACACACTTCCCAAAACAAACAAGCAAACAAACAAATGACAACAAAACCAAACAAACAGAAGTTCAGCAAACGATGCTGCAATAATGGGATACTCACATGGAAAAAGAATGAAATGTGACCCCTGCCATACAGCATGCAATAAAAAGGTATAAGACTTACAAAAAGTAATGAACAAAATGGCAGAAGTAAATCTTGCCCTAGCAGAAATTTCCCTAAATGTAAATGGATTAAAATCTCTAATCAAAAGGCAGAGATAGGTAGAATGGATAAAGAAACATGACCCAACTATATGCTGTTTACAAGAGACCCATCTTAGATCCAAAGATAGATCCTCAGTTTTTATTTGTTGGGAAATGTCTTAATTTCTCTCTCATTTTTGAAGGGCAACTTTGCCAGGTAGATTATTCTTGGTAGCAGGCTTTTCCTTTCAGCATTTCAAGTACATCTCCCACTGCCTTCTGGCCTCCATGGTTTCTATTGAGAAGTCAGAGATTATTCTTATTGAAGATCCCTTCTATGGGGCATGCAGCTTCTCTCTTGCTTTCTTTAGGGTTCTATCCAACATAGGTTGGAAGTGAAAGAATGGAAAAAATATTTCAAGCAAACAATAATCCAAAGAGAGCAGGGGTGCCTATATTAATTTCAGATGAAATAAACTTTAAGTAAAAAACAGCTACAAGACACAAAGAAGGATATTATATATAAATAAAAGAGTCAATTCAACAATAAGTTTTAACATTTATAAACATAAATGCACTTAACAACAGAGTGCCAAAATATATGAAGCAAACATTGACAGAATTGAAGGGAGAAATGGTCGGATAGGGAGATAATTGTTGGAGATTCTGTATATCACTTTCAACACTGAATAGAACATCTAAATAAGGATTAGTAAGGAAACTGAGGACCCTGAACAGGCAAATATAAAACACTTCACTCAGCAAGGGCAGAATATAATTTTGAATATTCAAGTGCATCAAAGAGAATCCATACGTTAAGGCTCAAGAGAGGTGTAAATAAATTTTAAAATAGTGAAATAAGAAATAACCTCTCTGACCCCAATGAAATGTAGATAGAAATCAATATTGTATTGGTCAGGACTCTCAGGTTGCAAGTGACAGACTTAAAACTAGCATCAATTTACAAATGGGAGGATATGTTGGTTCTTACAAAACCAAATCACAGAAAAGGCAGAGTGGAGCTGACTTTAGAGGCCTAGACACAAAGAGTATCAGTCTGCTTCTTGAACTTTCTCTTCCTTTTTCTTTCTACTCTGCTTCTCTCTGTTTCTCTCAGACTGGCTGGCAAGAGAATATAGGACAAAACTACCAGCACACCAGTCTCATAATCGCATAATTCCTTAATGAGCAAGGAAAAATTTTCTTTTAAATTTTGGTATCCATGTAAGTGTATAATGTTTAGAATTTTTAGTCCCAACTCATTGGTTCAGAAATATAGCTTATTTTTCTATGACTAAACCCTAATTGTCTCTAGGTATTTTCTAATTTCTTTTGTAATTGCTTCTTTAACCACATTTGTTGTTTAAGGGTATGCTGTTAAATTTCCACATATTTGTAAATTTTCCAGTTTTCCTTCTGCTACTTTTTCCTTCTGCTAATTTTTCCTTGCTCATTAAGGAATTATGCGATTATGAGACTGGTGTGCTGGTAGTTTTGTCCTATATTCTCTTGCCAGCCAGTCTGAGAGAAACAGAGAGAAGCAGAGTAGAAAGAAAAAGGAAGAGAAAGTTCAAGAAGCAGACTGATACTCTTTGTGTCTAGGCCTCTAAAGTCAGCTCCACTCTGCCTTTTCTGTGATTTGGTTTTGTAAGAACCAACATATCCTCCCATTTGTAAATTGATGCTAGTTTTAAGTCTGTCACTTGCAACCTGAGAGTCCTGACCAATACAATATTGATATTTTTCACCCAACATAATATATCATCAGAATTTAATACTCATATCTTTAAAACATGACTTTTAATGCTCATATGGTACTCCATTTATAACTGTACTGTATTTTATGAACCAATCCTGCATTAGAAGACATTTTCTGTGACTGTTTTTTTTGGTTATTAAAAGTAAATCAGTGATAGGGTGGTGCAATAGTGGCTCAGTGGCAGAGTTCTAGCCTACCATGCTGGAGAACTGGGTTCAATTCCCAGAGCCTGATCTTGCCAAAAAAAAAAAAAAAGTAAAGCAGTGATAAACATTTGCACTATTTCAGTTGCAAATGACGAAACCCAACTTGAACGATGACTGGCCAGCACTGCACCAATTACTAGTTATCCATCAAGGGGGTGAGAATTCTCACAGATCTGGTTTAGGTCAGCTGCCCAACTTTACTTCCTCTAATCTTCAGTGGCCAGAGGCTTGGGCTGGATGAGAAGATGGCATTTGAACTACAGGGTGTAGGAGTGTTTCCCACAAAGGAGAGTGAGTCTGGGAGTTGTTCTGGACACATTGGAAAAAATACATTTTTATTGTATACGACAAACAAACATACAAACATTCTGTACATGATGGACAATCAATGGCTTACGATAGCATCACATAGTTGTGTATTCATCACCATAATCATTTTGGGGGAACATTTGCATCTCTCCAGCAAAAGAAAGAAAAAAGAAAAAAGAAAAAACCTGTATATGCCATACCTCTTACCCCTCCCTCTCACTGACCACTAGTATTTCAATGTACTTTAACCTTTGTTTCTGGACACATTTTTTAAAGAAGGTTTTACTATTCTATCCTTGTATACCAATCATTGTATACATTTCTAATTATTTCCGGAAGATAAATTCCTAAGAGTGAAATTAGTAGGTCAAATTAGCAGTTTTTAAGGCTGCTTGCCAATTATCATTCCTACCTGCAGTTTATTAGAGGGTCATTCCATTTTCCTTCCCCTTCATTCAGCATTGACCACTATGAAAAATTTCTAGTATCTGATAAGTGGAAACCGATTTCTCATTGCTGTTTTAATTTTATTTTTAAAAGATTGCCAGTGAACTTGAGTCAAAACAAAAATGAACATTAATCAATATATGGCTTTAATAGCTCATCTCATTAGGCTGTTAAACATGGTGGAACAAAAAAGTGCTGACCCTCAATTAACCAGAAACGTGGAGCGCATCTATTTCCTCTAAAAACAGCACTGCAATGAAATGCTTCTAAACAGCCTCAGAGATGTGTCTCCTTTCTGGAACCGTCCGGCTTGAATTGTTGAAAAGCACAGACAGGGGTACTCAATTCATCTGCCTTAGGGTCTCGGTGAAGTGGAGAGGCCAAGGAGACTCTCCGGGAGCCTGTTCCAATGCAGCGGAAAGTACTTTTCAACCTGGGCTCAGGATTACCTTTGTGTCTGCGTTCACGGCAATGACTTTTCCCGTGGGCCCAAAGGGAACATGACCGAGGCAGCTGCAAGCAGCACCTGGTGGTGGAGACGCAACCACACGGTCCCGCTCCGTCCCCTCTCCTTCTTCCACGGCACTGGTTCATGTCAGTAAGATCGATGGCATCTCTTTCCATTCCAGGCACCTCTAGCCTCAGCCTCGAGCCCCTACCACATGAACATTGTTCCCAGACTAGCCGCTGTGGTGATTGAATTCCTCAGGAGTGAAAAATGAACCTTTATTCCAAAACGGGGAGAGGAAGAGAGATGGGGAAATAAAGTTTCATCTTAAAAATGTCCTCCCTAATTTCAAGGTCTGTGGCACCTTTACATACTCTTTATGCAGAAAAGCCCTGTAGTGGGTTGAATAACATTTTTAAAATATTCACTGTGTGATCTCACTGATATGAAATAATTAAAATATGCAAACTCGTAGAGTCAGAATCTAGAATCTAGGTTACCAGGGGCTGGGTTGGGGGTAGGGAATGGGAAGGTTTATACAGAATTTCTCAAATTATACAGAATTTCTATTTGTGTTGATTGTAAAGTTTTGTAGTGGGTGGTGGTGATAGTAGCACAATATCGTGAATGTAATTTACTGAATTATATTTGAGAATGTGGCTATAAGGAAAAATTTTAGGTCTTATGTTACTAGAATAAAAATTAAAAGAAAAAATACAGGATGGTACAACATAATGAGCTCTATTGTAAATGATGGACTACAGTTAATAGAATGATTGTAAAAGTGTTCTCATGAATTATAACGAATACACCACGCTAAAGCAAGGTATTAATAAGGTGGCATATGGGTATATATTTTATATACTTCATGCGTGATATTTCTGTAAACATAAAACTTTTCCAACAAAAAAAATATTAAAAAAAAAATTCGTGTCTACCCGGAATCTCGTGATGTGACTTCATTTGAAAATAAGGTCTTTGCAGATGCAATTAGTTTAGATGAGATCATGTTGGATTAGGGCTGGCATCGAATCTAATCACAGGTGTCCGTATAAGAAGAGGAGAGGACACACTGACCAGACGTACACAGGGAAGAAGGTCGGGTGATGATGGAGGCAGAGATGGGAATGAGGCAGCTACATGGTAAGGAATGCCAAGGACTTCTGCTCCCCTCTCCCCAATATCCCAGGAAGGTAGAGAGAAGGCAGGAAAGACCCTCCCCTAGAGCCTTCAGAGAACATGGCCCTATGGATGCCTTGATTTTGAATTTCTAGCCTCTAGAGAATAAACTCTTGTTGTTTTAAGCCATCAAGTTTGTGGCAATTTGTTACGACAGCCTAAGAAGCTACAATAAGCTGCATCCTTCTTCTCCACCCGCTAAACCCTCAAATTCTGGGATCAGATGACGCCCCGCCCTAATGAAGGCATGGGACTGCTTTTTCCCATGGCCATAATTTTGGTTTCTTTACTGTAGTTTGATTAAGTCACGTGATTTCTGTCCTTCCAAATGGGTAAAATAAAGAGAATAATGAGACTCACTATTCTGTGTGTGGCATTAATGCCCCTTGAGTGACCGGAACTAAGTCATGTTTTCTTCCAACAGTGAATACGGCATTGGATAACTAAGATGTCCTTCATAGCATCACTTGTTTTCTGGCTTTTAGTGTATGAAAAAGTTAAAAAAAAAAGTCAAATAAACAAGCAAAACCTTTTCTCCTCCTAATATCTGTTAATTCAGGAGTGAGACAGCTTTGGTTTCAAATTCCAGGTCTTCCATTTTCTAGCTATGAGGACCATGGGCAAGTTACTAAACCTCTCTGTGCCCAGTTTCCTCATCTATAAAATGGAAATATGAATAGTACTTGTCTCCTGGAGTTGTTAAAATTTATATATGTAAAGTGCTTGGCATATGCTAAGTAGTGTAGGTTGGCTTATAAAATGTCTCTTAAAACTCTCATTAGTTAGAGCTATCTAATGCCTCATCTGGCCTGAGGTAGACCTCGATTCAAATTTTAGTTCTCCTATTTGTTTAGCCTCTCTGAACCTCGGGTTTTCCTCATCAGTAAAGTGGGGCTGATAGCATCACTTATCTATATAGGGATATTGTAAGGATTAAATGAACAAATGTAAGTAAAGTATAGAATGAGTGCTTTATAAACATTAGTTATTTTTCTGCCGGTTCAATTTCACAAGAAAGTCCATCACCTGGACCAACTCCAAGACCAACTTGTGCTGACGTCAAAAGAGGTCGTCTGGACCTTAGGGCCATGAGATCCTTCTCTTTGCTACCATCTCTCTTCCCAGGTGTTCCTGCGCATCATGCTCCTCCCTCTGCTTTGATCAAAACCCATGTCAAGGCTTAGGAACAAAACTTGGCTCACGAGATACCTCTCTCAAGGGTTTTTGCGTCTTAAACCTTATCCTGAGTGATAAAACAAGGCTCTGGCCACTGTTCCAGCAATTGCAGGCATCAGCAACCAGGTAGGTATATTTTTCAAGCAGCTGACTTCAGTGTTCTCAGTATTGCAGTACTTTAGTGGCAGTTCACGGAGAAGGTGGACTTGAACAGAATAGTAATTTAAAGTCGGATACATAAGATGACCTATCAGTTGGGAATTGTGTTCAGCTGCTAATAGCAAAGCACTAACTATAATTAAGTAAGGGTTTATTTTCTCATGTATAAGAAGCCTATAGGTGAACAATCTAGAGGCATTATGGTATCAATATGGTAGTATCAGGGACCCAGGCATGGTTTCTGCTCTGCCATCCCTGGCATGTAACCTTCATCCTCAAGGTAGTGCCACGATCCCAATATGACTACTGGAAGTCTGGCCATCACATGCTCTTTCCAGAAAGAAGAAGAGAAAGGGCAAGGGGCAAAAGGTAGGCACCATCTTGCTGCGTCAAACTTCTTTAAGGAGCTCTCCTGAAAGTCTCACCCAAACTTCAAGTTACACTTCCCTAACTGCAAGGGAGGCTAGGAAAAGTAGACTTTTAACCAAACATAATTCTGCCCTAAATAAAATAACAGTTCTGTTACTGAAGAAGAAGGTGAGAAAGGATAATGGGTAGATAATTGGCTGTCTCTACCGCAATAAGATTTCTTTAAACCAGTTACCTGTTTTATTTTGTTTTACAGGGCTGAGTATGTGAACATGTGTTAATGCACTTTGCAGAGTTAGATTGTAAACAAAAATTAAGTAATTTGCCCTCATCTGGTTGGTTTTCTTCAACCAGATCAAGTGTTTTAATTAAAGGAGATGAAAGAAAAATAAGACTGTAATTTTCTTCTCAAATCCTTGCCCTTGCCTTTAATGTCTATCTCTTTCACTGCAGTTTTTTTTTTTAACTTTTTAAATTGTATAGTATAGCATATATACAAAGCAAAGAAAGAAAAAAGCAATAGTTTTCAAAGCACTGTTCAACAAGTAATTACAGGACAGATCCTAGAGTTTGTCATGGGCTACCATACCATCATCTCAGATTTTCCTTCTAGCTGCTCCAGAACAGCTAGAAGGAATAAATATTGTTTTTTTAAAACTTATTTATTTTTTATTTATGGTACATAACCACATACAAACACAAACATTCTTATCATATGATCATCCCATTCTTGTTATATAATCAATAACTCACACTGTCATCACATAGTTGTATATTCATCATCATGATCATTTCTTAGAACATCTGCATCGATTCAGAAAAAGCAATAAAAAGAAAACAGAAAAAAATTCATACATACCATACCCCTTGCCCCTCCCCTTCACCAATCACCAGCGTTTCAATCTACTAAATTTATTTTATCATTTATTCCCCCTATTATTTATTCATTTTTAATCCATATGTTTTACATAAATATTGTTTTTAATCACCATAATTGACTTTTTTTCTTCTTTGTGAAAAATAACCATACAAAAAAAGCAATAATTTTCAAAGCACATTATAACAATTAATTGTAGAACAGAATTCAGAGTTTTGGTATGGGTTACAATTCCACAATTTAGGTTTTTACTTCTAACTGCTCTAAGCTACTGGAAACTAAAAGAAATATCAATATAATGATTTAGCAATCATACTCATTTTTTAAACCCTACCTTCTCCGTATAACTCCACCACCACCTTTGATCTTTCTCCCACTCTTTAAGGAGATGGAATCAGTTTATGTTCCTGAAAGGTTTGGCCCTTTACGTTTTAGGACTTATCCAGTCCAGGGACCCATCTGGAGTTTGTAGGTTTCTGGAAAGTTACCCTAGTGCATGGAATCTTTGTAGACTCTTATATAATGCTCCAGGTATTCTTTAGGATCGGCAGGAATGGTTTTGGTTGGGGTTTGGCAAGTTATGATAGGTAGTAATGTCTAACTGAAGCTTGTATGAGTGTCCTCCAGAGTAGCCTCTTGACTCTATTTGAACTGTCTCAGCCACTGATATCTTATTTGTTACATTTCATTTTCCTTTTTGGTCAGGATGGCATTGTTGATTCCGCAGTGCCAGAGCCAGACTCATCATCCTTGGGACTCATTTCCCACGCCGCCAGGGAGACTTTCACCCCTGAATTTCACATGTCATGTGCAATTTGGTTTTTGAACTTACCATTTCACTGAAATTCTCCTATTAAGGCCCCCAATGATTTTCTCTATTGCTAAGGGATCTACCTTAGTATTTATCTTTCCTGAATACCTTGTAAGTTTTTGACACCAGCATCCACTCCCTTAGGTCTTTAAACTGTGTACTCCTTGTAGCTCTTAGCTCTCTTCCAACATTTCCTTTCTTATCTTTCCATGCAGACAGGTCTTCCATTTCTGATCCTAGGGTTCTACTCCAAATCCTTCTCTTCTTCTTTCACTGACATATTTCCTGAGTAATCCCATCAATCCAATGACTATATACTAGTGATGCCAACTTTGTATTTCCAGCTCAAACTTCACTCAATCCTGCATTACAAAGTTAAAGGCTTACTGGGCATATCCACTTGGAAAACTCACAGGTAACTCTAACTTAAGTTCAATACTGAGCTCATCATCTTTCCTCTCAAATCCATTCCTCCCCCACCTTTCCTCCATTGAGGGCACTCCCACCCACTCCAGATACCCAACCGGAAACTTGGAAGTTATCTTTTTCTTTGTCCTTATTCCCCGCAATCAATGGATCTCAAACCCCTAATTTCCTTTATATCTGTTAAATCTGTCCCCTTCTAACCATTTCTCCATATATCACCCAGTTTCAGGTATGCATCATCCCTCTCATGAACCTTGCGATAGTCTCTTCACTACCTTCAGTAACTTCCATCTCCAGTGCATTGTTCCCACCACTGAGAGTTTTCTTGTTCAATGCAAATATTGTTTTGTCATTCCTCTGACTAGAATTTTTCTATGGCTCCCAGTTAGCCAAAAATGATGTTCAAATTCAAAGCTTTAGCATGGCACACAGGGATCCAGATGATAAGATCCCATTAGCTTTGCTTGCCTCACTTCCTAGCTCTCTCCACTCAGTTTTCTATCACAAAACTTATGACCTGGAGGCAACGTTTATCAAATGGTTTAATTCAGTTCTTAAACAAATCTTTAATTGACTACCGACTGTTCTGGGCATGATGGATACAGCAGTGAGCAAAACTATGTCCTTGCCATCACGGAGCTTCTATTCTGGGTGGTGGTGAGTATTGGAAGGTGATAAACAAATAAGTAATATGTCAGGTGGTGATAAGTGCCATAAAACAATAAGGAGGATTTAGGAATAACTTTTGAACAGAGACCTGAAAATAATGAGACAGAGTCATGAGCATATCTCTGGAAACATCATTTTGGGCAGAGGTTGGTAGAGATTGCAAAGACTTTGAGGCAGGAGCATACCTGGCAAGAGCAACAAGGAGGCAATGGCTGAAATAGTGTGGGCAAGGGGAGCAGCATTTGAAGTTGAGGTCAAAGAAGTATAAGGGAAAGCAGATCATGTAGGATCTTATAGCCTTAGTAAGGACTTGGGTTGCTGAGTGAGATGGGAAGTCATTGGGAGTTTTGAAAAGAAGAAGGACAAGACATGACTTAATGTTTTGAGAAGATTTCCCCAGATGCAGGGTGTAAAATGCACACTGCATGAGACAAAAGGTAGAAGCAGAGCTGCCTGCTGAAAGACCATGAAATAAACCAGGTAACAGATAATGACAGCTTGAAGTAGGACAGCTGCAACCAAGGTGGTGACAAGTGGTTGGATTCTGGATATTATCTGAAGGTTGAGCTGCCAGGATTTGCTGAGGCATTGGAGGTGAATTATGAGAGGAGGGTGGAGTCAGAGAGAACTCTAAATTTGGGGTGTATCAATCAAATGGAATAAAATGCACCATTAAAACCATAATTCCAAAGACTGTGGAAATGTGGACAAATATAATAAATGCTAAGTGAGAAGAGTAGAATTCCAAGCAGTATATGCTTGATGATTGTAAGTCTGTAAAATGTAAACAAATTATAATATGTAAACAAATGGTACTATGCCAAAATGATAATAATTATAGGATGAGTGCATTTAAAAAAATTATCAGCCTCAAATCAAAGAGTAACCCTGCCAAAGTTCAGCCTGTCCAAATTTTCAGGATTTGGACATCATGTAACTCTACAAATTAGCTTTCTTAGTGTCAATGCTTAATAAATGGAATTACAGAATTTAAACATGGATGGGGCCTTGGAGGTCACCTTGTACAACACTGTCTTCTTACAGGTGACAGAGATGGAGCCCCCAAATGCTAAACATTTCCTAGAAGGGTGTACAGATAATTTCATGCAAGCCTCAATATAAACGTATAATCTAAACCCTGATCCACTGTTCTGTATAAATCCTTGCATCTAATTTTATCTTCTGCTTTTGAAATTATCCTGGAAATGTGTTTCTTCTATTGTACTGACACCCTGTTTCTTGGTGATTTATTCAAAATCACTGTACTCACCCAGACTTGCTTGCATGCATGGTATACCCTGTTTTCAAAGTCGAGAAGATGTGAACTGTCTCTTGCTCTGCAGAGCCTTGCACAATATGTGAATCCTAATATTAGACTTTCAATTGTGGAAACTTGGTAAATCCCAAATGTACATAACAAATGCTTACTCTACATTTCTTCAGGGTCTCTGATTTATTCAGCAGGGCAAGTTATTAATAACTTTGTAGTGTTGGGAGAGATAGTGTTGCATGTCATAATAAATTCGAGTCTGAAATGTCAAGTCAAAAAAAAGAAAAACCCTACCAAAACCCCCCAATATCTTACAGTTGTTAGATTTCCATAAATGTCACTCTTCTGTTATTAAGATATTTTGGTAAACACTTCAGAAGAATTAGAAAGAAACCCCCCATAGGCTTGGTTACTTATCTTTTAGAGGATTTCAGATCCTGCAGAGGTGATTCTTGAAGGTAATGCAGAACCGAATACTATGGATTTATGATATTGTAGTACCAGGGAGTGGAAAGAGTTTTGGACTGGAACTCAGCACACCTAAGTCCTAGCCCAAGTTTGACCACTAGTGTCAACTCAGACAGTTTATGCATTCAACCTTGAACCCTTGATGCTGACATTGTTTCTTCCAATATTTATTGAGCAACTTCTATGTCACAGTCTGCAGCAGGCACTGTGAGTAGCCAACTGAAATCTACGTGCCCTTCTTGCTTTGCTCATAGAGGCCTGATTTTATTTGGGAAGGCAATGTGCTCAGCTAAATACCCTCTTTTCCAGTCTCCCATGCAGCTAAAGGTGGCCATGTGACACATGTGCGCCTAATGAGACTAAGCAGACAATTGCTGGGTATTTATATCACAGCCAGAGGTTTCTGAATGCAAAGAAGATTTGGTTCCTTTCTATGAGTTCAAAATCTGCTTCTGTCTACCTAACAAGTTGTGGACCGAGGAAGGGCATTGCTCAGCCTGTAAGTGAGAAAAGAAAGTCAGGGAAAGTTAATGGAGGAGGTGATGCTTAAAGGGGGTCATGAGATATCTCTGGCTTCTGTTTCCTCATTTATAAAACAAGAGGATTGAACGGGACCCCTGTTTATGTCTTGAGTGAAAAAAATCATAACAATTAAAAAAATCCTACTTATAAATACAGAGGAAATTTAAAACAACAAAAAGCTACATTCTATGACTTGATTGCTTTGGAATAGTAAACAGGGCATTTGGATATATTTTTATTGGGTACATATGGGAAATTTAACAACTTCAATATGAAACTACAGCCCAGGGCAAAGAACCAGCTTCATGGCAAACTGTAGCCCAAAATTTGCAGAAGTCATTTCTATTAATTTGTTTTTGGACACCACCCTCTCCTTTTTTTAAAATCATCCTTCCTAGGGCAAAATTCAAGTTGCAAGAATTCCAAACAATAAAGAGAGCTGCTTTCTTGATAATAGAGGTGAGAAAGTGGAAGGAAGGGACCCTGGCCATCTTCAAGAAAAGAGGATGGGGGTTAACTTGACAACGCAGTGGCCAGAGAATGATCTCAAAAAGCAAATGCAACTTGACTTCCTTTGGAGATGAGAACTAATTTTGTCTAAAGCTTTACAGTGAACAAAATGTTTCCACATCCCTTATCTTATTTGATTCTCACAATAACCCCGAGAGAGAAGCATTATTAATATCCTTGTTTGGCAGAGAAGAGAGCTGATGGGATCTGCCCAAAGTCAGGCAGCTTAAGTGAGCAGTTGAACTTGAACTCAAATCCTCAAATACCGTATTCTTTCTATGATTCCAGAACTGCCTCAAACTGCAATTTGACAAAAAGAAAATAATTTGCATGTCCTTTAGCAATCAAAACATCAGTGCAGATAATTCCTACACAAAATGAAAACAGTGAAATCTTAGTTAGGTAGCTAGTAGTCAATTTTCTACTCCAGCCTTTTATTCCAGCTACTATAATTTGAAGTCAAGGGTGGGGAACTTTTGAAAGTAGGATTACAGGAAGTAGCCACAGAGTGAAAGGGCCTTAGATTAGTCAGAAAGGGCTCACTGCTATGACAAAGAACCAACTTTTAACACAATAAAGTTTTATTTCTCACATTCATTATGTGTTTGTTTTCAGTCAGGAAGGAATGGCTTTCCTGCAAGTGGTCTTACCATTTTATGCCACCACCACCTTCTCACATGGATGTGGAAGGGCAGTGAGCACAAGGTCCTATCAGACACTTAACCATCCTAAGAAAGTGATGCTGGGAAATTTCATCTCTGGGCAGCTGCTTCCCAATACCAAGGCTACATAATAGAAAGGAAGCCTGAATCTGGTGTTAGCAGTCTCTGATAAAGATCTCAAAGTAATTGGGCATGCGATTATTCTCATCCCATGAACACCTAGACAAGTCTCTAAAACTTGTTCCATTGCAGCATGCACAAAGCAGGCATTTCATACCAGGAATATTTGCAGAATTAGAGCAGAGTGGTTCTGTCCGCATTGGCTCAGATCTAAGTGAAGGGAAACAGGGGTAGAGTCAAGGATATGTTGAGAAGTCTCTGTGCCTACTTTAGGTGGTGGGTTTAGAAGCCAAAATTCACTTTGGTAATGTGCCAGATATCTTTTGTGGATCCTTCTAGATTGGCCCTGCATCATTTCCATTCTGCAATTTACCCTCACAGGCTTCCTTGTTTAATCTACATTAAAAGATTCCCTTGCCCTCGGTTTAGCTAATGGGGAACTCTGGCAGGAAATTGGAGGGAGTCGGGAGAGAAGGTCAGGAATTTGTGCTCTGGATGGCCCCAGGTTTGCTGTGGCTTCTATTGAAGGTTTCTGCTCCTCTCAAGGCTCCTCTTTCCTTCCAGGTTCTGGTGGCCTTTCTCTCCTTGGGTACCTTCAGGCCAAAGGGTGGTAACGGCGCTACTGTTGCTCACCCAAGATTTTTGTACCATCTCTTGTGAATCTCCTAGATCCCACTCTCACTTTTGCTCTCAGTTCCATTATAAATAAATTATACTAATTTGCCTTTGCCACTTGTTTACATTTGTTGCTTTTTTTTGTTTATCAGTTATTGTACGTTCAGCCCCAAGCAGCAGATCTATGCTCTGTCCAAACTAAAAGATTCCCTTTTTATTATCTTAGCATTTTTCAGAAGTGTTAGAGATTCAGGGCTCCAGCTCCCTGGACATTTTTCTCAAAGGGCTTTGCTAGACTTTGTGCCTTTAGTCTTGAGTATATGTCCCTCCTTCCCTCTTCTTGTACATGTCCTTTGAAAATTTGAGCTCAGCAGCACCCTCCACCCAATCACATGCCCCTCATCATTGCTCCCTGGATCTTCTAAAAGAGGAAATTGCTAACAAGGCAAGTGAAGGATTCATCAAATATTTTGCTTTTTTTTTTTTTTTTTCAGGATGAGAATTCCATCAGATAGCCAAAAAGCCGACATAGGAAAAATCCAGTACAAGAGGTAAAAACTTGTTTTGAGGCTGTGCTTCCAGAGGAATCCAGATACAATGGATACTTGATTTCAACTGTTCTTTGTCTGATTCCTTTGCTCTCTGGTTATTTTAGAAGTCCATATTTTGTTTATTTTAATTTTACCTGTTCTTATCCCAGGTCCAAGCTGAGTCATTTGCTTTCCTCAATTCTCTTGACTCCCCAGAGAAGATTTTTCTGACTTTCCAGTTTGTTTTCCTAACCTATACTTCTTAGATTGTTCCTGTCTGAGAAACAACTTTCTTCTAGCCTCAGCTGTTAAGAACCCACTCTTTCTTTTCATCTTTTTTTTTGCTTTTCTGAGAGTCAGTGTAGGTTATAGTGGAAAACATTAGGGTTTCTAGTCAGATAAAACCGGGCTTGAGTCCTGGTTCTGTTGCATTCTAGACTACAGGGGAAGTTGCCTTCATTTGTAAAGTGGAGATGACAAAAGTTTCCAGTTTAGAAGAGGGCTGTCAGGATTAAATGAGAAAATGAATGTGCAATGTCTGGCACATGGTGAGCAGGCACTCACTATGGTCGTTTATAGTATAAGCCTCGAAATACCAAATAACAGGGTTTGAGATTTGATCTATTGTTCAAGGTTGGATCTGAGGTCTTTATATCCCTTCTGGAAGACTCCAGAAGTGTTCTAGTTTGTTCTTGATGACTGATCATCAATATTAGTTCTGATTATTGCACTAAATAGAATAGAGTCAGTTAAAATGCATCATACAAAATCAGATTCAACCAACATTTATGGAGTACCTTATAAATGCTAGATATTGTGTAAGAAAATGCTCATACTTTTTCTGCAAAAAAAACGGCTAATGTCTAACTACAGAATCAGACACAGGCATTGGATAGCTTTGTTTTGTATAAAACCATAAACAATCTTCATATCTTTCATCTCCTACACTGGTTTGACTTTAGATTGTGCTAACCAACTGGCCACAGGATATCTTTTCTGGTACGATGATGGCATTTACCTAAAAACAACCATAGAGCTCTAAAGTTAAGATGGGAAGAAACCATTTTAAGGTCATGTTTTTAAAATATTCTTTCACTCATCAAAAGAAAATTTACTTTAAATGGATATAGTTTTAAAAAGCTTTTTTATGGTCATTTGTTTCTTGAAAAATTTGTACAATTGTTTATGTTATATTTATTCTCTAATTTTGTTCCTACAGATGTGCACCAGCTCTTTTCCCTCCTCCATTGGGATCTGGCCCAATTTCTGTTTCTATGGGCATTTCAATTTGCATTTCAGCTCTTTATGCCATGCTTGTCACCTGGTCATTATATCTAAGTTTAGCCAACTTCAATTGTTTCTCCTCCCTCTTTTACATTTTTCCTATCTGTTTGTGTATTTCAGGACAATTGTCTTTTTTTTTTTTCCTCTTGAAATTTCATTTAGGAGTCTGACAGTTTTGAATTTGCAAAGACTTTTAAAAGTCATCTACCTTATATTAGTTAGGAATGTCCTTATCTGCAAGTAACAGATTATGCAAATAAAGTGATTCAAACAATGGGAGTGGACTATTTTCATGCAACACAAAGACTGGAAATAGGTTGTTCCAGGATTGTTTCAAAGGCTCAACAATGTCAATGAGAACCCTGACTTCTCCAGTCTTTTTGTGTTGCCATCTTCAGTGTGTTCACCATGTCTCCTTTCCCAAGGTCTTAGGCCAGCTCCAGCAGTTCCAAGTATCACTGCCTCATAGTTCAGCATCCTAAGAAAAAGGAAGTGGATAAGGCCCAAAGAGCCTTCTCCTTTTATTAGAGAGGGCATTCTTTTTCCAAAGGCCTCCAGCAGACCTTCCCTTATATCCTCACTGGCTATAACCTGGTCACAAGCTTACCTTTAGCCTAATCACTATCTGTGATAATAAGTCTGTGGCTGTAAGTCTGTGATCTATCAACTTGACTAGGTGATAACACCCAGTTGTTTAATCAAACACTCATCTAGGTGTTGCTATGAAGGTGTTTTGTAGATGTGGCTAACATCTGCAATCAGTATGACTCTCCATAATGTGGGTAGGCCTCATCCGATCAGTTGATAGCCTTACATGCAAAAACTGAGACTTCCCAGAGAAGAAAAAAATTCTGCTTCAGGATTGTAGCATAAAATCTTGCGTGGTTTCCAATTTGCTGGCCTGCCCTACAGATTTTGCAAATTCAAGCCTGCACAATTGCATGAGCCAATTCCTTAAAATAAATCTCTTATTATGTGTGTATACACAGCTCCTATTGGTTCTGTTTTTCTGGAGCACCCTGACTGATAGACTGTCAAAGAGAAAAAATTGCCATTAACTTAACGACAATCATAATCCATCTCCTGGGGCTGAGCAAAAATTGCCACTTACAAACAATTAGAGTCCTGTTAACCAGGAAGAAGTTTGAATGGACTGTTGGACAGGTGCCTAGGTAGTATCCATGTACTTACCTGCCCCCCCCAACTACCTGGCCCCATTTATCTGAGGTCCATTGAGTTGAAAGCCTTTGCTAAAAAGTAGATACCAAGAAGTGTTAAAGCCAAAACTAATGCCCTTGTTCTAGTATTAATTCACCCATTCCATGATCTCTAAAGAAACCTTTTATCCATAAATGCTCCAGGGAAGATGTGGAATTGGTAGGGGTCCAACTTTGGGTTCCAGGTCAAGGGGAATTTCTTTTCTTGTTCCCATATCCTAGTCTTATTGAGTTATGGCTTGTCACTCCCAAATTTAGGAGGTTAATTCATTCATTCATTCAACAAATATTTTCTACCCTTCTATACTATGTGACAGATGTAATGTTAGGTACTAGGGATACAGTTCATTTGGTTCATTTTAATAGTCATCTCCTTAAATATTAAGTGTAAATCTAGGAGTAGAATTGTAAGAATCATTTTAATTGGGGATATAGACAATATGTATTTCTCAAAACCTGTTTTATTTTTCTCTTCCTAGTGACACAGGAAGACTACATTTCCCAGCCTCCTTTGCAATTAGGCTGAATCTTGTGACTGGGATCTGGTCACAGGATGTGGGCAGAAATATTGTACATTATTTCCAGGCCTGGCTTAAAGCCCTTCAACACTCACAGGATCCTCATTGTTAAAGCAGGGCCATCTCTGAGAGTCATTTTGCCTGTAGTTTCTGCAGGCAAACAGTACTACTTTTTCTTCTTTAGCTTCATGTGGTTTAGAAAATTAAGAGATTTGGAGGTAATCTTGAACTCTCAAAGATTTTTTGATGTTTTTAAAAGATTTCATTGCATATATAAAAATAAAATGTATGCATTGTATATATTTTTATTTATATATAAAATTTATAATTTTTCCATTTTAATATTCATAAGTGTGCAACCATCGTTACCATCATTTATCCATTTGTTTCTATCATCCTGAGCAGAAATTCTGTACCCATTAAGCAATAACTCCTCATCCCCATAACCCCAGTCCCTGATAGACACTTTCTGTCTCTATGAATTTACTTATTCTAGATATTTTATATAAGTGGAATAAAAAATATTGTCCTTTTGTGTCTGGCTTATTTGGTTTAGCATGTATTCAAGGTTCATCCATGTTGTAACATATATCAGAATTCCATGTCTTTTTAAAAATTTTTTATTGTGAAAAATGACATATATACAGAAAAGCACTATATCTCAATTCTTTTTTGTTTTTTTTTGGTATGGCGGGGGTCACATTTCATTCTGTTTCCATGTGAGTATCCCCTTATTGAAGCACCATTTGTTGAATTTTTTTGTCTGTTTGGTTTTTTGTTTGTTTTGCTTGTCTGTTTATTTGGGAAGTGCATGGACTGGGAATCGAACCCAGGTCTCCCGTACAGCCAGTGAGAATTCTACCACTGAACTACCCTTGCATTCCCTATATCTCAATTTTTTTTTACAGCTGAATAATATTCCACATTTTGTTTATCCATTCATTTGTTGATGGCTACTTGGGTGTTTCCACCTTTTGGCTATTGTGAATAGCACTGCTATGAACACTGACTTAGATGTATCTGTCTGAGTCTTTATTTTCAGTTCTTTTGGGTGTAGACCTAAGAGTAGACTTGTCAGGACAAAGTGGTACTTCTATGTTTTAACTTTTTGAGAAACTGCCAAATTGCTTTCCACTGTGGTTACATCATTTTACATTTCCACTGGCAATGTATAAATGCTTCTATTTCTCTGCATCCTTGCCAACGTTTGTTCTTTTCTTTTCTTTTTATAGTAGCCATCCTAGTGGGTGTGAAGTGGTATTTCATTATGGTTTAGATTTGCATTTCCCTAATGGCTAATGATGTTAAACAATTTTTTATGAGTTCATTGGCCATTTGTTTATCTTCTTTGTAGAAATGTCCTTTGCTCATTTTTAAATTGAGTTGCTTGTCTTTTTGTCATTAAGATGTTCTCATAGCTTTTGGACTGTTTCCCATGGATTCCTTCTAATCAATAATAAATGGCCTCATCTTCTTTTATTTCAACTTCTTAAAACAAGGAAAAGTTTTTTTCCCCCTTTTTCCTTTGAAACAGAGTTCAACTTTTCCATCCAGAGGAGAGAGTCTAGAAGTACACCCCTATTAGCAGGGGTTTAAATCCAGTCAGAAGTAATGGAGAAGAGGGTAAAGCCTAATATCAGGTGTCGGGCTTAGTTGTTGTTTAATTCCCTTCCAATTTTGAAATACTAGGTTCTCAAGCATTCACCCCGTGTTTGCCTCCTAATACCAACAACTCAATGATGAGAGGCAATAAATCAGAAATAAGTAACAAAACAAATCTAAGAATTTTTAAGTTCTAAGCTCCACACCTGTAAAATAGGGTTAGTGAACCCAACTTCACTAGGTGGTTGCAAGGATTAAGTGAAGTAAGACAGAAGACAGTCTCTTGATAAGGCCTTGCACATACTGTGAACTTAAAAAGTTGTTATTTAAATTATTGTGCTATTGTTATTGAGTGACACCAGAGTGTAGTGGTTAAGAACCCGGAATTTGGAGACAGATGGTCTGTTCAAATCTTACTCAGCCATTTACTAGTCATGTTGCTTTGGATGAATCACTTATTCCTTCATTGTCCTTATCTGTAAAATAAAGATAGTGCTTCTCTCCACCTCATAGAATTGCAATGAATATTGAGTCAATACATTTAGAGAACTCAAAACAGTGCCCAGCATAGGTAAGCTATCCACAAATCTTAGCTATTCTTGTGGTAGTTTAACATTCCCTTGGCTTAATGAACTCTTTCTCAAATGAGATAACATGGCACCCATCAGCAATCATCATTTGATATAGGCCAAGTTCTTTCATGTTAGAGACTTGGGAAATCTCTGTCTGGTTTTTAACATGCTGTTTACTGTCATCAGTGATGAGTATAAATAGTAGATCTGTAATCATATATTTAAAACTCTACAGGGTGCATGGTTGATTCAGTGGTAGAATGCTCACCTTCCATGTGGGAGACTAGGGTTCAATTCCAGGACCATGCACCAGGAAAAAAAAAAAATTCTATGTCATGGGCCTTGGCATTGATAAGTCTTAAAAGCTCCCCAAGTGATTCAAATGAGCAGCCACAATTGAGAAACTCTGGCCATGACGAATAAACTCTATTAAAAAGAAAACCCAACCAAGAAAGTAGACAAAGTAGGGTGGCGTGGTGGTGACTCAGTGGCAGAATTCTTGCCTGCCATACTAGGGACCCAGGTTTGATTCCCAGTGCCTGCCTATGCAAAAAAAAAAAAAAAAAGAAAATAGGCAAGGTACAAGCATGTACACGGAATATACAAGGAAGAAATACAAATGGCTGGTACTGAGTTAATAATAAAAGAAATGCAAAACAAAACAATAATGAGAAGATTTTTAAAAATATCATTAGGTTACTGATTCTATGTCCAAAGATGAAATTTAGTTAATCTAATTAGTGACTGGTCTGATGTAGGTAGAAAGAGGTAGCAGAGGTAACCATCTTATTTTATCATGTTACATGATCAATGAGTATGTTTTTTGTTAAAAAATTGTCTGCTCTTCCTGATTTAATACACATATATTAATGATATATTAATATTACGTATTTGGTTTTGTGACTATTTCACATGTTCTCATATTTAAAAGTGTTCAATTATTTCTAAAATCCATAAAAGACCACAATCCTGTAAAGGTTGGAGAAAATACAAATTGCTAGCCTTTGAAAATTTAATGTATTATGAGGTGCTTCAAATTTTTACTTCTCTTCAGTTCAACTGACAACATAACTTTTCTGATACAGTGGTTCAGTGCTAGCTACTGGCTACATACAAAACAGCTCAAGTATTGAGGACTGAATAACAGTCCTAATCAATATTTCATTGAAAAGTATAAAGACATTGAAAAGATAGCCAAATTGGTGGTCAAGGCAGTGTATGGAAAGATAATCTAATTTTAAACCATGACTTTATACACACACATATAAAAATATATATCCACTTATAATGGATTTGGACATAAAGAAGACAAGCTACAATAGCTATGAATCTTTTCAAAAGACAACATAAGTCAATTCCATAGGTTTTTGCAGTTTGTTCTAATGGTGTGCAATATCACATGCTCAAGCTAATCTGCTAAACATTTCATTAAAGGTGATCTATTTGTGGGGCAGATTAAAGCCTAGGGCAGAGAATAGCAATAGACAAGCCTCTACTCCACCTCCTCAGATTAATAGGCACCAAGTCCCAAAGGACATAAGGATAGTTAAAGATCTCAATCTTTAATCAGTCCTCAAGTTACTCTTATCTACCTAACTCAGGAGGTCTGGGAACTGTTTTGGTTCGCTAAAGCTGACAAAATGCAATATACCAGAAATGGGTTGGCTGTTACAACGGGGATTTATTAGCTCACAAGTTTACAGTTCCGAGGCCATGAAAAATATCCAGTTAAGGCATCAACAGGGTAATACCTTCTCCCCAGAAGACCAGCTATCAGCAATCATCAGCATCTCTGTCACATGGTCAGGTACATGGAGACATCTGCTGGTCCTTCTCTCCTGAGTTTTGTTTCCTTCAGCTTCTGGCTCCAGTGGCTTTCTCTTTTAGCTTCTCTGTGTGTCCTTGGCTCTCAGCGTCTCTGGTTCTCTTAGCGTCTCTGTGTTTCTTTCTGTTTTCTGTGTGTCCTTATTCTCTTATAAAGGACTCCAGTAAGAGGATTAATACCAACCTTGAATGAGGTAGGTCACATCTCAATTGGAATAACATAACGAAAAGTTCCTACCCACAATAGGTCTATACCCATGGGAATGGAGTAAAAGAACATGGTCTTTTCTTGGGTATATAATAACTTCAAAGTACCACGCAGACCAGTATTGGTTGTAATGGCGTCATGAGCTGCCATATGTGTGACTTTGGGAAAGTGAACAGACTGAGGCTTTAAAAGCAAGCTAGATTTGAGTCTGAGTCCTGGATCCATTATTTCCTGGTTGCTTTGGGCTCATGAGCTTTGGGCTCATGGCTTCACCTGTGTAGTGTCATATTTTCCTTATCTGTAAAATGGAGACGATAATAACTGCTTGATATGTATTATCTTCTCTGATCTTAACAACTCTAGGATATATATATGAATATTATGCCCATTTTACAGATGCAGGAACTAAGATACAGAGCTGACAGGTTGGTAATGGAGGTGGGATGTAAACTCAGGACAGCCTAACTGCTAGATGGCCCCTAGAAAGTTCTTCCTTAAGATGATTTCTTTGGCACTAGATTCCTTTGGGGTTTTTCTTTTAACCTTCCCTATCTCTTTATGATTGTTTATTCTGACATGTTTGTTTACCTTATCACTATGAGCCTTTGAAGCTGGAGACCAAGCCTTCTTCATTTTTACATCTCCGCCACCTGGCACAATGTCTGGCAAGCAATAAATATTCAGTAAATGTCTGTGGAACTGACCTGCATTAAAATGTGAGCAGGGTTGGGCGGGTGGCAGCCTTAGCCATTCCTGCCCCCTCTTGCTCTTTCTTTCTCCCAAACTCCCTCATGCCTTGTCAATGCCACACTGTTCAAAATTTTCCAGGATGTGGATTCTTTAAATTTAAAGATTATAAATAACAGCCACAGAAATGGATTCTACTTTATTTCATAGCTCTAGGCTGTGAAAGGAAGGTTAGAAGGGTGGAGGGTGGGGGGCCCAGCAAGGAGAGGCTCTGATTTATAAGTTAGATGAACTGGAAAGTCTATATACACACAATGTGTACACACAGACACAAATGTATACTTTCTATACACAGAGAGAAACAGAGCAGAAACTTCCTTACATTGCTCGTACTGTAACCACACTATGTTTCAGTTTACTGCAGTGAGTGATTATCCACTCCACAGAAAATTACTATTTTGGGTTTTACTAAAGCATGGTTTGTTCTACGCTGGAGAGGCACACTAAAAAGATGAAGATTCTGAAAAGAATATTTTTGTCTTATAATGGAACATAAGGGTGTGGAAGAAAGAGAGTGGGCCTGGGAATCAAGATCCTTTGCCAGCCAGACTGGGTGCAGTCCCCTTTCTGAGTTTTAGTGACTTCCTTGGGATTATTGCTTGTTTATAAAAGAAATATTTAAGACATGCCTTTTGCCCTTTGTTATGAGTTCAATTGTGCCCCCCCAAAAAGATATGTCGAAGTCTTAATTGCACTATCTCAGAATGTGAATTTATTTGGAAATAGGGCTATTACAGTTAGAGTTAGGTAAATTAAAAGGTCATCCTCCTTTTAGGGTGGACCCTAAATCAACATGACTGACATTCTTTTAAGAAAAGGAGAACTGGTCACAGAGAGACAGGCAGAGGGGAGAAGGCCATTTGACAACTGAGGCCAAGATCGAAGCCCTAGGAGGGCTGGCAACCCACCCAAAGCCAGGGAGAGGCAAGGCAGGAGTCTCCCTGACAGGCATCGGACTTCTAGCTTCTAGGCAGTACATTTCTGTTGTTTGAAGCCATGTGATTTGTGGCACTTGGTTGCGGCAGTCCTTGGAACTGAGGCACTCTCCATTCTAGGTTGAGTAACTAGACCCATGGTAATTTTCAGGAGCTGAGAGTCCAGGCTGCAGAGTCAGGTGGACCCAAGTTAAGACTCAGCCCTGCCACCTACCAGCTGTGACCTCACACTAGAGACTCAGCCTCTGGAAGTCCCTAGTTCTTCCTCTAGGAACTGGAAGTAATAATTGTCCCCACTTTCAGGGTTGCCGGGAGGATTAATACACAGATGCACGCATGCACTTAATTCATTTCTTGACACACAGTACAGCATTATCAAAACAATGTTTTGGGCCTGACATTGTCCAGGGAAGAGCTGGGAGGTATAAAGCAGAGGACATAGTCCCTGACCTTGGAGGAGATAAAATATATAAAACATTAAAACAAACACATGAAAAAGCCAATGTTATTTGGGAGCCAGAGGGGGTATAGATAGTAATGATATCAGATTTCAGGGAGGTGCAAAAGCCCCCCATGCTCACATGGTCACTGGAGGTTCCACAGAGGGGGTGGGAGAGGAGCTGGGCTTTAGCATTTTCAGGTAGCGGGAAGAGAGATGGTGAGATTTCCAGGCAAGGATGAAATGAGCTTTCTGAGGTCAGTACACAGTCTGCTTTGATGGAACTGAGGGTTTTAAATAAAATATAAGTAGGGCAAAGGCCTGTCTAGTTTCCTTCTCGGGAGTAGAAATCAATAGTCATTTTTTCCTTTCTACAAGAAATTCTAAATCTGAAATTTGCTTGGGTGCAGGGCCGGCATCGCACAGGGTCTGTGCAGGCATGGCCCAAGGACCAAGATGTCAGCACCCTCTGTGGCATAGTGTGTGACTTATAGACCCCCTCCCCCATGACTGGATATGATCACAGGGACACTGCCAGCTGTCCAACTGGGCAGGCCTTCCAGGTATAGAGAGAATTTGGCTGGAGAGCATGGAAAAATGAGTCCTCGCAGCTATGTCTCCTTTACCAACTTTCCCTATTATCTGTGGTTTGGATCTACCATTTTGGTACCAAGAATCCACATGCCCAGAAGTATTCTTTTGAACAGATCCTGAGTCTTTCTGCTGAGCCTCAAGGTTTGCTGAGATTCTGTAGAAGGATATATAATGGGTTGAATTGTGTCCCCCAAAAGATATATTCATTTTTTAATTCTTGGTCACCTTCTTTGGAAATAGGGTCTTTGAAGATGTTGATTAGTTAAGAAGAGGCCAAACTAGGTTAGGGTGGGCGCTCTCATTCAGTATGACTGATGCCCTTATGAGAAGAAGAAATTTGGACACAGAGACAGACAGACCCCAGGGGAGAATGCCATGTGATGACAGAAGCAGAGAATGGAGTGTGCAGCTGTGAGCCAAAGAGTGCCAAAGATTGCTGGCAAACACCAACTGCCATAGGAGAAGAGAAACGAATCTCCCCTACAGATTTCAGATGGAGCATGGTTCTGCCGGCACCTTCATTTTGAACGTCTAGTCTCAAGAACAGTGAGACAGTACATTTCTGTTGTTTTAAACCACTCAGTTTGTGGTACCTTGTTACGGCAGCCTTAGGAAACCAAGAGGGTGAATTATAAGGAGGAGGGGGAAAGACTAGCTATATTACCATTTTCCCCACTCTTACCCCTACATCCAGGTAACCAGGCCAGTGTTGGATTTCTAAAGACCTGCTGGGGGTAGTTGTGGGATGGGAAGAACTTTTGGGTGGGGCAAGTAAGAGTGGCCAGACTTGGGAGGAAGTTTGAGCATCATTCAAGACTGGGGAGAAGTGTGGAGATGGGTGCCAGAGACTAAAGCCACAAAGGCACGGGGAACGGGGTGGATGGCTGCGGGCTGAGGCATCCTCCTCGTGCCATGGGGACCACTCCTGGAGGGCGTCTTTATTGCCACCTGCAGAGCAGCATCCCCACGCAGCATCTGGACTCTGAATGGTGGAGTCCAGAGCAGTCAGTGTAAAGCTGGTGACTGCCGAGGTGTGAGGAGGTGCCTCCTATCCCAGTTTTTGACCTCACTAATTCCAGAATTCTAGAATTACCCAATGGAGAGGAAGACACCCAAATTACTGAGTCCCCAGAATGTTTCCCACCAACCAGGAGATGGCTGGGGAGCTTGGAAGCAGATTACTCTGTTTCTTTTTTTTTTTTTTTACTTTTTTATTGTATACTATAACATATATACAAAGCAAAGAAAGAAAAAAAAAAAAAACAGTCGTTTTCAAATCTCTCTTCAACAATTTCAGAACATATCCCAGAGTTTGTCATGGGCTACCATAGCGTCCTCTTGGATTTTTCTTTCTAGCTGCTCCAGAATATAGGAGGCCAGAAGGAATAATTTTTTTTTCATCACTATTAACATTTTTTCCCTTTTTCGTAAAAAATACCACACATACAAAAAAGCAACAAATTGCAAAGCACAGCACAACAATTTGTTGTAGAACAGAATTCATAGTTTGGTATGAGTTACAATTCCACAATTTTAGATTTTTACTTCTAGCTACTCTAAGATACTGGAGACCAAAAGAAACATGAATTCAGTGACTCAGCAATCGTATCCATTTGTTAAACCCTACAGCTCCACCATCATCTTTGAGCTTTCTATCTCATTCTTTAAGGGTACTTGGGTTATGGCCATACTAACTTTTTCATGTTGGAAGGGGTTGCCAATAATATGGGGTTGGGGGGTGGAACTAGCTGATGTTCTGGAGAGGCTGGTCCATCTAGGTTTTATCTGGACCAGCGACCCATCTGGAGGTTGTAGCGTTCTGGAAAGTTACTCCAGTACATGGACTCTTTGAAGAATCCTATATATTGCCCTAGGTTTGCTTTAGGATTGGCTGGGAAGATTGCATTTTATTTAGAGAAGTGAAATATTGTGACATATCTTGCACTCTGGATTTATGGACTAAGTGCTTTGTCCATTAAACTTTTGTCCTTGTTAACAATTGGTAAATGGATAAAGGAGTAAGTTAGAAGCTGAGGGCGCAAATTAAAAAAAGTTGTTTAGAAAAGTTAAATGAAGTCCTTGCTCACATCCCTATCATTTGTCCCTGAAAAAAGCCCTGCAATTACGTGCAGATCTTCTGTAGCTAATTTTTCCAGGAGGCAGCTTTACCCAATTGTTAATGGTTAACTTATCAAGCGCAGTTGCTGAATAGGCTTGTCCCTTGAGAGCAGAGACTGCTTAGAACCAGACCAGGTGACAAATAAGCATGGCATTAGTACTTACCATGCCCAGATTTTTCCCTCAAGGCCAGGGATCACATTAAAATTGCAGAATGTACCTAGCAGGTCTCCAAGAGTAGTCTGTGACTCTTGAATCCCTCAATAAGATCAAAGATATAAAAAGGGGCCAGAGCATGGAAGAATGGAATTTGTGAGGCAGGTTCCTTGGAGAGTCACCCACCCCAGGATGGGAGGGAGGGGGTCTACCTCCTTCACCTCAAGTCTGGTGATGGGGTGACTTATGTGCAACCACTTTGGGGAGCTTAAAATATGTTCTTTGCAATTGTGGCACATGGTGGACTGAGTCAACTTCGGGAAAATCTTGAGTCAAAGGATGAACTGATGATCTCTGCTGTTTAGTGGAACTGGGAGATGACTACTATGTTGGGGTGAGCCTGCACCCCCAGGCTGGGTGAGTGTCTCCCACAGTCCAGATATGTGTCTCATGGAGGAAGAAGGCTGCCTGAGGCTATCTGGGGACTCCCCAGTAGGGCTTCCCAGAGGGGCTAAGAGATACCAACAGGATGAATGTGCATGTGGTATTCTTAGGGTTTGGTCAATGACTACCTGGAATCGATACGTGTTTCCCTGGGCTTAGGAGACTGCAGGAGAGACATTCCAGAGGTATTTCTCTCCTAAGAGCTCATGCAAAGGGCCACATGAGAAATGCCACTTAAATACCTGCCAAGCCCAAAGAACACAACACCCTATGGCGGAAGCTCAAATAAAACTTTTCTGCTCCTTTCACCTTCTCCTTCCCATGTGGCTGAGATCAGAAACTGGCTTATAAGTGGGCACAGGGTAGAAACAAACGCTCAAGGTGGCGACACCAGAGGAAGCTGGTTATGTTCCTCTTGCCATCTTCAGGCTTCAGCAAACCCAGACTACAGAGGGAAGAAGATTTGACATTTTATCTTGGAACTGAACTTCCTAACTTCTGAATTGGTCTTGTATTTGTGACTTACAATGGCAATAGGACATTATCTAAGTATATGCAGAAAAATCAAGGGTCTGACAGTTTTTCTCCATAAGCAAGGGAAGATTATCACCACTGAATCACTTTTTATTTTTATAACATCTTTATTGAGATATAATTCACATACCATAAAATTCATCTATGCATGTTGGTTTTTAGTATATTCACAGAGTTGTGTAATCATCACCACAATCAATTTTACATTTTCATCACTTCAAAAAGAAGCCCTGTACCTGTTTCCCCACAAATCCACCAGCCCTAGGCAGCTACTAATCTATTTTCTGTCTATATAGATTTGCCTATACTGGGCATTTCATGTGAATGGGATCATACAATGTATGTTTTTTTTTTGTGACAGGCATCTTTCATTGAGCATAATGTTTTCAAAGTTCACTCATGTTGTAGCATGTATCAGTACTTCATTCCTTTAATGATTTAATAATATTCCATTGTACAGATATGCCACATTTTATCAGTTGATGGACATTTGGGCTGTTTCTACTTTTTAGCTGTCATGAATAATGCTACTGTAAACATTCATGAACAAGTTTTTATTTGGGCTTATATTTTTATTTCTCTTGGGTCTATATTTAAGAGTGTAATTGCTGAGTCATATTGTAACTTTATATTTAACTTTTTGAGAATCTATCAGATCATTCGCAGAGTCACTTTTAAAGGGATGGTCAGAGGTCAATATAAAATTGTGTTTTGATTATGTCACAAGTAGTTCTTGATCCACATACTGATTAGAGATGAGCTCAGCACCTCCAGCCATCCTTTTTGGCTGGAAATTCAGGACCAAAGGACTTTAGGTGTATATGTATGTGTGTGTGTGAGAGAGAGAGAGAGAGAGAGAGAGAGAGAGAGAGAGAGAGAGAGAGAGAGAGAGAGAGAGAGAGAGAGAGAGAGAGAGAGAGAGAGAGAGAGAGAGAGAGAGAGAGAAAGAGATTGGAGCTGAAAGACAAGGATGGCAATCAACGATAGAGACACCAGCTGAACCCTTCAGAAGGGGGCAGGACTGGATAAGAAGTGGTGGCTTGGACTCAGAGGTCTATGGACAATTGAGTTCACATTGTGGGCTGGGAATTCACCCATCTAGCATTCAACATATGTGTCCAGCATGGGATTTTTATATGGCAGGTACTATTTTAGATTTTGAAATCTTTAAGTGAGGTTATAATTATACACGTTTTACCTGCTCATCACAAACCAATGAGGTAAGTGTCATGAACTCATTCTATAAATGAGAAAACTCAGGTTCAGCCAAGTGACTTGACTGAGTTGATACAAGAACTCAGTTGCTACTATTCCTGTGAGCACGAAATATCAACTTTTATAGGCATAAAAGCAATGGTATGGGATCAGAAGAAACTTGGTCTAACTGGCTCTAAGGCCAATATTCTTTACCATTAAACCACTACCTGCCTCTTGTTTAGCCTGGACTTCTGGGCTTAACTTGCTGGCTCCCAGAAGGCTAGTTTTGCATGCCTCAAAAATAAATAAATAAATAAATAAAAAAAGCTAAACTATGTAGTGTGTGACGATTTTTGTGTTGTGAATATTTCTTTCACTGTGGTAGACTTCAAGCTACCATACAGCTCTCAAAATTGCTGAGTCTTTGGCAATCGGCTCTCAGGAGCCAGCCTTAGCAATGCAGCACGTCACTGCTTCTAGGCCATTGAGCTATACAGCCTTGAGGCCCGTGTGTTTGCCTGATCTTCCAAGTCCGACCACCAAAGCGCCTGTTAGGACAATATGCGTCCTTGAATATTCTGGTTAATGGAGGATTTTAGCCTGTGTTACTAACTCAACAAATCCTTTTTTTAAAAAATTTAAGACACGCCTATAAAAGCTGATATTTCATGCTCACAGAAAGAGTAGCAAAGCCATATTTTAAAAATGCTCCGAATTTGCATGCATTTTCCTCTCTCACCTCTAAGTCACTGTTGACATTCTTCTGTGCTTATTTCAGGAACGTCAGTTCTAAACCAGTGACCATATGATAGAAGATGAAGTTGACAGAAGCCAGGTCTTCCTGAACGCAGGATTTCTTAAACTGGGATCTGCTGTTCTGCCAGAATTAAATAAAATATAATATGTGTTTTCCATGGTAATCTTAAAAGCTTTTCAGTTATGAAGATAAAGATAAAACTTCTTGTCATGCATGATGAATTACAAGTCACAGCTATGTAGAAAATTAAGACGAGTTTCACACGGGGAGTGAATTCTTGGGGAGAGAGGGGCATGAATGTTCTCCCTCAAAATGGATGTGCCTATAACTCGTGAATGAGAACCTGCTCTATCCCTTAGAATCCGACCACCTTTTTAAAAATCCACCCTTTCATGTTGTTTTGAGATATTTTTCCAGATTCATTTCAGCTTCATTTGGCTTCTTTTGTTTTCAGACAAACAGGCAACTGGTGACAATAGCCAGCTCCTGCGCTGCAACAGACCCATGAGATCAGGGTAAACTGGCAATCTCTAATCTTCCAACCAATTTCCCGTGGTTCACCAGAGCCGAAGAATTGGCGTGAGTGGCATTTCTTAGCTGCTAATGACCAGCTTCATTATCATGCTGCCCTGAGCTAATATTTTGCCAATGGTTTATAATGGGAGTCATTAGGTTCTAGAACATTCCCTCCCAGTTCTGTTTCTAAATTTGATTTCCCCAGAATCAGAGAGAATACAAAATTTTCCGAGCTTTGTGCAAAACAAGAGAATGTCTGGATGAAACAAAAACCCTCGTCACCTTGGCCCTGCCCACACATGGATGGATGGCACAAGCTCACAAGCTGTAGCATGCTTGGAGTTTTCCATAGGAAATTAACTAAATAATACTACATTCTCTCCCTGCTCTTCTTTCCACTCTTCACTTATTCCTATAATGAAACAGCTTAAGCTCAGCACTTTAGCACTCTCGTGGGGGGCAAAAGTGTTTGGCAATTTCATTCTCTTGTGACCCTCTGATCAAAAAGAAAAGTCTCTTCCCTCGTTCATGGGCTTATTCCAAAAAGTGCTTCTCATCAAGGCTGTTGTATTTCACGGAAGGCCCCAAATTTTGTGAAACAAAGATGGCCTGAAGTGGTAGTTCAAAGATGTGTCCTTTAAGAAAGGAAAGGTGGCACTTTAAAAAGAAAACCAATCACACTGTAAGTGGATCTGATCCTGTGCTCAACAAAATAATTGTGGCACAGTCAACCAGCAGATTGTTAACACTTTAGACAGAAAATCATCCGATGAATCAAAATGAGGATCAGATCTTCCCCAAGTGGTCATTCTCTTGTTTAATGTGTGTGCTCCTTCTTCATAATGAACTCGGTAATGGAAGGTTTAAGTGGAAGCGTTCAGTAGCGATTTAAAAATGTTGATGGAGTACTGTCTAGGTACACAACAGTTACCAAGTACTTTAGGGACACAATTCAGTTGACCTCAAAATACCTGGTCTACAGTGCACAAGGCTCCGTGACAGGTGATGTGGGGCATTGATTGATGTTGGCACCACTCAGATAGCTTGTAATCTGGAGGAGAGAAATAAGTATAGAACAACTAGAATACAAGGTAATTACCCATACAACATGTTGTTCCTGAACTCCTTCCAGGCACCAGGGACCTTGCTAGGATGTTGAGACACAGTGAGAAACCAAGGTGAACTGGTAACTTCCTTAACGATGGAGAGTGCAAGTGTTACAATTCCTTCCTTCAACAAATATTTATTGAGCATCTACCACGTGCTGACTGTTGGTCGTGGAGCTGTGGATATAGCAGTGAGCAAAACAAAGCACGTACTCTCATAGAGATTATGTTCTACTGGCAAAATAGAAAATAGACAAATAAAATCTTCATAATCTAATTTTGGGAAGTGTTTATACACTATGAAGAAAATAAGGCAGAGTAAGTGGGTTGTAAGTTTTGAGAGGGCTACTTTATTTATTTATTTTTCCTTGGCTTGACAGTCCATAATGTTTCGTTTTTTTAAAAATAATTTTATTGAGAAATCTTCACACATATACAGCCCATACATGGTATACAATCAATGGCTCACAATCATCACGTAGTTGTATATTGATCACCATGATCATTTTTTGAATCATTCCAGAAAAAGAAATAAAAGAAAAAACTCATACATCTCATAACCCTTACCCCTCCCTCTCATTGACCACTTGTATTTCAATATACCCATTTTTTTTTACCCTTTATCATCTTTATTATTTTTTTCAAATTTTATCCCTATTTTTTTTACTCATCTGTCCATAGCCTGGCCAGCATCAGGCACAAGGTTTTCACAATCATATGGTCACATTATTAAAGCTGTATCATTACGCAATCATCTTCAAGAATCAAGGCTACTGGAATTCAGCTCAACAGTTTCAGGTACTTCTCTCCAGCTACTCACTAAAAAGGGATATCTATATTATGCATAAGAATAATCTCCGGGATAACCTCTTGACTCTGAAGTCTCTCAGCCACAGAAACTATATTTTGTCTCATTTTTCTCTTCTCCCTTTTGATCAAGAAGGCTTTCTCAATCCTATGATACCGGGTTCCAGCTCATCCCAGAAGTTCTGTCCCACATTGCCAGAGAGATTCACGCCCCTGGGAGTCATATCCCATGTAGGGGGGAGGACAGGGAGTTCACCTGCCAAGTTGGCTTTGAGAGAGAGAATACATCTGAGCAACAAAAGAGGTTCTCTGGGGGTGACTCTTAGGCATAGCTATAAGTAGGTTTAGCTTCTCCTTTACCGGAGTAAGTTTTATAGGGGCAAACCCCAAAATCAAGGGCTCAGCCTATTGAACTGGTTGTCCCCACTGCTTGCGAGAATATCAGGAATTCACCAAATGGGGAAGTTGACTATTTCCTCCTTTCTCCCCAGTCCCTCAATGGGACTTTGCAAATACTTTTTTATTCTCTGCTCAAATTACTCTGGGATATATTGGGGCATCACACTGTACAAACCAACAAGATTCCATGCCCTATTCAAGATCCATGTACTTAAGTGTTCATCCCTAGGGGACTAGTTAAATAAAATGATGGCACATCCCTGGAAGAAATACTATATAGCCAGAGAAAGAAAGAAGAGGACTTTTATATATGGATAAGAAATGATCTCTAAGATATATTGTCAAGTGAAAAAAGCAAGATTCAGAGCAGTATGTCTATTGTGCTTCCTGTTTGTTAAAAAAGTGAGGAAAACATATAGATAAGCATATGTAAGCACAAAATATCTCTGGGAGGCTATACAGGGAACTGGTAACATCTGGATGTTTCTGGGAAGGAAACCGGGATGCTGGAGGGCATGACTGGGAAGGGAACATTTCACTGGGATACCTTTTGAATTTAAACCACATGAACGTTTCATCTATGTAAACATCCAAATAAAAATAAAAAAGTATATCATTCTAATAGCTAAATTTATTGAAAATACACTAAGTGCCAGCATGATTCTAACTCATTTGTAGCATTAATTCATTTAATCCTCACAGCTAATATATGAGTCAAGTATGATTAATATTCCTATTTCATGGTGGAGAAACTGAGGCACAGAGAGTTTTTTTTTTTTAAATTAACTCATAACCAAACCATTGAACTAGTAAATGATGGATCTGGTGTTTGATTCATGCAGTCTGGTTTCGAAGTCTGTGTTCTTAAACACTACAGAACTCCAGCATTTGCTTGACTATGGGCAGCCCCTAATCCAGGGCTGGCTCTCTACTCATGGGGGTGAAGGGTAATTAGTTAAGCTACTTGGACAGACTTCCTACAGAATTTGGATGGAGTATTATGAGAGGATTGACCAGTCAGTAGTGATAGGGTGACAGAAAAGCAGGGACATCACAAGGGTTAGACCAATCTGGCAGTGACAGACACCCTCAGAGGAGTGGGTCTCAAGCGTGCCTTGATTCTTGTAGCTTCCTGGCTCCAATTCTAGGCACGCGTGTGGTTATAACACTACAACCTTTGAGTCTGTGCACCTTGCAGTGAAAAAACCTAAAAAACAAGCAAACCTAAAATTCATCCATCATCTAATCAAGGCAGGGTTTTCTAGGGAGACTGGGGGTGCTCAATATTTCCTTTTATATCATTTTATAAGAGCCAAGATGTTTCTAGAATCAGTATCATTCACATTAGGGTTTTAGATGTAAATGGCTACATTTTTATTACGATACCTTCCGTCCCACATGACAGAGCCCCTTGTTTGAATGCTTCGCTGGAATTCCTTTAAACCAAGAGACCATAACAACTCAGACCAATCCTTTAACTGAAGATTATCTCAAGTATTAGAATGGGTTGAAGAGGAGCTCCTGAACTCCTTTGAGGATTGAGGACATTGAAGAAATGCCTCAATCTGCTGCCAATCCAGAGCCCAATTGCTAAACTCAATCCCTTCTTGGTAAACTTTGTCTACCAAGTTCGGTGTCAGCTCCTTTTCCTTCCCTTGGGGTGGGCCCAGCCTCTCTTTCCAGCCCCACTTCTTACCACTCCCTCTACATTTTACACCTTAGCCAAACTGGGCCCTCACGGCTTTCTAATCATGACTTGTGCTTCCTACCTCCCTGCTCCATCTCTGTCTGTTCGATTCCTGCTCACTGTTTGAGGGCGACTCAAATGCCACTTCTTCCAAACAAAGTCTCCTGCTCTGCTGGGTGTGACATTATCTCACATGGCCTTTGTCCTTCCTTTGTTAGTGTCTCTCTTTGGCATCTAACAAACTTCCCTCATAAAATCGTTATTTGTATGTTTGTCATTGAAGTGAGAGGTCTAGCGAGAGAAACCTTTCCTCCCTTATCCTCTGAGAGATGTTCTAGAAACTCGCCTGGGAACTACGTGAAGGATGGAATCACAAGTAGAGCGTCCCTTCCAGGAACAGAACACCTTGGCACATCGTTTGCTGTCTTTGCTTCCTTGTCTGGAAAGCGAGGCTAAAATAGGGTCTACCTCAAAAAATTGTTGCGAAGATCAAATGAGACGATACATCAGAAGCACGTGACACAGCAGCTGGCGAAGAGAAAAGCCTCCATAAACAGGAGCTACTGTCCACGAGGGGAGGTTCCCTCACAAAGGTAGATGCACAGCTCCCAGGAGTCCCTGAGGGGAGTTTCCCACAGCAGGGTGGGGCAGGTTACATAACTGACGGGAAAGGGTGGTAACTGAAAATACAGCTTCAGTTTAAAGCTTGAAAGGACCTGGCCTGACCCTTCTATATTTCCCAGGAGGCAAGTGGTTCTGGAGGAGAATGAGGATGCTGTTTGAATGATTGAGGAAACCCAACTGGGGCAACTGGAGCCCGGGTCAGGGGTGGGATGGAGAGTGGGGTGGGGTCAGTGGGGGAGGGAAGGAGAGGTTTGCAAGGGGCTGAAGATGCAGAGGAGCTGGGGAGACTGAGGGAGACACACCTTGGTCCAGCTTAGCTTGGGGTGAGGAATGGAGGCACCCTTCCTCAGTGGACCCTCCAGCCTTCTGTTTTTGGAGCTGGGCCAGGCTTAGAGGGAACACTGCAGAGGGAGCCAGTCACAACTGCCAGGGCTTTGACAGGACTCTCCCCTTTTATTTATTGTTTTCACTTTATTTCTTTGAATCAACCTATTTATTAAAGTCGAACACACGTGCAGAACAGTGCAAATATCAGGGTACAGCCCAATGAATTTTCCAAAGTGAACCCACCCAAGAAATAGGACTTTAGCAGCCCCCTTGTGCTCCATCATTAATTACCATCCCTATACTGAGAAGTAACCACTAGCCTGACTTCTAACGATGTAGCTTACTTTTGCCTATTCTTCATCTAAATAATCATACCATGTATGCCCTTTTGTGTCCGGCTTCTTTTGCTGAGATTACTTTTATGAGGTCAATTCATTTATTGTATGTACGTTTATTCCTTTCCTTTTCATTGCTGAATAGAATTTCATTGTATGAATATATCTCAGTTTATTTATCCTTTCCACTACTGATGGTCATTTGAGTTATTTCAGGTTTCGGGCTAGTATGAACAGTGCTCCCCTGAGCATGCTAGGACGTATCTTTTGATGCTCATATGCTTGCATTTCTGCTGGGCAAATTCCAGGGAATTAAGTCGCTGGGATTTTGGGTTGTGTATGTATTTAGTTTTAATAGAAAAACGGTTGTATCCATTGACATTCCCACAAATATGGTATGGGTATACCAGTTTCTCCATACCAGTTTTTCCACATTTTTGCCAACCTTTGGGGTCAAAATTCTTCTTAATTTTAGCCATTGCACTCTGTGAGTGATAGAATAGCCAGCTTTTAATCGTGTCATAGTCTGGCAATAGAAGGCCCTGGCAAGGATCAGTCTGAACTATTACCCCAGTGGTCTCCAAAGTGAGATGTGCTTCCCCAAAATGACCCAAAACCAGGGGCGAGGGAAGGACTTCTAATTATATGTATTTTTAATCATTTACAACTGTCTCTATATTTCTGTTTTTACAACTTAGCACAGTATATTAGTACATAATTTAATACATTACTATGAAAGGATGCATGTGGTTTATAAAATAAATATACCCGTGCATATACGAGGGAAACGCTCTCCAAAATGCTTTACTGATGGGAGCTCATAATCAATAAAGTTTGAATTTCTCTGCATTAGAACCGACGTTCTTTCTTTGTGGTTTAAAGTTGCACTGACTCCCTTTTTGGGCTGCTTACCACTTTGGAATTTGTTTGCCTATTTTGGATAATTCACATGGAAAAGGGAACCAGGAGAGAGAACCACTGGGTATTCCCACTAATAAGAAAGGTGGGTGTTGCAGCTAGTCTTAAAATAATTGAGGAAAACGAAAAAGATGTGGCCATATTTATACTTCAGTGTTCAGGAACTACTGTTCTGCATTGATATTATGCTCCTTCTAATAACCTCTAAACACAGAGGCTGTACTTCTGTCAATTCCGTATCTTCTCGAAGGGTCCCAGGGCCCACTTCCAGCTTGGCTCCTCCGTCTGGACCACCCTCACTGCTGTCTACACATCTGGTGATGCTCGGGGTGAGCTCAGTCTCCTCCACAAAGGATCAAGGCGAACACTCTTCTGGTTGAAAGCAACAGAAATGGCTCATTCCAGCACAGTGGCTGCCCGCCCCCCCCCCCCCTCCCCGGGGATATTTGGCATTACCTGAAGACATTTTCTTTTTTAACTTTTTTTTATTAATTAAAAAAAAATTAACAAACCAAACATTAAGATATCATTCCATTCTACATATACAATCAGTAATTCTTAATATCATCACATAGTTGCATATTCATCATTTCTTAGAACATTTGCATCGATTTAGAAAAAGAAATAAAAATACAACAGAAAAAGAAATAAAACGATAATAGAGAAAAAAAAGATTATACATACCATACCCCTTACCCCTCGCTTTCATTTACCACTAGCACTTCAAACTAAATTTATTTTAACATTTGTTCCCTCTATTATTTATTTTTATTCCATATGTTCTACTCTTCTGTTGATATAGTAGCTAAAAGGAGCATCAGACACAAGGTTTTCAAATTCACAGAGTCTCATTGTGAAAGCTATATCATTGTTCAATCATCATCAAGAAACATGGCTACTGGAACACAGCTCTACATTTTCAGGCAGTTCCCTCCAGTCTCTCCACTACATCTTGAACAACAAGGTGATATCTACTTAATGCATAAGAATAACCTCCAGGATAACCTCTTGACTCTGTTTGGAATCTCTCAGCCATTGACACTTAGTCTCATTTCACTCTTACCCTTTTGGTCGAGAAGGTTCTCTCAATCCCTTGATGTTAATTCTCAGCTCATTCTAGGGTTTTTCTCAGTCCCTTGATGCTGAGTCTCAGCTCATTCCAGGATCTCTGTCCCACATTGCCAGGAAGGTCCACACCCCTGGGAGTCATGTCCCACGCAGAGAGGGGTAGGGTGGTGAGACTGCTCGTCATGTTGGCTGGAGAGAGAGGCCACATCTGAGCAACAAAAGAGGCTCTCTTGGGGGTGACTCTTAGGCCTAAATTTTAAGTAGACTTGACCTATCCTTTGTGGGGTTAAGTTTCATATGAACAAACCCTAAGACTGGGGGCTCAGCCTATAGCTTTGGTTGTCCACACTGCTTGTGAGAATATCAAGAATTCAACTTGGAGAAATTGAATTTCTTCCCGCTCTCACCATTCCCCGAAGGGGGCTTGCAAATACTTTTCCAGTCACTGATCAAATCACTCTGGGATTCATCGGGGCATCACTCTGGACAAACCAACAAAATCTCATGTCCTACCTGAGATTCCAAGTTCTTATGACATTCAATCAAACTATCTACATGAGTTATATTAGGAAATGCTCTAGTCAAAATATAAATTTTGTAACAAATAAACTTTTTTTGCTTTAGTCTCACACATAAGGTGACATTTTAAAGTATTAATTATCATCTATTCTGAAGACATTTTTAATGATTCCAATTGGGAGTTAACAACTGGCATCAGATGGATAGAGGTCAGAGATGCTGCTATCTCATAACAAAGAATTATGTGCCCACGCCCTGCCTCCCCCAAATGTCCACAGTGTTGAGGTTGAGAAATCCTGATCTAGCATAAGGAGAAGGAGATTTGTTATCAGAAAACACCTGGACAGGGTCTGGAATGCAAAGAGCCAAGGAACCTGCTTCCTCCCCCTCCCGCTCTCTCTGCGTCCTCTGGAGCCACTTGGTAGCTGGTCTTTGTATTTCATCTCGCCCTTATTTATAGCAGCCTGCTTGTTTCTCCAAGCAGCAGCACACGAACACCCACGTGGCTCCCAACTTCATATGTCCTTGGTTCAAGTCATCAGCGGAGACTGACAGGCATCCCGGAGCCACAGTTCCCAGGTTCACCCAGTTGGGGTGCGATGACCAGATGGTAGAAACAAGATCGCCATGCCCTGTGGTCACCAGGCTCCACTCCTGATGACCAGAAGGGGCAAGTCTCAGAGAAATGAGGGCCTGGGTTGGTCCCAAGTTTGCAGCATCACAGTGCATATCACACTTCCTGGGAAACTGGTTGGCTGCACTCTTTGGTCTCCTCCACTAGGCTGTGGGAGCCCTGGAGGCTCAGCTCAGTGACCCCAGCACCAAGCATGGCACCTGGCACATTGTGAGGCCTCAGTGGAGACTCCTTGACTGAACGAGCATTTGCTCATTTGCTTCCATATATTCCCTGCTCAGGAACCGCTCAATAAATCACTACAAAACAGTAATAAAAACAACAGTAACAACACAGAAAAGTCAGCGAGTCTTTTGAGGCATATCTTGGAAAGGGCCTATTTTCATTGAAAAGAAGAAAAAAATAAAACCTGAAAGGAGGGAAAAACAAAAGCAAACAGAACGTGAAAGTATTGCACTTAGAAAGTTACCGAGAGTGGAAAAATTCCTCTTCTAAGACAATCACTGTCAGTCAAGGGCAGCACAACTATTAGAGATAAAAATCCTGGTGTCACACCTTATTATGGAAGATGATTTAAGGCTTCACTTGGCATTCCCACATTCTAAAGCCAGAATTATTTACATAACAAAAATAAATAAAAGAGCCTAGAGACTGCGACATAGGAAAGAGCCACTGGGTTAGGGCCTCCCACAAGCAATTTCCTCAGCTCAGATTTTTTTTTGCCTGAAACCTGCAAGAGCAAACAAAAAAAAGAAAGAAAGAAACTTCTATTGTGAGGTCAGAGAAGTCCACAGAAGTTAAAAATAAAAACAATACAAAGGCACTTTCTCTGATGGTTCCCCATCCTTTCAAGTATAGCACTTTTTATTTTATCATTCGGTGATTTTTACATTTAAATTTACTTCATTCAACCAGCATAGGAAACAGCACAGAAAATTTAACTCAGTAACAACTTTATCTGACAGTTCCAGAGAGGCCCGAAAAGCCAGGATTTTTTCCTACTCACCTCAAGCCCCAATAACCTTTTTTTTTTTCCAGCCCAAAGTCCGCAGCAGCGAGCAGTAACTGTGAAAGGTTTGGAGTCTATTTAAGGGAGACTCTTGGCGAAATCTCCTACGTGGAACTTAAGATGGTGACCACCTTGTACCGTTGGTTTCTTCTCTCTGGAGGCCAATGGGGTTTATAGACTATCAGCACTGCTCTTATACAAAGTGTGCCAAGATCTGCCTGTGCCCTTGTTAAAAGCTGGGTTGCCGACCTGTGGTGACATAGGAGAACAAGCGGCATGGGCACATTCGTTAAAATCCCTTCTTTAAATAGAACAACAAGAACAAAAGAATGGAAGTTCTACAACTACACGCCACAACGTGGATGAAAATCACAACCATGCTGCTGCGCAAAAGAAGACAAACTCAAAGGAGAACACATTATGCGATCTATTTGCATAAAGTATAAAAACCGGCCAAACTTTCCTATGGTGTCAGAAGTCAGGATAATGCCTACCCTTGGAGGGGAGAGATGGTGATTGCGAGAAGCATGGTGAGGGGTTCTGGAATGCTGGGCCTGTCCCGTTTCTTGATCTGGGTGCTAGTTACACAGAGGTTTAATTTGTGAAACTGCATCCAGCTATTCACTTCTGAGCGCTTTGCTCTCTGTGTGTTAGGCCTCAGTACAATTTTCTTAGAAATCCCTTTTGTTTAGAACCTATATTTGCGCATTCTTTTGATTTATTAGGGAAAACCAAGTTGATCAGTGTCTCAAAACAAGGCAAAAGAAAACTGTAATTAGATGTATCACCATAGGCGGTGATTTCTTCCTGGCTCTGTGGCTGAGAAATTATATAATGAGTAAAAGCCACAATATATGCAATATTTTGACATTGAATTGATATTTTTATTGTTCACAACAGTATCTCTATACATCTGAAAAATATTTGGACATAGACATCCAGGGTATTGTATATTTATTTACAGATTGTGTTTGCCTGGCATACAGATTCACAGGCACTTTTCAATAATTCCATGGCCCTCTTGTGGTTACGGGTTGGGTATCACTTGTCTAAGCCCCTTCAGGGAACGTGTTGTGTTAAGAGCAGACTGCCCAGGCAGGAATCTTAGACTCTGCCATTTTTGGGGTACATGACATTGGTGTGTGCCTCAGTTTCCCCACCTCTAAATAAGTTGAATATTGTTACTGCACTTATTATGGTCAGGGTCCACGAATGTGCAGTTGGGTCCAAGGCTGGTAGTTGCCCTGATCCTGATTGGAGCACGTGTTGGGGTACAGATGATTTAGGGGAGGGAGGGTGTCTCATCACCTGAGGAGCAACATGCTACCAGATTCTGTTTGTCTGGAACAAGGTGCCGCCACGTGGGGTCCGTCCTGTGGCACCATCAGGCCGCTTGCCCAGGTGAGGACTGAGGCTGCCGGAGGCTGGGCTGAAACCACTTATGTCACAGAGGGACTCCAGAGGCTTTCATGGTCTCCCACAAGTCCAGAGCATGGGGGAGCAGAATTAGGAGGCTCTGGGAGGCGTGACTGTTTTCCATCTGAGCACCATAGAACAGTGGGTTAGGGTCTTCAGGGTCGCAAAGACTTTAGGGCGAAGGGAGTTGCAGCAGAGTCCCTCTGCCATGAGCTAGCTTCAAGAATTGCCCCCAAACAGTGAGTTCAAACAAACAAACAAACTAACTAACCTTATTATCCGGGACAATAAGGACCCCTATTACTCTTGGTCTGGTTCACGAGAGCTGGCCTCAGTGCACTATGCTGTGGGGGTCAGTCAGGCTTTCTCAGGAAACGAACTGGGGCCCTGCATGCCTGCTTCTTCAAACCACCCAGGCAAACTGGAGAGGACCCCAGGCAGGGACTGCACCTGAGGAAGCCTCAGTTACATGGCAGCTCTTTACTTGGCTAAACCCTGCTCCATGGGGGGTGGCTCCTCGGGCCAACTGGCAAAGCAGGAGCCAGCACTCCTGTAAGGTCAGCCCGTGCAGCTCAGTACACCTGTCCCATGCTGTCAAAGTGCACAAAGACTTCCATACGGAGCTCTTTGACTTCTAGATCATTCCTTCACCTTTAAAATGTGTTCCTCCAGTGGAATGAAATAATGGTAACTGCTTTCAGGGTCTGCTCCTATTAAAACTAGGGTGCCAGGTGCACGGGTAGTTTAGTGGTTAGAATGCCTGCCTTTCATGTGGGAGACCTGGGTTCGATTCCCGGACCATGCACCCCCCACAAAAAAAGAAAAAAAACTAGGGTGCCCCCAGTTTGGAGCCCAAACTCCTTCCCTCCTCCTCTTCCTTCTCCTCCCCTCCTCTCCTCCCTCCCCTCTCCTTCTTCTCTCTTCTCTTTCCCTCTCTTTCTGCCCCCTCTATGTGGCACCCCATTGATTCCACATCAGACGGCTATACTCCCCAAGTCTTTTCCTTTTCCTCACCCTCAAAAAGGATCTGATAAAACTCTTGTCAGTGTCAATGATTGAAAAAGTTGAAACTGTGATCCTTCTGAGATGTATTTTCATGAATGGGGAGGTGTCAGATGGGACAAAGATCAGATGGGTGAAGGAATTCTAAGTGATTTTGTAGGAAAGCCCTGGTTCCAGAATCAAACATACATGTAGCAGAAACTGACGTTTATTTTCCATTAACCTTACTTCTGCTTTGCTTTTTTTTTTTTTTGTCTAAGTAAAGGATCATATTTATATTTTTAATTCTGTGACTGTCAGCTGGTTACTTAATATCTCTGTGCCTCCATTTCCTCACCTGTAAAACAGAGCCCTGCATCACTGGATGATGAGACAAGCAAATGAGTTATTACATGAAAAGCACTAACAGTAGAATATTTCATGTAGAAAACACTCAATGTTGGTTGCTAAATTTTTATTCCAGCCTTTACTAACCAAGTCCCTTTGGCACATCACTTGATCACTTTGGATCTCAGTCCAGAGAAAATAGGTGGGTGATGCTTTATTCTCTTCCAGCATGAATTTGCAGATCTCATGGTTTTTTTTACAAGGGGTCCCTTCAAATACTTGTAAACTTATATCATGGTGATTTTTAAGATCTTCATGTGAGGATGGATCTGACTGTTAGATCTCATTGGTATTTGAAGTATCACAAAACTCAAATATAACATACACATACTATATATAGAAAACTTTGGAGATTTACTATGAGTCAGGTGCTGCCCTAAGCCTTTCACATGTCAACTCATAGGATGCTCCTGAGAGCCCCACGACACAGGCGTTGTCATTTCTCCTTCTTGATGGATGAACAAACAAGCACGCAGAGGTTAAGTAACTCGCCTAAGGTCAAGTAGTTGGTACATGGTGATTGGAACTCAGTACTCGGGTTTCAGACTCTTTGTGCTTGCCACATACTGCCCAGACACCTGTTCTAGTAGCTTCACTTAATTCTAAACATCTCAATTTTCCTTTTCCATCGCCTTCTCTCTTCCTAAAAGTCCTTCAGTGCTTCCATTCTCTAAAATCAAATCAATGTTGGGTTCTGTATCTTTCCTTGTTGAAAGATGTGGTGTGAAGGGGAAAACAATGGCTTCGGTCATAAGAGAATCCTGAAAACTATGTCCTTGAGAAGAAAATTAGGAACTGCTAAGTCCTTTACACAGGAAGGGAAAAAAATTAAATCGTTTAAAAATGAAAAGTATTCCCATAATGTATTTCAGCCAAATAATTAAAATGTACTCAGACTTTAATTACACTTCAAGACTCTCCTTTCTCTGCTTTGCAGGGCTCTCCTTTTTTCCTGGGGCTAAGTGAGGACAAGTTTTTGAGGTAGCGCTGAATTCCCTTTCAAGAAAAAATCTCATAAGGCTGGATAGGCTAAGATTCCCATCCAAAATAATTGCCTGGCAAAGCAATTAAGTCACCTTCAGAAGTTACTAACTTACAGCTGACCTTTGTATGGAAACTGGAGCCACAGTTATTATAACTTGGGTTTGGTGTTTTTAAAAGATCAAACTCCTTCTCCAGGGAAAAAAATATATAACCAGCATTTGAAACTTCGGAACGGTACCAAGCTAAGTCCCTCTCCTTAGAATTGCTGCAAATGTTTTCACATCATGTTGATCTTACCGTGTCCCACCTTTCAAAACCAAAGCCTGGATAAGGTAATCAGAGCCATTTGCTTTGCCCTTGTTTGGCTTCCCAGGATAACTGCCTCCACCTTCCGCAATGTGATTTGGAAACGTGATCTTTCCCAGGTTATGAAGCATTAGCTCCTGCTAGAAGGAGGTTTAGCAGGTTTCAAAGACTTTTAAATCAGAGAAGGCTCTCAAAGATCATCAAATCGTACTCCTTACTTTAAATATGAGAAAGCTAAAGCTCAGAGAGGGGAGGGAAGCCACTGATATAAGCAAGGATGGGCCAACAGGACTCTCCTTGGACTTCTTATGGGTGTACAAAGCAAGAAGAAATCCAATGCCTGGGTGATATGAAAGAAGAAATAGCCAATAACTTCAGGATTTGTAGAGACAGCTATAGGTTGAGAGAGTGGGCCCAAATCAACATGATGAAACGCAACTAAGAGTAATAATCAAGCACTGTTCCTAGCTATTGAACCAGCAAGACTCTTTAAAAACTTTAGGAGGTAGGACAGGGAAGGAAGTTTGGCTGTCTGCAATGTCCGAATGAGTCTGCAGGACAGGAGCCAGCCAGATGTGTAAAAACCTAATTAAATCTAATAATGGCGTAGTCACATTGTGTTAGTACATGTTTAAAGTTTGGAAGGACACATAAAATTGTTTATGGTAGTTATCTTTGGGCAGTGGAATTGGGAGGAATAGAGGGCTATATTTTATACATTTTTATTGTTTGATTTATATCTATAATAAGCATTTTATTTTTTAACGTTTTGTAAAATTATGAAATATATACATAAAAAAGCAATAAATTTCCAAGCACCTTTTAACTAGTAGTTCTAGAACAGATTCTAAAGTTTGGTTTGGGTTATGGCTCCATGATTATTCATTTTTTGCTTCCAGCTGCTTCGAGACACTGGAGACCAACAGAAATGTCAATATAATGATTCAGCAGTCATACTCATTTGTTAAATTCTATCTTCTCTGTTAAACTCCTCCTTCTCTTTAAATAACATATATACATAAAAGCAATAAATTTCAAAGTACATTACAACAATTAGTTGTAGAACAGATTTCAGAGTTTGGTATGGGTTACAATCCCACAATTTAAGATTTTTACTTAGGGCCCAGAAGTGGGATCTGAGCTTGGAGTGAACCATTCAAGACACCTGTGGAGACAGATGTACCAGGAGAGATAGGAAGTATAGAAGAAGGAAGGAAAGAGGCAAAGTGAAAGCTTTGGTCCTACTTGTTCCATATCACCAATGTTTCTGCTTTTCTACCAAAACTTGACCTCTCCACCTTTCATCAAGATGGAAGACATTAAATTACCCTCCTTTTCCATCTATGGGCTGCAGTGGTGTTTCAAGGAGCTGGACAAAGAAGAGTTTCAGAGATTCAAGGAATTACTAATGGAAGAAACTTCAGAACTGGTGAAAGGCCACTTTCCACAGTTCGAGGTGATGAATGCCAACACAGAACAGCTGGCATGCCTCTTGCATGAATATTATATAGTATCTCTTGCTTGGGAGGTGACTATTAACATCTTTGAAAAGATGAACCTATCAGAACTCTCTGAGAAGGCAAAGGATGAGATGAAAATCTCTCTTTTGCTCTCTATTACAGAATACACACAGGATGAAAAATGGGAGGATTCTGAACCAATAGGGATTGACCAAGAACCAAACAACGAAGTGATGCCAGAAAGTTTATCAGCTATAGAACAAGATGGTGCCGGAACAGCAGATACCATAGAAGAACTAGGCCAACGGAATTACAAGCAACATGTGATTACTAAATTCTCCACAGACGTGGACATCACCTTCACGTTCGAAGAATCTGTAACCCACTGGCCACAGACAAAAATTTTGGTCGACGCCTTTCACCCAGATGGGTGCAGCTCACAGCCTCGCACCGTGGTCCTGCATGGAAAATCCGGAACTGGAAAGTCAGTTTTGGCCAGGAGGGTCATGCTGTACTGGGCGCAAGGTCAACTTTACAAGGACATGTTCTCCTACATCTTCTTTCTCCATGCCAGAGAGATGCAGTGGCTCGGGGAGGGAAGTTTTGCTGAGCTGATTTCCAGGGAGTGGCCAGACTCCGAGGCTCCAGTGTCAGAGATCATGTCCCAGCCACAGAAGCTCTTGTTCATCCTGGACAGCTTCGATGACCTGAGCTTCATCATCAAAGATAGTGACGAGAAGATCTGTAGGGACTGGGCTGAGAAGCAGCCGATGTCCATCCTGATGAGGAGCCTCCTGAAGAAGGCCCTCCTCCCAGAGTGTTCCTTAATGATTTCGATCAGAGACGTGGGCTTAGGAAAGCTCAAGTCGGTGATCAGGTCACCCCGGTACCTGTTAGTTGGGGGAATCTCGGTGGAACATAGGATTAAGATGATCTCCGAGTAGATTAAGGATGAGCAACAGAAGTTACAAATCTTAAATTCGGTGATGGATAATGACCAGCTGTTCGCTAATTGCCAGGTTTTTGCTGTGTGCTCGATGATCTGCATGGCTCTGCAGGAGGTGGCAAAAGCGATCTTTCCCGCACTTGCCAAACGCTCACAAGCTTGTACACCACTTTCATGTTCCAACAGCTTACCCCACGGGACAAAGTTCAGTGCTGTCTCAACCCCAAAGAAAAAGCCATCTTTTTTTTTTTTTTTTTTATCTTTTTTTTTATTAATTAAAAAAAGAATTAACAAAACAATTAGAAATCATTCCAATCTACATGTACAATCAGTAATTCTTAATAACATCACATAGTTGCATATTCATCATTTCTTAGTACATTTGCATCGATTTAGAAAAAGAAATAAAAAGACAACAGAATAAGAATTAAAACAATAATAGAAAGAAAAAAAAACAAAAAAACAAAAACAAAAAACCTATACCTCACATGCAGCTTCATTCAGTGTTTTAACATAATTGCATTACAATTGGGTAGTATTGTGCTGTCCATTTCTGAGTTTTTATATCCAGTCCCGTTGTACAGTCTGTATCCCTTCAGCTCCAATTATCCCTTCTCTTTTTTTTTTTTTTTTAATTAACGGAAAAAAAGAAATTAACCCAACATTTAGAGATCATACCATTCTACATATGCAATCATTAATTCTTAACATCATCACATAGATGCATGATCATCGTTTCTTAGTACATTTGCATTGGTTTAGAAGAACTAGCAACATAACCGAAAAAGATATAGAATGTTAATATAGAGAAAAAAATAAAAGTAATAATAGTAAAATCAAATCAAAACAAAATAAAACAAAACAAAAACCTATAGCTCAGATGCAGCTTCATTCAGTGTTTTAACATGATTACTTTACAATTAGGTATTATTGTGCTGTCCATTTTTGAGTTTTTGTATCTAGTCCTGTTGCACAGTCTGTATCCCTTCAGCTTCAATTACCCATTGTCTTACCCTGTTTCTAACTCCTGCTGAACTCTGTTACCAATGACATATTTCAAGTTTATTCTCGAATGTCCGTTCACATCAGTGGGACCATACAGTATTTGTCCTTTAGTTTTTGGCTGGATTCACTCAGCATAATATTCTCTAGGTCCATCCATGTTATTACATGGTTCATAAGTTTATCCTGTCTTAAAGCTGCATAATATTCCATCGTATGTATATACCACAGTTTGTTTAGCCACTCTTCTGTTGATGGAGATTTTGGCTGTTTCCATCTCTTTGCAATTGTAAATAATGCTGCTATAAACATTGGTGTGCAAATGTCCGTTTGTGTCTTTGCCCTTAAGTCCTTTGAGTAGATACCTAGCAATGGTATTGCTGGGTCGTATGGCAATTCTATATTCAGCTTTTTGAGGAACAGCCAAACTGCCTTCCACAGTGGTTGCACCCTTTGACATTCCCACCAACAGTGGATAAGTGTGCCTCTTTCTCCGCATCCTCTCCAGCACTTGTCATTATCTGTTTTGTTGATAATGGCCATTCTGGTGGGTGTGAGATGATATCTCATTGTGGTTTTGATTTGCATTTCTCTAATGGCCAGGGACATTGAGCATCTCTTCATGTGCCTCTTGGCCATCCGTATTTCCTCTTCTGAGAGGTGTCTGTTCAAGTCTTTTTCCCATTTTGTAATTGGGTTGGCTGTCTTTTTGTTGTTGAGATGAACAATCTCTTTATAAATTCTGGATACTAGACCTTTATCTGATATATCATTTCCAAATATTGTCTCCCATTGTGAAGGCTGTCTTTCTACTTTCTTGATGAAGTTCTTTGATGCACAAAAGTGTTTAATTTTGAGGAGTTGCCATTTATTTATTTCCTTCTTCAGTGCTCTTGCTTTAGGTTTAAGGTCCATAAAACCGCCTCCAATTGTAAGATCCATAAGATATCTCCCAACATTTTCCTCTAACTGTTTTATGGTCTTAGACCTAATGTTTAGATCTTTGATCCATTTTGAGTTAACTTTTGTATAGGGTGTGAGAGATGGGTCTTCTTTCATTCTTTTGCATATGGATATCCAGTTCTCTAGGCACCATTTATTGAAGAGACTGCTCTGTCCCAGGTGAGTTGGCTTGACTGCCTTATCAAAGATCAAATGTCCATAGATGAGAGGGTCTATATCTGAGCACTCTATTCGATTCCATTGGTCGATATATCTATCTTTATGCCAATACCATGCTGTTTTGACCACTGTGGCTTCATAATATGCCTTAAAGTCAGGCAGCGCGAGACCTCCAGCTTCGTTTTTTTTCCTCAAGATGTTTTTAGCAATTCGGGGCACCCTGCCCTTCCAGATAAATTTGCTTATTGGTTTTTCTATTTCTGAAAAATAAGTTGTTGGGATTTTGATTGGTATTGCATTGAATCTGTAAATCAATTTAGGTAGGATTGACATCTTAACTATATTTAGTCTTCCAATCCATGAACACGGTATGCCCTTCCATCTATTTAGGTCTTCTGTGATTTCTTTCAGCAGTTTTTTGTAGTTTTCTTTATATAGGTTTTTTGTCTCTTTGGTTAAATTTATTCCTAGGTATTTTATTCTTTTAGTTGCAATTGTAAATGGGATTCGTTTCTTGATTTCCCCCTCAGCTTGTTCATTACTAGTGTATAGAAATGCTACAGATTTTTGAATGTTGATCTTGTAACCTGCTACTTTGCTGTACTCATTTATTAGCTCTAGTAGTTTTGTTGTGGATTTTTCCGGGTTTTCCAAGTATAGTATCATATCGTCTGCAAACAGTGATAGTTTTACTTCTTCCTTTCCAATTTTGATGCCTTGTATTTCTTTTTCTTGTCTAATTGCTCTGGCTAGAACCTCCAACACAATGTTGAATAATAGTGGTGATAGTGGACATCCTTGTCTTGTTCCTGATCTTAGGGGGAAAGTTTTCAATTTTTCCCCATTGAGGATGATATTAGCTGTGGGTTTTTCATATATTCCCTCTATCATTTTAAGGAAGTTCCCTTGTATTCCTATCTTTTGAAGTGTTTTCAACAGGAAAGGATGTTGAATCTTGTCGAATGCCTTCTCTGCATCAATTGAGATGATCATGTGATTTTTCTGCTTTGATTTGTTGATATGGTGTATTACATTAATTGATTTTCTTATGTTGAACCATCCTTGCATACCTGGGATGAATCCTACTTGGTCATGATGTATAATTCTTTTAATGTGTTGTTGGATACGATTTGCTAGAATTTTATTGAGGATTTTTGCATCTGTATTCATTAGAGAGATTGGTCTGTAGTTTTCTTTTTTTGTAATATCTTTGCCTGGTTTTGGTATGAGGGTGATGTTGGCTTCATAGAATGAATTAGGTAGTTTTCCCTCCACTTCAATTTTTTTGAAGAGTTTGAAGAGAATTGGTACTAATTCTTTCTGGAATGTTTGGTAGAATTCACATGTGAAGCCATCTGGTCCTGGACTTTTCTTTTTAGGAAGCTTTTGAATGACTAATTCAATTTCTTTACTTGTGATTGGTTTGTTGAGGTCATCTATGTCTTCTTGAGTCAAAGTTGGTTGTTCATGTCTTTCCAGGAACCCGTCCATTTCCTCTAACTTGTTGTATTTATTAGCGTAAAGTTGTTCATAGTATCCTGTTATTACCTCCTTTATTTCTGTGAGGTCAGTAGTTATGTCTCCTCTTCCATTTCTGATCTTATTTATTTGCATCCTCTCTCTTCTTCTTTTTGTCAATCTTGATAGGGGCCCATCAATCTTATTGATTTTCTCATAGAACCAACTTCTGGTCTTATTGATTTTCTCTACTGTTTTCATATTTTCAATTTCATTTATTTCTGCTCTGATCTTTGTTATTTCTTTCCTTTTGCTTGCTTTGGGATTAGTTTGCTGTTCTTTCTCCAGTTCTTCCAATTGAACAGTTAATTCCTGCATTTTTGCCTTTTCTTCTTTTCTGATATAGGCATTTAGGGCAATAAATTTCCCTCTTAGCACTGCCTTTGCTGCATCCCATAAGTTTTGATATGTTGTGTTTTCATTTTCATTTGCCTCGAGGTATTTACTAATTTCTCTTGCAATTTCTTCCTTGACCCACTCGTTGTTTAAGAGTGTGTTGTTGAGCCTCCAGGTATTTGTGAATTTTCTGGCATTCTGCCTATTATTGATTTCCAACTTCATTCCTTTATGATCCGAGAAAGTGTTGTGTATGATTTCAATCTTTTTAAATTTGTTGAGACTTGCTTTGCGACCCAGCATATGGTCTATCTTTGAGAATGATCCATGAGCACTTGAGAAAAAGGTGTATCCTGCTGTTGTGGGATGTAATGTCCTATAAATGTCTGTTAAGTCTAGCTCATTTATAGTAATATTCAGATTCTCTATTTCTTTATTGATCCTCTGTCTAGATGTTCTGTCCATTGATGAGAGTGGGGAATTGAAGTCTCCAACTATTATGGTATTTGTGTCTATTTCCCTTTTCAGTGTTTGCAGTGTATTCCTCACATATTTTGGGGCATTCTGGTTCGGTGCATAAATATTTATGATTGTTATGTCTTCTTGTTTAATTGTTCCTTTTATTAGTATATAGTGTCCTTCTTTGTCTCTTTTAACTGTTTTAAATTTGAAGTCTAACTTGTTGGATATTAGTATAGCCACTCCTGCTATTTTCTGGTTGTTATTTGCATGAAATATCTTTTCCCAACCTTTCACTTTCAACCTATGTTTATCTTTGGGTCTAAGATGTGTTTCCTGTAGACAGCATATAGAAGGATCCTGTTTTTTAATCCATTCTGCCAATCTATGTCTTTTGATGGGGGAATTCAGTCCATTAACATTTAGTGTTATTACTGTTTGGATAATATTTTCCTCTGCCATTTTGCCTTTTGTATTATATATATATCATATCTGACTTTCCTTCTTTCTACACTCTTCTCCATACCTCTCTCTTCTGTCTTTTTGGTTCTGACTCTAGTGCTCCCTTTAGTATTTCTTGCAGAGCTGGTCTCTTGGTCACAAATTCTCTCAGTGACTTTTTGTCTGAGAATGTTTTAATTTCTCCCTCATTTTTGAAGGACAATTTTGCTGGATATAGGAGTCTTGGTTGGCAGTTTTTCTCTTTTAGTAATTTAAATATATCATCCCACTCTCTTCTAGCCTCCATGGTTTCTGCTGAGAAATCTACACATAGTCTTATTGGGTTTCCCTTGTATGTGATGGATTGTTTTTCTCTTGCTGCTTTCAAGATCCTCTCTTTCTCTTTGACCTCTGACATTCTAACTAGTAAGTGTCTTGGAGAACGCCTATTTGGGTCTAATCTCTTTGAGGTGCACTGCACTTCTTGGATCTGTAATTTTAGGTCTTTCATAAGAGCTGGGAAATTTTCAGTGAAAATTTCTTCCATTAGTTTTTCTCCTCCTTTTCCCTTCTCTTCTCCTTCTGGGACACCCACAACACGTATATTTGTGCGGTTCATATTGTCCTTGAGTTCCCTGATACCCTGTTCAAATTTTTCCATTCTTTTCCCGATAGTTTCTGTTTGTTTTTGGAATTCAGATGTTCCATCCTCCAAATCACTAATTCTATCTTCTGTCTCTTTGAATCTATCATTGTAGGTATCCATTGTTTTTTCTATCTTTTCTACTTTGTCCTTCACTTCCATAAGTTCTGTGATTTGCTTTTTCAGTTTTTCTATTTCTTCTTTATGTTCAGCCCATGTCTTCTTCATGTCCTCCCTCAATTTATCGATTTCGTTTTTGAAGAGGTTTTCCATTTCTGTTCGTATATTTAGCATTAGTTGTCTCAGCTCCTGTATCTCATTTGAACTATTGGTTTGTTCCTTTGACTGGGCCATATTTTCAATTATTTGAGCGTGATCCGTTATCTTCTGTTGGCGTCTGCGCATTTAGACAGATTTCCCTGGGTATTGGATCCAAAAGTTTGGAAGATTTTTCTGTGAAATCTCTGGGTTCTGTTTTTCTTATCCTGCCCAGTAGGTGGCGCTCGTGGCACACGTTTGTCTGCGGGTCCCACCAGTAAAAGGTGCTGTGGGACCTTAAACTTTGGAAAACTCTCGCCGTCCTGGGGGTTCGCTAGCCGAAGCGGCTTGAGCCGGCCCGCGGTCCGAACGCAGGGAGGGTTGCTGGTCGCCGCAGCCAGGGAAAGAGCCCGTCCGAATTTCCTAGTCGGCCCTGGGCAACAAGCGTGGCGGGAGGGCGCCAGCGGCAGCGGCCCGCCCGAGAGAGTGCACGTTCCCCGGGAGTCACGGGTTTGGAAGGGGCCTCCCCCACCCGTCACCGTTCTCCGCGGCCTGGGGGTTTCCGATCCAATTCTCTCAGTTGGTCCGGGGGCTGCGCGTGGTGTGGGCGCCAGCCGCCTTGGTTTCAGGGGACCGCCTCTCCAATTCTCCCAGCCGGCCCGGGAAGGGGGAAGGGAGTCACTCCGGCCGCTTGCCACCCCACCCGGTAAGGCCCGCGCGCCTCGGCAATCTCACCCGAGCTGCTTCTCTCAGCCAGCCAGCCGTTCCAGGATGGGGTACGCTGTCTTTTTTATCTCTGTTGTGGCTTTGGGCGCTTTCTGTATCGTTTCTACTCCCCTAGTAGGTGTCCTGGAGAAGAAACTAAGATCCGCGCGTCTTACTAAGCCGCCATCTTCCAGGAAGTCCTCAGAAAAAGCCATCTTGAAGGGCCTGTGTCATATGGCTTTGGAGGGAGTGTGGCATATGAAGTTTGTATTTTACAGGGACGACCTGAGTTTTTACAGGCTGGAGGAGTCCGAGCTCTCCTCCCTATTTCACATGAAAATCCTTCCCCAGGATATCCTTGACAAGAGATGTTACACCTTCTTTCACCTCAGCTTCCAGGAGTTCTGTGCTGCCTTGTACTATGTCCTAGAGGGAATGGAAGAAGACTGTGATCCATACCACCTATCAATTGGGAATGCAAAGAGCCTGATGGACCTTAAAAGAATTGGCTTTAATCCCCACTTGCTTCAGATGAAGCGGTTCTTGTTCAGCCTCATGAACAAGAAGTCCATGAGGAAATTGGAGGTGCTGCTCGGGTGCCATGTCCCCCTGGTGATCAGGCAGGAGCTTCTGCAATGGGTCTCTCTGTTAGGTAGGCAGGCCAAGGCCACCTTGCCACTAGATGTCCTGGACTCCTTCCACTGCCTTTATGAGACTCAAGATGAAGAGTTTGTTCGCTTGGCATTGGAACCTTTCCAGGAAGTGTGGCTTCCAATCAACCAGCAGATGGACTTGCTCGTGTCTTCTTTCTGTCTCCAGTATTGTCAGCATTTGCAGAAAATTCGACTGAGTGTCAAAGAGATCTTCTCGAAGGATGAGATAACTGAGACCCAGCACGTGAACCCCAACGGGTCACAGCGGAAGACCCTCATCACCAAGTGGTGGCAGAAGTTCTGCTTTGTGCTCAGCACCCTGGTAAACCTGAGACTCCTGGACCTGAGCTGCAGCATCCTGAATGAATGGGCCATGAAGACCCTCTGCACCAAGCTGAGGCTTCCAGTCTGCAAAATAAAGACCCTCATCCTTAAAGATGCACAGATAACCCTCGGCCTCCAACATTTCTGGACCACCCTAATTACCAACCATAATCTAAAATACCTCAACCTAGAAAGCACCCACCTGAAAGACAGAGACATAGAGGCTGCGTGCACAGCCCTAAAACACCGTAACTGCTTGCTGGAGGCTTTGAGGTTGAATTCCTGTGGACTAACACAAAGCAGTTGTCTGATGATCGCCAAAGCCCTTATTATGTGCACCAGCCTAAAATCCCTCAGTCTGACAGGAAATAACGTGACAGACAAGGGGCTATGGCCTCTCTGTGAGGCTCTGAAGTACCCAACTTGCAACCTGCAGAAGCTGGCGTTGGGGCACTGTGGTCTCAAAGAATCCAGCTGCCAGAACTTGGCCATTGTCTTCATTATCAACCAGAACCTGACTCACCTCTACCTGGCCGGCAACAACCTGGGAAATGACGGCGTGAACGCCTTGTGTCGATTTCTAAAACATCCCAGCTGTTATCTCCAGAGGCTGATACTTAATCAGTGCAACCTGCAAGCAGCTAGTGGCGGCTTTCTTGCATTCGCACTTATAAGCAACAGGAGTCTGACGCACTTGAGCCTTAGCCAGAACACCCTGCAAGACGACGGGGTAAAGCTTCTGTGTGAGGTCATGAGGGAACCATACTGTCGCCTCCAGGACCTAGAGCTGGTGAGCTGCTGCCTCAGCTCCGCTTGCTGTGAGAGTCTGTCCTCAGTGATCAGGAGAAGCAACTACCTGAGGAGCCTGGACCTGGCGTCCAACGAGCTGGGTGACAAGGGTGCCATCCGGCTGTGCTAGGGCTTGAAACAAGAGAGCACCTCCCTGAGGAGACTCGGGCTGGAGGCGTGTGGACTGACCTCTGACAGCTGCGAGGCACTGTCCTCTGCCCTCTGCCGCAACCGGAGCCTCAGCAGCTTAAACCTGAATCAGAACAACTTCGGCACTACTGGAACCACCAAGCTGTGCGTGGCCTTTGGAAGCCCCACATCTAATCTAAAAACTGTAGGGAAATGGAAAGTGCTATTTACCACCCAACAAAAACGTCTGCTGGAAGAGGTGAAGAGGACCAAGCCCAGCTTCATCATTGATGAAAACTGGTATGCTCTGGATGAAGATGACCGGTATTGGTGACAAAACTAAAGACATGGCCACTCTCCTGCCCACGCCAGCTCTGTCAGAGGAACTTCGAAGCTATTTTCTCCTGGCCAGCTGTGCCCGAGAGTTCCTCATTACAGATAGAATGTGACTTCTGAATCTCAAAGCTTTCAATGGTAGTGGTTCTTCCGTGCCCGGTACAGTTCAGTTACTGCATCTGCCTGTACTTAGGCTTGTGACCCTGCAGTCAGAGCCTCTGTATCTGTGAAATGTCTGTCTTTCCATGGAGAATTTAGAGAGAGTAAAATAAATACTGAGAGCATTTTGAAAAAAAAAAAAAAGATTTTTACTTATAGTTGCTCTAAGACACTGGAAACTAAAAGAAATATCAGTATAATGATTCCACACTCATAATCATGAAACCCGACCTTCTCTGTATAACTCCACCATCACCATTGATCTTTCTCCCAGTCTTTAAGGTTATCTGGGCTATGGCCATTCTTACATTTTCATGTTGGGAGGGGCTTTTGATAATATGGGATAGGGGGATGGAACTAGTTGATGTTCTGGAGAAGCTGGCCCCTCTGCATTTCAGGACTTATCTGGTCCAGCGACCCATCAGAAGATTGTAGGTTTTGGAGAGTTACCCTAGTACATGCAACCTCTATAGAATCTTATATAATGCCCTAGGTATTCTTCAAGATTGGCAGGAATCATTTTGGTTGGGGCTTGTCAATTATGGTAAGTAACAATGTCTAACTGAAGCTTGCGTAAGAGTGACCGCCAATGTAGCCTCTCGACTCTATTTGAACTCTCTCAACCACCGATATCTTATTTATTGCATTTATTTTCCTCCTTTTGGTCAGGATGGCATTGTTGATCCCACAATGCCAGGGCCAGGCTCATCCCTGGGGGTCATCTCCCACTCTACCAGGGAGACTTTCATCCCTGGATGTCATGCCCCACATAGAGGACAGGGCAGTGGGTTCACTTGCAGAGTTGGGCTTAGAGAAAGAAAAGCCACATCTGAGCAACAGAAGAGGTCTTCTGGAGGTGGCTCTTAGTCATACCTATAGATAGGCTAAGTTTTTTTGCTACATACATAAGCTTCACAAGAGGAAGCCTCAAGATCAAGGGCTTGGACTATCGATTTGGGTGTCCTTAATGTTTGGCACAGGATCTGGGGTTTTCCCTGGTGGTAAAGTTCAATAGTTCCATATTTTTTCTCCCATTCCTCAAGGGACTTTGTCAACACCTAGCATTTTATTTTTTAAAGAGAAAAAAACTTAAAAAAAATAATTAACACAAACTGAGGCTATAAGAGTGTGTCCAGATCGAGAACAGGAGTCATCCCATGTGCTAAATTGACAGTATGGGATGTGTCCTGTTTAGCTTTGGACATCAAAGGGATACCAATAAGTTACAGTACTGCTTTCAGGAGGAGAGATACCAAAATGGTGGAGGGAGCTGCGAATTAGGTTATGGGGGTGGCAGGGGATCTTTGAGAAGATTTAATTAACTTTAAATTTTTGAAAGTTCAGCTTGTGAAACGCAGAGTTATCTTCCCTTCTATGTCATTCCAAATAATGAATACATGGAAGCCCATTCATTCATTCATGAAATATAAGCAAAGCGTATCTTTCTTAGCAAAGCATTTTAGAAAATATTACCATTAGCAAAGAATTATACTATGGGTAGCAGGAAAGTACTCAGTGAAAGTTTGGCTGACCAGGGATGGACACTTGTATTTTGAAGGAAGATGGAATAGAAAATGTCTAGTGATTCTTACAGTTTCCAATCACAACATTTTCCTGCTCAAAAATATTGCAAAGTCTCTGTGCTGATTTGAAAGTATTATGTACCCCAGAAAAGCTATGTTTTAATCCTGATTCAATCTTGTGGGGGGCAGCTGTTTCTTTTTCCTGATTGAATATTGTGGGACAGAAACTTTTGATTAGATTGTCTCCATGGAGATGTGGCATGCCCAACTGTGGGCGTGACCTTTTTATTAGATGGAGATGTGACTCCACCTATTTAAGGTGGGTCTTGATTAGTTGGCTGGAGTCCTTTAAAAGAGGAAACATTTTGGAGAGGGCCTCAGAGGCAACAGAAATTTTTTGAGCAGAGCTGACAGTCAGAACACAGAGACACAGATGTTGGAGATGCTTAGAGCCCAGCAGATACCACCATGAGATATTAAGCAAGCCAGAACCTTAAGAAAGCCAAGGAGAGTCAAGAAATGAAAGCCAGCTCCTGAGAAACAAAGTGAGGAACTGCCTCAAGAACAGAGACTGAAAGCAATGGAGCTCAGGAGCAAGGGGGCAGCAGATGCCAGCCATGTTACTACTCAGTTGACAGAGGTGTTCCTGACCCATCAGCCTTTCTTGAATTAAAGTATCTTTCACTGGATGCCTTAGTTTGGACATTTTTACAGGCTTATAACTTGCAACTTAATAAATTCCTTTTTAAAAGCCGTTCTAGTTCAGATATATTACATTCTGGCAGCTTAACAAACTAACACAGTCTCCAAATTGCTGACAACATAAAGGAAGATCAAATTATTTCCTGCGATAGCCAAGACCCTTCAGAATGTTGCTCTGATCAGCCTTTCCCATTTTATCTCCTGCCACCCTATTAGGCACCCATTTTCTGACCTCACTGGTCCATTTATCAAGTACCTTCTCACCTCTCTGCCTTTCCTCTCTGGTGCTGTTCTTTCCTAGAATGCCCCTTTGGCTCTTTTCCACCTAATGAAATCCAATTCATCTTTCAGTTTGAATCAAGTACCATCTTACTTTGAAGCTTACTCTTCAGGGCTGACGTTCACTGGGAGGAATTCCCAGTCCTACCAATAGTTTACAGGTAGTTAACAACATGGTTGGTCAGTGCTCATTCCATAGCAGAGGTTTAAAATGTTAGGTGTCACCTTGCTGTCCCTGTAACTCATCTAATATTGTGTTATCGTTGGTTTTCTATGTACCTGTCGCCACCATTCAACTACGAGCCCCTTAGGTCAAGATCACATTCAGTCAAGTCCACATCCCCAGGCCTTAGTAACAGGCCTGGCACCTCATAACCGTCTGGAAATCTGAGCTGAATGAATGAATGGACTTTAAATACCTGTGGTTCTAATCTTACTAGCTGGTTAAATCTTTTGACTTCAGCAAGCAGCTATGTCCTTCATGCTTAGGGGCTTTAGGTGAAATTGGTATGATATACAAATGCCGCATTTCCTACTCCTTCAAGTATCATTGGGAACATTTTAACAACGCACCTAATTATGTAGATAAACTTCCAAAGAAGTAGCAATATCTGTGACCACCATTCCCAGAAGGGGGAGTATAGAGTAGTTAGGGTTTAAGAATCCTACAGACCTCTGTTAGAATTCTATCCTTGCCCGTTGCTAGCCATGTGACATTGAGAGGTTATTAACCTTTCCAGGTCTGTTTCCTCATCTCTAAATAGGGGATATAAATAGTACCTTCCTCATGGAAGGAAGATTTTCATGAGGAAAGGAAGGAAGATTTCATAAGATCCTGCATACAAAGCATTAAGCCCAATGCCTGACATACAGAAAGCATTCAATAAAAGCAGTTATTATTATTGCTATGTTTTCTGAGTTTGGCAGTTATAAAGCCGACTATGAGACTGTGCTGGTTTGAAGCTGTTATGTACCCCATAAAAGGCCATGCCCTCTTAATCCAGCCCTGTGGGTGCAGACTTATTGTTGGGTGGGACCTTTTGATTAGGCTGTTTCCATGGAGATGTGACCCAGCCCACTCAAGGTGGGTGTTAATCCCCCTGCTGGAATCCTCTAGGAGAGGATAAAAGACAGATGAAACTCAGATGTCTCAGAGAAGTTTGGAGAGAAAACGCCCCAGGAGAAGCAAGAAGGGCCCACAGGAGCTAAGAGAGTCATTGTCAAAATCAGACCCAGGAGAAAAGGTCCGTAAGACATGTGCCTTCCCACGTGACAAAGGAATCCCGGATGCCAGCAGCCTTTCCTCAGAGAAGGCATCTTCCTCTTGATGCCTTAATTTGGACATTTTCATGGCCTTAGAACTGTAAATTTGTAACCTAATAAATCCCCATAGGAAAATGCCAACCCATTGCTGGTATATTGCACTTTGGCAGCTTTAGCAAACCAAAACAGCAACTAGTAGCTGATGTAACTTCTTCTGGTTGCTCACGTGTATCCTTAATACCTGGTTCCTAAAAAGCATTAGGAGATGTTGAATACACGCAAATATGTATTTCAACGTCTGCAGCATCTGTATTCAGAAAGGAGAACTTTATGTGTTTACATTTGTTAGGTTTATTTAACCTTACAGATTTTGCCTTAAATCCAAAGACAAATCACATTGACCGATTTGTATTAAGCCCTTTACATGAGTAGAATGTTTTGACTTACACTAACCCAAATTCAAATTAAGGACTGAATCTGAAGACAGGAAATCACCTTATTTAAAAACCAAACTTCACAGAAAGAGAAAATAGGCCAAGTACCTACAGGACAAACTGCTGGAAGTGAACCACCATTTCTTTTTAACTTCTGTGGCTTGCTCCCAGTACAGGAATAAGTCCAGTTGTCTCACACCCACTTTTTCTCCTCTTCCAAAGAAGGAAAACATTCAAATCATATAGAAGATTCTGGATAGGACCTTATGATGATGATTAATTCTCATGGAAAGCTTACAAATTCTGGTTCTGCCTCTTTCTAATTGTGTGACTTTGCCATAGTTCAACTTTCTAAGACTCAGTTCTTGTTTTCCAATCTCTGAAATGGGGATAATTATATAACATTACCAGTACCTTAAACAGTGGCTCTCAAGATTTTTTCCACACAAATAAATAGGGAAAATAGTATCTTTCTCAGAGTTTGTTGTGAAGATGAAATGAGGAATACATATCTCCATGTTTATGTATGTGTGTGTGTTTGTATATATATATATATATAATTATTTATGTGTATGTATATACACACTGAATATACTAATATATATTGATTACATACATATATAGGTGCATGTACATGAACGTATACCTACATTCATATATAGATGTGAATATAAATATATACTTCCTTTTCCCTGCTGATGGGGTCATTTTAAGGACCAGAGGAACTATGAAATTTAACATTCATGTCAGCATGTTGTGAACTAGAATATGTTTTACAGCAAGTACAAAGTGCAATTATTAATGAGTATGGCATAATGGAATGAATTTGTATGCAGGAGTTTACTTGTTGATGTGAAAAAACAGGAGAACCAGGTGGGCAAATTGTTACACTTGTTTGCGTACTCACTGATGTGCCATGCCTACCTCACAGAATTTTCCTTTCAAAATTAATTTTTACCTGTTTCATAATATGCATATCACACAAACATTATAAGATGCACGTAAGAAAAGAGAAAAAAGAACTAGAAAAAATCACTCTTAATCCTATCATCCAGATATAATTTTGGTATCTAACCTTCCAGACTTAATTTCTATGCATAAAGTTTTCTTTTGTATGCTGTATGGCGGGGGTCACATTTCATTCTTTTTCCATGTGAATATCTCATTATCGCAGCACCATTTGTTGAATTTTTTGTTTGGTTTGATTTTCGTTTGTTTATTTTGTTTTTTAGTTTGGGAAGTGCAAGGGACAGTGGGAATAGAACCCAGGTCTCCCACCTGGCAGGCAAGAATTCTACTATTGAACTACCCTCATACCCTCTGTGTATTTATTTTTTAAATGAGATGTCCTATACATAGTTGTTTTATAACCTCGTGTTTTTGCTTAACATATGTCTGGAAAATCTTTTGTTTGTTAATATACATATTTCATATTATGTTCAAGAGTTGTAAAATATTTCTCTATAAAACTATACCACATTTTATCTAATTTCTATCCAATGTTGAACCATTTGATTTTATTTCAAATTGTTCACTACTTATAAGTGAGGTTGTGATAAACATCTTCAAAGCTAAAACTTTGATCACATCAATGATTATGGTTGGGAGAAATAAATAAAAGTGGAATTACTGATTCAAAAGTACATATCTTCTTAGCAGCTTTTTGATGTATAATTTACATATTACAGAATTCACCAAAGGGGCACAAGTCAACAATTTTTCATTTATTTATAGAGTTGTGCAACCATCACCACAATCCAGTTTTAGAATATTTTCGTCACCCCCAAAACGTCCTTCACGACAGTTTGCAGTCAATCTCGAGTCACACACCTGACTCTAAGCATCTACTGAACTGATCTACAGATTTACTTTTTCTGGAAATTTCATATGAATGAAATTGCATGATATGTAGTCTTTTCTGTCCATTTGTTTTCATGTAGCATAATGTTTTTGAGGTTCATTCATGTAGTAGCTTATATCAGTATTTTGTTCCTTTTTTATCACCAAGTAGTATTCCATTGTATGGATATATCACATTTCATTTATCTGTTTAATAGTAATGGACATTTAGGTGGTTTCTATTTTTTTGGCTGTTATAAATAATGCTGCTGTAATCATTTGCGTGCAAGTATTGGTCTGGATATATATTTCATTTCTCTTGGGTAAATTCCTAGGTATGGAATTTTTGGATTGTATGGTAAGATTATTTTTAACTTTATAAGAAACGTCAAACTGTTTTCCAAAATGGTTATACCATTTTAGATTCCCACCAGCAATATATGAGGGTGCCAGTTTTTCAACGTCCTTGCTAACATTCGATATCGCTAACACTTAATCTTTGGGTTATAGCCATTCTAGTGTAAGTGTAATGTCATCTCACTATAGTTTTAACTTGCATTTTCATAGTAATTAATGATATTGAAAATATTTTCATTCGCATCTTAACAATTTATATATCTTTTTTGGTAAGAAATGTCTATTCAACTATTTTTCCCAATTTTAAATTGGATGTTCTTTTTAGAGTTCTAAGAGTTCTTTATATATTCTTAATTTATATATTCTGAATTCAAGTCCTCTATCAGATACGTGACTTTCAAATATTTTCTGTCTATAGTTTATCTTTTCATAGTTCTAAGTATCTTGTTCTTTCTGATGCTATTTTGTTGAAATTTTCATAATTTAATTTTAAAATTGTTTGTTGCTACTATATAGAAATAGAATTGACCTTGCTGCTTACAATATTGCTAAACATAGGTATTAGTTCCAGTATAGTTTTTTCTTGATAGAGTACTTTGAATTTTCTACACATGGGATCAGGTTTTAAACTCTCTAAATATTTAGTTATTTTCTTAGTGATTGCTGTAGGGATTACAATATGTATTATATTATAATATAACCAAAATTAATCCAGAATTAATTGAACTAAGATGTAGCAACTTTGCTCTAATACAGTTCCATTTGATTCATCCTTTTTGTGCTATTATATATATATTATAATGCAGCTTTATAAATATGGTAATATGGTGTTATAATTATTGCTTTGAACAATCCTATGTCATTTAGGGCCTTTAATCCTGTATAGCTTAATATAATGCCTGAATACACCCCAAAGTATATTAAGCAGATAATCAAAAGGTATTGGCAAATTCCTTTGAGGCATGAGAGAAAAAATATGGGAATATTAAACTTTAACACTGGCGAAACCCCTGATACTGTGTCAAACATTAGGGACACACAAATCAACAGGCCAAGCCCTTGATCTTGAGGTTTGCTCTTGTGTAGCTTATGTAGGTATGCCTAAGGATTACTTCTGGAGGACCTCTTTTGCTGCTCAGATGTGGCCTCGCTCTCTTTAAGCCCAACTCTGCAAGTAAAATCATTGCCCTACCCCCTACATGGGACATGACATCCAGGGGTGAAAGTCTTCCTGGCAGTGTGGGAGATGATTCTCTGAGATGAATCTGGCACTAGCACTGTGGGATCAACAATGCCATCCTGACCAAAAGGGGGGAAAGAAGTGTAACAAGTAAGGTATCGGTGGCGAAGAGAGTTCAAATAGATTTGAGAGGCCATTCTGAAGGTCACTCACAGAAAATTCAGTTAGATATTGCTACCTACTACAGCTTGCCAAATCCCAACCAAACCAATGCTAAAGAACACCTAGGACAATATATAAAATTGTACAAAGGTTCCATGCACTAGTATAACTTTTCAGAAACCTACAGCCTCCAAATGGGTCCCCGGACCAGATAAGTCCAGAAATGCAGAGGGACCAGCCTCTCCAGAACATCAACTAGTTGCATCCCTCTTCCCCAGATTATCAACACCCCTTCCAACATGAAAAAAGTTAGAATGGACATAGCGCCAACACCCCTGAAAAGCGGGAGAAAGACCAAAGGTGATAGTGGAGTTACACAAAGAAAGTAGGGTTTAACAAATGAGTACGATTGCTGAATCATCATACTGATATTTCTTTTAGTTTCCAGTATCTTAGAGCAGCTAGAAGTAAAAACCTAAAGTTGTGGAATTTAACCCATACTAAACTCGAAATCTGTTCTACGATTAATTGTTGTGATGTGCTTTGAAATTTATTGCTTTTCTTGTATATATGTTATTTTTCACACACAAAAATATTTCTTTTAGCCTCCAGTGTTTTTGTGCAGCTAGAAGAAAATATTTGGAATAGTGGAATGGTAACCCTTAACGAACTCTGAAATCTGTTCTGTATCTACTTGTTGAACTGTACTTTGAAAAACATTGCTTTATCTTTCTTTTCTTTGTATTTATGTTATATTTAACAATAAAAAAATTTAAGAACAAAAAGAACAATTTAATGTCATTTAAAGAAATTAAGAGAAGACACAAAATATGTTTAGACAGCCTTTTATATTTATCTACATACTTACAATTTATTTCTTTCTGTGGATTCAGTTTGCCATCTTATGTCATTTCCTTTCAGACTGAAGGTCTTTCTGTGGTGTTTCCTGTAAGGCATGTCTCCTAACAACACATTTTCTCAATCTTTGTTTACCTGTGAATATGTTTACTTTGGCTTTGCTTTTGAAGAATCATTATGCTGGATATGGAATTCTTGTTTGACAGCTATTTTTTCTTTCAGCAACTTGCATTTGTCATTCCACTGCTTTCTGCCCTCAATTGTTAGTGAGGAGAAGTCAACCATTAATATTACTGTTGTCCCCCTGTAGGTGACAAGTCCTTTTACTCTACCGCCTTCTTGATTTTCTCATTGTCTTTGGCATTCAATAGTTTGACTATGATGCGTACAGATGAGGATTGCTTTGTGTTTATCCAACTTGGGGTTTGTTTTACTTCTTGAATCTAGAGATACAGGCAAGTAGGCTCCCAGTCAGCCAGGGATGCATGGAGAGTGTCTCTAGTCTTCTATGGCTCTCTCATTTCCAGGATGCCCCTGTTCAATTTCTGGCTAATCCCCATTCTTCCACTCACCCCAACCAATACAACTTCAAACTAGCAGAACCATGGGTTTTACCTACTTGTTTCCTATCAAGTTTGCTACTTTTACTGACATCACTGTTGGACAGGTGTATCCTTCCTCCTCTTCTAATTAAGTCAGTTCCTTCCAGCAGTGGAATGACTGATTTTCACAGGCTGCTCCACCCCCAAGCACACTACTGTGCTATCTGAGCTGAGTGGGAAGAGGAAGCAGCTCCAGGTAGGTATGTCATAGACTCCCAATATTATAACATTCAGAAGATTTCCATGAACAAATGATTTTCAATTTCTTATTTGTCTTTGGCCAATTTTCTAGAGCCCTGAAATGCTCGTTTTTGAACAATTTTGTCCAGTTTCACAATTGTTTTGAGGGGAGAGAATGTGCCAAGCTCTTCTCTCCACCATACCCAGAAGTTCCATCTGTACATGCATTTTTAATACTTTTGATACATAAAATCAAATTTCCCTTGAGAAATATTGTTCCAATTTATGTTCCTATCAGTGGTGCCAATTTCCCCACAAATTCCCAGGATTAGATAATAGCTTTAAATGAATCCATTCTAACTTATAAGTAAAAATATTATTATGCTGTGGATATAATTTAAATTTCTCTTATTACTATAACTTCAAAGAGCTTACTTGAGATTAGGACAAGATGATATTATATTTATAATAAGACTCAGTGTAAAATTTGCTATAGAAATGCAAGGCATGTACCTCAAGGCATATCTTAAAGTTTAATCACAAACCAAAATATTTGCTGCAATCCTTATGATCAAGTCACTTAGGATAGATCCACAAAGCCTCTGCTCTACATATGGAGAACTCAAGGTTTAATGCATGAATCATAACCACCCTTGGGGAATATTAGTGATAATGTTCCAGCAAACCAAGCTGCAAGGTTAGAGTAATTTCTCAGTAAATGTAGGATCTGCAGGATTTGGCAGGGAATCACGGGGAAGGGAAAAACCATCACTCTGACAGCTCAGCATTTTCAGCCCACTTTGTATATGAATTTAATATCTGAGAGTGTTAAGACAACAGTTCTTTGACAGTGTGCTAAGACTTTCTCAGAATGATATTTGAGCTTCAGTACTTCCTCTGAAGGGAAGGGGGACTAAGAAGGAAAACCCCTGAAAATCCCACCAAACCCAGGAGATAAAGGCATGAACTTGCTTTACTCATTATAATGTAACTCATATTCATTGCAGAAAATTTAGAAAATTCAGATATGCAAAAAGAGCATTAACTTCCATATATGGGAAAAGGAAAGAGGGAGAGATATTTTTATCCATGTGAGGTATTTTTTAAAACTCTGGCACTCCTTTTTAGGCCCTTCATGCTACTCCATTTGGGAGAAAGATCTGCCATTGTCCAAGGGGAAGTCAGAATGGTGGAAACTGAGCAAAGACATCAGAATTGGTTTCAAAAAGCCATTGGGTAAGAAGCTGATCATGAATTCATCAACTAGATAAAAGGATTTTTTTACCACATGTATATGAGAGAGAAGGTATAGAAGAAAGAACAGAGAGAGTAGGTTAAGATGGTACTTTTCAAATGACCTGTGGTGATGGACCATTTAAAAAATACCAATCCATTATGAAATCATGCTTTTGTGAAATAAAAAAATTGCGCATTTGGATGTCACAGCAGTGTTAAGTAAGTGGCTCTTAATTTCAGTACTTATTTCAGACTGGCAATCAAGAGTTTGTGGGCCAACACAGGTCCATGGATCCCACTTTGTGTAGGACTGCTCTAAAGTACTTGTCATGGTACAATGACAATTTAGATATCAGTAAGGATAAAGACAATGGTATCCTGTGAAATGTTTAATAATTGGTTCTCTAGCTGTGTGTGGTGGGGAATGCTTGATTTGTAGCATTTGCCAATTTTTGTGGGGTAACTACTCCCATCAGGACCAATTTCAAGCTACTAAGGTGAAGTCACTGAACACAGAATGCAGAAGAGATGTGCACCAATTGTCTTCAGCCTGACATTGAATAAAAAAATCTCAAATGGGTCTTCAGTTAATGGTAATTATCATAAGAACAAAACCAGGAATACAACTTTTAAGCCAGCACATGAAAACTCATCCCATCCTTGGAAAGCAGGAAAGATATAAGGAAATACCTCTCCTTTGATTGGAGTGTTTCTCCCATTATGCAACCTCACTCCCTAAAACAGAAGCCGGAACTTGTTTTCCCAGCTTCCTCTGCAATTTAAGTGCATGCATGTGGTCAAGTTGCAGTCAATCAGTTAGTCTGTCTCTAGATTTCTATTCAGAAGAAAGTATCATGAGGAAGCTTTGTGTAATGGTGGTGGCAAAGCTGTCCAGATCTCAGCAAGTTACAAAGCAGGAGAATTAGTATCAGTTCCAAGCCTCACCAGTGAGAACTGCAGAGTCTATGGTGAGCTGTGGCTGTACCAAGGCATGGTTTGGGGACTTGACATTCTGACCCTCCTGGAGAGTCTATGAAGTTCTTTGTAGCCTTAATAAGTTCCCTCTTCTGCTTAATTTCTTTGGTTTGCAACCAGGAATGATTGCTATTTCATTTAAAAATATGTTTATTGTGATACAATTCATGTACTATACAATAATTAAACTGTACAATTCAATGGTTTTTAGTGTATTCACAGAGCTATGCAAGCATTTCACAACGTTCTTACCACCCCCAAAAGAAACTCCATATCCATTAGTAGTCACTCCTCATTTTCTGCCAAACTTCCTTAAGCCCTAGGCAATCATTATTCTACTTTCTGTCTCTGTAAATTTGCCTATTATGGATATTTCATATAAATTGAATCATGCATTATGTGGTCTTTTGTGATTGGCTTCTTTCACTTAGCATAATGTTTTAAAAGTTCATCTATGTTACATCCAAGGGTGAAAGTCTCCCTGGCAATGTGGGAGATGACTTCCAGGGATGAATCTGGCCCTGGTACCATGGGTCAACAATTCCATCCTGACCAAAAGGGGGAAAAGAAGTGCAACTAATAAAGTATTAGTGGCAGAGAGAGTTCAAACAGAGTTGAGAGGCTAGTCTGGAGGTTGCTCGTACGCAAATTTGAGTTAGACATTGCTACCTATTATAACCTACCAACCCCCAACCAAAACCATTCCAGCCAATCTTAAAGAACACCTAGGGAAATTTATAAGATTCCACCAGTGTTCTATGCACTAATGTACTTCCAGAAACCTACAACCTCCAGATGGGTCTCTGGACCAGATAAGTCCTGAAACCCAGAGGGCCCAGTCTCTCTAGAACATCAGATAGTTCTATCTCCCTACCCCATATTAGTGACAGACCCTTCCAACATGAAAAAGCTAGAAAGGCCATAGCCCAAACATCCCTAAAGAGAGGGACAGAAAGATCAAAGGTGATGGTGGCGTTATACAGAGAAGATAGGACTTAACAAATGAATATGATTGCTGAATCATTAAATAGATATCTCTTTTATTCTCTGGTATTTTAGAGCAGCTAGAAGTAAAACCTAAAATTGTGGAATTGTAACCCGTGTCAAACTCTGAAATATGTCCTACAACTAATTGTGGTGCTGTCCTTTCAAATATTTTTTTGTATATATGTTTTTTTCACATAAAAGAAAAAAAAGTTCATTGTGGTGATTAAAAAATACTTAAGCCTTCCAGCCTCCTATATTCTGCAGCAGCTAGAAGGAAAAATCTGAGATGATGGTATGGTAGCCCATGACAAACTCTGGGACCTGTCCTTAACTACTCATTGAAGAGTGCTTTGAAAACTATTGCTTTTTTATTTCTTTGCTTTGTATATATGCTATACTATACAATAAAAAAGTTAAAAAATGTTCATCCATGTTGTAGCATGTATTGGTATTTCATTACTTCTAATGGCTAAATAATATTCCATTATATGGATGTACCACTTATTATTTATCGAATCATCAGTTATTAGACATTTGGGTAGCTTGTGGAATGGATCACGTGTTCATGGAGTTCATGTGCCAATTTGGCCAGGTGATGGTACCATGTTGTCTGGTCAAGCAAGCGCTGACTTAACCATTACTACAAGGACATTTCGTACATGCTGATTGCACCCATGGCTGATTAAATTTGCAGTTAGACAAGGGGAGTGTCTCCCACAATCAGTGATGTTTAATCTAATCAGTAAAGGCTTTAAAGGAGAATTCAGAAGAGAGAATGGCTCTGTCTGCTCAGCCCACCAGCCTCTCCTGGGGAATTCATTGAAGACCTTCATCAGAACTGTCAGCTCGCAGCCTGCCCTACAGAATTTGGACTCATGCATTCCCACAGCTATGTGAGACACTTTTATAAAATCTCATAATTACAGTTATCTCCTATTGATTCTGTTTCCCTCGAGAACCCTGACTAATACACTTCCCCTTTTTGACTGTTGGGAAAAATGCATCTATGAACATTTGTGTAAGGATTTTGTGTGGAGATAGGTTTTTAACTCTTTGGGATATACCTAGGAGTGGACTTGCTGGCTCATATGGTAACTGTCTTTAGCCTTTTTGAGGACGTGCTAGACTGTTTTTCAAAGTGGCTGCACCAGCACTGTATGAGGGTTCCAATTTCAACATATCCTTGCCAACACTTTTTAAATTAAAACCACCAAATGGGTGTGATATTGTTGTTTTAATTTACATTTCCCCAATGGCTAGTGATGGTGAGCATCTTTTCAAGTGCTTATTGGTCATTTGTATATCTTCTTTGGAGAAATGCTTATTCAGATCTTTTGCCCATTTTTTTAAATTGGGTTCTTTGTCTTTTTAGTCCCTTATCAGATGTATGATTTGCAAATATTTGCACCTATTCGGTTTGGTGTCTTTTTACTTTCTTGATATACACCTCAGTTTTTATTTAAAAGATGGCACTAGAGAAGTCTTGAGTTGAGTACTAGTAGAATCATAAACATAGATGGTTTGTTAGCATATAGAGAATATTAAAGAGATCACAGAAAGAGACATTCATCCTTTCTGCTTCGGCCAGCCAGCCTCTCCTGAGAGTTCACTGAGGCCCTTCACTGGAGCTGCCAGCTCGCAGCCTGCCCTACAGACCTGGGACTCTTACATCCCCTCTGTTATGTGAGACATTTATATATTTTATATTTACAGATAGCACCTGCTGATTCTTTGTTTCTCCTGAGAAATAGGGTCACTGAGAACAAGAACTAACATCATTCCATTTTGTCCTATACCTTTATTTTCCTGCTATCACTTTTTTCCTCTTACTTATTAAAATATTGTCACTTCTTGCTTTAAATACTAATGTTACTTCTTTAAGGGAGCAGATATCAATATAAAGAGGAATATTCTCTGTAAAGTTGGAATGGACTATCTTATCAGGCGTGAGTTTCTAATCACTGCAAATATCAAGATTCAGGAAGTAGTCTGACCATCTGTTAATGATGTTATAGAAGTAAAATCCAAATTTAATTACACAGCTTCTATGATCCATTTCTAGTCTAAGATTCTGTCCATCTACTCATCCATCCTCCCATCCTCCCATCCATCCATACTACGCTTGTTTCAAGAAAAAAATTAACAATCGTATAGGAGTTCATAAAGTACAAGAGAACACATGAAAAATGAAGTGAGAAAGAGAAAAAATAAGCGAAGTACTGGCAGGAAATGACATCAGGAGGCAATTACAAAAATGCCTTCTTATCAGTCTACATGTTGCTAGGTGGAAAGCCACAAATTTGGCTTCAAATTTTCCAGCAGTCAAGCCAAGAGGGAGGTCTGGTCAAGTTAACACAACTTAGAGTGCCTATCAGAGCCAATTCTTGATTTTAGGGCCAGAAGGAAATGATTCCTGATCCTAACCCACAAAAACCACTTCTTTTTATTAAGGTGTTACCTTCTCCAGCTCCCCTTTAGGTTTTTAATCACTTTGCTGACAGTCTTTTCTCTCTCATTGGATAGACTTGAGAATCCCGACAGCTTTAGCTGAGAGCTATTGCCCACAAATGAAAATAATAAAAACACTTCTCCTCCTTGGAGTCCTGGCACCAAAGCCTTCTGTGAATTGGTTCTTATAATGATGCCTTTTGAATAATAACTACAGCTACCATTTATTAAGCACTTTACCGTCTTGACCTCTAGTCTTCACAATAATTGTAAATGAGGTGTCTTTTCTTATTTTATAAGATGGGGAAACACACTCACATAAATGATCTGTTCCAGGTCATAGAACTGGTAAGCAACAGAAACAGCATTCAAGCCCAAGTTCATCAGGCTCCTTCACCTGAGTTCTTTCAATGTAAACCCACTGCTGTTACTTTTTTCCCTGATGAAAATATTAATTATTTCCTAACTTCTATATAGCTTTATCTGAAAGCCTCCATTTGGCAAGGCTAAAGGTTAATCTGTTTTAACAGACAGACCCGGAATGTAGTTGCTTAAACAACAACCATACACTCAACAATGTCACTGTCCAGATGTGAGTGAACAATGTAAGAATCCAGATATGAGTGGTCCACGCCAACAGTCATACTCATCACATGACTTCCAAGGGTGCACCAGTTGTCATCACTGGTCAGCAAGTGGGAAGGGGGAGAAAGGAAGGAAAGAGTCAAGGACAAGCAGATTTAAGAAAATAATGCAGAAGCTGCACACACACCACCCTTATTCCATTGGTCTCAGTGATCTATTGGGACATACCTAGCGGAAAGAGGCTATGGGGAATTTTGACTCTGGATCGTTGGTCAAGTGCCCAGCTGAAATTTGATGTGTTTGGAGAGGTGGTGTGTCTGTGTGTGATTCTACTACTTAAAGGAAAAAAGGGAAAATGAAAACAATCTTTGGGGAATGGTTAATAGGGTCTATTGCAGTACCCGCCCCCCTCCCAAACATTTCTATTTCTGATTCTGAGTTTTATCCTATATCAGCATTTACCCACCAGTGGCAAGACTTCCTTTCACTTGCCATGTACTCTTTCTTTTTCCTTTTCTCAGCTCAAATGCAGTGCTGTTTGAAGAGCTAGAAGAAATTCACAAGCTGAAGAGTCTGGATGGATCAGCCCCTTGCTAGCATTGCAGTAAGACGGACAGATGTCAAGGGGCCTGCTCGGCCTGGGTTTTCAAAGGCTGTTATTATTCAATGAGGAAGAGAGAAAAAAGCAGAGCGAAAGCGCAGAGGGAATGTGTGTAGATGTGAGGGATACCAAGTTATAGGGGTGTGTATGAGGGGGGAATGAACACAAGCAGGGTGAGGGGTGTGTGTGTGAGCTGGGGAGGACATGAGTGTGTGTATTGCATGAGGAGGAGAGAGGGGAGAAGAAAAGATTATGAGGATAAGAGAGGAAGAATTCTAGAATGCAGGTTAGCCAAAGTAGGCTTCAGAGGAACCTGAAGAGGGTGTGAAAATGAGACAGAGACAGAGAGTGTGCTAGAATACATGGTGGCAGGTGGGGGGGAGGGAGACAGGGAGAATATGCACAGGGAAGAGAACTCAGCAGGGAAGAGGAGTAATGTAAGAGCAAAAAATTCTCCTTTAGCTGGGGTGGCTGTCCATCAGTCTGTCGGTCGGTCTGTCAGTCGGCAGTGTTTGCGTCTCCCACAGTGTTGTACAGCGCTGCAGGGGTTTCTGATGTATGGGGGTCTCAGGCCCACTCACAAGGAGCTTGTCACCTGAAAGGGAGACAAGGAGAGAGAACTGCATGCTGCAACACAGGGGGGGAAAAGTAAAAACTCACGACTAGGTGTCCGGAGAAAACTGATATACAGGGCTGGGCAGGGTTGGGCAGAGGACTCTAATCTTGGGTTCAACAAGAAGGGACAGATTAAATAAATTATATACCAGGACTAATAATGTGGATGTACAGTGATTGACATGAGAGAGATCCACACAATTTATTGTGAAGTGAAAAAAGCAGGTTGTAAAATGATGCAATGAAAAATTATATATTGAGGTATATGAGAAATATCTGAAAGGAATGCACAAGATTGTTAGCAGTGGTTATTTCTGGATGGAGGGATCATCATTGTCTCATGTATCCTTTCCTTCATTTTGGATTTTTTCTTTTTCTGGTGAGCATGTATTTCTTTTATAATCAGGAAAAGAGGAGAGAGAGAGTGCAAATGTGAACGAGATGAGATCAAGCATGCATGGTCAGCTCCGCCTTGGCCGGTGGGGAAGGGTCTCCTTGGAGGCCCAGAATTAACCAGTAACATCCCATGCTGACCAGTGGCTGGGCCCTGGAGGCACTTCACCCACTGCCACCCAGTACCTGGCTTTGTGGGGTGGTCCCTGCCTCCCCAGCCTGGGTGAAGTTGAAGCAGCTGGGTGTACACATGGGGGAAGAGAAGAAGGAGGAAGGAGCAGTGGGTGCCCCAACCAGTTGTCCACTTCTGCTCCCAGGCAGCCAGAGATGAGTCTGGCCTCAGGGAGAATAGGAATGCACACGTTCTCCTGGTCAGATGGACTCTGGAGGACGACCATGTCCTACCCCTGTGGTGTCACCAAGAATTGGAAATTCTTCTAGGGAAAAACCTATGAAGCAGCTTCTTGGCAGGTGACTAATGTGATTTATGGCCCTAGCTAATTCTTTCAAAGGAAGTCTGGGTGGGAGGTTTGCTTGCTCTGCTGTGACCACGTGGTCTGTGGTAGCTCAGCAAATCTGACAAAGTAGTGGGACTGGAATAAATGGAGGCCACGATAAATACCCTCTAAGCTAACACAGGATGCAGAAGGCGGATCACTGCACTTGAACATATTCTTGCTTCTCTATACAAGTGGATGTTTATAAACTATGAGTACCGAACAGAAAAAAATCCTTACTAATTAAAACACAATTGTTGACAGCTGTTTCTGCTCATACACACAAAAAATTGATATAATTTCTCTCTAGAGGAGATGGCTTTAAATATTCAAAAATTCAATTTAATTAGGTGCTAAAGGCAAGCAGCCCTCCCTGCCCTGCCCCCCACCCCCCACTAGGGGATGGCTTAGAAAGCAACCAGAAAACAGAGAGAGCTAAAGTCTCTGATGAGAACCTGAATAGAAAATCTGGGGACCAGAGAAGGGAAGAGAGCTTTAAAAGTAAGTAAAATGATAGTAGGGGTTCAGAATATGGAGAAATACCACTGGAAAGGCCCCAGTGTCAGGTGGCTTAAGGACTCCTAAAAGAGAGGTTTCTAGGTTGTTACCAGTTCTGGGCTCTGTAGCCCCCTTATATTACTACATAATAAAGAGCATTGCTCAAGGGAAAAAGTGAAGTCCCTGATGCAAGAACCAGCTGTTTGAGGGGGTAAGAAATGTAACAACATAAGGCATCAGTGGCTAAAAGAGTTCAAATGGACTCAAGAGGCAACTATGGAAGCTTATGCAAGCTTCAGCTAGATATCGCTATTTACTATGGTTTGATAAACCCCAACCAAAACATTCCTGCCAACCCTAAAGAACACCTAGGGCTCTATCTGAGATTCTACAAAGGTTCCATGCACTATGATTACTTTCCAGAAATTTACAACCTCCTGATGGGTTTCTAGGCCAGATAAGTCCTGAAACCCAAAGCAGCCAGCCTCTACAAGAATATCAACTAATTCTATCTCCTTATCCCATATTATCAACAGCCCTTTTCAACATGAAAAGTTAGAATGGGCAGAGCCCATACATCCCTAAAGATTGGAGAAGCATCAAAGGAGAAGGAGGAGTTATAACAGAGAAGATAGGTGTGTTAGTTTTCATGCTGCCAGAATGCAATATATAAGAATTGGAATGGCTTTTAAAAATGGGGATTTAATAAATTACAAGTTTATAAGCCTATAAAAACATCCAAATTAAGGCATCCAGGGAAAGATACCTTAATTCAAGGAAGGCTGATGAGTCAGGAACACCTCTGTCAGCTGGGTAGTCGGGTGACTGGCATCTGCTGGTCCCTTGTTCTTGGGCTCCATGCTTTCAGCCTCTGTTCCTGTGGGACCTCCTCACTTTACTTCACCAGGGCTGACTTTCATTTCCAGGTTCTGGCTTGCTTAATATCTCATGGCAATGTCTGCTGGGCTCCAAGCACCGCCAAACATCTGTGTCTCTGTTCACCAACTGTCAGCATCTTTATCAGCTCTGCTCTGAAGTTCCTGTGGCTCTGTAGTTTCTAATTTTCTCCAAAATGTTTACTCTTCTAAGGAATCCTAGTGAACTAATCAAGATCCACCTGGAATGGGCAGAGTCACATCTCCATCTAATCAAAAGGCCACACCCTAGCCCTCAGCCTCACTTCCCAGCTCTGAGAAAGTGCTGACCTACGTGCCTGGGTCACATCTGCCCCCAATCCATGAAGGTGTAATGCCAACCTGCAGCCACAGCTCTGTGCATGTACACAAAGGGCCGCATGCCTTAGACTAGTGCACACTATGGTTATGTTGCCCAGAGTGGTGCACCTGCACAGTCACACCCTCCCTGGCTGCTGGGTGCCCATGTTCACAAGCATCAGTGTAACATCTCCAACCTGCACCCACACCTGCCCTGAAACAAATCACCGTGCTGAGCGTTCCACTCTGTACCCTGCTCCCTGTTGTACAACCATCCTGCAAACACAAGGCCTAGGACTACTGAAAGAAATCAACTCCCAAAGTAAATCAATCAAGATATTTACATGCAAGGAAGACAGCAGAAGATCATTAAGCATATCACAATGCAGACAGATATAACCCTGCCTAATGACCACATTAAACACCAGAGGAGACACAGATGTTGGAACAACTAAACAAAGATGTTCATACAACTCTACTTAATAAAATAAGTGGGATAGCAAATGACATATAAGAGATCAAGAAGACAGTAGAAGAGCACAAAGAGGAATTTGAAGGAATAAATATAAAAATAGCAGAAAACACAGAGATTAAACACTCTGTTGCCCAAATAAAACACACTAGAGGCACACCACACCAGAATTGAAGAAATAGAAGAGGGGAATAAGTGATATAGAGGGCAGGATAATTGACTTTGAAGACTCAAAACAGCAAATGACAAAAAAAAATATGGAAAAAATGGAATGGGAACTCAGGGAAATGATAGGCAAAACAAAGTGTGCAAATAAAAGAATCATTGGTATCCCAGAAGGAGAAGAGAGGAGTAAAGGGCTAGGAAGAGTAGTTGAGGATATAATGAGGGAAAACTTCCCAACCCTCATAAAGGACATAAATACACAAGTCAAAGAAACCCAAAGAACTCCAAACAGAGTAAATACAAATAGGCCTTCCCCAAGGCACGTACTATCAGTCTGTCAAATGTTGAAGAGAAGCAGAAATTCTTGAAAGTGGCAAGAGAAAAACAATCTACTATATACAAGGAAAATCATATAAGACTGAGTTCAGGCTACTCAACTAGCACCCTGGAGGAGGGAAGGCAGTGGTATCATATATTCAAGATCCTGAAAGAGAAACACTTCCAGCCAGGAATTCTGTATCCAGGTAAATTATCCTTCAAAATTGAGGGAGAGATTAAAGTTTTCACAGACAAAGAAGTCCTGAAAGAATTTGTCAATAAGAGACCAGTCCTATAAGAAATACTAAATGGAGTTCTGTCAGCTGAAAAAAAAGACAGGAGAGGGAGGTCTGGAGGAGGGCACAGAATTGAAGAGTACCACTAAGGGTAACTTAAAGAATACAAAGAGAAAGGAGGAAAGGAATTTATAGATCTGACAAATAAAATAAAAAAGATAAGATGGTGGAATCAAGAAATGCCTTTTCAGTAATAACTCTGAATGTTAACGGACTAAACTGACCAATTAAAAGATACAGATTGGCAGAATGGAATAAGAAACATAATCCAGCTATATGCTGCTTACAAGAGACTCATCTTATACACAAGCATGCAAATAGATTGAAAGTGAAAGGATGGAAAAAGATTTTCCATACAAATTACAACCAAAAGAAAGCAGGAGTAGTTATCCTAGCATCGGACAAAATAGACTTTAAATGTAAAGATATCATAAGAGACAAAGAAGGACATTATATACTAATTAAAGGGTCAATTCACCAAGATGATATTACAATCATAAATGTTTATGCTCCCAATCAAGGCACTGCAAAGTACACGAGACAGACATTGGCAAAAGTGAAGGGAGCAATAGATGTTTCAACAATAGTATAGGAGATTTCAATACACCATTCTGCTCTATAGATAGAACAGCCAGACAGAAGATCAACAAGGAAATAGAGAAGTCTAATAACTTGATAAATGAATTAGAACTAGCAGACATATATAGGTCATTGCACCCCAAAGCACAAGGTTATAGCTTCTTCTCTAGTGCTCATGGAATATTCTCTAGGATAGATCATATGCTGGGGCACAAAACAGGTCTTTATAAGTTTAAAAATATTGAAATTATTCAAAGCATTTTCTCTGATCACAATGGGATGAAGCCGGATCTCAAAAGGGAAAACTCACACGATCACCTCGATTGATGCTGAAAAAGCATTTGGCAAAATTCAGCATCCTTTTCTGATTAAAACATTCCAAAAGATAGAAATCAAAGGTGACTTCCTCAATATGATGAAGGGAATATATGAAAAACTGACAGCCAGCATTGTATTCAACGGACAGCGACTAAAAGCCTTTCCTCTAAGATCAGGTACAAGACAAGGATGCCCACTGTCGCCACTATCACTCAACAGTGTATCTAGAAGTTCTAGCTAGAGTAATCAGGCAAGACTAAGAAATAAAAGGCACCCAAATTGGAAAGGAAGAAGTAAAACTCTCATTATTTGCAGATGGTATGATACTATACATGGAAGATCCTGAGAAATCTACAGCAAAGTTACTTAAACTAATAAACAAATTCAGTAAGGTGACAGGATATAAAATTAATGTGCAAAAATCAGTAACATTTCTATACATCAGCAATGAGCTATCTGAGGAGTCAGTTAAGGGGAAAATTCCATTCAAAAGAGCAACTAAAAGAATCAAATACTCAGGAATGAACTTAACTGGGGACGTAAAGGACTTGTACACAGAAAACTACAAAATTACTAAAAGCAATCAAAGGAGATCTAAATAGATGGAAAGCTATTCCCTGTATAGATTATTATTTTTTTTTTTTTTAAAGAGAGAGGGAGGAAAGGAAGGAAAGAAAGACAGAGAAGGAAGGAAGGATGGAAGGAAGGAAGGGAGGAAGAAAGGGAAACATCTTTAAACATTTTCTTATTTTATTATATTTTGTTTGTTTGTTTGTTTTTTACATGGGCTGGGGCCGGGAATTGAACCGGGGTCCTCCGGCATGGCAGGCAAGCACTCTTGCCCGCTGAGCCACCGCGGCCCGCCCTGTATAGATTATTTTAATGCCTGGGAACATCCTACAGTATATTAAGCAGATAATAAAGAAGTATTGGCAAAAGTTCCCTGAGGGAGGGGAGAAAGAATATGGAACTATTAAAATTTACCATAAGGGAATCCCCGACATGGTCAAACTTTAGGGACACCCAAATCAATAGGCTATGCCTTCAATCATGAGGCTTACTCTTGTGAAGTTTATGTAGGTAGCAGAGAAGCTTAGACTACCTATAGCCATGCCTAAGAGTTACTTCTGGAGGACCTCTCTTTTTGCTCAGATGTAGCCTCAGTCTCTCTAAACCCAACTCTGCAGGTGAAATCATTGCCCTCCCCGCTACCTGGGACATGACATCCAGGGGTGAAAGTCTCTCTGGAGACATGGGAGATGACTCCTAGTGATGAATCCAGACTTGACACCGTGGGATCAACAATTACATCCTGACCAAAAGAGGGAAAAGAAGTGTAATTAGCAAAGTATCAGTGGCAGAGAGAGTTCAAATAAAGTTGAAAGGCTACTCTGGAGGTTGTTCTTATGCAAGCTTCAGGTAGACCTTGCTACTTATCATAACCTGACAACCCCCAACCAGGACCATTCCAGCCAATCCTAAAGAACACCTAGGGCAATATATAAGATTTCACAAGGCTTCCATGCACTAGAGTAACTTTCCAGAAACCTACAACCTCCAGATGGTTCCCTGGTCCAGATAAGTCCTGAAACCTAGCCTAGCCTCTCCAGAACATCAGATAATTCCCTCTCCCTACCCCATATTAGTGACAGACTCTTCCAACAGCAAAAATTTAGAATTGCCATAGCCCAAACAACCCCAAAGAGAGGTATGGAAAGATCAAGGGTGATGGTGGAATTATACATAGAAGATAGGATTTAACAAATGAATATGACTGCTGAATCATCAAATTGATATCTCTTTTAGTGTCTAGTATTTTAGAGCAGCTAGAAGTAAAAACCTAAAATTGTGAAATTGTAACCCATGTCAAAGTCTGAAATATGTTCTACAACCAATTGTGGTGTTGTGCTTTGAAATTTATAGTTTTTTTGTATATACGTTATTGTTCACAAAATAATAAGAAAAAAAAGTCAATTGTGATCATAAAAAAATATTTAAGCCCTCAAGGCTCCTATATTCTGGAGCAGCTAGAAGGAAAAATATCAGAGGATTGTATGGTAATCCATGACAAACTCTGGGATCTGTCCTGTAACCACTTGTTGAAGAGGCTTTGAAAACTACTGCTTTTTATTTCTTTGCTTTGTATATGTGTTATACTATACAATAAAAAAATTAAAAAAATAAAAAGGTCACACTCACAATTGAGTGTGTCACATCTCTGTGGAGATAATCTAATCAAAAGTTCCCACCTACAATATTGAATCAGGATTAAAACATGGCTTTTCTGGGGTAAAGAATACTTTCAAACTGGCACAACGGGATTTAACAAATGAGAATGACTGCTGAATCATTAGATTGATATTTCTTTTAGGTTCCTGTGTCTTGGAGCAGTTAGAAGGAAAAACCTTAAATTGTGGAACTGTAACCCATACCAAACTCTGAAATCTATTCTATAACTACTCGTTATAACGTACTATGAAATTTATTGCTTTTTTGTATGTATATTTTATTTCACAATAAAAAGTGTAAAAAAAAAAAAAAAGAAAAGAAAGAACTAACTGTGCCATTTGAAGCCTCTGTAACTTTAAATAAGTTCCTTGTCTACTCAAAGCCTCAGGAGATGGGAACAATAGTCCTTGTGAGAATTAAATGAGATAAATTATATAAAGCCCTTGATGCATTGCTTGGCTCCTAGTAACTGCTGAGTGAGCGTCAGGGGTGGTGATGATGAAGGTGATGATGATGGTGATGAGGATGATGATAACAACGAAACAGCGGCAGCTGTGTGTATTGCATTTCATTCGCTGGTATTTACTATCAACTGGAAATCCATAGAGAAGAAGACCTAGCTGACCACTGGAGGTAAATTAATTAGTGCAAACGTCCTCAAAGGGGGTCCCAGGACAGCAGCAGCAGCAGCAGCAGCACCCCAGAACTAGTTAGAATTACGGATTCTCAGGTCCCACCCTGAAAACTTCAGGTGTGGGCCCAGCAATGTGTATTTTAACAAGCCCTCCGGATGATTCGGATGCACGCTAAAACGCCAAAGGACAGAATTAGTGAATGCTGCTTTAGCATCTTGCAGGAAAGGAGTTCATTTTTCCACACGTGCTCCAATGCGGGCGATGTACAATCAGTATCATTTCCCTGCATAGGGTTAACAGCAAATCGAAGGCGGCGTCACAGTTTATTCAAGTGCTAAAAACAAACTAATTTTCTAAAACTTACCTGATTTTGCCCTGGAATTCCCATTCTCTAAGGAAAGTCTCTTTCGGGTAATTACTTCATGAATTCACGGTTCAAACTCCTATGGGGCTGTTTTTTCCTTCTCCCCGTAGCCCCTTTCTAAGAGTGCGTTTGCGTGCAGGTGAAGGAGAGGCGGCCTCCCGCTGGCAGGGAGAGGCTCTGAGCGCAAGCTCGGCCTCCTACCTCATCAGGTGCAGGTCTTCCCGCCCCTGTAGCTCTGCCCTGCTGGGTGCTGGGTGCTGGCTGCTCCCATCTGGGGTTTTGCTGCCTGGTCCTGGCACCTGCTGTCAGATGCGGGGGTCCTCATCAGAACCTCCCCCACTGTAGCCTCTTCACCCCAATCCTGCTAAGCCCTATCTGGATGCAAGTGACTTGGACAGCAGAGAAGACCCTTAAACCATGGAGGAGGCAAGTGGAGAAAAGCTTTTGATAAGAAATGGCAAAACGTCAACTTATTCCATGGCCCATCACAGTATTTTCTTTCCTTTCCCTCCCTCCTTTCCTTCCTTCCTTTCTCCTTTTTTTTTTCTTTATTGAAAAGCCAAAAGGAAAGACATCTGTCTTGGAAACTGAGATATAATAAAGGCAGATAACACTTCAGGAGGCCTCGGTTGCTATGATTGCTTAAACATTCAATTCAAGATTCTTTCCAAGAACTCAAGGTCTATATTAAATGTCAAGACACATCAGGAATTAAATTTCTTTTCACTTAGATAAAACGAAAACTAAAGGTTCAGTAAATTTGGGTTTAATCTGAAACCAGATCTTTTCTAATGATCACAGGCCATGGCCTCTTTCTCTTCACTGCCTTTTAGAATATATACTAGAAAATATATTGAAATGTTTCACTTCTTTAGCCCTTCTCATAGGCAATGAAGGCTCGTTATTTAACTGTTCATTTTCTCAAGTCTCACTTCTCCACCTGAGTAGTAAGCCACTCAAGGATGCTGATTATAATTATCAGGGTTGATAACAATTTGAAAGTAATTAATAATAATAATTACTGGGCACCAAGTGTATTAAGGCAGTGCGGGGTAGGTTATGCTGCAGTAACAACTTCAGACTCTCGGTGGATTAACACAACAGAAGTTTTTTTCTGGCTCATTCCACTGTCCAACGTGATTACCAGGTAGCCTCAGTTCAACATAACGTCTCAGGGTCCAGGTTAACAGATGCTCCACCTCCACGGTCTCCTGTCTCCACAGAAAGTGACGCATTCTTTCTGCTCACATTTCATTGGCCAAAGCAAGTCACATGATCACACAACTTTAAATTGGCTGGGGAAGGTGCATTCTCGTCACATGAAGCAAGAGTACTCAGGTGACAGCACTGTGCTAAGTACCTGCCTCACGTTGCAGCTCCATTGTTACAAATCTACGATGGAGGAACTGTATTCATCTCATTTTTTCAGTATGGAAAATCAAGGTCACACAATTCTTAAATAGTGGATTTGAATTCAGATTTGTTTGATTCCAATGTCCCTGCTTATAGCCATAAGACTATACTGCATCTTTAAGAACAGCGAGTTAATTTTTATTGAGTTCCCTGACACACAAAGTTCATTTTTTATGCACTAATTTAATTCTTACAATAAGTTTGTGAGGTGGCTTCAACTATTAGTTGTGCTGAAGGGAACCAGGGTTGAGAAGTTAAGATCTCACAGGAAAGATGACCCTTCTCTAACTCAAAAGACTCTTCCCTCTACCTGCTATACTGCAGTGTTTCTCAGAGCAAATGTCCTACAGGAAAGCATCTGGGATGCTTATTTCACTGCAGGTTCCCAGCTCAGTCTGACCTACTGAATCAGTTTCCTGGGGAAAGGGTTCTTTTGGTATCCACAGCCCGTTTGTCACTCTCTTTCTGGTTATCCCCTGCCCCTGGGGCAGCACCCTGGTCGTTGTGACTTGGTAAATCAAAGCTGCTTTATAACAAACAACAAAACCCCAGCCCACCAACACACCAAAGGAGATGATTATTGCTTTACCACTTTGGCAGTGCTTAAAGAAAAGAGTAGAGAAATGACTACATTTGGCTCAGGCTCCTGGGGAAAAACTCCCTGCTATTGCCATTTTTTTTTTAATTGTTAAAGATAGCATATATACAAAAAAAGCAAAAAATTTCAAAGCACACCACAACAATTACTTGTAGAGCAGATTTCAGAGATTTTTGGATTTTTCCTTTTAGTTGCTTTAAGACACTGGAGACTAAAAGAAATATGATTCAGCAATCATACTCATTTGTTAAACCCTACCTTCTCTGTATAAGACCACCATCTCTTTTGATCTTTCTCCCAATCTGTAGGGTTATTTGGGCTCTGCCCATTCTAATTTTTTCATGTTGGAAGGGGCTGTCGATAATATGGGATAGGGAGATGGAACTAGTTGAAGTTCTGGAGAGGCTGGCCCTTCTCAGTTTCAGGACTTACTGGCCTAGAAACCCATCTGGAGGTTGTAGGTTTCTGGAAAGTAATCCTGGTGCATGCAACTTTTGTAGAATCTCAGATAAGACCTGGAGTGTTCTTTAGGATTGGTAGGAATGGTTTGGGTTGGGGTTTGGCAAACCATGGTAAGTAGCAATGTTAAGTTGAAGCTTGCATAAGAGTAGTCTGTAGAGTATCCTCTTGACTCGATTTAAACTCTCTCAGCCACTGATACCTTATCTGTTGCATTTATTTTCCCCCTTTTGGTCAGGACACCATTGACATTTCTATAAGACTTAAGACAGTAAGGGAAGGGGAAAAATTGGATTTATTTCTCACTAAAATTAACTCCATATTTAACTCATAATTACAGAGCCCATTACTGACTTGAGGCAAAATGCAAACGCATTTAGATTCTCTTAGTGTAGACGCTGGGTCCCCTTTCTCCTCCATACCCTACATAAAGGCAGCTAGATTCGGATGAAATCAGGGTGAGCAGGCCCACCATATATAGTTGTTCAGGTTGAATACTGCACAATCCCGGGGTTGATGTTCATGTAGATTGCGATGTACGTGTTGTGAGAAGAGGACACAGATGTGAGTCAAGGTCAAAGGGCCTGGTGTCTGAGCCAGACTCAGGCCTACACTTTTCTAGCTGAGTGGCTTGTGTATAACTCAACTTCTCTGCAACCCTAAAATGTCGTGATTTTTTGAAGTGCATCATACTGAGATTTTATATTTAGTGACTACTTCTTGTGTGCCAGGCTCTATTCTAAGTGCTTTAGGTCACCTAAACCTCTAAACCTTGTAATAACATTATGAATTAGGTACTATCATCAGCCCCCTTTTATAGACAAGGAAACAGAAGCACAGAGAGGTTAAATAATTTTACCAGCTGCTAAGTGGTAAAGGCAGGATTCAAACTCAGGCAGTCGGGCTTCCAAGCTCAGGTCTCAGCCATCATCTGCAATCAACTCCATTCCATGATACCAGAAGGCAGCAGTTATGAAAATGGGGCATGTAGGATGAACTGGTCCAATTTAATTTAGGCTGGCCAGACCACTCGGTGGCAATGCTCAGCTCTGGGGGGAACCTACTTAAAAAGAGGCGCAGACAAATTGGAGGTGAGTCAGAGGTTGCTCAGCACAGTAAGGGGGCTGGAGTCAAGTCGTCAATAATAAATGCACCCTTACTAAGTGCCGGACTGTGTAAAATGCTTAACTTGAGTTGTTTTATTACGTCTTTACAACATTCCTATGAAGTGAGTCTGCCTATTTTCCTCATTTGATAGAGGAAGAAACTGAAGCACAGAGTTGGAACAATCTGCCCACAGAGCCAGGATAGAAACACAGGCAGTGTGAATCCAGTCTGTACTGGAAGTCAACACTTCTCCCAAGGGGGAACTTGTTAAAATGCAAATTCTGACTTAGTAGGTCTGGAGCTGGCATAAGATTCTATATTTCTAACATCTCCCAGGTGCTGCTGGTCCAGAGTGGCGTAGGGAGGTTTTCAACAATTCTGCTTACCTTCCCCAAAAGTGAGTGGTGACGGGAAGAACCTACGGCGTTTAGCCTGGAGGCAGCTCAGTGGGATGGAGTTGAAGAATGTCATGGCCATTCTCGGCTATTTAAAGAACCTCCCTGTGGGAAGCAAATCAGCCTGACTTACAGAGCCTGAAGGGAAAGAATGATATAGCTACATCTCTATTTCCAGTCCTGGCCTTTCCCTGAGCTCAGACTTCTCTATCTAGCCTATAGATATTACACCAGCCACTTGGGCATTCCTCGGGCAGCTCAAGCTCCATGTGTCTGAATGTACCCATGACCTTTCCCCCGACTTCCCACCTCAGTCACCCCGCCTTAGGAGCAGGGCACCATTCCAGACCATATGCAATCGCCCCAGTAGCCAATCAGTCACCAAGTCCTGCCCATTTTGCCTTCCTTTTCTTTGAAATCTCCTCCCTCTGTTCACTGTGTTAGTTCCATCTCTGCATTCCCCCCCCCAGACTATTATTATATCTTCTCTGCTGGCCTCTTGGCCTCCACTTTGGCCTCTCCACTCCCTTCTCTGCACTGTGGCTTCCAGAGTGCTCCTTCTGAGGCCCATATCTCACCACTCCTCTCCTTGACTTAGGACCTGCCCATGGACAAAACCCATGTTCCTTAAACTGGCCAAGGCCCTTTGTGGGGGATGTCTGTGGACTTTTCTAGCCTCATTTCCTTCCATACACTGCCCTGAACTTGTATGCTCTACTAATACCCAAGTGCCTGGAGTTTTCCTCAATACCCCACTGTTTCCTGCCTCCAAGCCTCATCCAGGCTGGTCCCAGCCCCTGGGAAGACCTTCACCTGCCAACCGTTACTCATCCTTCAAGACTCCGCTGAGCATTTGTTCTCCAGGAAGCCCTCAGCCACGCCTTTCCCAGGTTTCCAAATAGGTCCATTTCAACACCTAGCCTCACTATATGGTATTCGATATATTAGAACCTAATAGGTAAAGATTATCTGTGAATATGTCTGTCTCTCTCTGGGAAGTACACGAGCCAACTATGTTTTATTCATAGATGCATCTCTACCATCTTACACAAATATTTTTGGCCCTATGGTTGTTCGTGTGGAAGAAACTTGGAATGATCTTGGACCCCCCTTTCACTTTCACACTTTCAAACACCAAGTTCTATTGGTTCTGCCTTCAAAATTATGTCCAGGATTCCACTGCTTCTTATCCATTTGTTGTCTGGGCAGCAGAGAGACCTCCCAAGTGATCTCTCTGCTCCCCTTGACCCCCAACTTCACTCTACTCACACAGCAGCGAGGGTGGTGCTTCAAAAACTTCAATCATCTCACATTACTCCTCAGCTCAAAACCCCCCAGTGGCTTCCCATCACACCTCAAATGAAACCCGAAGTCCTTAGTAAAGCAGGCAGAGGACTCCATCATCTACCTTTGCATTCTTCCTTGATCGCATTTCCCTACTTTTCTCTCCCATGCTCACCACTCACCAGCCACTGTGCCTTCTGTGCCATTACTTGGATATGCCTGGCAGGTTCCTGCTCTGGGAGTTCACACTTGAGGCCCCTCTGACTGGAATGTTCTTCCCCTAAATATGCACAAGTCTCCTGCTCTCATTAGTTAAGTTCTCTACTCAAAGGTCACCTCCCAGAGTGAACTTTCCCAATGATCTGTTTTAGTTTCCTTGGCTGCTAAGCAAAATACCATGCAATGGGTTGGCTTAAACAATGGGAATTTATTGACTCCCATTGACTCCCTAGGAAAACGTGCAGATCAAGGCAATATCTAGGTGATGCTTTCTTCCTGAAGACTGTGGTGTTCTTGAGTTGTTTCCCAGTGACTCTTGGCCCTGGGCTCCTCTGTCACATGGCAGTGCACGTGGTGGCCTCTCCTGGCCTCTTCCTTTTCTTTTGGGTTACCTTCGCCTTCAGCTTCTTTCTTCCTGTGGCTTTATCTCTTTCTGGGTCTGAATTTCATTCTGCTTATAAAGGACTCCAGCGAGAGGTGTAAGATCCATCCTGATTGAATTGGGCCACACCTTAACCAAATAACCTCATCCAAAAGTCCTCCTTATGATGCGTTCACACCCACAAGAATGGATTAGGTTCAAAAGCATATTTTTCTGGGGTGCATAGCTTCAAACCACCACACCACCCTTTCTCAAATTGTGCTCCCTCACTCTCACTCCCCTTACTTTGCTTTATTTTCCTCGTAGTACCTAGTATTTAGTACTGTCTTTATATTATGCACGTTTTCTTTTAACCACGTGTCTGCCTTACTAGAATCTAAGCTCCTTGGGACGAAGGACTTTGTCTGTCTTGTTTGCTATTGTATCTCAGGACCCAGAACAATGCCTGGCCCATGGTGGGCATTCTGTGGAGGCTTCCTAAATATCTCATCAATAGGACCAGTGAGTGGAAGCTCCAGGAAGACACTTTTCAGTTCATTATAAGAGCAGACTTACAGTCAGAGGAGACTGAAGATGGAAAAGCCTAGCTCTGGGTGAGACAAAGCCCCTGTCATGGAGACATTTAATTCAACTGTTCCATGAACATGTGTCCAGGAAATTTAGAACAGCTTCGGCGGTGGGGGTGGCGCTGGATGAGACGGTCTCTAATAACCAATGGTCAAGGATTCAACTGTATTTGGCTTCATGTCGCTGCACGTGACCCTCAGGAAACCCTGGTGGAAACCCTTGAGCTTGACTGAAGGAGACTGGATACCTAAGTTATCACAGGTAAGCATATTTCCATCATAAAATTTATTTATTAAAGAACTGTGTGATTATTCAAAAAAATTGGGAAGAAGGAAAATAGAGCATACACACAGAGCTCCCACCAGAGGCAATCACTGTTCATATTTTGGGGCATCTTTTTCCTGTCTTTTAAATGTACTTTTTACTGTGGTTTTATATATTACAGTTATATGCTATGAAATTGCATATTGGTTATCTATCGGTACACACTAAAACTTGGTGCCTTGAAATGACAACAGTCATTTATGATCTGTGGACTGGGAATTTAGGAGTGGATAGGCTGGGAGTTCTGGTTCTGGCTCTTTTAGGAGGGTACGGTGGGGCTGGGGCTGGGACTGGGGCTGGGCTCCTCTCAAAGTCGTCTTCACTCACAAGTTTTGTGCTTGGGCTTGGAAGACTCAAGCAGCTGGGAGTCCTTGCGCAGCCTTCTTCAGCTTTTCGTGATCTGGCTCAATGATCTTACCAGCATGGGCTTCAGAGACTTGCTGGATAGCTGCGTGGTGGCTTGGGAGTCTAAAACCGCTTGTTTGAAGAGACGGGGAGCCAAGGTGGGGGTCTTTGATGAGCTAGCCTCGGAAGTCACACAGCATCACTTCTGCCACTTTTGTTAGCCATGGCAGTTAGTTATAAAGCTCCACCCAAGGTAAGAGGGTCTCTGTATGTGTTATATGTGTGTGTGTGTGTGTATGCATCTATGCGTATTTATTTATGATGTATGTATATATACCCATTTTTTGAAAATCCAATGCACATCAAGTTATAATCACATAAACTGTTTATCCTCTTTTTTAAAAAGGTACTATAATATAAACATCGTTTTTATCTATAAGCCCTTTTAAATGTTTTAATTGTCAAATAGTATTTATGTTTGACAAATTTATTTACATCACATTAAATGTAATGTATATTTAGCCTACAGATGATTGACATTTTTATTTCTGTCCATTTTTATAAATATTTGTGGCTTTTAGCAACATTTTAACTTTTTTTTTTCAGATAAATTGCACATGCTTCTTGATAATTTTATTCCACAGTTTTTATTTGCTTGGCAGCTATTTCAAATTTGGCCTTTTTTTTTTTTTTTTATCCCATTACATCTTCTAACTTGATTTTTATTTCATTTGTTATTTGGAAACTTTTGCTTAATAAAACTAACATGACACATATACTTTAATAATCAGCCACAGGCAACACAAGTCCTAGCTCTGTTCTTACTGTGCTTTGTATTTTTAAATACAATAATGACCAAGGCTCGTTTTAAAAAGTTACCCACAGAATAACAAAAGAAGCCTCTTTATAATTCCCTAACAGAAACTCTGAGCCTATTTTGTTTGTGAGCTCGCAAATTTCCATCCCAAACTGGCAGTTTCACCGGGAACTGAGAGTACTGTAACTAACAAATTGCCAGTCCCTTGAAAGAACTGTGAAACCAATGAGTGTTCATCTTTTCTAGTTGTTTCAGCCTATTTAAAGTTAATTTATCTCTGCATTCAACTCCTCAGATTTTTAAAAAACCCTTTCATTAAGCAAGTTTTCTTGGGCCCTCAGCTTATGTTCCAGCTCCTTTGCCTACTCTCTCAGAAGCTTTTCTCTTTCACCTTTTCTTCTTCTCTGTCAACTGGGCAATGTTTTCCTTGCAGCACCTCTCTTGAGCCCCTATCTTTTGCTGCTACTCTCTGTTTTAGCAGCTTCTTCTCCTTCTCAGCTGCCTCTTTCTTAGCCCACTCTGCTGCTCTGGTCTTCTCTCCGTCTGCCAGGGCTTTATCTGACTGCAGGATGGATCCCTTTATTGCCACCTGTGACTGCAGGAAGCACTTGAGCACCTTGTAGTCCTTAACTCCTTTCCTGGCCACCAGCTTATAGCTTCTGTTCAACCTTTTTCTTTTGCTTCTGAGTAGAGATCATGCCCTCCAGGAACAGAGAAAAATTCCTCTTGAAATACTTTTCATCAGGGTCTCTGAAAGCCTGACAATATTTGACATAGCCTTCTCCATTCTGCAGCAAGAAATTCTCCTTCTTTTTCTCTTTGGTGCCTATGAACTTCTCCTGGAACTTTTGATTGCCATCCTTGATGGGATGCTCCATGAAGGAGTGCATCCACGAAGACAGCTCCTCTTAAAGCCTAAATAGATATTCAGCAACTCCTGGAGCACATCTGGGGGGAACCCTGCTTTCTGGGCTGTCAACTCACTGTAGTGGTTGCCTGCCTTCTTCATGGCTGCTGAGTTCTCACATTGGGTCAGAGTTGTCCCCACGTTCTCCAGACAAGGCACTGATCCACTGTTGATGGCATCCATGTAGGACTCCACTGGACTTTCCAGCCAGTTCCCAGGGACAATGATTCCCTCTCTCAGGGATGTGATCTTTGCATGGATTCAGGAATAAATTTTTTTTTTAAACTTGCACCTGGAAATTACAATTCAGCTGGTTTTCTGATACTTCCTTAATATGAACCAACAGATCTTTGTCATGTGTGGGCTGGTCAAAGAGAAGCACTTCTATTTCGGAAAGGAAATGCCTGATAGGCATGCTAGAAATTGGGATTTGGAATTTTAGAATTCCTGCCTGGAATCAGCTTCAAGGCATTCTCCAGGCCCTCATCTTCTGTGATGGCATTCATCTCTCTACACCTCCAAGGTGAAATCCTGCACCATCCTTACAAAGTCTGAAAAGACACTCACCCATTTTGTGGAATCATCTACTTCATCAGGTCTTAAGGAGGATTTTGCCCTGATTAGTTCTGTTGGTTCAATCTCAAAGTGCAGTGTGGTGGTTGATGGGGCTCAAGCTGTTGCAGACAAATGTGCTGCTCAGAAGTACTGCCAGTTCAAAGATCCACGTGTCATTCTTCGGGCCAACCTTTTGCTATCTCTCAGGCCATCAGTGTTGAAAGGACCTGGATGTGGTCAGGCTTGGATGGGTGAGGTAAACATATCTACAGATGCCCTTGATTTCAGAACTCACTGTGGGTCCCTGCATACCAGGGTCGGGAGGACAATTTCACAGCTCACCCCCCGCAATCTCCTTCTGCCTGTATCCAAATAATATTTTGCTCTAATTAAATTTTACGTGGTTGTGGATATCAGTTTGATTTCTGTTTTTTTCCTGTATACATAACAGTGCAATGAACATATTCATTAAATATAAAGCTTTTCTCACTTTATTTGAAGAATATTTGGGGGATGGAGAACTATGCCATGAAATTACTGGGTTAAAGGGTATGAACATTTAAAATAATAAGTTCTTTTCTTCTGAAAAGGATAAGAATGTTTTTTGAAGATTCTTACTGCATACTGACAAATTACTTTTCAAAAGCATTGTACCAATTTACACTCTTCCTACAAGCCATGCAAGTGTCTGCTTCCTCTAACCTTAGGAATTACCATTACATATTTGCTAATTTGATAGGCCAAAAGTTATTTTTTCTTTGCATTTCTTGAATAAGAGTTTGTTTGCTTCTGTTCACCTGCAATATTGCAACATCCTTTACATGCTTTTTGTAATTGAAAGCATGAAGCATTCACAAAAGTGGAAAGAATGGTATAATAAACACCCATGTACTGTCACCAGCTTCAACAGCTCCCAATACATGGCCAGTCTTCTTTCATCTCTGACCCACTTACTGCTCTCTTCCCTTAGATCATTTTTAAGAAAATCCAAGACATCATATTTTTCCAGTAAATATTTCATTATATATCGTTAAAAGATGTTTTTTAAAAACAGCCATTAAAACCAACATGAACCTAAAATATTCCTTAATATTAAATAACAAGATATTTTTAAAAATAGAATATCTAGCAAATGTTCAGTTTTCCCTGCTTATCTCATAAGAGTTTGTTTGTAATAGACAATCATTGGTTTATCGGAAATAGAAACTGAAAAAGGTCTACTAACGTCATTTTTCTGATATGTAATTTTAAACCTCTTAATCTGTAGCCTTCTCCTTCCTTTTGTTAGTTCTTGTGGTTTCATTTTTGAAGAAACCAGGCCACTTGTCTTGTAGAATTTCCTAGATCCTGGATTTTGCTGAGTGTATCCTGCCACTGTTAATTCAACATCTTCCTCTGTCCTTTCTATTTTTCCATAAATTAGCACTTAGATCTAGACAATTGGTCTGATCAGGTCTGATTTTTGGCAAAAAGTAATTTATACATGGTGCTATGTATTTCCATTAGGAAGCACATCATATCTAATTGTCTCTTTTTTATGATAGCAATGATTATCGACAATCATTGCCTAAAACTGTTGTCTTCTAAGAGGAGTCGGCAAAATAGTGATTTTTAAAAATTTCTTTCATTCCTTCTTTATTAAATAGAATAACCATAAAAAGAAACTTCCCCTCATCAACTATTTACTTACCTGAGGTAAGTTTATATGGAAAAAAGCAGGGTAAAGGCTTGATTTTTTTTTTCCCTTTACCTACCACATTTCGGGATGAGTTGGTTACCTAGCATTTGCCAAAGGTGATCAATGAGGTTTCTTTCCTTAGTGACATTATGAACTCATGAATTTTTAAACATATTTGATGTTTTAATCCATTGCAGTTATTATTCTTATTGATGCTTAAATTGTTCCATTTTTGACTAGCAGGGACCTCTTAAAGTTGACCCCTGGACCCTTTTGACATGGCATGATTGTCTTTGATCGATCTCTTGGTTCTGGCATAACAAGATGTTCCAGGGTCATCTATTTCCTGCTTTGGACATAGAATCAATCATTTCTCTGATTTTAACAATTGGAAATGCCATTTTGAGTCCACACCTGTGGTACCAGAGTGCTCAGTATAACAGGGTTGGTTATAAAATATTCATATTTTTAAAGGTAAAATGCCAAGATATTTATGGGAGGTAAAAGGATTGTATAATAACAAAACTACAACTTCTAGCAAGGATAGAAAGCAGTCTTTTACTTATAGCAAGTTCACTCACTCATTCACACTTTCAGTGTTGTCAGTTTCATTTGACTTAACAAATATGTCTTGCGTTATCACTAAGGGCAGGTCACCATGCAAAGTGCTGGGGACCTAAAGATGAATAAGACATAGTACCTCTCCTCAATGTGTTTTCAACCTAGTGGATTCATACGCATGCCGTTATTTTATTTGGGCTGCACGCTAATTACTTCAAAAATTGGTCTAACATTCATCAGACCGTTTGAATGGATGCTCTTAGATACATCCCTCACCTTCTTTCGCTCTGCTATTTATCTCAAGGAATTACATTTCTGGAGATCCCTGAATTCAGAGCTCCAAGGGAGGTTCAGCCATGGAAGCCTCTAGTGGAAGATTTAGAAGACAAGACTTCAGAAGATGCCAGAGTATTTCTTCCCCTTCTTTCTGTATCCTGTGGAATCCCTATGACACTGGCTCAGATCCCACTCTGGTTTCAGCTCCTGCGGGACCCTCTAGCCCTAGCAGCTTCCAGCTACTTCTAATATCTGAGCTGCCTTATGGGCATCTGTTTGTTTTTCAGCAATACCATCACCTGTATCTCCCATTTCCTGTGTTAAACTCCTATTGGTCAAAAAGACCTAGAGTGGTTCTTGTGCCCTGGCTGGATGAATTAGCTGCTAATATTAATATTTCATTTAACTCTTGCAACAGCTCTATCAGATGGGTGCTATTATTGTCCTCACTCTATAGATGAGAAAACTCAGGCATGGGGAGATTAAGTAACACATCCCAGGTCCTGTACTGAGAACACGGTGCATCTGGGACATGAATCCAGGTGTACCTCTCCTCGGTTCTGATTCCTGATGTGCACCACTATTTGCCCACTCATTCTGTATTGGGAGGCCTCTTCTTAACTTTCATAGCCAGTTCCTAAGTTGGCTATAAAAGGGGTGTCCCTTGAGTTCCTGCTGTGATTCCTCCAGCCTATTTCCTTATGAAGCTACTCTCCTTGGGAACTCATGAATGAATAAAATGTATGTGGTTTCTTTCTGCATTGCCCTGTTTATTGATTTATTGATAATGTAGAAATTTTTACTCTTTAATGTACAGGCATATAATGGACAGCTGATTAAGTGCAAAGTTTGTGGTTGTGTCTGTAAACACTGGGCATTGATTCTTGAAGGAATATAATCCCACATGGTAAAGACTGTTTCTCTTGGATAGCTAGAGCCAACCAACAATGCCTTTTTGCTAAAAAGCCATCCTGATTAGTTCAAGGAATGTCATCATTATACAAAAGATACTCAGAATTTAGAACGACTGCCTTTGAGTGGGATGGAAAGTGAGGGAAAGCTTTACAAAGTGGAAAATAACCATGGTTCTCCAGAGCCCAGTGTGAGAAACAAAACATCAGATTAATCTCACACACGAAACTAAAAGTATTAAGAATTCTTATTGTCCCAGGAAGACATTAAACAAGGCATTCATGAAAGATTACTTTTGGGTCAGAGAACTGGGGCTTGTTCTTACAACAGATATCATTGTTATTACTAAGACAATAATTTACCTTTTAAATCACGAATCCACTCTCAGGTTTTTCCAAATTTGGAGCAAGCTGATCACTCAGGACTTTTGAGAGCTTGTATAACTTTGCTGAGTTTGATTGAGCCAGCTATATAACAGGACTCCTGGTTTTGTGCTATGCTGCCTTGCTGCCCTCCAGCCATTGAGAATCATCTCAGTCCAGAGCCTTGTGTGACTGGATGGAAGATGGGTTACATTCTTCCCAGCTCAGTGTTTCTACTGTAAACAATACTGGGATGAAGCTTTTTAAGGGGGATTTTTGAAATGGGATCCAGTTTCACTATATGCCACCCAATGTCAGAGGAAAGATACTGCACCCCTGTATCACACACCCCCTGCTCTCTGCCCCAGGAAGCAAGTGATTCCTCTCTTTATGTTATTTGTTTTCCTCCTGTTTCTCAATTGAGAGCATCCACCTTCCACAATTACTCTGAAGCTGATTGGGCTCAAGGCCACATGTTTGCAGTAAGTTTAGAAAAACTATTCAGTAGTTTTAGCTCTAGCGTTTATTTCTGATCACTACTCAGGAGTGCAAGACAGTGTAGTTAATTGATGTTCATTTAATTCAGAAAGAGTTCACCTGATAAGTCTATGGAATCCTTTCGTGGGGGGAATTTCAAGGGACCAAAGCAAAACCAGTTCAAGCCCGAGATGAATCTCATTAAATTCCAAGCTGGCCAAACTGGAATCACAAGACAGGGCTTGGTGTGCAAACCCATGCTTGAATGAGATATCAGAGGCAGGCTCATTGGATTGACCTTTCAGATTCTCTGCCTCCTTATCAATAATGCAAACAGCAGCCCTCCAGTTTAGAGCAGGCACAGAGCAGAAAGCAAGTAGGGATCAGAATACATCTATGACCACTTGCTGTTCCAGAGAATACAAGTATGAAGGAGGAGGCCAGCATGTGTTCCAGAAAGCAGACTGCAGGCCAGCACCTTCACCAAGGGCCCCATGGTTAGTGAGGAACAAAAAGAAATGGTTAGCCCATTTGCACATTTCACAGTGTGACACCGTGTCAGTTTTAGCAGTAGGCAGAGAATTTTTCCAACTATGATCATCAAATTCCAATGAGAAGGGTCTCCAGGCTCCCAGAGCTATTACACCCAGGGACCAGAGTTTATGAGGTAGTTGTGAGAATAAGACTTCACTGTCAGTGACAGTTAGTAACTGTAAATGTCCTCTCAAAGTAGTGATGCAGAATGAGCTAGAATCTTCTAGTCCCATTTCCAAATACGCAGCTGATGGAATCTGATTGAGTCAGCATGAATCACATACTCACACTTGGTTTAGTCAATTTTGGGAGGGGTGGTAGAGACGTTGGAGAACAAACATGGTTTCCTGGAGCCCATTCTTGTAAGGCAGGTGGCTGACCAAGGGCCTCATGAGTTGGGCAAATCCTCCAAATAGTGCATACTATATCTTGCAAAGAAAGAAGATCTGGGTGGCGATTCCTGTTATTAGAAAAGAATGTTGCCATTTCTATATTATACCCCCCTTTAAAAATTCTCCACTGTCTGGTTTAATTGTACTTCCAGAAGTCAGGACACCTACTATTAGATGAACATATTGCTAAGGATCCCAGATCCTAGATCCCAGTTTTTAAATTCTGCAACATGCCTGTACCTTTCTCTCTGCCTCCACCACTAGGTTCAATATCAGTTAGAGCCACCAAGATGAAGACAGGATTAGTTGGCTCACCAAACTATAATGCGTAGTTTCCAAGACATGCCAGATATTTGTCAACCTCTTGTCCTTTGTTCTCACAACCCTCCCCAACTGGTTAGATTTAAATAACCCAGCTATTGAAATCGTATTCATTAGTCCTTACCCACAGTTTAACCATCAATTCTTCCTTGACATCTCCCATGATGTCCCATATCCACCCCCATACCACTTTAGGGTTGCCAAATGTTGCATAGTACATACTTACATTACAATTTTCCCCACTGTTTTTCTGAAAATCAAATTTAACCAATTACCCTGCACTTTCATCTGGCAACCCTACCCCAGTTGGGTTTAGCTATAACCTGTTCTTACCCTCCAAAACTTTGCCTGCACTCTTTTTCCACATTTTTAAAATTCTGCCATGGATTAGTTGGTTCTTCCTATTTTCTTCTCTCTCACTAATTGAGTGCAGTAATGTTCCTTATTTATCTTTGTGTTTTCCACATCATCTAGGAGAATGTCCTATACACAATAGGAATTAATAACTGCTCAAGTTAATGAATGAAGAATTTGTTGAACAAAGGAGATATGTGAACCAAAGTCCAAACTCTACTCCTAAACAATAACAAACTAGTCTTTTGTTTGAGCAATTATATGCCAACCACTACACTGTGTTTTATATTCAAGAAAAATGTCATGCTGCAACCTTATGAAGTAGATGGTATAACCCCACTTTACAGATGCAAATACTGAGGATCAGAGAGAGTAACAAAATATGCCCAAAGTCCCAAAGCTAGTAATTGGCAGACCCACGATTGTAACTTCAGGCCTCCTTTTCTCCAAAACCTATAATCTTATCCACATTCATACTGAAGGAAGACTGACCAGATCTCTGTATCAGAATACTGAGAGGCACTGGAGACAGAGGTTCTAACAGAGCATCCAGCGCCCAGGCTTGGCAGTGGAAACCAAAGGGGCTGTGCCCAGCGGTGGCAGCAGTGGGTTCTATGGCAGACTGGATAATTGTCTCCACTCTCCACTCTTCACTCTCTCCTGGTAATTGAAACCGTGTCCTTTGCCAAGTGACTTTGCAATGCCTTCACTGACTGAAGGGAGAGTCCACATTCCAGGTCCACTGACCTTGGGCTTGGCAGTACGACTGGCTTTCACTCATGAAGGACAGATGGAAGGCCAAGGTTGCAGTTCTAGGAAGAGGCTTTAGGAGTATGGCAAAAGTTCATCAGCTCCCTTGAGCCTCTGCCCTCACCACAAGAAGAGTATGTTCCATGTAGCTGTTGCTCTCTCTGTCTGGGGTCTATAAAGAAGGCACTTGGAATAGACCTGAACCTGAACCAGACCCTGGAGTCTAGACTTGCTCAACCAAACTCAGCTGACGCTGGCCAAGATTAGCCAAATCACAACTGACCTGTGACTCTGGAGCATAATATAAACTGTTTGTTGTAAACACTGATATTGGAGACTCTTTTGTTATAGAGCATTCTCACAGAAGGAACCTGACTGATACAGCATACCTCCTGCTGTTTATCTGAGCTATGATTTGGGCAGGGCTGATATTTAGCAAGTAAGCCCAGATAGCAGTAAAGATGACCTGCCACTATTCTGACTAATAGGAGCCTGTGTCATATAGTTACCAGATATTTGACAATCACCCCTAGGTTTGTTTGCCCCTGGTGATGTGGCTACAAAGTCTGGTTCTGTGGTTTTTCTGGAGATTCTGTGACCTATCCAATATTCTTGAATAAGTTAATTTTCTGTGGAAAAGAAGAGTGAGTATATTTCAGTTGTTTGCAACTTAAAATCTGATTAAAAGAGAGTCGGCAGAGGTGATATGCCAAGGTCAGGGCCACAGAGGGGGGTCTATCCCCTCCCTCAGTGACCACAATACATTTTCAAATTTTCTTATTAAAGGCATTTTGACAATTTCTATCTTTGGACTTTGGAGGAAAATGTAAACTAGCTAAGAGCTCTGAGTCTATATTTTACAAATTGGGGGCAAGTACTTAAGACTGATTATGTTTCTTCTTTTGGTGCTGTTGGGACTGATTTTTTTTTTTTCAGTTCAGTGGGAAAAAATCTTGGCCATGGTTCAAGAGACTTGAGCTTCAGTTCCATTTGTACCTGCAAGCTGTGTGACCTTGAGGGAGTCATTTTACTTTGCTGGGCCTTATTTTTCCTCTAGTAGAACCTAAGACACTAAATCTCCTTTTATGATATTGGTCAGAAAAAAAAGAAAGGATATGAAGATGCCATGGAAATCCACACGATCTAAATCAATGCAGATGTGTGGCATGCATCTCTGGTTTATTTGAGGTATGGCATTAACTGTGTTCAAATGCAGATACAAGCATGCATGACACTGTGGAAGGAAATGTCAGAAATGTTAGTTGTGCTTTTCTCTGTGCTGTGAGATTTTAGGTGATGTAAATATTCTTTTTTTTAAATGCCCCTGAATTTTCTGCATTTTTTCCAATGAGCATGTATTGCTTTTATAATGAGAAGACTTTTATTAAAAGAAAGACAAGTTACACATGTACTATGTAGTACTTATCATATGAAGTGATTTTGAAAGCACTTTGGCTCAAAGTGGGACCTCTTTTCAAGTAAAAATGAGTGAAAGGAAAGGCAGGGGAACTGAGAAGAGGAAACAAGACATGGTAGGAAGACCATGCCTCCCTCACTGCCCTCCGGGTGGGGACAAGGAGAGGGCTGAGGTATAGGGGTCTTTCTAAACCTAGCATTCCATTGTGATGTGACACTTTGATACACAGAATCATTCATCACCACATTAAGCCATGACAACCAAACACTCAGGAAGTCTCGGAGAAACCTGACTCCGGGCATAGCCCATGGGCAAGTGTCCTTTTTGCCCCTCAGCACCAGGGAAAAGGATACCTCCCACAGGAAATAATCAGACATAGGGGCCAGACATTCTGAGCACCAGGATTTTTGAGATGGCTGCAGCAAGCAATTTTTCCCACATAAATGCAAGGATTAAGGAGATGAGGGAAATTGAGGCAATAGGACAAGAATGGGCAAGGAAGCCCCAGTGTTTGGTTAGGCTGTCTGCCACCTCGTCCCCATCCTCACAATTTCACCCTCACGAGACTCTGGTCCTGCTTCTTCCCCCATCTCCCCAGATCAGTTACAATCATGTTACTTCTCTAGCCTAAAGAAAGCATTCTCCTCCCCTCCCTCAATGTATGTGTCTCAGAACGTTGTTGGAAACATTTATGGAGCATCCAGCGTGTTCCAGGCATACGACAGTGTGCCAGACCTCAAGACCACAGCACAGGGGGGAAGACAAGCAGGCATACAGGTACTTCTAATAATGACAGGCTGGTTCTCTCAGAAGGGAGATTTAATAGTGATGGCTGGTGATATTTACTGAGGGTTCAACATGTACCAGGCAGCATGCTGGCTAGCTGTGGGCTAGCTCATCTAAGTCTCACATCTACACTCTGAGGTAGGGACCATTATTGTCCCCATTTAACAGATGGGAAAACTACAGTTTGGGGAGTTGAAGTAACTCACCAAGGTCCAAGGTCACACAGCTGATCAGCAGTTGCGTGAATTGAAGTCGTCTGCCTCCAAGTTGACGTACTTAATCCCTCTGCTGTACAGTACAGAGGAGGGGAAGTCCTTTATGCCTGGGGGAGACCAGAGAATGCTCCATGGAGGACCCACCTGAGCTGGGTCTTGAAGGATGGGTAAGAATTTGCCTGAGGACAAGGGAGCAGGAAGGGCATTCCAGGTAAGAGAGCAGAAAGTGTGAAGCAAGGGTAGACAAACAGCTTGGCCTCTTCTGGAAATGCCAAAATATTTTGGTACAGCTGGAAGGTAGGGGGTCAGCAGGGGAAGGTTGTGAAATATGAGGAACCCGTTGAGACCTTTGGCTCAGCCATTCCTGCACCTGGTGGCTTCTTCTTGGAATCAATCACTGACATGTGGAGATGCCAGCATGCAGGGTCTGAGCCAGCAGTGGCCTCCAGGGCCCAATGCGTCCAGCCCAGCTGGGCTCCTTTTCAAGGAGCTGAGTTGGATCTTCTCCAAGATTCTCCTTGGTGGACCTGAAAGCAGCTTGTCTGAGTGCTATATACAGCAGCCAGGTTGGAATGAGAGAGGGAGAAGTTCTGGCAAGGAAACACAGCAGAAGTCTTTGATCCAAAATGCATGATGGTCAAGTCTGCTTGCTTGGCCAACAGAATCCGGGAACTGATGCCCAGCTCCTTCATTTCCTGACTGCGTGACCTTGCCACGCCATATACCTACTCTGTCCCTCAGGTGTGTCTTCCATAAATTTGGGCACAATCAATCACAGGCTTTCCGTGAAGATTAAATGGAACAAGTCAAATCAATTACTTAACACAGTGCCTTGCACACATTAAACAGCTAATAAGGGTCTTCACTATGAGCAGTTGTGACTACTTATTCACCATTCATTCAGCAAGTTTATTGAGTGTTTCCTTATGCCAGACACTGCTGTATGTGTTGAAGATACAGCAGTGAAAAGCAAAACAAAACAAAGCAGAAATAATGTGCCTGCTCTCACGGGACTTATATTCTAACTGGAGGAGAAAGGCAATACACTGCTAAGCAAACGAATTTATAGTATGCTAGGAGCCAAAAGGCCCATGAGGAATGGGGGTTTCCAGGAAGAGGGTGGAGTAGGCTAAGCTGAGTTCACCCTGTTCCAAGGAAAAGCTAGAAAAGTGACAGAAAAATGACCAGGACAGCTGTTCCACGGTGCAAATGACCTGAGAAGGTCTTCTACACTATGCAGGGAGGTCCTGGATGAGAAAGATGAATTGAGACACAGAGAATGGGATGAGTGGCTCCATCAGGACTCCCTTGGGGACAGAAAGCTGTGCCCAGGAAAGTGTGGCTCCCGCAGCTAGCTTGAGAGATCAGCGCCTTCAGTTCTGCAGCCTGGAGCTCCCTTGGGGAACTCTTGGAAGCCACTAAACTTGCTCATAGAGACTGCCCAGCTATTGCAAAGAGCCTACTGCTCCCCTTTCCATACAGAGGTGTGGAGCCCTCAGGAGTGCACGGACAGGGAAGCAGGGATGAGGAAGCAAGCCAAGCCGCACCCCTTGACTACCACACACACATCTGCCCACACGCACTGCCACTCCCCTGCAACCCACACAGGCACACAACTGCGCCCTGCCTCCCAACCCCCAAACCCTGCCTCCCACTGCACCCTGTTCCCACATCCCCCATGATGCCCCTGCAAATCCATAATCTGCAATTCACACCCTTAGGCACCCACATAGCAACCCTCCCCAGCCTAACCCTGTGCCACACCTGGCCACCACACTTCTGTGCCCCCACCCTGTGCCCATGGCCACCCCATACCCATCCCATACTCCACTCTATGCTCTCATGCCTTACCCCATGCCCCACACACCCCATACCCCACACACCCACACCTGCACTCTGTGCCCTGTGCCACAATCTGCACAACACCATGCACCCCTTTTCCCACAACCCATGCCTTGTCCGTATACCATGACTAGCCAGCAGGCATTTCCAGGTTGGCTGTGGACAGCTGGCATACCTATCACCACAACCCAAGGTCATTCTGAACAGGAGCCTAGTGGCCACCTGTCCCATTGAGTGCACAAGCACAATCTCCACTGAAGTGCCCACTACCCTCCACCTCAGTGCTGGAGTTGAATGGCTTTCAGCACATATTGAGACCACTGGACCTTGCTGGAGTTGCACCAGGTCTCCATCCAACTTATTTGACTGCTGTAGTCTAGGAGAGGCAAGCCTGAGGAGATGAGGAAACCCAAAAGCACCATCTGCTGGAAAGAAGCAGAAATTGCAGTCCAGTCTGGTAAACTGACAATCTGTCTAGCTTCAAACAGATCCTCAAGTAGAATTGCATCCCTTGCATTAGGCCCAGGCTTTGATTTTGTGGGGAAATACCAATGAACTAAGTATAAAAGGAGATTTTCAATGCAAATCCAAGCAAATACAAAACCTTTGATGATGGAGGGAAATCAACTTCCAAAGTAATCCTAACAAGATGATTAAATGCCTTGAAGTCAACAGAAAATCACAAAGCATATGAAGATGCAGAAAGATATAGCCCAGCCAAATGACCAAATTACAACTCTGGAGGAGACACAGAGTTTGGAACAACTAATCAAAGATGTTCATACAACTTTCCTAAATAAATTCAATGGGTTGGCTAATGACATAAAGGATATCAAGAAGACACTAGAATAGCATAAAGGAGAATTTGAAAGAATCAGTAGTAAAATAGCAGATATCACAGAGATGAAAGATACTGTAGACAAAATAAAAAATATACTAGACAGACAACAGCAGACTTGGAAAGGCAGAAGAAAGAATAAGTGAACTAGAGGACAAGACAATTGAATTCAAATGTACAAAAAACACATGGAGGGTGCAAACGTAGTTCAGTGGTAGAATTCTCGTCTGCCATGTGGGAGACCTGAGTTCAATTCCTGGTCCATGCATTTCCCAAAAAACAAACAAAACAAAACAAACAAACAAAAAATTCAACAAATGGTGCTGCAATAATGGGATACTCATGTAGAAAAATAATGAAATGTGAACCCACCACACAGCATACAAAAAAAGAAAGAAAACATGGTAAAAAAGATGGAAAAATTTTAACTGGATGTCAGAGAAATGACGGACAATATGAAGCATACAAATATAAGAATCGCTGGTGTCTTAGAATGAGAAGAGAAGAGTAAAGGGCTAGGAAAATTAGTTGAGGAGATAATGGGAGAAAACTTTCCAACTCATATAAAAGAAACAAATATGCAAATCAAAGAAGCCCAAGAACCTCAAATAAAATAAATCCAAATAGGCCTATTCCAAGATGCAAACTAATTAGTCTGTCAAATATTGAAGAAATACAGAAAATATTGAAAGCAACAAGAGAAAAATAACTCAACACATATAGGGGAAGCCACATAATCCTGAGTTTGGACTATTTAACAGGCACCATGGAGGTGAGAAGGCAGTGGTATGATATATTTAAGATCCTGAAAAAGAAGACTCATCTTAGGCACAAGGATGCAAATAGATTGAAAGTGAAAGGATGGAAAAAGATGTTCCATGCAAGTTGCAACCAAAAGAAAGGAGGAGTAGCTATACTAATATCAGACAAAAGATGTCATAAGAGACAAAGGACACTATATATTAATAAAAAGAACAATTCTTCAAGAAGAAATAACAATCATAAATGTTTAGACTCCCAACTCAAGGAGTTCCAAAGTACATGATGCAAACATTGTCAAAACTGAAGGGAGCAATAAACGTTTCAATAGTAGTAGTGGGAGACTTCACTACACAACTCTATAGAGGCACAGATAGAACAACCAGATAGAGGATCAAGAGGAAATAGAGAACTTAAACAGTTTGATAAATGAATTAGACCTAACAGACAAATAAAGATCATTATACCCCCAAAACACCAGGATGTACATTCTTCTCTAGAGCTCATGGAACATTCTCCAGGATAGATCATTTTGTGCTGGGGCACAAAATGGATCTTTTTTGGGGGGGGGGGTTTGATGGTCTGGGAATCAAACCTGGGTCTTCCACATGAAAGGTGAGCATTCTACCACTGAACCACCCATGCACCCTCAAAATGGGTCTTTATAAATTTAAAAGATTGAAATTATTCAAAGCACTTTCTCTGATGACAATGGAATGAAGCTGGAAATCAATAATCACCAAAGAATGAGAATTTCACAAACATGTGGAGATTAAATAATACACTCTTAAACAACCAATAGGTCAAAGAAGAAATTGCTAGAGAAATCAATAAAATCTGTAGATGAATGAAAATGAGACTACAATTACCAGAACATATGGGATAGGGCAAAGGCAGTAGTGAGAGGGAAATTTATTGCCCTAAATGCCTATATTGAGAAAAGAGGAAAGAGTAAAAATTGAGAGCTTAACTGTTCACCTGGAGGAACTAGAGAAAGAATGGCAAACTAACCTTAAAGCAAATAGAAATAACAAAGATTAAAGCAGAATTAAAGAATTGGGGAACCAAAGGGGAAAAAAGCAGAAAAAAAAATCAATAAAACAAAAAGTTGGTTCTTTGGGAAAGTCAATAAAATTGTGGACCCCTAGTTAGGCTGACAAAGAAAAAAAGAGAGAATATGAAAATAAACAAAATCAAAATGAGAGGAAAGTCATTACTATGGGACACTGAAGAACAAAAAAATCATGAGGATACTATGAGCAACTATACAGCAATCTAGATAAAATGGACAACTTAGATAAAATGGACAAATTCCTAGAAACACATGAACATGCTAAACTTACTCAAGAAGAAATAGAGGATCTCAATGAACCAATCACAAATAAAGAGATTCAATTGGTTATTAAAAATCATCCAACAAAGAAAAGCCCAGGCAACGGATGGCTTCACAGGGGAGTTTTATCAAACATTCCAAAAAGAATTAACACCAATCCTACTTAAATTCTTTTTAAAAATTGAGGAAAAAGGAGCACTACCTAGCTCATTTTATGAAGCTAACATCACTCTAATGCAAATCTGGATAAAGGTACTGTAAGAAAGGAAAACTACAGTCCAATCTCCCTAATGAATATAGATGCAAAAATTCTCAACAAAATACTAGAAAGTCGAATGCAATGATACATTAAAAGAATTATACACCACAACCACCTGGAGTTTATACCAGGAATGCAAGAATGGTTCAACCCAAGAAAATGTAATACAGCACATTAACACATGGAAAAAGAAAAATCACATGATCATCTCGATTGATTCCCTGGAATCATTAGACAAAATTCAGCATCCTTTTCTGATAAAAACACTTCAATAGGTAGGAGTCACAGGAAACTTCTTCAATACGATAAAGAGCATATATGAAAAACCCATAGCCAACATCATGCTCAATGGTGACAGATTGAAAGCTTTCCCCCTAAGACTGGGAATGAGACAAGGATGCACTCCGTCACCACTACTATTCAACATTGTACTAGAAGTTCTAGCTAGAGTAATCAGGCAGGAAAAGGAAATAAAAGGCATCCAAATTGGAAAGAAAGAAGAAAACTTTCATTATTTGCAGATGACATATACAATATTTGGAAAATCCTGAGAAATAATGACAAAGCTTCTTGAGATATATAAACAAAGTCAGTGAAGTGGTGGGATAAAACATTAATGTACAAAAATCAATAATGTTTCCATACACAAGCAATGACCTAACTGAAGAGAAAATTAAGGAAGAAATTCCGTTCAAAATAGCAAATAAAAGAATCAAATATCTAGGAATAAACTTAACCAAGAATGTAAAGGACCTGAACACAGAAAACTACATAACGTTGCTAAAAGAAATCAAAGAAGATTTAGATAGGTGGAAAGACATTCGTCGCTCATGAGTAGGAAAGTGGAATGTAGTTAAGATGACAATTCTACCTGAATTGATCTACAGATTCAATGCAATACCAATCAAAATTCCAACAACCTACTTGGAAGACTTGGAAAACCTAGTTACCAAATTCATCTGGAAATGGAATGTAAATCTCCCAGGCAATGTGAGACAAAAATCCCAGGATAAGCTGGGACCTGGCAACAAAAGATTGAGACAGCCTTCTTTACCAAAAGGGAAAAGAGAGAAATGAGACAAAATTATGTTTCGGTGGCTGAGAGATTCAAACCGAATCAAGACGTTATCCTGGAGATTATTCTTATGCATTATATAGATGTCCCTTTTTAGTTTATGGTGTATTGGAGTGGCTAGAGATAAGTATCTGAAACTGTTGATCTGTGTTCCAGTAGTCAAGATTCTTGAAGATGATTGTATAAAGACATAACATTTACAATGTGACTGGGTGATTGTGAAAACCTTGTGTCTCGCCTGAGTATATATATATGCTCCTTATATCCAAGGATGAGTAAAATATATGGGAATAAATACATAAATAATAGGGGGGACAAAGGGTAGAATAAATTGGGTAGATGGAAATACTGGTGGTCCATGAGAGGAGGGATAAGGTATATGGTATGTATGAGATTTTTCTTTCTTTTTCTGGAGTGATGCAAATATTCAAAGAATGATCATGGTGATGAATACTCAACTATGTGATGATATTGTGAGCCATTGATTGTACACCATGCATAGAATGTATGTGTGTGAAGAGTTCTCAGTAAAAAAAAAAAATTGGAAGGGAAAGAGACCTCGCATAGCTAAAAAATACTCTAAAGAAGAGGAACAAAATGGAAAAATTAACACTTTCTGATTTTAAAGCTTATTATAAAGCTATAGTAGTCAAAACAGCATGGTACTGGCACAAAGACCATATTGACACAATGGAATCAAATTGAGGTACAGAAATAGATCACCAAGTTATTGGTCAACTGATCTTTGATAAGGTCCCCAAATCCACTGAATTGGGACAGAATAGTCTTTTCAATAAATCGGAGTGGGAGAACTGGATATCTATAGCCAAAAGAATGAAAAAGGACCCTTACCTTACACTCTATAGAAAAATTAACTCAAAGTCAATTGACGACCTAAATATAAAATTCAATACCATAAACTTCCTCGGATATGGAGGGAAACATCTTGAAGACCTAGTAATAGGAGTTCACTTCCTAAACTTACACCCAAAGCACGAGGAATGAAAGAAAAAAATAGATAAATGGGAACTCCTCAAAATCAAATATTTTGATCCTCAAAAGACTTTATGAAAAAGGTGAGGAGACAGCTAACTCAATTGGAGAAAACATTTGGAAATCACATATTGGATAAAGGTTTGATATCCTGTAAACCTAAAGAACTTATACAACTCAACAACAAAAGAACAACCCAATTATAAAATGGGCCAAAGATATGAATGGACATTTTTCCAAAAAGCAAATACAGATAGCTAGAAAGCACATGAAAACATGTTCATTTTAATTGACTATAAAGAAATGGAGATCAAGACTACAATGAGATACCATCTCACACCTCTAAGAATAGTTTCTATTAAACAAATAGGAAACTACAAATGCTGGAGAAGATGTGGAGAAATTGGAACATTTACAGACAGCTGGTGGGAATGTATAATGGTACAGCTGCTATGGAAGACAGTTTGGCAGTTCTTTAGAAAGCTAAATATTGAGTTGCCCTATGGCCTGACAATATCAGTACTCAGTATATACCCAGAAGAGCTGAAAGCAGTGACACTAACAGATATTTGCACACCAATGTTCATAGCATTATTTACAATTGCCAAAAGATGGAAACAATCCATGTGCCCATGGATGGATGAATGGATAAACAAAATGTTGTATATACACACAATGGAATATTATGCAACGGTAAGATGAAATGAGGTCCTGAAGCATATGACAACATGGATGGACCTTGAGGACATAATGCTGAGTGAAATAAGCTAGACACAAAGGATAGAAGCAATACGAATTCACTTTTTTGACCTTGGTAAGGATAAATTCAGAGGCTTATAATAAAGAATATAGGGGACCTAGAATTATGCTGAATCTAGAAATAGGTGAACACTTAGTTAATGAGGTTGAATTTAAATGTGAGGGACTGGATAGAAGTGAAGGCATTTCATTAGTGAGTATATGAGTATTGAAGGTAAACATGATTGAAAGTGGTTGTATAGAACCATGTCTCCCACTTATTAGCACTAGAAATATAAATAAGTTCTTGCATGAAGTACTTCAAAGGTGTGAATCTTGTACGAATAGACCAGTATAGGGAGAAAACTACTGTTACATGCTATGGCCTGTGTTGAACAGGAAGACATCAACAGAACCACAGCAGCACCAGGGGTAAATAATCAGGGGAGAAGAACAAGAGTTAAGGGGAGATTTGGATTTTCTATTTGGTGAGGGGGTGCTTATTGGTTATATTTCTCTTGGGAGCAATGAAAATTGTCTAAAATTTAGAGTGTTGATGACTATACACAACTAAATGAGGAAAATGTCAGACATGGATTGTTACTTTGGACATTATCAATGATGCCCAATGGGTGGAGGTGCTGAAGGACACATTTACTGTGAAGTAGAATGGCAAATTGTGGTATATATGTATGATTGAATATTGTGCCACCACAGAAAGGAACAAGTTGTGAGGCATGCAACATTATGAATGAACCTGGGGTACATTATGTGATGCAAAATAAGAGAAACAAAAGAGTAAATGTTGCATGATCTCGTTTAGAAAATACTTATATGAAAATTGGGGCCTAGATTGTAAGCTCTTATAGCTGTCACATTTAGTCTGGAGCTATTGTTATTTCTTGATTTTGAGATGCTGTACTATATATATATATATGTACACTTGTATTTCCTTCGAACTTTGGGTACCTGTGTGACATCAAAGTTTCAGAGTAGGTGTTCTTCAGGTCTGAAAATCAGCATTGCCACAGAGAACAGCTGTTAAAGAAACCAAAAAAGAGATCAGCCTTCAATTAGAGATAAGAATGAAAGTGACTGGGTGAGGATTAAGGTAAATCAGAATACAGGGGTAAGGAGGAAATTGTCTGTATTTTAGAACTTCATCAACTGTATGAGATCAAAGGAAGAGAGTTTTATTTTTTCCAAAACCTATATTTTTTTGTAGCTCATAATCTAACTCAACCTGTCTGGATAGCTCATTTAAACAAACAAAACACACAGAGCCCAGAACTAGAATGAGGACTTGTAATTCTATATAGCTTAATGTAATACCCAGATACATCCCAGAGTATGTTGAGCAGATAATTAAAAACTATTGGCAAAGTCCCTTGAAGGATGGAAGCAAAATACCACCAGAGAGAGCCCTGATACTATCTCAAACATTAGAGACATCCAGACATTCCATACATGGTGTAAAATCAGTGGTTCACAACATCATCACGTAGTTGTGCATTCATCACCATGATCATTTTTTAGAATATTTGCATCACCCCAGAAAAATCAAAAAGAAAAATTTCGTATATACCATGCCCCTTACCCCACCATCTCATTGACCATAAGTATTTCCATCTACTCATTTATTATAACCTTTATTCACCCTATTATTTGTTTATTTTTCATCCATATATTTTACTCATCTGTCTATACTGTAGATAAAAGGAGCATCAGACACAAGATTTTCACAATCACACAACCACATTGTAAAAGCTGTATCATTATACAATCATCTTTAAGAAACAAGGCTACTGGAACACAGCTCTACAGTTTCAGGTACTTTCCTCTAGCCACCCCAATACCATAAATTAAAAAGGGGCTAGCTATATAATGCATAAGAATAACCTCCAGGATAACCTCTCGACTCTGTTTGAAATTTCTCAGTCACTGACATTTTATTTAGTCTCATTTCTCTCTTCCTCCTTCTGTCAAGAAGGTTTCCTCAATCCTTTGATGTTGGGTCCTGGCTCATCCCAGGATTTCTGTCCCACCTTGCCAAGGAGATCTATACCCCTGGGAGTCCCATGCAGGTGGGGGTGGGGGCAGGTCGTGAGTTCACTTGCCACGTTGCCTTAGAGAGAGAGCCACATCTGAACAACAAAAGAGGTTCTGTGGAGTTGACTCTTAGGCCTAATTTTTAAGTAGGCTTACCCTATCCTTTGCAGAAATAAGTTTCACATGGGTGAACCTCAAGATCGAGGGCTTGGCCTATTGATTTGGTTGTCTCCACTGCTTGTGAGGTTATTGGAAATTCTCCAAATAGGGAAGGTCAGTATTTCCCTCTATCTCCCCATTGCCCCAAGAGGAATTTGCAAATACTTCTTTATTTGCTGTCCAAATTACTCTGTGATTTATCAGGGCATCACACTAACCTGGAAAAACTAACAAAATCTCATGCCCTATTCAAGATTCCATGTACTTTTGGTGTTCAAATAAACTGACCATACAAGTTAAATTAGGAAATGCACTACACAAAATATAAATTTTGCACCAAATAAACGCTTCTCCCTTTAGTCTGACACAGAAGTTAAAGTTTTAAAACATGGATGATATAATCCTTTACCCAGTTTTCTGATATACCTTAGTACTTTCCAGATCAGATTCATTCATATCTCTACTTGATGTCTGATCACTTTTTCAATTTTTTAAACAGTTTCTGTATGGGTCATTTAAGAATCAATCTAAGTTTAGCTTTCACACAAGGTGATGCAGGCAGGGAAAGGGGAAGGCCTCTGGTGCAAGCCTCAAATTGGCACCAAATCCTTAATGGCCAGGGTCATTAAAATGTAAAGCATGATCAAAGGGGAAACATTTGGTGGGAAGTTTGAATTAGTTAGACTATCCAGATAAGCTGTAACTGGAACGTGCAATAAGTGGAGAAACAGGGGAGAGGTCTGTGGGCTAGGCGGGCATAATATTTGTGGTTTTCTATTGTTTGGCATGCCAGCCACCATTTTGTATTCAGCTAGGCACCCGCTCTTGCAAAACTGGAAATAAATTCTTTTCTTCTCCACAATCAGATGAGTGTTTGCTCTCCTTCAGGTATGGCATTCTTTCTAACACATTTGGGGCTCATCCAGGATGCAAGGCTTTTGAGGAGGACCCCCAGGGAGGACGAAGGGAAGGCATACCCTGCAGATTGAGCAATCTCAGACTCCACCATTAGTGGTCCGCTTCTGGCAGCCAAAAGGACCCGAGACCAGATGCTTGGATCCACTGATTGTGAACGAGAAAAGGGGAAGGGAAAAGCTGCCTCCCAGGACCAGGCAACTCTGTGCATGGACCAAGGTCATAAAAAGGCTGTTAAGTATTATCTTGGTGGTCAGGAAGGATCCTGATGAGTCTGAGGTGGAGTATATGTGCCTGAGCCATGCAAAGCAAGTGCCAAGTCCCAGTCTATGGTCCCCTTTTTCCATGAGGAAACAGGGATGGAGACAGATGAAGTGAATCGGTGCTGAGAGTAAGAAACCCAGGCAAGAATCAGAATGGGGAATAGAAGCAGTTGGCCAGCTGGGTAAAAAAAACAAGGGAGTACCTGTAGAGTCCCCCAGGGCCATTCCCCTGGACAGTCCATTTGGGAAAATGTTAAAATATTGGGTCAATAGTGATTGGACAAAGGGGAAGGACAAAAAGAAAATGGTTAAATATTGTTATATTTGGACCACAGAAAGCACTGTGCCACCTGACGCATTCTGGCAAAACTACAGGCAGATGAGGATTGGCTTTGCGCTGACCTCATGTTTTATGTTAATGATAAGAAGCCCTTCTCTAAAGAGGAGTCTGATTATGTCATGTGCTGGCTAAAGGGAAAGGGGTCTCCTCTTTGTCCTGTAAAGGTCAAAATCCCAGAGTCAGAGGCTAAATTTTTAGAATCTAAAGCCTGGAATCCCTTATTGAGCCTTCCCCCAGTTAATGCTCCTCCCCCAGGCCAAGGACTGCTGGACCCTGAAGGCCCAATGGAACTAACCCATGTTCCCCCCAGGGAGTGGGAGGGGCAAACAGGGCAAATGCTCCACCTGTGACAACCCACCAACCATTGAGGAAAGAGTTCAAACAGTGTAAGAAAGATAGAAGGGATTTTCCATTTCCTGGGGCTCCTGAGGGAAAAAGGGTGAAAGAACATAGACCTGTTGAGTCCCTATACCCTCTGAAAGAAGCACCTATTGGATCAGGGGAAATTGGTTAGGTAAACGCCGCTTGAGTGCAGAAGTAAGGAACTTTAAGAAAGGAATGAAATCATTAATGGATAATCCAGCAGGGCTAGCCAAACAACTGGATCAATTCCTAGGGGCGAGCTTATATACCTGATCTGAACTTATGTCTATCCTGAATATCCTCTTCATGGAGGAAGAAAAGGGAATGGCGAGGAGGGCAGCAATGGAAGAATGGAAGAAGCACCCACCCAGACAAGGGGTGATGGCAGCAGAGCAGAAATTACCTAATGTAAATCCCAATTGGGATAATAATGATCAGAAGGACAGGGCACAAATTAGGGATCTTAGGGAGATAATTACACGAGGGATAAAATTGGCTGTACCCAAATCTCTGAACTTAAATAAGGCCTTTGAGGTGGCTCAAGAAAAAGATGAAACTCCTACTGCTTACCTACAAAGGTTGAGGGACCAGACAAGGAAATAATCAAGAATGGGCCCTGATAGTCCTATAACCCAAGGAATATTAAAGGTCAGCTATGTGAAAGGGTCTTGGCTTGACATTCAGAAAAGATGCAGAAAATAGATGGGAGAATGGATAAACCACTGGAAGAGTTATTGAGAGAGTTTCAGAAAGAGTTTGTGAGAAGAGAGGAGAAAAGACAAAAGTAGAAAGCTAAAGTCATGATTAGCACAGTTGACAACATGGTCAAGAAGAAATGAGAGATAAAGCAGGGAGGAGAAGGCAGATTTGAGACAGAGAAAGAGTCTTGGCCAAAGGGAATAAAGAAGAGATAAGGGCACAGGACTCAGCAGGGTGTTATTACTGTGAGAAACCTAGTCATTTCAAAAGGGAGTGCCTGAGTTTAAAGAAAGAATGTCCGGTGATACTCTTGATGAATTTTGAGGATTAGGGAGGTCAGGGGCTCCTCATCTCAAGAGCCCACCAGGAGCCTTCGGTAAATCTGAAGGTGGGCCCATATCTGGAAAAAATTACATTTTTGGAAAACACTGGGTCAGGTCAATCTTCTGCGAACCACATCCCAAAGGGGATCGAATTCTCTGGTAGCTCCCTCACAGAGTAAAAAGGGAAGGATTTAGAGCCCCCATTTTCAAACCTACTAATATCTTTCGGGAAGGGAACCAAATCATAAGTCCCCTGCTGTACATTCCAGTAGCTATGAGTAACTTGTTGGGAAGAGACCTTATAGTACCCATGGGACTGGACCTGGAGGTAAGTGGTGGCCAAATAGAAGTTGTCTTAGCCTTGCTTACTGAGGAAAATGATAAAGACATCCAAGAAAAAGTATAGGTGAGGGAGGGAAATGGGGGGGGCGGGATTTGCAAGTTCCCCTTATCAAAATTAAAATGAAAAAGAAAGGGGAGGTTGGCCTTCTGATCATTAGTATCCCAGATGGGCTGTTGGAAACCTGTGTGTCCTCTTCCAATACTCCCATTTTTCCCTTCCAGAATATGGATGGCAGTTGGAGGATGCTACAGGACTTGAGAATCATCAATCAAATTGTTCAAGTTAGACATCTGTAGTCCCTAACCCTTATACTCTCCTTAGTAGGAAACCCTACCATAAAGGGGCTCAGAGTAGTATATCTGAAGGATGCCTTTCAGACCTGCCCTCCTGACTTAAAGAGTAGGGACTTGTTCACCTTTGAATGGGAAAGTCCCTTCATAGGAAGGAAGCAGCAATATAAGTGGACAGCCCAACCCCAGGGCTTCACAGAATACCCCAATTTCTTTGGGCAGGAACTAGAAAAAATGTTGGAAAGGTTTTCAATCCCATCTGAAATTACCCTTTTATAGTATGTAGATGTTAATGCTATGTAAAGAAAAACAGGCAGTTGACCAGGCTACAAAGGATCTGTTGAACTTCCTAGGAGACCAAGGACTAAGGGTATCAAAAAATAAACTACGGTTTGTGGAAAGGAAAGTTAAATTCTTAAGTCATCTTGAAAGTGAAGGAAAAAGGAAAATAAATCCAGAGAGAATTCAGGCCATAGTTGGATTGCCTCTTCCCTGGATAAAGAGGGAACTATAGAAGTTCTTAGGATTAGCAGGGTACTGTAGGTTATGGATAGATTCTTATGCCTCTCAAACTGAAGGGCTATACCTAAAACTGACAAATTAGAATGGAGGGAGGGGGAAGCAGGAGCCACAGAAGGGCTCAAATGGGTACTGGTACAGGCTCCTGTTCTGGCTCTCCCCTTCCTCAAGAAGTCTTTCCATCTTTTTGTTACAGTGATAAAAGAACAGCATTAGGGGTACTAACCCAACCTGGGGAAGCCAAAGGAGACCCATAGACTTCCTTTCTAAACTTTTGGACCCTGTTTCCAGAAGGTGGCCTGGGTGCATTCAAGCTGCTATACAACCACCCTCCTAGTAGAAGAAAATAAGATACTAACCTTTGGAGAGGCATTACTGGTCAGCACCCTTCATCAGGTCAGGACTATTTTATCCTAAAGGGCAGGGAAGTGGCTGACTGATTCCCAAATCCTGAAGTATGAGGCAACCCTAATGTAGAAAAGGATAACTTGATTTTAACTGCAGTCAATAGCTTGAACCTAGCCTCCTTTCTTTGGAAAGGGCCTGACTAGATAGAAACCCTTGAACTTGACTGTTTGGGCTTAATTGAGTATCAAACCCGAGTTTAGCCTGATCTAGGGGATCGCCCCTTACATTCAGGGGAAAAATTGCTCATAGACAGATCTTCAAGGGTCATGAAGGGAAAGAGGCACAATGGTTATGCAACTGTGAATGGACTAACTTGTGAAGTAATTGTCCAGTGATTGGCTAGCTCAAACTTGCAAATTGTATGCATTAAACCAAGCCCTCAAATTATTAGAAGGAAAAGATGGTACAATCTACACTGACTATAAGCAGGCCTTTGGGGTTGTCCATGCCTTTGGACAATCTGGGAAGAAAGGGGCCTAATTAATAACAAAGGGATGGAATTGGTTTATGGAGAACTTATAAAACAAGTATTAATTAATCTACTCTTACCAAGGGAAATATCAGTGGTATACATAAACAGACATCAGAAAGGCCTACCTTTGAGGCAAAGGGCAATAGGTTGGCAGATGAAAAGGCTAAGGACGCTTAGCTTTGCCCCCCCCCCAACTGAAGTTAATGTTCTTAATACCCTCCATTCCCAGAGAATTTGAGGTCCCCATATTGTCTGAGAAGGAAGTGTAGGAGCTGGAACAATTGGGAGCAAGCTCAGATAGTCAGGGGAGATGGGTCCTCCTAGATGGCATACAGATGTTGAATAAACAAGTAATGAGGGAAATATTAGCAGACTTACATTAGGAAAGTCACTGGGGAGTACAGACAAAGTGTGACCTGGTTCTTAAACATTTTGGATGTGTGGGTCTCTACACCATAGCTAAACAAGCATGTGAATGATGCATAATTTGCCAAAAGAACAATTAAAAGGTTCTAAGGAAACAGGTACAAGGAGGAAGGGAACCAGGCCCCAGGCCCTCAGAGCATTCAAGTTGATTACACTGAGATGCCTCCAGTAGGGTGACTAAAATATATTCTGGTTCTGGTAGACCATATAACAGGGTGGGTGGAGGCATATCCTGTAGTCTTAACTATGGGATTGGGAACTTCCAAAATTACCCTTGAACAAATGGTTCCCCACTATGGGTTGGTAGAAAATATTGATTCTGACAATGGTAGCCACTTTACTTTCCATGTGCTGCAGGATGTCATGCAAAGCTCAAGTATTGCCTGGAATTTCCATACACCCTGGCATCTGCCATCCTCAGGAAGGGTGGAAAGAATAAATCAAAACTTAAAGAAACATCTTTCTAAACTGGTCTTAGAAACTAAGTTACCTTGGACTATGTGTCTACTCATAGCTCTGCTAAGAATTAGAACTGCCCCTAGGAAAGAATTGGGGATCTCCCCTTACAAAATGCTCTTTTGCTTTCCTTTTCCAGGGAGAACTAGAGACCTCCCTTCCTTAAAATCAAAGGGCCCCTTCCTTAAGAATTATGCACTGGTTTTGTCCTCCACTGTGGTCCCTCAGGCATTGTGGCTTGCCAGACTGCACCTCTTGGATTTGCTGTTCATCAACACCAACCCAGCAGTCGGATCCTCATCAAATTGTGGAATGAGTTCAAACTCCAACAGGTCTGGGAAGGACCTACCGAGTTCTGTTGCCAACTGAGACAGCCATCCACATGACAGAGAAAGGCTGGATCCACTATACCCAAGTGAAAGGACCAGTAACTGAGCCAGACAATAAGTCTGAATCCTGGGAAATAACTCCAACTTCAGACCCTTTAAAATTACATTAAAGAGACAACAGTTGGAGGATAAAAGGGGTTTTTGGATTTGGGGTTTTGAAATCTGTATTTTAACCTAACATATTTAATAGTGACCATGGTCAAAGGAGAGATGAGGGATCTGAGGCCCAATTTTAAAATGAGAATAATTATACTAGTCATTATGCTCTAAACTGGGGACTCAATATGCCCTGTCAAGTTGGTGGTGAGTGGAGCCGAGGGTTTGGAGTCCTGAACTGTGCAGTTTGATGCTTGCCAGGTGGTGGACCACGGTAACTTGGTGAATCAGCAGCAATTGAGTTGGGAAAATGTGTACCTGTGTCCAGAGCCTATAAGTGATCCCAAATACTCCCTTCAGTCCCAGGGGCCTTGCACCTGTAGTGGTAGATTACCCAATATAAGGGGAGTACTATGGCTAGTGACTGGGGTTCACAAATATGACAGGGCCTCCAAGATAAAATACTCTTTTACAAAAAATATCCCCCAGCAGACTGCCAAGATCTTCAGTACAACTCTGTGCTGATGATGATCAAAAAGGTAAGCAAAATCAATATCACCACTCAGGATAGGAAATTCTGTTTGGACTCAAACAAGTGCACCTCCCCTGATCGAGTGTATGGAATGTGGGTAGAAATTACTAGAGGGGAGTCTCTGGGCAGGTTCTGGATGCAGGTCCTCTCCCCAACACCAACAAAGCCCTTTTCAATTGGTCTTTCAATACTAAAGACACTCAGCTAGAGATTAGTTCCCAAAGACGAAATGATCCCAAAGTTGTCAGGGTGGATAGGACAAAAGAATTGAGCAAACCATAAGGGTAGGGACAGGGTGCAGAGGTACAAATGCCTGGGTGGAATGGATCAAATATACAGTCCAGAGACTAGACAGAAGCAACTGTTTTGCTTGCACAGCAGACTGACCCACTGCTCTTGTTGTGCCCTTTCCAATGGGCATGGAAGAACATGAAAAGAGCTCAAGTGCATGGTATTCCTTTTTCAGAATACTACTCCTGGTGAAAATTTTAAGATGGTAACCACTCTTTTCCTCCAGTCAGGGGAAGAAAAGTCAAGGCCATAGGGGCTTCTTGTCTCAGTTCAAGAAACCACTTTGCCTATCTCTTTAGACAGGAAGAAGGGCTCCAGGACCTTGGGACCATGGTCTCGTGTACCCAAGCCTGGGTCATGACTGATGATGGCACTGGCAATTTCTTCAGTTTAGCCATACCCCCAGCAGGTCTTTGATGGTACTGTGGAAAGGGCATCCTCCAACCAGTTTTACCTAAGAAATGGAAGGGGACCTGTGCTCTGGTCCAATTGGCCGTCTCACTCATTCTGACATTTTAAAAGAAGGAGGATCAAGTTGATTTAGACAGTACAGGGGTGCCAAGGGAAATCCCAAACGAATTTAAGGCTAAAAATCAAGTAGCTGCAGGATTTGAGTCATCCTTATTCTGGTCCCAGCAACAAAAATCTGGATTGGATTAATCAGCAAAGATTTATCAATTATACCAAGGAGAACAGTTAGCTGCTACTAGCTGAATGACATGGGAGTATGAGATGGCCCTAGACATGATGTTAGCTGAAAAGGGAAGTGTTTGCATTATGGTCAGGGATAGTTGTTATGCATTTATCCCCAATAATACAGCCCCAAATGGAAATATCACCAAAGCTTTAAAAGGTCTGATGGCCTTATCTGAAGAGTTGGTGAGAAATTCAGGCATTGATGACCCTCTCAGGACATAGCTAGGAAACTGGTTTTGGGGATAGGGGTGGCACTGTCCATGCTAACTTCTTTAAACATCATAGCTGGGGTATTCACAGCACTTTGGTGCTGCATTATCCCATGTGCCTGAGGGTTAGTTCAGAGACTCATCAAGAACCCCCTTAAGGAGAAAGATTCTTATGATGAAGAGTGTAAAAAAGCTCTTTCAAGTTTGAAGCAAGACTCAAATGTGAAAACTAAACGTTTGAAAAGAAAGAGAGGGGATTTGTAAAAATCAAGCTAAGTTTAGCTTTCACTCAAGGTGATGCAGGCAGGGAAAGGGGAGGGCCTCTGATGCAAACCTAGAGTTAGCACCAAATCTTTAAAGGCCAGGGTCGACTTCTGGAGAAGATGGTGGCTTAGTAAGACGCGCGGATCTTAGTTCCTCCTCCAGAATAGCTACTAGGGGAGTAGAAATGATACAGAACAGCTCCCAAAGCCACGACAGAGATCAAAAAGACAGCGTACCCCATCCTGGAACGGCTGACTGGCTGAGAGAACCCGCTCCAGTGAGATCGCCAAGTGGCGCGGGCTTCACTGGGCGGGGCGGCAAGCGTCCGGACTCCCTCCCTTCCCCCTTCCCGGGCCGGCTGGGAGAATTGGACAGGCGGTCCCCTCAAACCGTGGCAGCTGGCGCCAACACCACGCGCGGCCCCCTGGACCAACTCAGAGAATTGGATTGGAAATCCTCAGGCCGCGGAGAACAGTGACGGGGGGGGCCCTTCCAAACACGTGACTCCCCGGGAACGGTGCACTCTCCAGGGCCGCGGAGGCTGGTGCCCTCCTGCCACGCTTGGCGCCCCGGGCCGACTAGGAAATTCGGACGGGTGCTCTCCCGGGCTGCAGCAGCCGACGACCCTCCCCGCGTTTGGACCCCAGGCCGGCTGGCACTCTTCCAAGCCGCTTCGGCTGGCGAACCTCCCCGACAGCGAGAGGTTTCCAAAGATAAAGGACACACAGCACCTTTTACTGGTGGGACCTGCAGACAAATGTGTGCCACGAGCGCCACCTACTGGGCAGGATAAGAAAAAACAGAACCCAGAGATTTCACAGAAAAATCTTCCAAACTGTTGGATCCAACACCCAGGGAAATCTGTCTAAATACCCAGATGCCAGCAGAAGATAACGGATCACGCTAAAAAAATTGAAAATATGGCCCAGTCAAAGGAACAAACGAATAGTTCAAATGAGATACAGGAGCTGAGACAACTAATGCTGAATATACGAACAGAAATGGAAAACCTCTTGAAAAATGAGATCGATAAATTGAGGGAGGACATGAAAAAGACATGGGCTGAACAAAAAGAAGAAATAGAAAAACTGAAAAAAACAAATCACAGAACTTATGGAAGTGAAGGACAAAGTAGAAAAGATGGAAAAAACAATGGATACCTACAATGATAGATTTAAAGAGACAGAAGATAGAATTAGTGATTTGGAGGATGGAACATCTGAATTCCAAAAAGAAACAGAAACTATCGGGAAAAGAATGGAAAAATTTGAACAGGGGATCAGGGAACTCAAGGACAATATGAACCGCACAAATATATGTGTTGTGGGTGTCTCAGAAGGAGAAGAGAAGGAAAAAGGAGGAGAAACACTAATGGAAGAAATTATCACTGAAAATTTACCAACTGTTATGAAAGACCTAAAATTACAGATCCAAGAAGTGCAGCACACCCCAAAGAGATTAGACCCAAATAGGCGTTCTCCAAGACACTTACTAGTTAGAATGTCAGAGGTCAAAGAGAAAGAGAGGATCTTGAAAGCAGCAAGAGAAAAACAATCCATCACATACAAGGGAAACCCAATAAGACCATGTGTAGATTTCTCAGCAGAAACAATGGAGGCTAGAAGAGAGTGGGATGATATATTTAAATTACTAAAAGAGAAAAACTGCCAACCAAGACGTCTATATCCAGCAAAATTGTCCTTCAAAAATGAGGGAGAAATTAAAACATTCTCAGACAAAAAGTCACTCATAGAATATGTGACCAAGAGATCGGCTCTGCAAGAAATACTAAAGGGAGCACTAGAGTCAGATACGAAAAGACAGAAGAGAGAGGTATGGAGAAGAGTGTAGAAAGAAGGAAAGTCAGATATGATATATATAATACAAAAGGCAAAATGTTAGAGGAAAATATCCAAACAGTAATAACACTAAATGTTAATGGACTGAATTCCCCAATCAAAAGACATAGACTGGCAGAATGGATTAAAAAACAGGATCCTTCTATATGCTGTCTACAGGAAACACAACTTAGACCCAAAGATAAATATAGGTTGAAAGTGAAAGGTTGGGAAAAGATATTTCATGCAAATAGCAACCAGAAAAGAGCAGGAGTGGCTATACTAATATCCAACAAATTAGACTTCAAATGTAAAACAGTTAAAAGAGACAAAGAAGGACACTATATACTAATAAAAGGAACAATTAAACAAGAAGACATAACAATCATAAATATTTATGCACCGAGCCAGAATGCTCCAAGATACGTGAGGAATACACTGCAAACACTGAAAAGGGAAATAGACATATATACCATAATAGTTAGAGACTTCAATTCCCCACTCTCATCAATGGACAGAACATCTAGACAGAGGATCAAAAACAAATAGAGAATCTGAATATTACTATAAATGAGCTAGACTTAACAGACATTTATAGGACATTACATCCCACAACAGCAGGATACACCTTTTTCTCAAGTGCTCATGGATCATTCTCAAAGATAGACCATATGCTGGGTCACAAAGCAAGTCTTAACAAATTTAAAAAGATTGAAATCATACACAACACTTTCTCAGATCATAAAGGAATGAAATTGGAAATCAATAATAGGTGGAGTGCCAGAAAATTCACAAATACGTGGAGGCTCAACAACACACTCTTAAACAACGAGTGGGTCAAAGAAGAAATTGCAAGAGAAATTAGTAAATACCTCGAGGCGAATGAAAATGAAAACACAACATATCAAAACCTATGGGACGCAGCAAAGGCAGTGCTAAGAGGGAAATTTATTGTCCTAAATGCCTATATCAGAAAAGAAGAAAAGGTAAAAATGCAGGAATTAACTGCCCACTTGGAAGAACTGGAGAAAGAACAGCAAACTAATCCCAAAGCAAGCAAAAGGAAAGAAATAACAAAGATTAGAGCAGAAATAAATGAAATTGAAAACATGAAAACAATTGAGAAAATCAATAAGACCAGAAGTTGGTTCTATGAGAAAATCAATAAGATTGATGGGCCCTTAGCAAGATTGACAAAAAGAAGAAGAGAGAGGATGCAAATAAATAAGATCAGAAATGGAAGAGGAGACATAACTACTGACCTCACAGAAATAAAGGAGGTAATAACAGGATACTATGAACAACTTTACGCTAATAAATACAACAATTTAGATGAAATGGATGGATTCCTGGGGAGACATGAACAACCAACTTTGACTCAAGAAGAAATAGATGACCTCAACAAACCAATCACAAGTAAAGAAATTGAATTAGTCATTCAAAAGCTTCCTAAAAAGAAAAGTCCAGGACCAGACAGCTTCACATGTGAATTCTACCAAACATTCCAGAAAGAATAAGTACCAACTCTCCTCAAACTCTTCAAAAAAATCAAAGTGGAGGGAAACTACCTGATTCATTCTATGAAGCCAACATCACCCTCATACCAAAACCAGGCAAACATATTATAAAAAAAGAAAACTATAGACCAATCTCTCTAATGAATATAGATGCAAAAATCCTCAATAAAATTCTAGCAAATTGTATCCAACAACACATTAAAAGAATTATACATCATGACCAAGTAGGATTCATCCCAGGTATGCAAAGATGGTTCAACATAAGAAAATCAATTAAGGTAATACACCATATCAACAAATCAAAGCAGAAAAATCACATGATCATCTCAATTGATGCAGAGAAGGCATTTGACAAGATTCAACATCCTTTCCTGTTGAAAACACTTCAAAAGATAGGAATACAAGGGAACTTCCTTAAAATGATAGAGGGAATATATGAAAAACCCACAGCTAATATCATCCTCAATGGGGAAAAATTGAAAACTTTCCCCCTAAGATCAGGAACAAGATAAGGATATCCACTATCACCACCATTATTCAACATTGTGTTGAAGGTTCTAGCCAGAGCAATTAGACAAGAAAAAGAAATACAAGGCATCAAAACTGGAAAGGAAGAAGTAAAACTATCACTGTTTGCAGACGATATGATACTATACTTGGAAAACCTGGAAAAATCCACAACAAAACTACTAGAGCTAATAAATGAGTACAGCAAAGTAGCAGGTTACAAGATCAACATTCAAAATCTGTAGCATTTCTATACACTAGTAATGAACAAGCTGAGGGGGAAATCAAGAAACGAATCCCATTTACAATCGCAACTAAAAGAATAAAATACCTAGGAATAAATTTAACTAAAGAGACAAAAAAACCTATATAAAGAAAACTACAAAAAAACTGTTAAAAGAAATCACAGAAGACCTAAATAGATGGAAGGGCATACCGAGTTCATGGATTAGAAGACTAAATATAGTTAAGATGTCAATCCTACCTAAATTGATTTACAGATTCAATGCAATACCAATCAAAATCCCAACAACTTATTTTTCAGAAATAGAAAAACCAATAAGCAAATTTATCTGGAAGGGCAGGGTGCCCAGAATTGCTAAAGACATCTTGAGGAAAAAAAACGAAGCTGGAGGTCTCGCGCTGCCTGACTTTAAGGCATATTATGAAGACACAGTGGTCAAAACAGCATGGTATTGGCATAAAGATAGATATATCGACCAATGGAATCGAATAGAGTGCTCAGATATAGACCCTCTCATCTATGGACATTTGATCTTTGATAAGGCAGTCAAACCAACTCACCTGGGACAGAACAGTCTCTTCAACAAATGGTGCCTAGAGAACTGGATATCCATATGCAAAAGAATGAAAGAAGACCCATATCTCACACCCTATACAAAAGTTAACTCAAAATGGATCAAAGATCTAAACATTAGGTCTAAGACCATAAAACAGTTAGAGGAAAATGTTGGGAGATATCTTATGAAACTTACAATTGGAGGCGGTTTTATGGACCTTAAACCTAAAGCAAGAGCACTGAAGAAGGAAATAAATAAATGGGAGCTCCTCAAAATTAAACACTTTTGTGCATCAAAGAACTTCATCAAGAAAGTAGAAAGACAACCTACACAATGGGAGACAATATTTGGAAATGACATATCAGATAAAGGTCTAGTATCCAGAATTTATAAAGAGATTGTTCAACTCAACAACAAAAAGACAGCCAACCCAATTACAAAATGGGAAAAAGACTTGAACAGACACCTCTCAGAAGAGGAAATACAAATGGCCAAAAGGCACATGAAGAGATGCTCAATGTCCCTGGCCATTAGAGAAATGCAAATCAAAACCACAATGAGATATCATCTCACACCCACCAGAATGGCCATTATCAACAAAACAGAAAATGACAAGTGCTGGAGAGGATGCAGAGAAAGAGGCACACTTATCCACTGTTGGTGGGAATGTCAAAGGGTGCAACCACTGTGGAAGGCAGTTTGGCTGTTCCTCAAAAAGCTGAATATAGAATTGCCATACGACCCAGCAATACCATTGCTAGGTATCTACTCAAAGGACTTAAGGGCAAAGACACAAATGGACATTTGCACACTAATGTTTATAGCAGCGTTATTGCACACTAATGTTTATAGCAGCGTTATTTACAATTGCAAAGAGATGGAAACAGCCAAAATGTCCATCAACAGACGAGTGGCTAAACAAACTGTGGTATATACAAATGATGGAATGTTATGCAGCTTTAAGACAGGATAAACTTATGAAGCATGTAATAACATGGATGGACCTAGAGAACATTATGCTGAGTGAGTCTAGCCAAAAACTAAAGGACAAATACTGTATGGTCCCACTGATGTGAACCGACATTCGAGAATAAACTTGGAATATGTCATTGGTAACAGAGTCCAGCAGGAGTTAGAAACAGGGTAAGATAATGGGCAATTGGAGCTGAAGGGATACAGACTGTGCAACAGGACTAGATACAAAAACTCAAAAATGGACAGCACAATAATACCTAATTGTAAAGTAATCATGTTAAAACACTGAATGAAGCTGCATCTGAGCTATGGGTTTTTGTTTTTGTTTGTTTGTTTGTTTTTTGTTTTTGTTTTTTTGTCTGTCTGGTTGTTTGTTTGTCTTTTTTTTTTTTTACTACTGTTATTACTTTTTTTTTCTCTATATTAACATTCTATATCTTTTTCTGTTGTGTTGCTAGTTCTTCTAAACCGATGCAAATGTACTAAGAAACGATGATCATGCATCTATGTGATGATGTTAAGAATTACTGATTGCATATGTAGAATGGTATGATTTCTAAATGTTGGGTTAATTTCTTTTTTTTTCTTTTTTTCCGTTAATTAAGAAAAAAAAAAGTATGTCTCCTAAAAAAAAAAAAAAACATTTATTGCTGTTTTGTAGGGGTTTTTTTTCCATTAAAAATTATTCTGGAAAAAAAATACATGGGGGAAAAACAGAAAATTTGAATGTCTTCTGTGTGTTAGATGACATTAGAGAAGTGCTAATTTTGTTAAGGGGGATAATGACATGGTTGATATGTAAGAAAATTTCTTGTTTTTTAGAAAAACATACTGAAGTATTTAAGGATAAAATGCTATGGCTGGTGACAGCTGATCAAATGGTATCTAAGTTAGTGTTTAATACTTAGAATTTAAGAACTTTTCTATCTGAATATGTAGATTTTTTTCCTTTGTTGCCTTAATTTTGAATTGGTTTATGAAACTTACTGTGCAAACACAGACTTTACAATGATTATATGGATACTTTATTTAAATATGCCTATGGTTAAGCTAACTAAGCTATCCATTGTTGGTGGTTCTAAGTGTATTGTTTGTTTTCTAAAATAAAAAAAGTAACAACAACAACAAAAAAGGCCAGGGTCATTAAAATGTAAAAAATAATCAAAGAGGGAACCTTCAGCGGGAAGTTTGAATTAGTTAGACTAGCCAGATAAACTGTAACTGGAATATCCAATCAACAGAAAAACAGGGGAGGGGTCTGTAGACTAGGTGTGTGTATAATATTTGCGGCTTCCTATTGTTTGGCATGCCAGCCACCATTTTGTGTTCAGCTAGGCACCTGCTCTTGCAAGAGTGAATAAATTCTTTTCTTTACCACAATTGGATGAGTGGTTGTTCTCCTTCTGGTACAGCATTCTTTCTAACAGGGTGCTGCTGACTTTCATAGCTTCAGAGCTCTAACTCTGAGTCTTAGGTGTCACATAAATGCCTGAGGTTTCTGAAAAAGACCAGGTTATGTACAAACAGCTCAGTATCTCAGAATTTAGAAATAACAATTACACCTCCTGAATATATGTGACTGCTGTAAGAGCTTAGAATCTAGGACCTTTTACAATAAGGCCCAACCTGATAACCCATGCTCTGATCTTTAGTTCACCAAATTTTTATATTATATTTATTCCATATGATTGAGGCATGATAATATCTGTCTTTTTGTTCCTGATATTTCATTCAACATACAGCTCTTAAGGTTCATTCATCTAGTTGTACACCTCACAACTTCATTCCTTCTTACAGCCATTCAGTAGTCCATTGTATGCATACACCATACGTCCCCCTTCCATTCCTCAATAGTCGTACCCTTAGGTCACCTCCGTTCATTGTGGATCACGAACACTGCATTGCCACTGGAAACACCAATGTGCAAATGTCCTTTCCTGTCCCCACACTCAGTTTCTCCAGTTATATACTGAACAACGGGGAAGCCCTTGATCTTGAGGTTTGCTCTTGTGAAACTTATTTATGTAGCAGAGAAGCTAAGCCTACCTGCAGTTATGCCTAAGAGTTACTTCCAGAGAACCTCTTTTGTTGCTCAGATGTGGCCTCTGTCTCTCTAAGCCCAACTCTGTAAGAAAAATCGTTACCAACCCCCCTACACAGGGCATGACATCCAGGGGAGAAAATCTCCCTGGCAATGTGGGATATGACTCCCAGGGATGAGCCTGGCCCTTGCACTATGGGATTGACAATGCCTTCCTAACCAAAATGGGGAAAATGTAACAAAATAAGGTATCAGTGGCTGAGAGAGTTCAAATAGAGTCATGAGGATATTCTGGAGGCTACTCTTACTCAAGCATCAGCTGTATACTCTTATTTACTATGGTTTGCCAAATCCCAACCAAAACCATTCCTGCAAACCCTAAAGAATACCTAGGCTCTTTCTGAGATTCTTCCAAGTTTTCATGTAGTAGGATTACTTTCCAAGAAACCTACAATCTCCAGATGGGTTCCTGGATCAGATAAGTTTTGAAACCCAGAGGGACCAGCCTCTCCAAGAATATCATCTAGTTCCATCCTCCTATCTGGTATTATCAATGCCCCATTCCAATATGGAAATGTTACAATGAGCATAGCTCAAATACCTCTAAAGATTGGGAGAAGCTCAGAGGAAAAGAACTAGTTATAACAGAGAAGATAGGATGTGACAAATGAGTATGACTGTTGAATCATTATATTGACATTTCTTTTAGTCTCCAGTGTCTTGGAGCACATAGAAAGAAAAACCTAAAATTGTGGAACTGTAACCCATACCAAACTCTGAAATTTGTTCTATAACGACTTGCTACAATGTACTTTGAAATATATATTATATTTCACAATTTGAAAAAAGTCAACGAGGGCAAAAAGACAAGGTAGGAAAATAGAGACTGTGGATGAACTTGTTAATTGAGGAGATCAGGAAAGGCATCTCGGAGGAGATCTAAGAAGTTGAGAGCACAGGTTTCTGGAGGAGAGAATTGCAACCACAGCATGAGCTTAGAGAGGTGGGGCAGGCTCAGCATGAGTCAGTGTGGCTGGAACCAAGAAGGCCAGAGGAGAGCGGCGGAGGTGACTTCACAGGGGAGTCAGGACCAGTCACACCAGGCCTTGGCCTTGTGGGTGCTTAGAGTCTGACAGAAAAGGATTGGTGCCACTGGAGGGCTCTGAGCAGGATGATAGGTTTGTTTTAAAAGGATGGCTCTGGCTGCAGTTGACCCTGAGCTGGGGATGGGAGTTTGTGACGGCAGGGGTGGGGAAAGAAGGACAGTTAGAAGCCTCTGGTTGTTGTCAGCAGGAGAGATTATACTGTCTGGGACTGGGGGCTAGCCACAGAGGTGGAGAAAAGTGGAGGTATTCGTGATGTATCTTAAGGGCCAGCCAACAGGTTTTGCCAGTAGATTGGATGTGAGGAGTGAGAGAAGGTCTAGAATGACCCCCAATTTTTATTTTTTGAGCGTGGAGAGAAATGGAGCTAAACTTAGTGGTATGGGGAAAATTGGGGGATGAAAACCCTACCGTTAAGATTTGGAGGTGGGGGGAGACTCAAGGGCTTTTTATTGTTACATGTTAAATTCTAAATTTGCAGTATCTATTAGACATACAAGTGAAGAGGGACAGTAAAGAAAGTTGGATCTAAAAGCCTGCAATTCAGAGGAGATAAAGCCAAGTCATTTCACCACTCATGCTTCATTTTCTTCACCTGCATATTGGGATAATAATAATAATTATTTCATATGGTCACTATGATGATTAAATGTATAAAATATATATGAAACACTGAGAACAGTGCCTGGCCCTTAGAAAGCACTCAGTAAATGTTATTATATTAATACCTCATAACATTTTGTGATTATTATCATTACCACTACCATAGTCATAATTAATATTATTAGTCCTAGCTTTGCTGGGTGACCCTGGACAAATAAATCTGTCTGGGCTTCTATCTTCTGGGGGTTTCATGGTGTTATGGAAAGAGCCTAAGTGTCAGGGATTCCTGGGTTCAAATCCCAGCTCAGCTACCTACTGGCCATGTGGCCTTCAGCAAGTGTCTTAACCTCTCTATGCTTTGGTTTCTTCATCAGCAAATTGGGAACACAAAAGAGCTCCTTGGTGGGTTCATGAGACTATGTTTGTGAAGCTCCCACATTCCTTTCCTTTGTCGAGTGAAAGCTTAGGGCTCTCTTCTTCAGACTCTAAGATTCCAGATCTGTTTCAGGCTCCTTCCCATTCTGTAACCTCCCCCACGATCGGGAAGAGACTTCTGCTGCACTGACAGCAGTCATCGGTCTCCTTCTCAGTTCAAGGCTGTGGCTTTTCCCAGCATGGTCATCAAGGACAGGTTGGCTCTCCCATCTGCCCCTGCCTTTCCTTTGGCTGGCCGACTGCCTGCCTGTATTAGTCAGGATTCTCTAGAAAAACAGAACCAACAGGATATTTCTGTAAATATGAGATTTATAAAAGTGTCTCATGCAACTGTGGGGATATAAGAGTCCAAAATCTGTAGGGCAAGCCACAAGCTGGCAGCTCTAAAGAAGGTCTTCAGTGAACTCCTCAGGAGAGGCTAACTGACTGAAACTGAAAGATTCTCTCTTCTTAATTCTCCTTAAAAGCCTTCGGGTGATTAGATTAAGTGTCACTTATTGCAGAAGACACTTCCCTTAGCTGACTGCAGTTGTCAGATGCCTCTTAATCCATTTTTCCCACTAACCGGTGTTTTGTAGAACACTAGAAGTCAGAAGCACAAAAGAGGGAAATTCTATATAAATCCTCCCATTGGGAAACCCTGTATGGCTCGCTAATAGTATTAGCTACTCAGCACGTTAGAAACGTTACATCATTTGAAACCCACAACCACTCCTCAAGGAAGGTGTGATCTCCATCCTACAGGTAGGGAGACCCGAGGCTCCCAGAGGTGGAGCAATTTGCCGGAGGCCACAGAGTAACAGCCTGAAGGCAGGGAGCAGTATGTCTGCAGTGTCTCTCTTGCAGGTTTAAATTATCTGTGCTCTGGACACAATATGCTTGATGAGCCCCAAGTCTGCCCCAGCTCTGCAGGCCTTAGGGAACAGAATACCTTTGATGGATGAGCAAACCTCTTTCCTTCCTTGGGCTAGAGAAGGCTGATGCTGTCTCTTGTGCGCTCCTCTTTTTCTGATCCACATGGCAGGGATGGTTCAACCCTGCTGGGCTCCAGCCTTGCCTTAGGAAGGTACTCTCAGCTTGGCCAGTGAGAGTGTGCAAGTGAGGGCTCTTGGTGGCAGGTGGCCTTGGGGAATTTACCAAGGATCAGCAAACTTCTTTCTGTCAAGGGCCCGATAGTAAAAATACTTTTGGCTTTGCAGGTCTCTATTGCATTATTTTTCTTTGCTTGTCTTTTTTCTTTTTTAAAACAGCCCTTTTAAAATGTTAAAACCATTCTTAACTTGCTGGTTATATGAAAGCTGACAGGGATTGGGTATGGCCTGTGGGCTTTAGACCACCCCTGACTTTCAAAAACGTGAAGGTGGTAGAATTTACTGAAGGCTTCAGGATAACTCATAGAATCTCAGGGAAGGCTGCACATGAACAGCCATGTCTTGAAAAGGAAAGGAGCCCAGGTTTCTGGGTAGCAGGGACAGCACCAGCTTGGGGCCAGCCATACAAGTGACTCAACTCACTGGGCTTCAGTTTTCCACCTCTGTGAAACAAAAATGGAGCTTATCCCCTTAGGGCCATTATGAGGTTTAAAGGGATTAAAACATGCAGAGTGCTTAGAACAGTGCCTGGCACAGGATGAACCTACAGGAAATGTTAGACAAGGTTATTCAGGGCACAGCCTCTAGGATAAATCAGCTCCCTTCATTTCCCATCTCTGTATATCTTCTCAAAATGCATATTTTCAGCAGAGGGTATTTCTTTTGTCCTAACTTTGGTTTTCTGGGGAGAGAATTCAAAACACATAACAATGGGCCCTATACAATCACAAAAACTTCTTAACTGAGGGGATACTCGCCCCTCTGATGATGGCATTAACCCTTGGGCTTCTGGACCATGAAGGGAGTATTCCAGGAGAGATCAGGGCTGCCACAGAACACTGGAGATTTACCAACCAGTATATAAGTATTTCAAGAATTGGGCCTCAACCATGATCTCACATCCATACTGGGCCAATTTCATTGACAGCCCCACCAAGACCGCACACTTAGGGGAAGAGATGGTTTCCCAAAAGAAAACTGGGGAGTTTCTCTCAAAAGAAGAGAGAAAGGCCTTATCCCCTTGGTACACCCTCCCATCATGGGGGCCTGTGGCCAGTCGGCTTGGGATGTTTACAAAATGGAGATGTGAGGCTGTCCACGGGAGCTGGAGTTGCCACTCGACTGTCTGTCTTCGGCTTAGCTTTCCAGACAGGGGAATCTCCAACACACTATATTTCTATACAAATTTAGCACCCACCATAGCTGCTAGCCTTCAGGAAACCTTTTATACAGATCAATGGATGGTGATATTGTTACTCTTTGAAAATGCCAATAGATGAAATAATTAATTCTATTTCTCCACTCTGATATCCTCCTTCATCAAGCTGATGAAAATGAGTCCATTCATTCATTTCAGAACTGGAATTGAGTGCCCACAGTCCGCTGAGCACGAAATTGGCCACCGGATTGTAGCCATGAACAAGGAAAGCAAAGTTCTTGTTCGCTGGAGGTTTATATTCTAGGGAGGGGTCAGCAATAAACAACCAATATAATAATTTCAGACAGTGATGAGTGTTTTGCAGATAAAAAAGGGCAAAGCCAAAAGAGAGAGAGTGTGCATGTGCACACGCACACACATGTGGTTACATAAGATGATCAGGTAAGGCCTCCTTGAAGGGTTGACATTTGAGCAGAAACCTGAATCAGAGGAGCTTATCTCATGAAAATATCAGGCAAAAATGATTCAGGCAGAGGGAAGAACAAGTGTAAAAGCCCAGAGGCAGAAAATAATTAGACTTATTCAAATAATTTCAAGAAAACCAATGAACTGGAAGGGAGACAATGCATGGAGATGAGGGAGGTTATGACAATAACAATGACAATAAATAATAATAGCCTGTATTGAACACTTGCTCAGGGCTAAATGATACACTCATTATCTTCACGTTTGTCCTTTGAGAAAGGGATTGTTAGAGTTCCACTTCACAGCTGGGAAATTTAAGATTCAACAAAGCAAAGGAACTTGCCCAAGGTAACACAGCCAACAAGGGCCTACAGAGCCAAGATTTGGACCCAACACAGCTCTGGAATGCCTTCCCAATCCCTGCATTATTCCACCTCCACTGGGAAGACTCTCAGCTCTGTATCCAGCTTTGTGCTGGGCGGAGGGCTCTGTCAGCATGTGGGCATGTGTACATGTGAGCATGTGCTCGTGTGCACATAGAATATGGGAAAGAAGACAGAATAACAGAGGTATCTTACCTCTTAGTAGGAGAGGCAAGACTACCCTACAAGAAAGCACAAAATATAATTGACAGATTGTGTGGCACTGATTCTAATGCCTTGGGAATTCTCTAGAGAAGATGGTATTGATGAAGGGAGAAGAGGGAAGCAATGCAGCCCAGTAATTAAAAAGTATGAACCCCAGGACTGGGCTGCGTGAGCTTAAATCCCAACTCCTCCACTCATCAGCTCTTTGGTTTCAGGTAAATTCATTATCCTCTCTGTACCAGTTCCCTCATCTGTGAAATGGGAATAATACCAATATTTAGGGCTGTTATGAGAATTAAATGAGTTGATGTACATAAAGCCTGGCAAAGAGTAAGAATTGAATAAATGTTTGACATTATTAAGAGTTATTCTTTGCTATTTTAGATTTTTTAAAATGACTTCACCAACAAAATATGTATTCTTTAATAGCCTTTTCATTTATTCCCACTACCCCTCAATGTCACAATTTCAGCATAGATGATCCTCCCACTCTCCCCAATACCTGTGTTTCAGTTCCTCAAAATTCTTTCCTCCGAAGATTTTCTCCTTCACCCTCTCTCAGCCACTCTTTCCCTGGTCATGTCCTATGACTGCATCCCATCCCTAATCTTGATTTTATGCCCACCTCTAACCACTCTCACCTTTCTATCTCTCTCTAAAAGTACCCAAACTCCAACAATCTTTTGTCCCCAGCAGGACCTCCAGTCATCAATCCTACCACCATCTCGCTATTCATGGCTCACCATTCTAGCCACTGTCTTGCAAACATTCTCAATTTCCTTCCTCCCTCAAGCTTTGTTAACCTCTCTTGGCAAAACAGAACTCTGATTAAATCCAGCAATGTCTACTCTATGCCTAAACTCATGTAGCTGAACATGGCTAAAAAAATATATAACCCAAACTTCATGCTGGTTTCATGCTGAATTTATGACCACAGGCCTCATGTCATAATTATCTGATGAACTCATTGTCCCTCTCAGTAGATGATCTTCTGCTTCTATCTAAAGTCAATCCCTCCTTTGTACACTAGACCTCATCCCCTGTTGTCTACCAAAGGACATTACTCCAGCAATTTAACCCTCTCTCCTAGATTTTTCCCTCTACAGGATCATTCCCAACATCATACAAACTTGCTTTCTTTCTTCTCAATAAACTTTTGTTTAATCCCATCATATTATCTATTACTATGTAACAAGTTATGTCCAAACTTAGCAGCTTTAAAAAAAACAAACTTGTCATCTTACGGTTCTTGTGAGTCAGGACTCTGGGCACACATTGGCTGGTTGCTCGTGGCTCTGAGTTTCCCACAAGCTGGAATAAAGGTCTGGGACTGCAGTTTCCTTGGGCTCCATGAGGCGTGATGTGTTTCCAAGCACACCTTGGCTGTTGGTAGCCCTCAGGTCCTTAATGGCCATTGCCTAGAAACATCATTTCCTTGTCACATGGGTCTCTCCATAAGGAAGCTCATAAGATGGCAACTAGCTTCCCTCAGAGCAAGCAAACTAAAAGAGCCAGTCTTTTTATAACCTAATGTCAGATATGATATCCTATCACTTCTGCCATATTCTGTTCATCAGAAGCAAATCAGTAAGTCAGCCTACATTCAAAGATAGGTATCAGATAAGGACATTAAAGCCAGAAGACAGGGGTCATCGAGGGCCATCTTAGATATCGTCCATCACACACATTTCCCTTACCATTCTATTTCCTTCACAGCAAAACTCCTTGTGGTAGGAAGAATTCTAAAACAGCCCCAAGATTCCTGGCCCCTAGGGGGCCCCCCTGGATCATCCCCTCCCTTTGAGTGTGAGTGGACCAGTGAGTATGAAAGAATATCACTCTCCTAGTTAGGTAACTTGTCATTTACTTTCAAGTTAATCAAAAGGAAGGTTGTCCAGGATGGGTCTGACCTAAGATAGAACCTCTCCTGCTGGCTTGAGACAGAGCACATTGCCATGCTCTGTAAGGGCCTGTGGAGCTGCCCATGTGGCATAGTCCTGAGGTTGGTCTCCAGGAGCTGAAAGTGACCTCTGCCGGAAGCCTGCAAATAAAAAGGACTTCAGTTCTGCAGTCACATGGAACAGAATGAGCCTCAGATGAGATCACAGCCTGGCTAACACCTTGATTTCATCCTGGCGAGACCCTGAACAGAGAACCCAACTAACCTGTGCCCAGACTCTTAACCTGTGAAAAATATGAGAAAATAAACATATCTTGTTTCAAGCACTAAGGTTGTGGTACCTTATGTTGCAATAGAAAACTGATACATGCTTCCAGAGAGTTGTCTCTATTTGCTGTATTAATTAAATCTTCTCCCCTATTCTCAAAATCCACTCCAGTCGGACTTTTGCCTCACCCTTCCACTCAAACTTGCCCTCCTAAAAGTTACCAATGACCTCTGTATTCCTAAATGCAATAGTCCATTCTCCAGCTTCATCTTACTTGAAAAGGATGCAGCATTTTACACAGTTGAGGATTCTCTCTCCACCTTGAAACAATTTCTTCACTTGGCTTCCAAGATGCCATGTTCTCTAGGTTCTCTCCTACCTCCTTGGCTGTTTCTCAGTCTCCTTTACTGATCCTCTTCTGCCTGACCCAAGGAAAGGCCCAAGCCTTGGTCCTCTTCTCTATCTGCCCTCACTCCCTAGGTGATCTTACCCAGTCAACATCTCTCAACCCCAATTCTATGCCAATGACTTCAGATATATATCTCCAGCCTAGAGCACTCCATGGTACTCTGCTCATATAACCCACCATCTACACTGGGATGTCCAACAGACATTCTGAACTTAATTCAGTCATCCTTCATTGTTCATAGATTCCATCCTTGTGAATTTGCTTACTCGATAATATTTATTTGTAACTCCAAAATCAATATATGTGGCACTTTCCCAGACATGTACAGAACAGAGAAAATTTTGAGCCACTTGATGCACTAGTCTCTAGCTGAAGGTGAATAAGACAACACTCTGCCTTCTTGTTTCAGCTCTTGTACTGTAAACAAATGTCCTTTCACAGTATATTTAATATCACATTTTTCTGCTTTTTGCTGGTGAGTTTGCTGTTTAAAAGGGCCCCTAAACATTATTGCTGAAGTGCCATCTAGGGTTCCTAAATGCAAAAAGACTGTGATGTACCCCATCGAGAAAATACATGTGTTAGATAGGCTTTGTTCAGACACGAGTTACAGTCTTGTGGGCCCTGAATTCAATGTCAGTAAGTGAAATAGCCTAGTATGGAATTCAGTGTTCTTGAACTCTTGCTCATAAAGGACAACAAAACTCCCAACTCAGCCTACCTAATCAAAAAAGGCAATAAGACCCAAACTTGGAAACCAAAGGGTGGGTTTCAGTTCAGGTACAGGTGGAATCAAGGGGTACAGTGATAGCATCAGCATTGGATTCCCCTTTCCATTTCTTCTCAGCTCTTCATTCTTCCATTGTCTCCATCCACTAAAGATGGTCCCTACAAGTCACAGACTTACTTCATCTTTAGAATTCCATGATTCCAAGAAAACTGCAGCTCTCTCTCCCAGCAACTAAGCATCAGACCACTTGGAGGGGCTCTGATTGGTCTGCTCGGGTTTTGTGCTTCCCAGGCCCAACGACATGTACACTCCTCTGACCGGAGGGCAAGATAGGCAAGTAACTGATGGCCTGCAGGCACCACATGGAGTGAGATGGAGACAGTGCTCAGGGGAAAGGTTTCTGGGCAGACAGAGCTGGTGTCTTTATTCTATCTGGTACTCAACTCATTACTCCATAGTGCCTCTTTACCCAATGGCAGGCAGAGAAAGAGACCCTTGTTTTTACCTCCACAAGTGTTTCTGAGGGAGTGATGGCATCCTGGGCCGGGGACCTGGCGCTTTTCTTCCTTTTTCCTAACACTTGAGCACTGTAGGGTGGGGATGAAGGGAAGGGGAGGAGGGCATGGGCAGCATCTGACTCTCTTTCTTTCTCTCCATTTTCTGTGTTTATTTCTTGCAGGACTGTAAGAAGCAGGGAGAAGAGATGAGATCTTTTATCTGCTGATGGAGGTTGGGGAGGAGCCCTTGGTCCCCTATGTTTTATGTGGTGATCTATGCATAGATGCTATGCCTGAGTTTCTAGGGACAATATTTAGCCTCTCTCTGAGCCCATCTTCCCCTGACCACTCCTGTCCCATGCCAATTGCCCTCACCTTGTAGAGCATTCTCTTCCTTGGCAACCTTGGACAGGCACTTATCTCCTTCCCCTTTCTCTCACCCCCTGCCACCTCACAGGGAGCTCAGGAATCTCTGACATCCTCTCTAACTCTCTCAGATGGCCATGGAGGATTACCTCGTTTTCTTCCTAGAAACATTACAATGGTGTTTTCTCTACCTCCTGTATGGGCTACTCCAGTAAGCCTCCTGACTTCAGATGACTCCAGGTCAGAAGTACCTGGGTGCACACCACTTCCAAACCAAAGCTGCCACGAGTACACACTGTGTCTCGGGCCAACCATAAATGGGTTTCTTGCTCTTCTTCCCAATTCACCCCCTCATCCAGGCAACATAATTCAGGGAAAAAGTGACAAATCCTATGCTGCAGCTCTACCAGATTATAGGGATTTATGCCAAGTTCTCCCAAGAATTCCTTCACCTGATGACCAACTAAGATTGGCCTACAGACTTTGCAATTCCTCAAGCATCCAGACAGCAAGCCAGTTTCCATTTCTTGCAGGCACCTCCCACTCTCTGAGAGATTTCCTTGGAGCATTACCTCCCCTCAATATGCTGGGACGCCAGTTCTTAAGGTGTGGGTCACGCACTCCAGGAGGTCTTTAAAACCCTTTTAGAGGATCCACAAGATCAAAATTATTTCCATAATAAGATGTTATTTGCCTTTCTTACTGTGTTGACATTTGCACTAATGATATACAAAGGATGGCAGGTAAAAATGCCAGTGGTGCCTTAACAGAAATTAAGGCAAAATGTACTAGTCTTTGGAATCTTCACCACCATGACTCACCAGTAGGAAAAAACTCCAGTTATGCTTAAGAGTGCCTTGGTGACATTTTCAGTCAAAACTATATTTACTACCTCTCAGCTATAAAGTATACTTCTTAATAGTATTGAAAGAATGACTGACAAACTGTGGCTATTAAGGTCTGGTTATTTAGCAGCTATTTTCTTTAAAAGGTACAAAGAGACCCTATTACTTCAAGAAAAACAATTTGCAGTAGGTTGTCAATGACAAAATTTGGGCTTTCAAAAGGGAATCAGAATTTTGTAAAACTTATACCTGAAGTCATGAGCTTGACAGCTCCTCCAGTTAGACTTTTCTGTTGACACTGAGGGTGAAGACAATGAGTGTGATTTTTTAAATTTAATATAATGAAATATATCATTTGTAACATCTGCATAACTCATTGTAATGTTTCCAAGGGATGGACCAATGTATGTCATATAAAAAAAAAGGGTGAAATATATTCCAAACAAAAGATAGATCAATGGATTTTAATGTAATAGAAAACAAAAAAAGACCAATATGGGTTCAGATTCCCATTGCCAAAAGCCTTTAAAGCAATTTCCACTTGTTGAATCTTGGTGTAATAGCAAAGAAGAATATCCAAATTTATTTAAAAGTCCCAATTGCATGTCCCTGTGAAGCCAGATTCTTTATAATCTTCAAAGCAATATAATGCAGAAGCAGATATGAGAATCCATCTTCTATTAAGCTAGACATTAAAAAGATTTTCAAATATGTAAAATGGTGTTATTCTCCCCATTAAATTTTTTGTTTTCATAAAAATGGTATTTTATGTTAACCTATTGGGTTGATTGTTGTTATTTTAAAATGAATTGACAGATAGTTTTTAAAATTTAATTTTGATTTCTAATACCATGAATATTCATAGGTATTTCCCACATTAAAAAAAACTCTTTAAGGCCCATTTTAGTTTGCTAGGTTGCTGAAGGCAGACAGCACGAAATCAGTTGGCTTAACAATGAGAATTTATGAACTTAACAGTTTTAAGGCTAAGAAAAATGCCCAAATCAAGGCAATAGGAAGGTGAAGCTTTCTCTCCAAAGACTGGCTGCCTGTGATCTTTGATTCTTCTGCCACATGGTAAGGCACATGGCAGTTTCTGCAGGTTTCTCCCTCTTCTTCTGGGTTTTGTTGCTTTCAGTTTCTTGCTTCCACGACTTTCTCTCTCCCTCTCCCTCACCTCCTATCTCTCTTTTACTCTATTTATAAAAAGTTCCATTAAGAGAATTAAGACCCACCCTGAATGAAGTGGGTCACACTTTAACTGAATAGCCTCCTCAGCAGGAACAACTTACAATGGGTCTACACCCATGGAACAGATTACATTTGAGAATAGATCTTTCTAGGGTACAGTTTCAAACCACCACAGCCCTCAATAAATTTTTAGTGTAGCATGGTACTGAGACTAAAGAAAAATGGAAAATTTCTGTGCAAGGAGATGGAGAAGCACCCCTCCCACCCACTGTGGAAGAAAATTGATCTGACTCCAAACACAGCAGGACCCACTAGCCCGGGACTAAGTACCCAGGCCTCCCACAACTCTTGTTCAGAAGGTTGGGTATTTGGGATCCTCATTCAGTCTTAAGTGTCAATTACAGGGAGTGGGGATCATCCCTCTCAATATCCTATTAAATGGTCCTTAATAATTTGACCATATTTATTTTTGTTTCTTTGTGGGAGATATAGATTGAACCTCATTTAAAAATATCCATCACCATCTTGGGGTGACAATGAAGAGAATTCAGGAAAAAGAGTGACGTTTGGAAAAGAGTATGGGCTTTAGGTTTGAATCCCAGCTTCACCTTTACAGACTGACAATAGGCAAGTTACTCAACCTTTTTAAACTTCGATTTCTCATCTGTAAAGTGAGGATAAAGGTAGCTACCTTTTAAGGTTTGTTTTAGTTTGCTAGCTGCCAGAATGCATTATACCAGAAATGGAATGGCTTTTAAAAAGGGGAATTTAATAAGTTGCTAGTTTACAGTTCTAAGGCTGAGAAAATGTCCCAATGAAAACAAATCTATAGATACGTCCAATCAAAGGCATCCAGGGAAAGATACCTTGGTTCAAGAAGGCTGATGAAGTTCAGGGTTTCTTGCTCAAGTGAGAAGGCACATGGTGAACACAGTCAGAGTTTTTCTCATCTGGAAAGGCACGTGGCAAACACGGCATCATCTGCTAGTTTCTTCTCCTGGCTTCCTGTTTCATGAAGCTCCTCGGGAGGTGTTTTCCTTCTTCATCTCCAAAGGTGGCTGGCTCGTGGACTCTCTGCTTTGTAGTGCTGCAGCACTCTCTGCTCTCTCTGAATTGCTTTCATTCTTCAAAATGTTCCCTCCTTTATAGGACTCCAGAAACTTATCAAGACCCACCCAAATGCGTGGAGACATGTCATCACCTAATCCAGTTTAACAACCATTCTTGACTAAATCACATCATCCAGGAAGATGATCTGATTACAGTTTCAAACATACAGTATTGATTAAGGATTATTCTACCTTTATGAAATGGGATTTTGATTAAAACATGGCTTTTCTAGGGGGCATACATTGTTTCAAACCAGCACAAAGTTACTTAAAGATAACATATGTAAATAATCTGAAGCATAATAAGCAATCAAATGGCTATATTTTTACTATTATCCATATAGGGGGTTGGTGCAGACTTTCTATTGGAATCCTCTCTGATAAGTTCTTAGTGGTCTCTTCCTTTCTTCCAAGAAATTCAAGGTTTTGCCCTGAAACAGTAGATCCATAGGTAAAGATGAATTTCTATCATTGTCTTCTCCTTTTTGTTCTGGCAAAGAAGAAATATTTCAACTCTGGTTGAACGGTCATCTTCCCTGAAGAGACTTTTCTTCTTACCTACATCCTGCCAAAACAAATACCCTGCTTTCAGCTTTTCCAGAAATTCAGGCCTATGTGTGGGCCAAAATGGACCAAAAGCCCACCACTGGGTGCCATGTTTGGCCAGCAGTGGGGAAAATAAACAGCTGGCAGACTTTTATGAGGTAAGGTTTGTGAGGTAAAGAGTTCTGTGAAGCTTCAGAGATTGTTCCCTTGAATTTTCGTTTCTTTTAATATAAGGGCTCCAGGAGGGGATTTTTTATGGAATGATGCGTGAAAGTGAGGTGCTTCTTCGTGCTAGTAAATGGAAGCCCTGGGTCCCTTTCATAGCTGAGGGAGGCAGATTAATGAGTTGGGGAGATGTGGCTTCTGCCTCCCGGCAGCTGGCTCAATTACCTCTCCTGTTCAAGCTGTGCTTTGGGGCTTGGAGCACAGTCTCATGGAATTCTAACCTTGATGAAGGACATTGTTCCTTCACTGAGGCTGCCTGCTTTTAGTCTGAATATACCCTTTACTTCTCATACTTACGTTTACTGGAACCATGGATGTGAAGGAACAGACTAGTGAGCCTCTTTTTTTTTTCTAATTTATTTATTAATTAAAAAATTAAGAAACAAAATAAACCATCAACATACATACATACACAATCAGTAATTCACAATATCATCACTTGGTTGCATATTCATCACTTCTTAGAACATTTGCATTAATTCAGAAGAAGAAATAAAAAGACGATAGAAAAAGAAATAAAACGAACACAGGAAAGAAAAAAAAAAGATTTTACCTACCATACCATTTACCCCTCACTTTCATTGATCACTAGCATTTCAAACTAAATTTATTTTAGCATTTGTTCCCCCATTAGTTATTTTTATTCCATATGTTCTACTCCTTTGTTGACAAGGTAGATAAAAGGAGCATCAGACGCAAGATTTTCATAATCACACAGTAACATTGTGACAACTGTATCATTATTCAATCATCCTCAAGAAACATGGCTACGGGAACACAGCCCTACATTTTCAGGCAGTTCCCTCCAGCCTCTTCATTACATCTTGAACAACAAGGTGATATCTACTTGATGCATAAGAATAACCTCCAGGATAACCTCTGACTCTGTTTGGAATCTCTCAGCCATTGACACTTTGTCTCATTTCACTCTTCCCCCTTTTGGTCGAGAAGGTTTTCTCAATCCCTTGATGCTAAGTCTCAGCTCATTCTAGGGTTTTTCTCAATCCCTTGATGCTGAGTCTCAGCTCATTTCAAGATCTCTGTCCCATGTTGCCAGGAAGGTCCACACCCCTGGGAGTCATGTCCCACGTAGAGAGGGGTAGGGTGGTGAGACTGCTCATGTTGGCTGGAGAGACAGGCCACATCTGAGCAACAAAAGAGTAGTGAGCCTCTTTTTAAAACAAGGAAAGTAAATGATATCTTGAGGATATTAAGAAATAACTTTTGGAAGGAAAAATAATATTTATTTCGGGAGAAGATATTAGTGCATTTTATTCCAATTAAGCATTTTGGAGGAAGAGGTGCTTGTCCAAAGAGCCTGATCAGAAATCATTTGATCGCAGGTAGCTGAAACTCAATCATATTAACTCAAATAAAATGTGGATTAAATACAAAGCACTTTATGGTTCCCCAGAGTAGAAAGGATAACTGAAAATTAAGAGGTAGAGGTTAAGTGTAGGGTTCTTAAGTCAGGTTGCCTGAGTTCAAATTCTGGATCCACCACTTATACTGTATGACCTTGGAAAACCTATTTATTTTTCTGTGCACTAATTCTCTTTTCTGTAAAGTGAGAAAAACAAGAGTACTTAACCTTATAGAATTGTTGTAAGGTTTAAATGAGTAGATTTACATAAACATATAAAGCCGTGCCTGGCACATATTAAAAACTTCACAGGAGTTCTGGTAAGATGGTGGAATAGGATAGGTCGAGTTCACCCCTGCTCAAAAGAATAGCTAGAGAAGGCTGTAGATGGGAAGGTGACTGGGATGGCCTTTCCAGGGTGTATGTGACCTGGGAGGGTCTTCTACACCACATAGAGAGGCCCTGGTTGCAAAAGCTGAAAAATTGAGATGTAGAAATCCGGAGACCTTCCAACTAGTGTAAATGGCCTAACATACCTGTTCTAGTTTGCTAGCTGCCAGAACGCAATATACCAGAAACAGAATGGCTTTTAAAAGGGGGTATTTAATAGGTTACTAGTTTACAGTTCTAAGGCTGAGAAAACATCTCAGTTAAAGCAAGTCTATAGAAATGTCCAATCTAAGGCATCCAGGGCAAGATACCTTGGTTCAAGAAGGCCGATGAATTTCAGGGTTTCTCTCTCAAGTGGGAGCACGTGGCGAACACAGTCAGAGTTTCTCTCTCATCTGGAAAGAGACATGGTGAACACAGTCAGGGTTTCTCTCTCATCTGGAAGGGCACATAGTGAACAAAGTGTCATCTGCTACGTTCTTCTCCTGGCTTCCTGTTTCATGAAGTTCCCCAAGAGGCATTTTCCTTCTTCATCTCCAAAGGTCACTGGCTGGCAGACTCTGCTCCTCGTGACTGTGTCATTTTGCTCTGCTCTCTCTGACTCTCTTATTTTCCAAAATGTTTCCTCTTTTATAGGACTTTAGAAACCAATCAAGACCCATCCAAATGGGTGGAGACATGCCATCACCTAATCCAGTTTAACAACCACTCTTGATTAAATCACACCTCCAGGGAGATGATCTGATTACAGATTCAAACACACAGAATTGAATAGGGGTTATTCTACTTTTACAAAATGGGATTTTGATTAAAACATGGCTTTTCTAGGGTACATACATCATTTCAAACCAGCATAACGCCGCTTTCAAAACAGATGCCATCAAGAGTGCACAGACAGGGAGACAGAGACTAGGAAGTAAGCCAAGTCATGCTCCTTGAATGCGCTACCCTCACGCACACTGCTCCACGACCTGTGACTTCCCTTACACCCCACAAACCTGTAACCCATCACTTGCACTCCCACCGTGTTCCCACCTCCAAGCATCCACCTGTCCCCAGCATGCATACACCTGCCCCCACCTGACCCATCTTTCCTACACAAGCGCATAGTCTCACCCGGCCAATACCGCAACCAGAGCAACCATACCCAGCCCTTTGAACCCCACCCCACACTCTATGCTCCTGTAGGTGATTGCCTGCAAATCCTGGCCCTGGACACTCACCTTTATGCCCTGGTCACACCTGACCTCAGCCCATAAAGTTGTGCAACCTTGCCTGCCTCTGTGCAAGTGTACATCAGCTAACAGCCTCCCCAAGACCAGCACACACACACACACACACACACACGCCACACCCCCTAGCTCTGGGCAAGCGCTGACCTGTGATCCAGGACACACCCACCCCCAGCCCACTGCCCCTGAGCTCTGCGTAGGCACACACAAGGCCCCCGCCCCCCAAACCATGCATGTGCACATTCACATCTTCCCAACTGGGTTCCCACGCATCTGTGCACTGACTTCTTGACCCCTGAACTCCAACCCCTTGCTCCAAACACGTGCACATTCTTACCCTACCACCCAGCACAAGCGTCCTGCTTCCACACCTAGCAGGTGTTCACGTGTGCATCTGTGTCATAAAGTCCCCACCCTGACATGTGTGTACCCCTGCCCCAAGACCCCTGCACCTCCCATCTGCACGCCTGTGTCAGGGCATGCCCACCCAACATCACTCGCCCCTGACACACATCTTACAACTTCCGTGAACTGTTCCTCACCCTTACACACTCGCACATCTGCATCTAGACCTCCCTGGACCCATTCCCCTGTGCAAAGACACTCCTATGTCCCTGAGCTCTGACCTCTGTGCCCCATATCTTATGCCCCACACCCTGTTACCCACAATCCCCATACTTCATGTACCTACCCACATCCTGCCTGCACACCAGCCCCGTGCATCTGCACACAACCTCCCACCTGCCTCTTGCTGTGCTCTACCTCTGTGTCCTCATGCTACACCCTGCTCCTCTGCACCAAGGCCTGACTGAGCTGAACCCCATCCCCACAGCCTCTACACCACACCTCCACAACCCCACAACCCACACCCCACACCCATGCTCACGAACAGTAGTGTAGTGTCTACAACCTGTGCCTATAACTATACCACAGACCTTCACCACACTGCTGTGCCCTTCCCCACGCCCTGCATCCTGCTCTACATCCATCCCACAAATACAAAGCTTTAGACTACTGAAAGAAATCAACTTCCAAAAAGCACTATCAAGATTTTTACATGCCTCAAAGACAACAGGAGATCATCAAGCATACCAAGATGCAGGCAGATATAGCCCAACCTAATGACCAAATGAAAACACCAGCCTTTCGGAACAGCTAATCAAAGACATGCGTATAACTCTACTAAATAAAATCAATGGGATGGCTAATGACAAGAAGTCACTAGAGAATGGGCCCTGGCGGCTCAGCAGGCAGAGTTCTTGCCTGCCATGCCAGAGACCTGGGTTTGATTCCCGGTGCCTGATTATCAAAAAAAAAAAAAAGAAGAAGAAGAAGAAGAAGTCACTAGAAAAATATAAGGAGGAATTTGAAAGAATAAAGAGAAAAATAGCATATATCACAGAGATTAAAGAGGCAGAAGAAAGAATAAGCAAACTAGAGGACAGGACAACTGAATTCAAACACACAAAACAGCAAATGGCAAACAGATGGAAAAATTTGAACTGGATCTCAGGGAAATGATGGCCAAAACAAAGTACACAGTTATATGATTCATTTATGTCCCAGAAGGAGAATAGAAGAGTAAAAGGCTAGGAAAATTAATTAAGGATACAATGGCGGGAACTTTGCAACCCTTATAAAGGATATAAATATGCAAATCAAAGAAGACCAATGAACTCCAAATAGAATAAATCTAACTAATCTAGTCCTTCCTCAAAACACATGCTAATCAGCTTGTCGAATATTGACAAGAAGTAGAAAATCCTGAAAGTGGCAAGAGAAAAACAATCTACTACATACAAAGGAAAACACATAAAACTCAGTTTGGACTACTCAACTGGCACTGTGGAAGAAAGAATGAAATATTTAAGATCCTGTAAGAGAAAGACTTCCAGCTAGAATTCTGCTAGCCAAATAGTCCTTCAAAACCGAGGGAGAGATTAAAAATTTCATAGACAAACAAATCTTGAGAGAATTTATCAACCACAGACCAGCCCAAGAAATATTAAAGACAGTTCTGCTAGCTGAGAAAAATAAAAGAATGGGAGAGAGAGATCTGGTAGAGGGCACAAAATTGAGGGGTACCACTAAGGGTAAGTTAAAGGATAAAAATAAAAAGAGGGAAAAGAATATATAGATTTGACAAATAAAATTCAAAGGATAAGATGGTGGATTCAAGAAATGCTATTACAGTAATAATTTTGAATGTTAATGGACTAAATTCACCACTTAAAAGATACAGATTGGCAGAATGGATTAATAAATATAATCCAGCTATATGATGTTCACAAGAGACTCATCTTCAATATAAGTTACAAATAGATTGAAAGTGAAAGGATGGAAAAAGTATTCCATGTAAGCTGTAAACAAAAGAAAGCACGAGTAGCTATACTAATATCAGACAAAATAGACTTTAAGTGTAAAGATATTGTTACAGACAAAGGACACCATATATTAATAAAAGGGACAATTCACCAAGAAGAAATAACAATCATAAATGTTATGCTCCCAATCAAGGGCACTCCAAAGTACATGAGACAAACATTGCCAAAACTGAAGGGAGCAACAGACGTTTCAACAATAATAGTAGGAGATTCAACACACCACTCTCCCTTAAAGATGAAACAACCAGACAGAAGACCAACCAGGAAAGAGAAAATTTAAGCAATTCAATAAATGAATTAGACCTAATAGACATATATAGATTGTTACACCACATAATACCAGGATATACATTCTTCTCTAGTATTCACAGAACATTCTCCAGTATAGACCTTATGCTGGGGCATAAAACAGGCCTTTATAAATTTTAAAACATTGAAATTATTCAAAGCATTTTCTCTGATCAAAGTGAAATGAAGTTGGAAATGAATAGCCATGAAAGAACAAGAGCTTTCACAAACATATGGAGATTAAATAACACACTCTTAGACAACCAGTAGGCCAAAGAAGAAATAGGTAACAATCTGGAGATGAATGAAAACAAGACTACAACATATCAGAATTTATGGGATGTGGCAAAGGCTGTGCTGAGAGGGAAATTTATTGCCCTAAATGCCTATATTAAAAAAGAAGAGAGAGCAAAAATTGAGGACTTAATTGCTCACCTTGAGGAACTTGAGAAAGAATAACAAACTAACCCCAAAGCAAATAGAAGAAGAGAAATAACAATGATTAAAGCAGAGTTAAATGAATATGAGATCAAAAGAACAATAGATAGAATCAATAAAACCAAAAGTTGAGACTTTGAGAAAATCGATTAAATCGATTCACCACTAACAAGGCTGACAAAGAAAAGAAGAAAGAAGATGCAAATAAACAAAATCAGAAATGAGAGAGAGGTCATTACCACAGGCCCTAGAGAAATAAAAAGAAAATCATGATGATACTATGAGCAACAACATGCCAACAAATTAGACAACTTAGATGAAATGGATGAATTCATGGAAACACACTAACAAGCTACACTGACTCAAGTAGAAATAGAAGATCTCAACAAACCAATCACAAGTAAAGAGATTCAATCAGCATCAAAAATCTTCCTACAGGTCCAAGATGGTGGCTTAGTGAGGTGTGGGATTTAGTATGCCTTCCAGAGCAGCTAGTAAATAGCCAGGAACAGTACAGAACAACTGCCGAGGTCACATCAGTGACTGGACATGCAGCACACACCAATTTGGACAAGTGGACCAGCTGTAATCCCACCCAGAACCATGAGTCTCCCAAGCCCTGGAGGCCAGCACCCTTTCCCCAAGGGCTGGTTCCAGGAGGGGAAAGGAAAGAGACTTTACAAGCAGCATGGGGCTGAGCTCAACCAAGCTCCAATTGGGGAGTTAATGAACGAATTCTGACTACTAAAGATAGACCCTCAGCTCAGTTGAACCTAGAGTAAATCCTGAAGTTCCTGGGTTTTGCCCAGGGATGACAGAAAATAAAAAGAGGGTTTTTTTTTTTTTTGATGGGACAGTACAAAATACTTGAAAGGGTCTGGGCCATGAAGGAAAGGAAGGGCACATAGGACCTGGAGATACAAAGAACAACATACCAACTTAAGCTCTTGATTGGCAAACCTGAGGAACAGCAGACCTGCTTTGAAAAAGATTTTTCTCTTTCTTTTTCTGTGGCTGTGTTTCTACAGCATAACTGTTCTTTGTGTACAACTTCAAAGCTTCTCAGGTTCCAATTGCCCCAGGCAAGGACGGAATTAAACTTGTCTGAAAGCTTGTCTGGAGGCTGTGCCTTCTCCAAGAGAGAGGTGGGGTCCAGTTCAGGTGGAATCCATCCCTCAAGGAATTCAGACCCCACGGTCTGGAAAACTGAAGTGATTAAAGCCAGCCTACAACCTCTACTCTGTCTCATCCACACCCCAAGCAGGGAGAGTCTGCTGATGTTAAAGGTACCACAACACTTTATGTGGTAGAACCCACAGGCAGACAAGTGTCACATACTGGACAGGATAGGAAAAACAGTGCCTAGAGGCCTCACAGGAAAGTCTTTCAATCTGCCAGAATTCACCCTCATGGAAAACTGACACAGGTGACTCCTGCTGAGAGAAGGCTCTCCTAATGGAGAAAAGAAAGGCACCATACAGGCAGGGCAAGAAACAACATAACAAGAACTGAAAAATTCTGATCTGTTAAAGAAAACCTAAGCTAGAGGTCTAGGATAAGCTGAACTGAATGTCAAAGAACAGATAGAGAACAAAGTCATCCAGCAAGAAAATCTTTGGTAAAAAAAGTGAAAAGCACCTCCAGAATAAACTAATTAAGGAAATTAAATGTCTAGATGCCAGCAAAAAATAATGAATCATACTAGGAAAATTGAAGGTATGGTCCAGTCAAAGGAACAAACCAACAATTCAAATGAGATACAATAATTAAACAGTTTATTCATGATGTTCAAACATATATGGAAAACCTCATCAAAAATCAAATGAATGAATTGAGGGAGGATTTAAAGAAGGCAAGGAAGGACAAAAAGAATAAATCAAAGGTCTGAAAAAACAAATCATGGAACTTATGGGAATGAAAGGCACAGTTGAAGAGTCAAAAAAAAAGGAAACCTACAATGTTAGATTTCAAGAGGTAGAAGATAGGATTAGTGAACTGGAGGATGGAACATCTGAAATCTGACAAGCAAAAGAAAATATACAGAAAAGAATGGAAAAATATGGGCAGGGACTCAGGGAATTGAATGACAACATGAAGCACATGAATATACCTGTTGTGGATGTCCCAGAAGGAGAAGAGAAGGGAAAAGGAGGAGAAAAACTAATGGAGGAAATTATCACTGAAAATTTCCCAACTCTTATGAAAGACTTAAAATGACAGATCCAAGGAGTGCAGCATAACCCAAACAGAATAGATCTAAATAGACACACTCCAAGACACTTACTAATTAGAATGTCAGACATCAAAGAGAAAGAGAGAATCTTGAAAGCAGCAAGAGAAAAGTAATCCATCACATACAAGGGAAGCCCAGTAAGACTAAGTGTAGGTTGCTCAACAGAAACCATGGAGGCAAGAAGATACTAAAAGAGAAAAACTATCAACCAAAAATTCTATATCCCGCAAAATTGTCCTTTGAAAATGAGGGGGAAATTAAAACATTTTCAGACAAAAAATCACTGACAGGAATTGTGACCAAGAAACCAGCTCTGCAAAAACTTCTAAGGGAAGCACTAGAAAAAGATAGGAAAAGACAGGAGAGAGAGGAGTGGAGAAGAGTGTAGAAATGAAGGCTATCAGTAAGGTAAAAAGAAGAAAAATTAGATATGATATGTAAAATCCAAAAGGAAAATTATAGAAGAAAGTACTACTCTTCTAGTAATAACACTAAATGTTAATGGATTAAACTCCCAATCAAAAGACATAGACTGGCAGAATGGATTAAAACACAGAACCCATCTGTATGCAGTCTACAGGAGATGCATCTTAGACCCAAGGATAAACATAGGTTGAAAGTGAAAGGTTAGGAAAAGACAGTTCATGCAAACAACAATTATAAAAGAGCAGGAGTAGCTATACTAATATCCAACAAATTAGACTTCAAATGTAAAACAATTAAAAGAGACAAAGAAGGACACTGGATATTAATAAAAGGATCAATAAACACAAAGACACATCAATCATAAATATTTATGCACTGAACCAGAGTGCTCCAAAATATACGAGGCAAACACTGAAAGCACTGAAAAGAGAAATAGACACATCTACCATAATAGTTGAAGACTTCAATTCCACACTTTCATCAACAGACAGAACATCTAGACAGAGGATCAATAAAGAAATAGAGAATTTGAAAAATGCAATAAATGAATTAGGCTTAACAGACGTTCATTGAACATTACACCCCACAATAGCAGGATACACCTTTTTCTCCAGTGCTCATGGATCATTCTCAAGGATAGACCATATGCTGGTCACAAAGCAAGTCTCAATAAATTAAAAAAGATTGAAATAATCCAAAACACTTTCTCAGATAATAAAGGAATGAAGTAGGAAATCAATAGTAAGCAAAGGGCCAGAAAATTCACAAACATATGGAGACTCAAAAACACACTCTTAAACAACCAGTGGTTGAAGGAAGAAATTACAAGAGAAATCAGTAAATATCTCGAGGCAAATGAAAATGAAAATACAACACATGAAAATTTATGCGATGCAGCAAAGGCAGTGCTAAGAGGAAAATTTATTGCCCTAAATGCCTATATCAAAAAGAAGAAAGAGCAAAATTGAGGAATTAACTGTCAACTTGGAAAAACTAGAGAAAGAAAGCAAACTAACCCATGAAGCAAGGAAAAGGAAAGAAATAATGAAGATTAGAGCAGAAATAAATGAAATTGAGAGCACGAAAGCAATGGAGAAATTCAACAAAACCAGAAGTTGGTGCTATGAGAAAATCAATAAGATTGATGGACACTTAGCGAGTTTGACAAAAAAGAAGAAGAGAGAGGATGCAAATAAATAAAATCAGAAATGAAAGAAGAGACATAACCACTGACCCCACAGAAATAATGGAGATAATGAAAGGATACTATGAACAACTTTTTGCTAATAAACTAGACAACATAAATGAAATGGAAAATTTCCTAGAAATGGATGAACAATCAATATTGACTCAAGAAGAAATAGATGACCTCAACAAATGAATCACAAGTAAAGAAATTGAATTAGTCATTAAGAAGTTCCCCAAAAAGAAAAGTCCAGGACCAGACAGCTTCACATGTGAATTCTACCAAACATCCAAGAAAGAATTAGTACCAATCCTGCTCGAACTATTCAAAAAAACTGAAGAGGGAAAACTACCTAACTCATCCTATGAAGCCAACATCACCCTCATACAAAAGCCAGACAAAGACACTACAAGAAAAGAAAACTACAGACCAATATCTAATGAATATAGGTGCAAAAATCCTCAACAAATTTTTTGCAAATCGAATTCAGCAGCACATTAAAAGAAATATACACCATGACCAAGTAGGATTCACCCCAGGTATGCAAGGATGGTTAAACATAAGAAAATCAATTAATGTAATACAGCATATCAACAAGTCAAAGCAGGAAAACCACATGAACATCTCAATTGATGCATAAAGGGCATTTGACAAAATTCAACATCCTTTCCTGTTGAAAACACTTCAAAGGCTACAATTATAACCAAAAGAATAAAATATTTAGGAGTAAATTTAACTAAGGATACAAAAGACCTATATGAAGAAAACTCCAAGAAATTGCTAAAAGAAATCACAGACGACCTAAATAAATGGAAGGGCATACCGTGTTGAGGGATTAGAAGGCTAAATATAGTTAAGATGTCATTTCTACCTAAATTGATTCATAGATTCAATGCAATACCAATTGAAATCCCAAAAACTTACTTTTCAGAAATAGAAAAACCAATAACCAACTTTACCCAGGAGGGCAGAGTGGCCTAAATAGCTAAAAATATCCTGAGAAAGAGAAATGAAGTCAGAAGTCTCACATTACCTGACTTTAAGGTGTATTATGAAGCTACAGTGTTCAAAACAGCATAGTACTGGCATAAAGATAGATATACTGACCAATGGAATCAAATAGAGTATTCAGATATAGACTCTCTCATTTATGGACAATTGATCTTTGACAAGTCAATCAAGACACTCACCCAGGACAAAACAGTCTCTTCAATAAATGATGCCTAGAGAACTGGATATCCACATGGAAAGAATGAAAGAGGATCATATCTCACACTCTATACAAAAATTAACTCAAAATGGATCAAAGACCTAAACACTATATCTAAGATCATAAAACTTTTAGAAGAAAATGTAGGGAAATATCTTATAAATCTTATAATAAGAGGAGAGTTCCTAGATCTTACACCCAAAGCACAAGCATTGAAGAAAGAAAGAAAGAAATGGGAATTCCTCAAAATTAAACACTTTTGTGCATGGAAGAACTTTGTCAAGAAAGTAAAATAACAGCCTACACAATAAGAGACAATATCTGGAAATGATATATCAGATAAGGGTCGAGTATCCAGAATATATAAAAGATTATTCAACTCAACAACAAGAACACAAACAGCCCAATAACAAAATGCACAAAAGACATGAACAGAAACTTCTCAGAAGAGGAAATACAAATGGTCAAAAGTCACATGAAAAGATGCTTAACTTTCCTGGCCATTAGTGAAATGAAAATCAAAGCCACAATAACATATCATCTCACACCCACCAGAATGGCCATTATCAATAAAACAGAAAACAACAAGTGCTGGAGAGGATGTGGAGAAAGAGGTACACTTATCCATTGTTGGTGAGAATGTCAAATGGTACAACTGCTGTGGAAGGCAGTTTGGTGGTTCCTCAGGAAGCTAAGAATAGGATTGCCAAATGATCTGGCAATACCATTGCTAGGTATCTACTCAGAAGACATGAGGGCTAGGTCCCCTAAATGGACATTTGCACACCAGTGTTTTTTATAGCAGCATTATTTACAACTCCCAAGAGATGGAAACAGCCCAAATGTTCATCAACCAATGAGTGGCTAAACAAGCTGTGGTATATACATACGATGGAATATTATGCAGCTGTTAGACAGAATAAAGTTATGAAGCATGTAACAACATGGATAGACCTTGAGGACATTATGCTGAGTGAGATTAGCCAGAAACAAAAGGAAAAATACTGTATGGTCTCACTGATATGAACTAAGATTAGTGAATGAACTGGGAGAATTTCAGTTAAGAACAGAGACCATCAGGAGATAGAAATAAGGTAGATCCTAGGTAATTGGAGTTGAAGGGATAAAGATTGTGCCACAGGACTGATGGTAAAAATTCAGAAATGGATAGCACAGTACTACCTAACTGTAGTACAATAATGTTAGCATATTGAATGAGGCTGAATATGAAAATGATAGAAGGAAGAGGGCTGGGGGCACAAATGAAATCAGAAGGAAAGATAGACGATAAAGACTGAGATGGTATGATCTAGGAATACCTAGAGTGTACAATGATAGTGACTAAATGTATAAATTTAAAAATGTTTTTGTGTGAGGAAGAACAAAGGAATGTCAGTATGGCAGGGTGCTGAAAATAGATGGTAATTCATATTTTAAAACTTTAACTTATGTGTGGGACAAAAGCAAAACAATGTTTATTTGGTACAATTTTTATATTTTGACTAGTGTATCTCCTAACATAACTTATATGGACAATATACTTGAACACCATAAGTACATGGAACCTTGAGTAGGGCATGAGATTTTGTACATTTGTCCAGAGTGATGCCCCGATAAACCCCAGAGTGATCTGAACGCTAAATAAAAAGGTATTTGCAAAGTCCCCTCAGAGGAATGGTGATAAAGGGGGAAAATTCAACTTTCCCATTGGAGAAGGCCTGATATTCTCACTAGCAGTGAGAACAACAAAATCAAAAGGCTGAACCCTCATTCTTAGGGTTTGTTCATATGAAACTTATTTCCACAAAGGATAAGCTAAGACTATTTAAAATTAGGCCTAAGAGTCACCCCCAGAGAACATCTTATGTTGCTCAGATGTGGCCTATCTCTCAGCCAACATGGCAAGCAAACTCACTGTCCTCTCCTTCGCCACATGGGACATGATTCCCAGAGGTGTAAACCTCCCTGGAAAATTGGAACAAAAATCTTAGAATGAACTGGGACTCAGTATCAAGGGATTGAGTAAACCTTGACTGAAAAGGAGAAGAGAGAAATGAGAAAAAATAAAGTGTCAGTTGCTGAGAGATTTCAAAATCAAGAGGTTATCCTGGATGGTTTTCTTACACATTATATAGATAGCCTCTGTTTAGTTTAAGGTGTATTAGAGAGGCTAGAGAGAAGAGAGAAGTGCCTGAAACTGTAGAGCTGTGTTCTAGTAGCCATGTTTCTTTATGATGACTGTACAATGATATAGCTTTCACAAAGTGACTGTGTGATTGTGAATACCTTGTCTGATGCTCCTTTTACCTACGGTATGGACAGATGAGTAAAAAATTTGGATTAAAAATAAATAAATGATGGGGAACAAATCTTAAAATAATTGGGTAGAGGGAAATACTAGTGGTCAATGAGAGAAAGGGGCAAGGGGTATGGTATGTATGAGTTTTTTCCTTTTTCTTTTGATTTCTTTTTCTGGCATGTGCTGGTTTGAAAGGATGTATGTACCCTAGCAAAGCCATGTTTTAATCCTAATCTCATTTTGTAAAGGCAACCGTTTCTTCTAATCCCTATTCAGTACTGTATGTTTGAAACTGTAATTAGTCATCTTCCTGGAGATAAGACTCAATCAAGAGTGGTTGTTAAGCTGGATTAGGTAGACACATATCTCCACCCATTTGAGTGGTCTTGATTTGTTTATTGGAATCTTATAAAAGAGGAAACATTTTGGAGAAAGTGAGAGATTTGGAGAGAGCAGAGAATGTTGCAGCACCATGAAGCAGAGAGTCCACCAGTCAGCGAACTTTGGAGATGAAGAAGGAAAATGCCTCCTGGGGAGCTTCATGATATGGGAAGCCAGGAGAGAAAGCTAGCAGATGACGCAGTGTTCACCCAGCTGTGTCCAGCTGAGAAAGAAGCCCTGACTATGTTTGCCATGTGCCTTCTCACTTGAGAGAGAAACCCTGAACTTCATTGGCCTTCTTGAACCAAGGTATCTTTCCCTGGGTGCCTTTGAGTGGACATTTCTATAGACTTGTTTTAATTGGAACATTTTCTTGGTCTTAGAACTGTAAACTAGCAACTTATTAAATTCCCTTTTTGAAAAGCTGTTCCATTTCTGGTATATTGCATTCTGGCACCAAGCAAACTAGAACATGGAGTGATGTAAATGTCCTGAGAAATGATTATGGTAATGAACATTACAATTATTTTGAACCATTGATTGCACACCAAGTATGGAATGTTCATATGTTAAGAACGTTTGCATTTATATGTTGATTGGCTTTATTAATTAAAAAAAAATCTTCCTACATGGAAAAGACCAGGGCCAGATGACTTCACAGAGGAATTTTTCAAAAATTCCAAAAAGAATTAACACAAATCCTGCTCAAACTTTTCCAAAAACTTGGGTAAAAAGGAACACTACCTAATGCATTTTATGAAGCTGACATGACTTTAATACCAAAACCTGGTGATTGTATAAGAAAGGAAAACTACACGCCAATATCCCTAATGAACATAGATGCAAAAATTCTCAATAAAATACTAGCAAATCAAATCCAACAACACATTAAATCGAATCCAACAACACATTAAAAAGTGGGGTTTATACCAGGAATGCAAGGATGGTTCAACACAAGAAAATCAATTAATATAATACAGCACATTAACACATTGAAAGGAAAAAATCACATGATCATCTCGATTGATGCTGAGAAAGCATTCAATAAAATTCAACATCCTTTTCTGATAAAAACACTTCAAAGGATAAGAATCAAAGGTAACTTCCTCAATATGATAACATATATGACAAACCCATAGTCAGCATCATACATGGAGAGACTGAAAGCTTTCCCCTGAAGATCAGGAATGAGACAAGGATGCCGTCTGTCACTACTATAATTCAACATAGTACCAGAAGTTCTAGCTAGAGCAACCAGGCAGTAAAAAGAAATAAAGTTGGAATGGAAGAACTAAAATTTTCATTATTTGTGGATGACATGATACTAAACTAGGAAAATCCTGAGAAATCCACAACAAAGTTACTTGAACTAATAAATTCAGCAAGGTGGCAGAATATAAAATTAATGTGCAAAAATTAGTAATGTTTCTATACACAAGCAATGACCTGAGGAAACAATTATGTAAAAACTTGACTCAAAACAGCAACTGAAAGAATTAAGTATTTAGAAATGAACTTAGCTAGAGACATAAAGGAATTGTACACAGACAACTACAAAAGGTTGCTAAAGGAAATCAAAGAAGCTTTAAACAGGTGGAAAGACATTTACTGCCTATGGATAGGAAGCTTAAATATAGATAAGATGTCAATTCTACCTAAACTGATCTACAGATTCAATGCAGTGCCAATCAAAATTCCAGCAACCTACTTTGAACACTTGGAAAAGCTAGCTGTCAAATTAATCTGGAAGGGAAAGAGACCCCAAATAGCTAAAAGCATCCTAAAAACAAAGAATGAAGTGGGAAGATTAACACTTCCTGATTTTAAAACTTATTATAAAGCTACAGTGGTCAAAACAGCATGGTACTGGTTCAAAGATAGAAGTATTGACCAATGGAATGAAATCATGAGTGCAGAAAAGACAACCAAATCTATGATCAAATGATCTTTGACAAGGTTCCTAATTCCTCTGAACTGGGACAAAATAGTTTTTTCAATAAATGGGCATGGGAAAACTGGCTATCAATAGACAAAAGAATGAATGGGGACCCTCACCTTACACCTTATACAAAATTCAACTTAAAATGGTTCAAACACATAAATATATAAGAACCAGTATCATAAAGCTCCTAGAAGAAAATGTAGGGAACTATCTTCAAGACCTTGTAATAGGAGGTAGCTTCTTAAACTTCAAATGTAAAGCACAAGCAACAAAAGAAAAAAAATAGGTAAATGGGATGCCTCAAAATCAAATGCTATTTTGTCAAAAAAGTGAAGCAGCAGCTAACTCAATGGAAGAAATATTTGGAAATCACACATCAGATAACTGTTTGATATCCTATCTACATAAAGAAATCATAACAACAAAAGAACAAACAACCCAATTATTAAATGGGCTAAATATATGAATATGCCTTTTTCTGAAGAGCAAATACAGATGGCTCAAAAGCACATGAAGAGATGCTCATTCTCACTAGCTATAAGAGAAATGCAGATCAAGACTGTAATGAGATACCACTTCACACCTATAAGAATGGCTGCTATTAAACAAATGGGAAACTGCAAATGTTGGACAGGGTGTGGTGAAATTGTGACATTTATGCACTGCTGGTGGGAATGTATAGTGGTACAGCTGCTATGGAAGCCAGTCTGATGTTTCTTTAGGAAGCTAAATATTGAGTTGCCCTATGACCCAGCAACACCACTACTTGGTAAACACCTAGAAGAGCTGAAAGCAGTGACACAAGAAGAAGTTTTCACATTGATGTTCATAGCAGCATTATTCACAGTCACCAGAAGATGGAAACATTCCAAGTGCCCATCAACAGACAAGTGGATTAACAAAATGTGGCATATACATATGAAGGAATATTATGCAGCAGTAGGACAAAACAACATCCTGAAGTGTTTGACAAGATGGATGAGCCTTCAGGACACAATGATGAATGAAATAAGCTATACACAAAAGGATAGATACTGTCTATCATGGTTAGGAACATCTGTCAACTTGGCCAAGTTGTGGTACCTGCTTATCTGAGTGGGCAAGTGCTGGCCTGTCTGTTGCAATGAGGACATTTCATAGGATTAGGTCATGATTATGCCATCTGCATCCACAGCTGATTCCATTTGTAATCAGCCAAAGGGGAGTGTCTCCTACAATTAGTGATGCTAAATCTAATCACGGGAAGCCTTTTAAGGAGGATTCAGAGGAGACAGGTTCCATTCCTGCTTTGGCTGGTGAGCCTCTCCTGTGGAGTTCATCCAGACCTTCCATTGGAGTCATCAGCTTCACAGCCTGCCCTGTGGATTTTGGAGTCTGTGTTCCTGCAGTCACGTGAGACACTTTTATAAATTTTATATTTGCAAGTGTTCCCTGTTGATTCTGTTTTCTCTAGAGAACCTTAGCTAATACACTGTCTAATTCAACTTTTATGATCATGGCAAAGCTAATCAGAGGCTTATAACACAGAATATAGGGGACCTAGAAATACATGGAAGCTAGAGATGGGTAAATGGTTCATTAATGAAGTTGAACTTAAAAGCAAGGGAATAGATAGAAGTAAAGGTGGTTCACTAGTGATAATAAGTAATATTACCATAGTGAAAGTGAATATGATTGAAAGGGGTTGTATAAACCCCTGTGTCCCACTGATTAACTCTACAAATATATATAAGTTCTTGCATGAACTACTGCAAAGGTATGAATCTTGTATAAAGGTTTATAAGTTCTGGGCACAGGGTGAAAACCGCTATTGCATGCTATCAGCTATGTTTAATGAGAAAACAGCAACAACAGCAGGGGCAAATATTGGGGGGAAGGGACAAAAGTAAGGGGAGGTTAGGTTTTCCATTTGGTGATGGTGTGTTTATTGGTTATCTTTCCCTTGGGAACAGTGAAATCATCTAAAATTGAGAGTGTTGTGGACTGTGGACTTTGCGCATTATACGTAATGCCCAATGAATGGAGATGGCTGAAGGATGCACTATCTGAGAAGTAGATTGGCATCAATAGTGTATACATATGATTGAATAGAGGGCTGCTACAAGAAGGAGCAAAGTTCTGAGGCATGCAAAATTGTGAATGAACCTGTGGGACATTTGATGGGGCAAAATAAGCCAGAAATGAAGGGACAATATTATATGGCCTCATTTAGAAAATACCTATAAGAAACAGGGGTCTAGATTGTAAGCTCTTACAGCAGTCACATTTAGTCCAGAGTGGTAATTGTTATCTCTGGATTTTGAGGGGCTTTTTTTTTTTTATGTATAATCTGGTGTTTAGAAATAAAAATGAAGCCAATCAAGTCAGGATTAAGGTAATTCAGAATACAAGGGTAAGGAAGACTTCGCCTGTATTTTAGAACCTCATCTGCTCTGAGACTAAAGGAAGAAAGGTTTATTTTATCCAAAAATTAAATGTTCTGTAGCACATAATCTCATTCAACCTATCTGGATAGATTATTTAACAATCCAAACATAGGGAGCCCAGAATAAGAACGTGAGCCTTTAATCCTGTGTAGCTTAATATAATGCCTGGATACATCCCAGAGTATATTAAGCGCATAATAAAAAAGTATTGGCAATGTCCCTTGAGGGAAGGGAGAAAAATTATGGAACTATTAAACTTTGCCACTGGGGAAACCCCTGATATTGTGTCAAACATTAGGGGCACATAGGCCAAGCCCTTGATCGTGAGGCTTGCTCTTGTGAAACTTATGTATGTAGTAGAGAAGCTTACCCTACCTATAGGAATGCCTAAGAGTTACTTCTGGAGGATCTCTTTTGTTGCTCAGATGTGGCCTCTCTCTCTCTAAGCCCAACTCTGCAAGTGAAATCATTGCCCTCCCCCCTACGTGGAGCATGACATTCCAGGGTGAAAATCTCCCTGTGACGTGGGGAATGACTCCTACGGATGATCTTGGCCCTGGCCGCATGAGGTCAACAATTCCATCCTGCCCAAAAAGGGGAAAAGAAGTGTAACAAATAAGACATCAGTGACTGGGAGAGTTCAAATACAGTCAAGAGGCTACTCTGGAGGTCACTCTTTCACAAGTTTCTGCTAGACATTGCTACTTATCATAGCTTGCCAAACCTGACCAAAACCATTCCTGCCAATCCTAAATAACACCTAGGGCATTATATAAGGTTCTAAAAAAGTTCCATGCATCAGGGTAACTTTCCAGAAACCTACAACCTCCAGATGGGTCTCCAGACCAGAAAAATATGGATAAGCAGAGAGGTCAGCCTCACCAGAACATCAACTAATTCCATCTCCTTGTCCCATATTTTTGACAACCCCTCCAATGTGAAAAAGTTAGAATTGGCATAGCCCAAACACTGCTAAAGAGCTGGAGAAAGATCAAACATGATGGTGGAGATATACAGAGAAGGTAGGTGTCATGGTCAGGTTCATATATCAACTTGGCCAGGTCATGGTACCTGTTTGTACAGTTGGGCAAGTGCTGGCCTGTCTTTTTCTATGAGGATGTTTCATAGAATTAAATTATGATCATGTTGGCTACATCCACAGCTGATTTCATTTGTAATCAGCCAAGGGGAGTGTCTTCTGCAATGAGTGATGCTTAATCTAATCACTGGAAGCCTTTTAAGGAGGATTCAGAAGAGACAGGCTCTCTTCCTTTTGGCCTGTGAGATTCTCCTGTGGAGTTCATCCAGGCCCTCCATCAGAGTCATGAGCTTCACAGCCTGCCCTACAGATTTTGGACTCTATGTTCCCATTATTACATGAGACACTTGTATAAATTTTATATTTATGAATACTTCCTGTTGACTCTGTTTCTCTAGAGAACCCTAACTAAATCAACTTGGTACCAGGAGTGGTTCTTAAGAAACAGAATCTTAAAAATTGACTTTTATGAATGGTTTTCCATTCTAACTGGACTCAAAGGCACTAAGGACTCTGATTCCCATAATCAGAATGACACTGCCAATCCATGGAGTGAGTTGGCAAAAGAGATAGTCAAAATATTACCATTCAATTATTTTAATGCTTCACTTGTATGAAGGCAGGCTCTGGGGGATAATGTTTTTGACACCTTTATGGAATTTTTATGGAGTTTTGTGGAAATAGGAAGTGTAGAGATGTCGGCAGTTTGTTGTTAGATACATTGTACACATTAATGAGTGAAAAGGATGGACTTAAGGCTATATCTGACAGATGCAGACATTCCTGTGTGTGTCCTGAATGAAAATCTTATTTCCTGTAGCTGTACACTTGAGATCTCCAAAAATCAGACTCAGAATCTTACTATTAGAGTAGCAACTTTACAACATAAACTGAAATCTCAATCTTGCATAGTGTCTGCTGTTAAAGTGAGGGCATTGGTTGGAAAGGAGTGGGACCCTGAAAAATGGGATGGTGACATATAGATTGATAATGATGTCAGGGGCGAGGTTGAAACCCTAGGTCATGCTGAGTCTTCTCTAGATAACCCTGTGATAGTCTGCCCTGAGGACATAGCCACTCCACCTCTAGCCTGCCTTGAGGAGTTGGCCACGCAATCTCCATCTGAAGGGATTAGCCCTAGAGTGATTATTCTTGTTTCACCAGATGAAACTGAAAATGAATGCCCTATAGCAAATGGCTTGGAAGATACTTCTAATTCTTTTCATGACCCACCCCCACCACCCCTCATTTCTTCCAGACCTCTAACTAGACTAAAGTCCCAACAGGTCCCTAAAGGTGAGGTACAAAATATAACATATGAGGAGGTACATTATACTCCAAAGAACTGTATGAGTTTTCCAATTTATATAGACAGAAATCAGGGGATTATATGTGGCAATGGATTTTAAGGATGTGGGACAATAGTGGGGGGAAATATAAGACTGAATTGGGCTGAATTTATTGATATGGGCCCACTAAGCAGAGATTCTGCATTCAGTGTAATAGCTTGAAGGGTTAGAAAAGGCATCACTAGTTTATTTGGATGGTTGGCTGAAAAATGGATGAAAAGGTGGCTGATATTACCTGAGGTTGAAATGCCAGAACTGCTCTGGTATAATGTAGATGAGGGGATCCAGACACTTAGAGAGATTGGAATGTTAGAGTGGATTTATCATGCAAAGCCTGCTCTTACACCCCAGGAATGTCTGAAGGATGCATCTTTTACCAGAACAGTGAGAAATAAATTTGTAAGACTAGTGCCATCATCCCTGAAGAACTCTGTAGTTGCCCTTCTCTGTAGACCAGATATTACTGTGGAAACTGCTGTCACTGAGCTGGAATCCTTAAACACAATGGGGATGACCGGATCCCGAGTTGGCAGAAACCAGGTGGCAGCACTTAATTGCCAAAGACTGGGTGGATGTGGCTATTAAAATAGACAGCAAACTCAAAGCATGAGTCAAAATAATCTGACTTGCAGAGATTTGTGGTGTTGGCTAGTAAATCATGGGGTACCTAAAAGTAAATAGATGGGCAGTCTACTAAATTCTTGTTTGAGCTGTGTATTAGTTAGGGTTCTCTATAGAAACAGAATCAACAGGGAATACTTGCAAATATAAAATTTATAAAAGTGTCTCACGTGACCTCAGGAACGCAGAGTCCAAAATCCACAGGGCAGGCTGCGAAGCCAACGACTCCGATGGATGGCCTGGATGAACTCCACAGGAGAGGCTCACAGCCAAAGCAGGAATGCAACCTGTCTCCTCTGAGTCCTCCTTAAAAGGCTTCCCATGATTAGATTTAGCATCACTAATTGCAGAAGACACTCCCCTTTGGCTGATTACAAATGGAATCAGCTGTGGGTGCAGCTGACGTGATCATGACCTAATCCTATGAAATGTCCTCATTGCAACAGACAGGCCAGCGCTTGCCCAATCAGATAAACAGGTACCACAACTTGGCCAAGTTGACATGTGTCCCTAACCATGACAAGCTGTATAAACAAAAGAGTTCTAGGTCAAGTGAACAGAAATCTAACTTGAATTGCAAAACCACAGACTGATGGCCACTTAATCAATTTCCAGACTTGAGACAGTTTACAGATGCAGAGCCCCTTGAATAAAGGGGAGGCCAGGTCCCTTTGGGGGAGAACCCTGTTACACTGCCACAAATCTATACTGTTAATCTTCCTCCAAGCCTTCTCCAGGGAGACCAACAGCCTTTTACCAGGGTAACTGTGCATTGTGGAAAAGGAAATGATCAGTTATTTCGGGAATTATTGGGCACTGGTTAAGGAGTGACATTAATTCCAGGGAACCCAAAAAGTCACCTTGGACCACCAGTCAGAGTGGGGGCTTATGGAGGCCAGGTGGTTGATGGAGTTTTAGCTCAGGTCCATCTCACAATGGGTCCAGTGGGACCCCGTACCCATTCTGTAGTCATTTCCTCAGTTCCAGAATGCACAATTGGAATAGACATACGGAGGAACTGGTAGAATCCCCACGTTGGCTCTCTAACTCATGCAGTGAGGGCTATTATGGTGGGAAAAGCCAAGTGGAAGCCACTAGAACTGACCTTACCTAGAAAAATAGTAAATCAGAAGCAATATCCGACCTGGAGGGATTGCAGAGATTACTGGCACTCTTAAGGACTTGAAGGATGCAGAGGTGGTGATTCCCACCACATCCCCATTCAACTCTCCTATTTGGCCTGTGCAGAAAACAGATGGGTTTTGGAGGATGACAGTGGATTATTGTAAGCTCAACCAAGTGGTAACTCCAATTATAGCTGCTGTTCCAGATGTGGTATCATTGCTTGAGGAAGTCAGTACATCCCCTGGTACCTGGTATGCAGCTATTGATCTGGCAAATGCTTTTTTCTCAATAGCTATTAGTAAGGACCATCAGAAACAGTTTGCTTTCCACTGGCAAGGTCAGCAATACACTTTCACTGTCCTACCTCGGGGGTATATCAACTTTCCAGCCCTATGTCATAATCTTGTCCACAGGGACCTTGATCGTTTCTCCCTCCCACAAGACATCACACTGGTCCATTATATTGATGATATCATGTTGATTGGACCTAGTGAGCAAGAAGTAGCAACTATTCTAGACTTACTGGTAAGGCATTTGCATGTTAGAGAACGGGAGATAAATCCAACAGAAATACAGGGGCCTTCCACCTCAGTGAAATTTCTAGGTGTCCAGTGGTGTGGGGCATGTCAAGATATCCCTTCTAAGGTGAAAGATAAATTGCTGCATTTGGCCCCTTTTATGACCAAAAAAAGAGGCACAATGCCTAGTTGGTCTTTTTGGATTTTGGCGACAACATATTCCTCATTTGGGTGTGCTACTCTGGCCCATTTACTGAGTGACCAGAAAAGCTGCTAATTTTGAGTGGGGAACTGAACAAGAGGAGACTCAGCAACAGGTCCAGGCTTCTGTACAAGCTGCTCTGTCACTTGGGCTGGATGATCCAGCAGTCCAATGGTACTGGAAATGTCAGTGGCAAATAAGGATGCTATTTGGAACCTTTGGCAGGCCCCCATAGGAGAATCACAACGCAGACCCTAAGGATTTGGGAGCAAAGCCTTACCATCTGCTGCAAATAACCACTCTCCTTTTGAGAAACAGCTTTTGGCCTGCTACTGGGCCATAGTAAAGATTGAATGCTTAACCTTGGGCCACCAAGTTACCATGAGACCTGAGTTGCCTATCATGAGCTGGGTGTTGTCTGACCCACCAAGCCATAAAGTTAGGCATGCACAGCAGCACTCTATCATAAAGTTGAAATGGTATATATGAGATAGGGCCAGAGCAGGTCTTGAAGGCACAAGTAAGTTACATGAAGAAGTGACCCAAATGCCCATGGTCTCCACTCCTGCCACATTACCTTCTCTTTCCCAGACCAGAGCTATGGCCTCTTGGGGAGTTCCTTAAAGTGAACTGACTGAGGAAGAAAAAACTCAGGCCTGGTTTACAGATGATTCAGCATAATATGCAGGTACCACCCAAAAGTGGACAGCTGCAAGACTACAAGCTCTTTTGGGGTGTCCTTGAAGGACAATGGTGAGGGGAAATCCTCTCAGTGGGCAGACATTCGAGCAGTGTACCTGGTTGTTCATTTTGCTTGGAAGGAGAACTGGCCAGAGGTGCATTTACTGACCATGGGTTGTTGCTAATGGTTTGGCTGAATGGTCAGGGACTTAGAAAGAACATAATTGGAAAATTGGTGGCAAAGAGGTCTGGGGAAGAGGTATGTGGATAGATCTTTCTAAGTGGGCTAAAAGCAGAAGATATTTGTATCCCATGAATGCACACCAGAGGGTGAATTCAGCAGAGGAAGGTTTTAATAGTCAAGTGAATAAGGTGACCCATTTTGTGAAACCAGTTAGTCTCTTTCCCCAGCAACTTCCTGTCATTGCCCAATGGGCTCATAAACAAAGCAGTCATGGTGGTAGGGATGGAAGTTTTGCATGGGCTCAGCAACATGGACCTAGCTACAGCCACTGCTGAGTGCCCAATCTGCCAGCAGCAAAGCCCTACACTCAGCCCCCGATATGGCACCATTCCCTGAGGTGACCAGCCGGCTACATGGTGGCAGGTTGATTACATTGGACCACTTCCTTCATGGAAGGGGCAGCAATTTGTTCTAACTGGAACAGACACATACTCTGGATATATGTTTGCCTTTCCTGTATGCAATGCTTCTGCCTAAACCACTATCTTTGGGCTTACAGAATGCCTTATCCATCGTTGTGGTATTCCACACAGTATTGCTTCTGATCAGGAAACACACTTCACAGCAAATGAAGTGCAGGAATAGGCACATGCTCCTGGAATTCTTTGGTCTTACCATGTTCCCCATCATCGAGAAGCAGCTATATTGATAGAATGGTGGAATGGCCTTTTGAAAACTCAACTACAATGCCGACTATGTGTCAATTCCTTGAAGGGCTGGGGTAATGATCTCCAGAAAGCTGTATATGCTCTGAATCAGCATCCGCTGTATGGTGCTGTTCTCCTATAGCCAGGATCCATGGGTCCAGGAACCAAGGGGTGGAAATGGGAGTGCACCACTCACTATTACCCCTAGTGATGAACTAGGAAAATTTTTGCTTCCTGTTCCTGCGACCCTGAGCTCTGCTGGTCTACAGGTTTTATTTCCAAAATAGGGGATGCTTCCACCAGGAAAAGCAACAATGATTCCATTGAAATGGAGTCTAAGACTGCCACCTGTCACTTTGGAACTAAAACCTGTAGACCAGCCCCTGGTCTACAGGGGCATGATCTACTCATGCCCCTGGATCAACAAGCCAAGAAGGGGGTTACATTTATGTCTGGGGTGATTAACCCTGACTATCAGGGGGAAATAGGACTGCAACTACACAATGGAGATAAAGAAGAGTTTTCCTGGAATATAGGAGATCCCCTAGGATGTCTTTTAGTACTACCATGCCCTGTGATTAAAATCAATGGAAAACTGCAACAACCCCAATCCAGACAAGACTTTCAATGGCTCTGAAACTTCAGGAATCAAGGCTTGGTTCACCTCACCGGGCAAAGAACCACGGCCAGCTGTAGTGCTTGCTGAGGGTAAAAGGAGTATGAGATGGATAGTGGAAGAAGGCAGTGATAAATATGAACTGACCACATGATCAATTACAGAAATGAGGACTGTAATGCTGTTTTGTTCATGTTATACTATTTAAGTTGTAAGATATCAAGTCTAAGAATGAATATTACCCAAGGACTTGCACCCTGTTCTGGAGAGATTTAATGTGTTTCCGGTTGTATACAGGACAGTTGAGCATTGTTAGGTGAGGAAAAAAAATGTGTTTGTTATTATTTTCTATTTAGAAATTAGGTATGGTTTAATGTGATGAGTATAGCTGCCAAGTTGAGAAGCAGTGGACTGTCATGGTCAGGTTCATGTGTCAACTTGGCCAACCTGTTTGTCTGGTTGGGCAAGTGCTGGCCTGTCTTTTGCTATGAGGACATTTCATAGAATTAAATCATGACCACGTTGGCTACATCCACAGCTGATTCCTTTCATAATCAGTCAAGGAGAGTGTCCTGTGCAATGAGTGATGCTTAATCTAATCATCGGAAGCTTTTTAAAGGAGGATTCAGAAGACACAGGCTCTCTTCCTGCTTCAGCCGGTGAGCCTCTCCTGTGGAGTTCATCCAGACATTGGAGTCATCAGCTTCACAGCCTGCCCTACGGATTTTGGACTCTATGTTCCCATAGTTATGTAGACACTTTTATGAATTTTATATTTATGAATATTTCCTGTTGATTCTGTTTCTCTAGAGAACCCTAACTAATACAGTAAGGTTTTATAAATGAATATGATTGCTGAATCATTATATTGATATTTCTTTTAGTCTCCAATATCTTAGATCAGATAGACGTAAAAACCTAAAATTGTGGAATTGTAACCCATACCAAACTCTGAAATCTGCTCTACAGCTAATTGTTGTGCTGTACTTTGAAATGTACTGCTTTTTTGTATATATGTTATTTTTCATAAGAAAGAAAAAATAGTGAATTGTGATGCTATATGCACTGTTGTATGATGATACAATGAATCATTGAGCAGCTAGAATGAAAAACCTAAAATTGTGGAACTGCAACCCATATCAACCCCTGAGATCTGTTCTATAACTAATTGTTGTGGCATGCTTTGAAATTTATTTCTTTTTTTATACATGTTATTCCTCACAATAAAAAATTATAAACAGTGAAAAAAATCTCAATTATAATACTTTCTAGGTAATTGACTTGGGTTATATTCTCAAATTGGTGAAGTGTCTGTTTCCTCAGCTAGAAAAGAAAGGGAGACTATGATAACCAACTTTATGAGATCAATGGGAAGGTTAGGGGCTTAATACTGAGTCTGCAGCACAAATGACTATAAAATAAATGATGGCTGTTATTTACAGAACTGTATAACATCAGCATTAATAAAAACTCACATTCAAAACTTAAAAAAACAGAACTTAATAAATATTATCTACTGAGTGTTTTAATAATTGCTAGCTTGTTTCAGACAAACTCTCTCATCAAGGACAATTAGAAAAGCTCGATAAAATTTTTTAAAATCAGCACAATGTCCCTGGAGAATGACCAAGGCTAATAAGATGTAGGGGCCTAAGATTTCAGAGAGAAGAAGGTAAAAAAGAGCAGTGAACCTGATATTTAAGTTGTAAGATATCAAGTCTAAGAATAAATATTACCCAAGGACTTGCACCCTGTTCTGGAGAGATTTAATGTGTTTCCGGTTGTATACAGGACAGTTGAGCATTGTTAGGTGAGGAAAAAAAATGTATTTGTTATTATTTTCTATTTAGAAATTAGGTATGGTTTAATGTGATGAGTATAGCTGCCAAGTTGACAAACAGTGGACTGTCATGGTAAGGTCCATGTGTCAACTTGGCCAACCTGTTTGTTCTTATTTCGTCCCCCCACCCCACCCCAGTACATTTGCTGATTTATCCCAAGCATTATCTAAGATTATGAGAAGGTGGAGAGGAAAGGCTGAGAGTGAAAAGTTGAACATCACTTCTTGTAGACTTATGGTACTGTGGTGGGTGTGGGGGTCAATAAACTAGATTTGAGTACCCACAAAGCAGAAAAACCATGGAGAACATTCCAAGCTTTCAGTGGGTACTCACAAAGAGCTATTATCTAGAAATATGGATGAACTAGAAATACATCAGCCCTTATAAAGACTAATTTGTTCATTCACTGATTACATTAATGTGAGCCAATCTGCCTTTACTTAGCCACCCTCCAGAAATAAAAGTTGTCCTCCTGGAGGGAAGATAACAGCATCCAATACTTCATATATAATGTCTGGAATCCATCCAAAATTACCAGAAACACTTGGAGACAAGACAAACTATACAAAAAACAGTGGAAAAAACTTCAGATAATACAAAGAGACCAACAGGAAATAGAGGTAATGTGGTTAATGGAGACTTTGAAATAAGTATCATTAATATTTTCAAGAAATTGGATGACAGGATGGCAATTTTTATCGCAAAATAAGAAACTATTACAAAGGATCAAATGGAAATTCTAAAACTGAAAAACATAATGACTAAAATAAAAGCCTCAAGATATACTGTTGATAGCCAATTAGAAAGAGCTGAAAGAAGATTAGTGACCTGAAAAATCTGTCCGAAGAAACGCTCTGGACTGAAGCATGAAGAGATCAAAGATGTCAAATTTAGAAAAGAACTTAAGAAACATACAGGGCACAGTGAAAGGGTTGAACAATAAGTAATTGGAGAAAGCCCATGCAGCCAGAGACCTTTGGAGATGAAGAAGGAATACACCCCAGGAGAGCTTCATGAGAAAAGAAGCCTGGAGAGAAAGTGAGCAGATGTTACTATGTTCTCCATGTGCCTTTCCAGTTGAGAGAAATCATGATTACCATCAGCCTTCTTGAACCAAGATATCTTTCTGGATGCCTTGGATTGGATATCTCTAAAGCCTTGCTTTAATTTGGACATTTTTACAGCTTGTGGTAGTAAGATTCAGGTGTCAACTTGGCCAGGTGAAGGTGCCTAGTTCTGTTGCTGTGGACATGAGCCAATGGCATGTGAAGCTCATCTGTCACTGATTACATCTGCAGTCTGCTAGGAGGCATGCCTGCTGAAATGAATGATGTTTGATTTAATTGGCTGGTGCTTAAATGAGAGAGCTCAATGTAGCGCAGCCAAGCAGCTCAGCATACCTCATCTCAGCACTAGCAGCTCAGTCCAGGCCTTTGGAGATTCAAAAAGGAATCACCCCTGGGAAAGCTGTCGGAACCCAGAGGCCTGGAGTTGAGGCCAGCAGAGATCACCCCGTGCCTTCCTGTGTAAGAAAGAACCCCAGTTGAAAATTGGCTGCCTTTCCTCTGAAGAACTATACGTTTTTAATGAAATAAATCCCCTTTTATTAAATGCCAATCCATCCAGCAGCTAGCAAACTAGAACACAGCCTTAGGACTGTAAAACTTGCAACTTCTTGAATCCCCCTTTTAAGAAGCTGTTCCATTTCTGTGGTGCATGGGCGGTTCAGTGGTAGAATGCTTGCCTTCCCTGTGGGAAACCCGGTTTTGACTCCTGGACCATGCACCTAAAAACAAACAAACAAAACAAAAAAATTTTTCTAAAAGAAAACTGTTCCATTTCTGGTATATTGCATTCCAGCAGCTTTCTACTAGAACAGCTATTAATGTGGTATATTCTATTGATAGAATTTCTGACGTTGAGCCATCTCTGGATTTCTGGGATAAACCCTACTTGATTATCATGCTTCTTAAAAAAATTATTGTGATATCATAGCCAATATAAAATTTCCCATTATAACCACTTCAAATATACAATTCAATATTAATTACATTCACAGTACTGTGCTATCAACATCAACATCTATTACTAAAAGTTTCCCATCACCTCACACAGGTACTCTGTACCCATTAAGCATTGAATCCCCATTCATCCTCCCCCTGCCCCTAGTAATATATTATCTGTCTCTCTGAATTCACATCTCTAGGTATTTTATATGAGTGAAATCATACAATATCTATCCTTTATGTCTGGCTTATTTCCTTCAATATGAAGTCTTCAAGGTTTATCCATGCTGTTGCATGCATCAGAACTTCAATCCTTTATATACATTTCATTGTATGTATATACCACATTTGTTTATCCATCATCTGTTGATGGGCACTTGGGTTTCTTCCACCTTTTGGCTATGTTAGTAATGCTGCTATGGCGACATAAGATCCAGGGGTGTGAGTCTCCCTGGCAACATGGTGTGACTCCCAGGGATGAGCCTGGCCCTGGCAACATGGGATCAACAATGCTTTCTTGACCAAAAGAGAGAAAAGAAATGTGACAAAATATGGTATCAGTAGCTACAAGAGTTCAAACAGAGTCAGCTAGATATTGCTAATTACCATGTGTTCTAGTTTGCTAGCTCCCAGAATGTGATATACCAAAAACAGGATGACTTTTATAAGGAGGAATTTATTAAGTTGCAAATTTACAGTTCTAAGGTTGTGAGTATGTCCAAATTAAAACAAGTCTATAAAAATATCCAAATTAAAGCACCAACAAGAGGTTGCCTTCACTCAAGAAAGGCTGATGAAGTTCAGGGTTTCTCTCTTAACTGGAAAAGCACATAGCGAACATGGCAATGTCTGCTAGCTTCCTCTCCAGGCTTCTTTTTTCATGAAGCTCCCCCAGGAGCGTTTTCCTTCTTCATCTCAAAGGTCTCTGCTGCATGAGCTTTGTGGTTCTTTTGTGGCTCTTCAGCTTTTCCCCAAATGCTTCCTATTTTAAAGGATTCCAGTAAAGTAATCAAGACCCACCTAAAATGGGTGGAGTCCCTCCATCTAATCAAGCTTAATACCCACAATTGGGCGACTCACATCACTGTGGAGATAATCTAATCAAATTACCACCCTGTAGTGCTGAATAGATTTTTAAAAAATTGCTTCCACAAGACTGGACCGGGATTAAAGCATGGCTTTTCTAATGGGTACATAATCCTTTCAAGCCAGCACACCAACGTTTGCCGAACTCTAACCAAGATCAGCCGTGTTATCCCTGAAGAACACCTAATGCTCTATCTGAGATCCTACAAAAGTCTCACTAAGTTTACTTTTCAAAAAACCTAAAACTTTCAGATGGTTCCTAAGCCTAAGTCCTGAAACTCCAGTATCTTCAAGAACATCAACCAGTTCCATATTGTTATCCCATATTGTTGACATCCCCTTTTTCAACATGAAAAAGTTAGAATGGGCATAACCCAAATAAACCTAAAATTGGGAGAAGGATCAAAGGAGAAGGTGAGTTGTAACAGAGAAGTCAGGATTTAACAAATGAGTATGATTACTAAATCATTATACTGATAATTCTTTTTAGTCTCCCATGTCTTGGAGCAGCTACAAGGAAAACCTGAAATTTTGGAGCTGGTACCCATATCAAACTTTAAAATCTATTTCACAACTACTTGTTAAAATGTACTTTGAAATTTATTGGGGTTTTTTGACATGTTATATTTTACAGTAAAAATGTTTTAAAAAATTCTATCAGTAGGAAGAAGAATATAACTGAGGAAGCATTTTTACAATAACATGCTTTTAATAGGAAATACTGTATTCTGATTTCATAGCTTGTGAAAATCTCAAATACTTTATTTTCAACCTTTTAAAAGTGTTAATAGTATATCACAATCACTTTGAGGAGGTTTTTGTTTAAGGGCTTGGCTGCCTTAGATTCAAAACTAAGGCAGAAGAACTAACGTAATAAGAATTAATGTCTTCTTAGTGCATTAGTTTAAAGTTGACTGTTTAGAAGTTTATTAGTGAGAACAAAATGTTTCATTTTTCTCTAACACATATTTTTTCTTATTCTTTATTCTGTTTATTGCATCTGTGTAGAAGAAAGCTTTTCATTGATATTGTTGTAGATGATTTTAGAGCTTATTCTCTTTAGTATATTTTGAAGTAAAGTCATCATTTTCTTTTAATCTCATTCTCACAAGATGAAAAATGATTTTAATTGTTTTTTGAGACCCCATGCCTAGATGGAATTGAATAACAAAGAATTATACACTATCATCAATGGTAAAAAATATAATAATAAATTATGCTGCTATGAACACTGGTATACAAGTAGTTGTTCAAGCCCCTGCTTTCAATTCTTTTGGACATATACCTAGAAGTGAGATTTGCTAGGTCATATAATAATTCCACACTTAACTTTCTGGGGAAACACCAAGCTGTTTTCCATGGTGGTTCCACCATGTTACATTCCCAGCATAGGAGGGTTTCTATTTCTCCATCCTAGTTTAAAAAATTAACACTTTTAAAAATAATAGCCAACTTAGTGGGGGTTAAGGGGCATTTCAATGTGGTATTGGTTCACATTTCTCTTATGGCTGATGACATGGTGTATTTTTTTCATATGCTTAGTGGCCATTTTATACTTTCTTTGGAGAAATGTCTATTCAGGTTCTTTGCCCATTTTTGAACGGGTTGTTTTTCTTTTAGGTGTCAAGTTGTAGGGTTTTTTTTTAATGTGTTCTGGATGTTAGACCCTTGTCAGATGTGTGGTTTCCAGATATTTTCTCCCATTTTGTAGGTCAGCCTTTTCACTTTATTGATGTTCTCTGATGCACAAAAGTTTCTAAACTCTGATGAAGACCAATACATTTATTTATTTTTTGTTGCTCATGGTTCTGGTGTAAAGTCTAAGAATTCATTGTCATCTTCAAGCATTTTTAAATTAAAATATTGGATTCTAAAACAATAAAAAATAAGTAATTGGAGTTCCAGAAGAAAAGGTGGGATAGAATTTGCGATAAAAATGCGTGAAGAGATAGAGGCCGCAAATTTTACAAAACTGCTAGAAGAGTTGCACCAGGGATTCCAGAAGTTTCGTGAATTTGAAGGAGGCTAAAAAGCACACATAGGCACATCAGAGTAAAGCTATTCAGTCAAAGAAAGCAACCAGAGAAAAAAGAGACATTACCTTTAAAGAAACAACAATAAATAATCTGATAGATGACTCCACAGGAAACAATGGAAGGTCCACAGTGAAAAAAGATAATTGAATGATATCTCCTAAGTGCTGAAAATAGTAATGGCTACCCAGACTTTTATACCTAGTGACAACATCTTTTAAAAAAAAGTGGATATTAAGAGGCTTATAGACAAGCAAGAACTGAAAGAATTCATCACCAGCAGACCTGTCTAATGAAATAGTAAAGTAAGGTCTTTAGACAGAAGGAAATTGAGAACATATGGAAACATGAAAATAAATGCAGAAAGGAAAGAAGAGTAATGCAAAGGATAAATATGTGGGTAAAACTAATGAATCCTGAATGTTTAAGACAATAATAATGTCTTGTGTGGTTTAAAATGTTTGTAGAATTAAACTACATGACAACAATAGCACCTTCTGCGGGAGGGTGGTAAATGCAGTTAAAGTGCTCAGGTGTTTTTTAATTGTCCAAGAGGTAAATTTACTAGTTTATATTATTTGTACTTTGCTAAGTCTTTGTGTATGGTTGACTTCAGGATAATCACTAAAAGAATACTAAAAATTTGCTAATGAGTGTATGGAATAAGCAAAAGAGATTGTTGTTTTGATTTACTAAATCTGAAGAAATGCAACAAAGCAGAAAAGGACTGGCTTTTAACAATGTGGATTTATTAGCTTACAAATTTATAGTTCTAAGGCCATGAAAATGTCTCTGTTAAGGCATCAACAGGACCACACCTTCTCTGAAGTCCGGTTACCAATAGGCTTGGGATCCTCTGTCAGACAGCAGGGCACAAGGTGATGTCTGTGTTTCTTCTCCCCCAGGTTTCATTGCTTCAGCCTTTGGCTTCTCTGTCTGTGGTGTTTTTCTCTAAACTTCTTTGGGGATTTTTCGGTGACCTGCCCTCTTAACTTCATTTCTTAGCTTCTCTATATGTTTTATCTTCTCGTAAAGGACTCCAGTTAAAGGATTAAGAAACACCTTGAATGAGGTGAGTCCCATCTCAGTGGAAATTACCCAGTCAAAATGTCTCACCCACAATAGATCTACACCCACAGGAATGGATTAATTTAAGCACATACTTTTCTATGATCCATAAAGCTTCAAATCATCACAATAGTTAATCTAAAGAAAAAGATTTTTTTAAAAAGCAAAAAAGGAATCTAGAACAGGTGACACACAGAGAAAATAAACAAATAGTAGAATAATAAAATTAATCCAAATATATCAGTCACTGTGTGAAATGCAAAAAGACTTAGTATTCCAATGAAAAGCCAAAGATCATTTTACAAAATTACTTTAATGTTAAAATATTAAACATGATGACATACTGTAAATTTTAAGATACAGAGGATCACAAGTAAAAGAATCAAAGAAAGTGTTCCATGTGATGCCAACCAAAAGAAGACTGACATATTTATATTTATAATATCTGACAAAGTAGACTTTAAAGCAAGAAGAATTATTAGAGATAAAGAAGAGCAGTTTGAAATGACAAAAATATCCTCCATAAATAGTCGAAGTTTGTATGACCCTTTTAACAACACCTCAAAATACATGAAGCAATAATGAAAGAACTAAAAGAAGAAATGGACAAATCTATAATCATAGCCAGAGAATTTAACGTACCTTTTTTAGTGACCTATAGAACAAACAAACAAAAAGCCAACATGATTATAAACCATGGCCTTGTTGATATATACAGAACTCTATACCCAACAATAGCAGAACATGGGCCCTTTCAATTGCACATAGACATTTAGACATTTACCAAAAATGACCATGTGCTGAGCCTTAAAGCAAATCTCAACAACTTTGAAAAGATTGAAATGAAAGACTATGTTTTCTGATTACAACAGAATTGAGCTAGAAATAAATAATAAAGTGCAACTAGAATATCTCCAAATATTTTGAAATTAAGCAACACACCTCAACATTATCCACAAATCAAAGATGGAAATCCCAATGAAAATCAGAAAATATTTAGAATGAAGTAGTATGGCATATCTAAAGTTGTGGACTGCAATTAAAGCAATGCTTAAAGGGAAACACATAGCCTTAAATGTTTGTATTAGAAAAGAAGAAGATTGAAAGTCACTGATCTAACTATTCATTTTAAGAAGTTAAAAAAAAAATCCAGCAAGTTAAACCTATAAAAGTTAGAATAATAAATGTAAGATTAGAGATTAATAAAAGTGAAAACAAATATACAATAGAGATAATCAACAAAGCCGAAAGTTATTTCCTTCAAAAGACTCATAAAACAAGAAGAAAAAAAGATCAATTTTAGGAATATAAAAAAGGGAAATAAATTACAGATCCTATGGGTATTAGGAACATAATTAGAGGGTGAATGAATAGTAAATACAAACTAAGTGTATTTCCAATTCAAGCTTCCCATAGCTGGATCCAAAAAATGAACATGGCCACTTTAGGTTTACCTGACATCAAGGGAAGTATAATAAGGGGAAGTTGGAGTGGAAAGAGACAGTAATCTTAATTGATTGAGGTAAACATTTCTTTTCAATTTAAGAAAATATTTTATGATGTGAACACATTGCTAAGACCTCTCTACCAGGGCACTGGAGAGGACCCAAGGAAGTGAGGGCCCTGAAGATCAAGCCTCATTAGCTTCACTATAAATCTGCCTCTGTTCACCTATTCATGTTAAAGACACTTAGCAGACTAGAAATAGAAGATGTGTTGCTCAACTATTGTTATGTGACAAACAGTCATAATATCTCAGCACTCTACAGCAAAAGCACTTATTTCTTGCTCACACATCTTAATGCCTTAACTTATGGGTCCATGGGTTGACTGTGGTGTCTGCTCCATTTGTCACATCCTATGGCTCAGGATACCTAAGATTTTGGCAATGGCAGAAGTACAGGAGTGCAAGCCCAACTGCACAAGCATATTTCAAGGGTGTCACATTCACCAATAGCCCATTGATCAAGCATCCCACATAGCCAAGTCCCCAAGCCCAAGTAAGTTACAAGTGTCTTGGGGTATGTCTGTTTGGATCTATTCTGTTTGGGGTACGCTACACTCCTTGGATCTGTAATTTTAAGTCTTTCATAAGAGTTGGGAAATTTTCAGTGATAATTTCTTCCATTCGTTTTTATCCTCCTTTTCCCTTCTCTTTTCCTTCTGGAACATCCACAACATGTATATTTGTGTGCTTCATGTAGTTATTCAATTCCCCGAGTCCCTGCTCATATTTTCCCATTCTTTTCTCTCTATATATATATTTTTGGTTGTTGGATTTCAGATGTCCTGTCCTCCAGTTCACTAATCCTATCTTCTGTCTCTTGAAATCTAATATTGTAGGTTTCCGTTGCTTTTTTCATCTCTTCTACTGCACCTTTCATTCCCATAAATTCTGTGATTTGTTTTTCAGACTTTCAATTTCTTCTTTTTGTTCATCCCTTGCCTTCTTCATATCCTCCCTCAATTCATTGATTTGAGTTTTAATGAGGTTTTCCATGTCTGTTGGAATGTTCTGAACTAGTTGTTTCAGCTCCATTATTTCATTTGAATTGATTTGTTCCTTTGACTGGACTATATCTTCAATTTTCCTAGTCTGATTCATTATTTTTTGCTGGCATCTAGGCATTTAATTTCCTTAATTAGCTTATTCTGGAGATTGTTTTCACTTTTTTTACCTAGAATTTTCTTGCTGGATGACTTTATTGTCCATCTGTTCTTTGACATTCAGTTCAGCTTATCCTAGATCTCTAGCTTAGGTTTTGTTTAACAGATTAGAATTTTTCAGTTTTTGTTATGTTGTTTCTTTCCCTGCCTGTATGGTACCTTTCTTTCTTCCTTAGGAGGGTCTACTTAAGTTTTATAGGGCACAGCCAGATTTTCCCCGACCAAACTAGCCTTGTCTCAGGAGGAAAGAATCACCTGCATCAATTTTCCCTGAGGGTGAGACCCAGCAGGTTGAAAAACTTTCCTATGAGGCCTCTGGACTCTGTGTTTTTCCTATCCTGCCTAGTATGTGGTGCTTGTCTGCCTGCGGGTCCTACCAGCATAAGTGATGTGGTACTTTTCACTTCAGCTGACTCTCCCTGCTGGGGTTGTGGTGGAGACAGAGGAGAGGTTGTAGCTGGCTTTAATCCCTTCAGTTTTCCAGACCCTGGGGTCTGAATTCCTTGAGGGAGGGATTCCACATAAGCTGGGCCCTGCACCTCTCCTGGGGAAGGCACAGCCTCCAGACAAGCTCTCAGACAAGCTTAATTCTGCCCTTGCCTGGGGCAGTTGGAAGCTGGAAGCCCTGCAGCTGTATCCAAAGAGCAGTCATGCCATCGAAACACAGCCACAAAATAGAAAAGGAAAAAAAATCCTTTTCAGAACGAGACCCCCATTCCTCTGGTTTGCCAATCAAGAGCTTAAGTTGGTATGTTGCTTTGTGTATCTCCAGGTCCCATGTGCTTCCTCCTTTCCTTCAGGGTGCAGACCCTTTCAAGTATTTTGTGCTGTCTGATCCAAAAAAATCGCTGTTTTTTTTTTTTCTTTTTCCGTCAGCCCTGTCCTCTCTGCACCGGAGCAAAAAACAGCAATCTCAGCTTTTACTGAAGGTTCAGCTGAGCTCGGGGCCTATTTTTAGCAGTCAGAATTTGTTAATTATTTCCACAATTGGAACTTGGTTGCACTCAGCTCCTGTGGCTCGTAAAGTCTCTTTCTTTTCCCCTCTGGTAACCAGCCTGTGGGGACAGGGTACTGGCCTCCATGGCTTGGGGGACTCACAGTTCTTGGTGGGCTCGCAGCCAGTCCAGCTTGTTCAGACTGGTGTACGTTGTGTGTCCAGTCACTGATGTGGCCCCAGCAGTTGTTCTGTACTGTTCCTGGCTATTAACTAGCTGCTCTGGAGGATGAACTAAATCCCACACCTCACTAAGCCCCCATCTCGGCCCCCATCTCTCATACAAAAATCTTAACTTCGACCTCACACAAAAATTAACTACAGGTGTATTATAGATCTACATGTAAAAGATAAAACAATGAAGCTTTTAAATGAAAATACAGGAAAGTATCTTCATGACTTTCTGTACTTTATGGTCTTCACGGGCAAAGATTTCTTAAACAGAATGCCCAATAAAACATGAAACATAAGGGAAAAGATGAGTAAATTGGACTACATTGAAATGAAGAATTTTTATTCATCTAAAGACACCAGTAGGAGAGTGAAATGAAGCCAAAGAGCAGGAGAAGATGCTCATATTAAATATAATCAGTGAAGCACTTGTATCTGGAATACATAAAGAGCTATAAATCAATAAGAAAAGAACCCAGTTTTTTAAAATGGACAATTTAATTTACAAAAGGGAAGAATATCCAAATAGCTAATGGATATATGAAAAAATATAAAATTTTATTCACAAAGGAAATGCAAATTAAAACTGTAATATGATATCCCTATAACCCACTAGAATGGCTAAAATAAAAAAGACTATATAAAGGAGTAAGCAAGAATATGGAGCAACTAGAGCTCTCATAAGTTGCCAGTAGAGGTGGAAATTGGAAGCTTTTTGGATTATTTAGTAAATATATACAATGCTGCAATTCAACCCCTAAGATACATAATTAACATAAATAAATACGTATGAACACCAAAGACATGTACAAAAATGGCCATAGCATTATCTTTAGTAGCTTCAAGTTGAAACAACCCAAATATCCATTAAAAATAGAATGAGTAAATGAAAAGTGGTATATTCATTTGTTGTAATACTGAATAGCAGTGAAAACGAATGAGCTACTTTTACATGTAAGAATATGGATGATTATCATAAACATAACACTGAGGGAAAGAAGCCAGATATAAAATATAAAAGAATATATATGGTATAATTCCATCTAAAAAAGTTCAAAAATAGGCAAAAGTAAGCCAACACATCAGTTACCTTTGGGAAGGATGGAACAAGTAGTTATTAAAAGAGAACGTAAGGGATGCTGGTATGTTCTATGTTTTGATCTAGTTAATCATTACTTGGATGCATTAACTTTGTGACTGTGCATCTTTATGTATGTGTGTTAAGAGTTTTATGCATGTTATGCTTCAATAAGAGTTTTATTTTTAATTGGTCAGTTATTATTGTTATTATTATTCAGAACTGCTGAAGGGAAAGCTGTTAGAAACCAAATTAGCTTGGGTGGATTCATATATGAGTATTCCCTTAGACTCTCCCCTAACATTTTTGAGGCTCAGGACAAGAGTACAAATGGAGGTGAAAGTAGTATTTAAATAAATATTTTAAAATTTTAAATCAGGGCTTACATACTGCTAAATAAAATATGTTCTATTCTCCTACTTTGACAAACATGCCTTTATAATGCCTTTGAAAGCCAGGTTTGCATTTAGAATTCTCAGTTATCATCAAATGCAAAGCTGTGAAGTGACAGCCTGGGGAGAAAGAGGTTCTAGCCCCTAGCTCATGGCCTACCCTGGCTTCCTTCCCACCTCTGGCTTTCTGCAAGAGGCCACATCTGACCATCCCAGCCTGCCCATGCAAGCTCTTTCCACACCCCCAGCAAACAGCAGCCCCACGGGGTGCATAACTGGCAATGTGGTCCATCCATGGGAGGCTGGGGAAGAAAGCTGCAGAGGCCCTGGGAATGACTCTGGGTCATTGCGGGCAGAGAATACGGCATCACGGATGTCAAGGGCATGGTCGAGGAGGGCTGGCAAGTGGATATGTCCCCTTAGGCTCATGACCCCTTGCAGGAGGGTTAGACCTGTCCAGGGTCTAACTTGCCCAGACCCCAAAGTTCAGCGTGGGGGCAGGGCCTCTTGCACATGTTTAAGGGACGTCCTGCATTTCCTTATAAACAGCCAACTATCTACTTTCAGGACAGATAGAGGGAAAGACATTTTTAAAATAATTTATTGAGGAGAAATTCACATAACATAAAATTAATCATTTTACAGTGAATGATTCTATGACATTTAGTACATTCACAATGTTTTATAACCACCACTTAGTTTATCTAGTTTCAAAACATTTCCATCACTCCAAAGTAAGACTTTTAGCACATTAAGCAGTTTCTCCTCATTGCCTCCTCTCCCCAGCCCCTGGAAATGACCAATCTGCATTCTTTTTCTATGGATTTATGGCAATTCCTCAGAGTGAGTTTATGTCCTATATTAAGTGTGAGCTGGGAGACACCAACCCCCCACCAGACTATAAGCACTATGAATGGGGGAATTTTTGTTTTGTTCACTACTATATTCCCAGGGGTTGGTATAATACATATTCACGAGATATTTGACTAATAACTGAATCTCCTAGTCCCTCAGTTGTTCTCAGATGTTATAGGCTTCTCTTAACACGAACATCTTGTGGATGCTAATGTTTGAAGATACAATGCGTGTGCTTTGAATAACAGGGAAAGGCAGCAAAACCTTGCTGGCCCAATGCTCCTATCTATGAGATTAAATAGTTTGGGATTATGGATTTAAAAGTTGGAAAGGATGTCAGTGATCCTTTTGGTCAAGGTCTCAGAGGGCCCAAGCACCTCAGAAGTCGAATGAAAATGAGTGAGTATGGACAAATGTTCAGTTTTCTGGAGAGGTGTCCATAGCTTTCATGATTATTTCAAAGGTGTGCATTACTCCCAAAATGTCAAAAGTAGACGTCTCAGTGAAATCTCTCATTTTACAGATGGGTCTGATGCACAGAGAGATGAAGAAATCAAGGTCATTCAGAACTCAACTTAAATCTGCTCTTCCCAAAGCCTCTTCCTACTGCCTCATAGTAGTGCATCTCCTCAGGTGGGTTAGGGGGAATTGTTGAGCTGTCCTTTACAAGAGTTCTCAAATTTAGCTGCAAATTAGAGTTGCTTATATTGCTCATGGGTAAGGTGATTCTAACATGCAGCCAGGATGGAGAATCCTGGGTTAGAAAATTTTAGTAAAGTATGTTTTGAGGGAATTTGGGTGGCTTCTTAGTGCCAAAACCTGTCCCTTTGAGTGTCTTAGACCTGGAAATGTGACCGTGTAGCTCTAGAGCTTTTATAATAAGGGGAAAGACCTAAAATGAAAACCAAAGTTTCAATTTATTCGTGGATGAGCAGTGACCAATTACCCCACCATCACTCATGCAAATTAGGGTGATTATTTGATAATCAGATTTGGTCCATTGAATTTTGACTAAGAAACACAAATAGGACTTTCCTTTCCCCCTAAAAATATAGACTAACCCCAGAGCACACCTTGCCTGGCTTACCCACATGAGCACAGCTGAAGACACCGGCCCAGAGAGAGAGGAGGGTGGCTGGGCCTGCAGAGCAGAGCTGCCTGGTCTCCATCAGGTGCATGGTGGAACATTCTCTTACCTTACCAGCTGTATGGAAGAGAGGCAGTGGGAGAGGAAGAAGGTTGTCTGGGTCATATCCCAGGCCTTCTGTTGGCGGTAGGAAGACGAGGAAAGGCGCAGGTCTCTACAGGAGAGAAAAGGTGATTCTTGACCATGCAACCTCACTCACTAGTGACATGTGGCCTAATCAATATCTAGGCTCATCAGATTAGCAGTTTCTTCCCCCCTTAGGTGGCAGATGGGGAGGAAAGGTGAGTATTAGAAAAGGGTGGAGAGAGAGTGGCCTGGCATGGGTGGGATAACATCTCACTTCAACAGCTAAGAGACAGTCGTAATACAGGGTCATAGAGTTAAGGTCAAGTTTTCATGGGACCACAGAGGAAAGAGCTCCTGCCTGGAACAGAGTGTCAGTGGTCAAGGACAGCTTTATGGAGGAGGTTATTCCTCAGCTGAATTCTGAAGAATGAATGGAAGTTTTCCAGGTGGATAGGGGGAGGGAAGTGAATTTTCATGCATTTTATGGCAGAAAGCTTTGTGTAATATGACATTAGAGGGAATTGTAAGAATTGAGTATGACTAGAATGTAGTTCACATGGAGAAGATGTATTTATAGTAGGTTATTAAAATATAAAAATTAAGCATGACTGAAGACATCACATTGAGTGAAATAAGGCAGACACAAAGAGGTAATCATGGTATGATACTGATATGAAATAATTAGAATAAGCAAACTCATAAAGTCAGAATCTGGAATATAGGTTGCTGGGGGCTAGGGTGGGGGTAAGGAATGAGGAGTTAATGCTCAAATTGTATGGAGTTTCTACTTGGGTTGATTTTAAAGTTTTCATAATGGATGATGGTGATGGTAGCACAACATTATGAATATAATTAACAGTACTGAATTATTTATTTTTTGGAATGTGGTTAATTTAGGTTGTATATGTTGTTAATTTTAGGTTGTATATATGTTACTAGGATAACATTTTAAAAAAAAAGGACTGTACAAAAAGAAAAAGAATTAGGTTTAGAACCACTCAATAAACACTGCTCAATAAACATTGCTTAGAATGAATGATTTACTTATCGGATGCCCAAATTAACGAAATTCTTAATTTTCTTGGTTCTTGGTTTGGAAAAATTCCACTATTTTTGACCAGCCTCTCTTTATTTATTAGACTCTGAACATTCTCTGAAGACAAAATTCCTTTAAATTTGACTCAATAAGCATCACAAATACAGTGTCTGACCTTTCACAAATACTGAATTGGTGCTTTTAAAATAAGCTTTCTAGGCCTAACCCTTTACAGGAGAATCTCAGAATTACTATAGGTTATTAAATTGACCCATGAATAACCACAGTGTAATCCTCAGAGTGGAGATATGTTGTGCAAGTTGTCAGGAAATGTTCTCAGGATCAGCTGTTGGTTCGAACGTTGACAGAGCTCCCTTAGGGAGGTTTGTAATGGAGTGAAGCGTCTCTGGAGCCAGATAGGCCTGGGTTTGAATCCCAGTTCAATCACACACCAGCTGAGTGCTTGGGCAGGTCACATTGCCTGCCTAAGTCTTCATATGCATATCAATAATGTGAAAATAACTCCTATCTTGTTAAATTGCTGTGAGGATTAACATAGAAAAATGTTTATGAACGGACTGTCCTGGCCAAGGCTCTTTTAATCATAAGGAACAGGAATCCACTCAAACTAGTTCAACTGAAGACAAAGAATAAGGAATCAAATACAGAGGTATTTGTCAGGAGAAACCAGGAATAGGATTGCCAAAATCCAAGTACATGCTCCATCTCTCAGGAGCTTCGTTTAGAATCACCTTCTCTCAGTGTTTCCATCTTTCCTTCTGTCCATCATCTCCCCTCTTTGCTCTTTGCAGACTGGTCTCCTCTGCTGAACCAGCTCCCTTCTGTCTATCTCTATTTCCTCATTCTCTTGTGCTTTCTAGATCCCAGCCTTTCCTCTCCACGTACTCCTGTTCAGTTTTTCTATGCCTCAGTGCTATATTTCTGAAAGAACTAGATCAACTGGATTTAGGGCAGGGTCCACCTTTGGTCTAAATATTTATAACCAAGATGTGGGGAACTACATAAAATATAAACAAGGCCATGAGTCCCACCCCTTCAGCTGTGGGTATGGTTCCTAGGACCTGTAGGAGGTAGACACCCTGAAACATAGCATCTGTCAGCACCTAGTACACAGTAGGGACGCAGTAAAAATTAGTCTCCATGTGTTTGCCCTCTCCCTACTGTTGCAGAGTAGGTAGGTTTCCATAATGACAGTTGCACAGGCTCGTGATTATTTTTGGATTTTCACTTGTTCTTGTCCTCTATGTCTCATTAAGAATATCCTACTTCATCCATCTATCCATCCATCTATCCATCCATCCATCATCCATTCATCCTTCCATCCATCATCCATCTATCCTTTCTACTTATGTGTATCTAGTCACTCTTGCAGACCCATTTTCTCCAGGAAATATTCGCTGATATCTTCAACTTCTCCTTATCTTTTTCATTTCTCCTCATAGTCTACAACACACAATTTAGGACTAAATTACACAATGACTTGGGTTTTTTTCTCAATCACTTTGTAGGTGTTAATCTTATTGTTGCTTCAACTACAATCATTCAGAACAGAGAAGGGACCACCATGCCAAGCACTGAGAGGTACAAAGAGTAGGTGTTTGATGAACAGAAAAAATTGTAGCTCAATAAACATTTCAGAGCAAGAAGGGGTCTCAAATATAAGTTAGTTTAATCTCCTTGATTTCATAAGAACTGAGGTCAAAATAGAGGTAGCACTTTTGTTGATTGAATATAAAAAATAAAATGGAGGCAAAATATCATACTATTTATGTACCAGAAGGCATTGTCAGTTATATAACAGAATAATTCTTTCTGATCATGCTGTGGAAAAGCAGTTGGTAAATCATGATGTGTGATCTAGACATGTAGTTCAGATCTAAAGGTCAGGAAACTCTGAACTATACACCCAAAGCACAAGCCATGAAAGAAAAAAATAGACAAATGGGGGCGCCTCAGAATCAAAAGCTTCTGTGCCTCAAAGGATTTTGTTAAAGAGGTAAAGAGGCAGCCAACTCAATGGGAAAAAATATTTGGAAATCATACATCAGATAAAGGCTGGATATCCCACATGCATAAAGAAATTATACACCTCAACAACAAAAGAATAAGCAACCAATTATAAAACTGGCAAATAATATGGATAGACGTTTTTCTGAAGAGCAAATACAAATAGCTAAAGAGCACATGAAAAGTTGCCAATTTTCTTTAGCCATAAGGGAAATGCAAATTAAAACTAGAATGAGATATCATCTTACACCTGTAAGAATGGCTGCCATTTAACAAACAGGAAACTGCAAATGTTGGAGGGAATGTAGAGAAATTGGAACACTGATGCACTGCTGGTGGGGTTGTACAATGGTTCAGCCACTGTGGGAGACAGTTTGTTGGTTCCTCAGAAAACGAAACATTGAATTGCCCTATAACCTGGCAATACCACTACTTGGTATATACCCAGAAGAGCTGAAAGAAATGAAAAGAGCAGATACTTACACACCAATGTTCACAGCAGCGCTATTCACAATCGCTAAATGATGGAAGCAATCCAAGTGCCCATTAACAGACGAGTGGATAAACAAAATATGGTTTATACATATGATGAAATATTATGCAGCAAGAAGATAAAATGGGGTCCTGAGGCATATGACAACATCCATGAAACTTGAGGACATAATCCTCAGTGAAATAAGCCAGACACAAAAAGATAGATAGTGTGTGATCTCGATATTGTGTCTCTGAGATGACAATGTCTAGGCTCAGGCAAGCCGAATGGGCTGCTTGGAATAATAGGCCAAGAAGTGATCTGCTCCCAGAGGGAAAGTCAATGCAACTTCCTCTGCTATTTTGCCCTAGTATGATCTGGATGAACATTTCGGGAACAGATGGGGAAGGTGGTGCTTTCCTGCCCACACTACCCTCCCTTCCCCCCCTTCTTCTCTCCCTCCTCTCTCCCTTCTCCTTTCTCTCTTTTTCCTTCACTCTTTCTCTATCTCTCCCCTCCTTCCTTCCTGAAAAAAAAAGATGAAGAAAATAAAATTTAAAAGCTCAGTAAAAGGAAGTGACTTGTCATAGATCACCTAAATATTTAGTAGAAGAGTTGGGACCAGACCTCACGTCCTCTTCTGGTCATTCCCGTGATCTTCCCTTGCACTCCAGCCACCAAATCCTCACCTGAGGCCTTAAGCATCTTTCCCTGGTTCATGAACCTGGCACCACATAACAGGTGAGCACCAGGGCCAAGGAACCATTGCACCATTGTCCTGGCCCATTTCTTGCATGGCACTCCTTTGGGCTGCCCTTCTTTCCTGTCTTACCTATACTTCTTTGCCGTCTTACCTATACTTCTTTGCCATTTTTTTTTTTGTGGGAGGGGCCTTACCTTGCTCCATGGACTAAATGTCTGGCCTTGTTTCCTTGGCTATAACCTTGATTCTGCTCCTGACCTCTGGCTTGGAGCAAACACTCTTCTCAATGCAGCCTGGCCTCAGGCCTGGGCATTGCCTGCTGTTGGTTAATTTACGCACTCATCTAATGCTCATTTTATGTGCCCACCTTGGTGGCTTAAAACACTAGAAATGTATTCTCTCATTGTTCTGGAGTCCAAAATCGAGGCATCATCAGGGCCATGTTCCCTGTGAAGGCTCTAAAGGGAGGAGACTTCCTTGCTCTTCCAGCTTCTGGCAGCCCCAGGCATTCCTTGGCTTGTGGTAGCATCACTCCAATCTCTGTCTCTGCCTTCATGTGGCTGCTTTCTCCCTGTGCTTCTCTGTCTCCACATGGCATTCTCCTCTTTGCGTCTGTGTGTCTGTGTCTCTTCTTATAAGGACACCAGTCTTATCGGACTAGGGCCCACCCGAATCTAGTATGAACTCATCTTAACTTGACTACATCTACAAAGACCTTTTTTCCAAATAAGGTCACATTCACACATACTGGGGGTTAGAACTGTAACATATCTTTTTGAGGGACACAACTCAACCCTAAATAGATCCCCAAGCTGAGCCCAGAGTGGTGGGAAGGGTATGTTCAGGGACGACTTCCTGGATGAGATGCTCCCTGAGATGAGGTATGAAGGACAGGCAAGTGGATAAGTGTTACCCAGGCAAGACTGGGAAAGGGTAATGGGGTTAGTGTAAGCAGGTCTTACAGGCAGAAGCAATAATATAAGCAAAAGCACAAAAGCATGGAACAGCAAGGGGTGAGGAAGAAATGATAAACCCCCTGATGTTCTTGAGAATGAAGGGAAGGGCAGGGAGTGGTGTGGGATGAGGCTGGAGAGGTGGGTGGCCAAACCTGGCAAGGCTTGTCTGCAAGTAAAAATATTCTACTGCTGGGATTTAGGGACACAATCACTGACACCCTTGTTCCCTGCCCATGTTCCTAATTAATTGAGAGAAACCCAGAGGAAGCAGGCAAATGGAGATAAAAATGTCAGCTTTACTATTGATAAAACAATAAGCATGGCTTAGATCTGGTCAAACTGCTTGCTAACCCTTCTTAGAATTAAACTTAATTCCCCAAATGCAGGCCTCTCCTGCAGAAACAGATCTGCTCAGAGCTAATGAGAATGCTTCGTGGGCATCTGCTCCCCAGTGGGGAAAGAAGAGAAGGAAGAGGGCAAGGAGAAGCAGAGGAGGGAGAGAACCGAACATGCTCACCTCCCAGAGGGCAGAAGTGTTACTGTAATGGTGATCCATTCACATGGATTTGACTATTTATTGAGCACCTACTGTGTGCAGCCATGCGGCAGACCCCGGTTCCTCAAGCTGGAACTGGACAGTATCAGAATTAGGTTGGGAAGATTCTTAACCAAAATGGGGACAAAGGCATGGAAACCACCACCCCTCATACCCAGTATTTGCCATTTGTAAGAAAGGGGCAAAGGCTTTAACGTGAGGAATTCTGAGAAAGTATTGCATGTACCCTGAGCTTCTCATAGATATTCTCAATTCTAATACCACCCAGACACTGTGCTTTCATCAGAAAGACCCCTCTTTGGCTTAATGCTCATTCTGGCCAAAGCAATACGACCACATGCCCCTCCTCACTATAGATGTTACTGAGGCAAAACACAAGCATGGCCTTGTTGGAGCCAGTAATGGCAGGGAAAATACTGTTCTTGGGGGAAAGTTTTCTCCTAGGTAAAGAGCATTAGCAGGGTGGTGCCATTAAGCAGAGGTTGATACTAAAAGACTTTTAAAAGCATATCTTCCTCCCCTTCCATTTTAGAA